>NC_090445.1:57962550-58587550 GCF_031143425.1 Pleurodeles waltl | reverse complement strand
AATGCAGGTTAGAGTGCCAGGGACCCAGGCTTGGCTGTGCACAAAGGAAATCCTCGGTGAGTGCACAGGAACCGGAGTAGCTGCAGAACACGCGGTTCCCAGCAATGCAGTCTAGCGTGGGGAGGCAAGGACTTACCTCCACCAAACTTGGACTGAAGAGTCACTGGACTGTGAGAGTCACTTAGACAGAGTTGCTGAGTTCAAGGAACCTCGCTCGTCGTGCTGAGAGGAGACCCAGAGGACCGGTGATGCAGTTCTTTGGTGCCTGCGGTTGCAGGGGGAAGATTCCGTTGACCCACGGGGATTTCTTCGGAGCTTCTAGTGCAGAGAGGAGGCAGACTACCCCCACAGCATGCACCATCAGGAAAACAGTCGAGAAGGCGGCAGGATCAGCGTTACAATGTTGCAGTAGTTGTCTTTGCTACTTTGTTGCAGTTTTGCAGGCTTCCAGCGCGGTCAGCAGTCGATTCCTTGCCAGAAGGTGAAGAGAGAGATGCAGAGGAACTCTGATGAGCTCTTGCATTTGTTATCTAAGGAATTCCCCAAAGCAGAGACCCTAAATAGCCAGAAAAGGAGGTTTGGCTACTTAGGAGAGAGGATAGGCTAGCAGCACCTGAAGGAGGCTATCAGAAGGAGTCTCTGACGTCACCTGCTGGCCCTGGCCACTCAGAGCAGTCCAGTGTGCCAGCAGCACCTCGGTTTCCAAGATGGCAGAGGTCTGGAGCACACTGGAGGAGCTCTGGGCACCTCCCAGGGGAGGTGCAGGTCAGGGGAGTGGTCACTCCTCTTTCCTTTGTCCAGTTTCGCACCAGAGCAGGGCTGGGGGATCCCTGAACCGGTGTAGCCTGGCTTATGCAGAGATGTAAATTAGCACTTGTATAGCGCACTACTCACCCGTTAGGGTCTCAAGGCGCTGTACTCATACCGCTATGGAACCCCTCCTGGCTTTTCCCTGTGAGGCCCCACTCCTGAGCACCCCCAGGGTGAAGCCAGGCATCCAAGCGCTGTTGGGGCCGTTGTGGAGATTAAGCAAGCTATTGCCCAGAGTTGCAGAGTGGGACCCATGAATTAGATTAGGCACCGAGGCGAGAATTATCTGGTCAAGGGGAATTGAGCCCAAGACCTGCCGAAGCGGGACTTGAACCCTGGTCTTGAGCCAGATCTCTGCTTCAGGGTCTGCCGCTCTAACCATTGAGCCACACTTCTCCACATCTGTGCCCATCAAAGCATTTCCAGAGGCTGGGGGAGGCTACTCCTCCCCAGCCCTGACACCTTATTCCAAAGGGAGAGGGTGTAACACCCTCTCTCTGAGGAAGTTCTTTGTTCTGCCTTCCTGGGCAAAGCCTGGCTGGACCCCAGGAGGGCAGAAACCTGTCTGAGGGGTTGGCAGCAGCAGCAGCTGCAGTGAAACCCCGGGAAAGGTAGTTTGGCAGTACCCGGGTCTGTGCTAGAGACCCGTGGGATCATGGGATTGTCTCACCAATGCCAGGATGGCATTGGGGGGGCAATTCCATGATCTTAGACATGTTACATGGCCATATTCGGAGTTACCATTGTGAAGCTATACATAGGTAGTGACCTATATATAGTGCACACGTGTAATGGTGTCCCCGCACTCACAAAGACCGGGGAATTTGCCCTGAACAATGTGGGGGCACCTTGGATAGTGCCAGGGTGCCCACACACTAAGTAATTTAGCACCCAACCTTTACCAGGTAAAGGTTAGACATATAGGTGACTTATAATTTACTTAAGTGCAGTGGTAAATGGCTGTGAAATAACGTGGACGTTATTTCACTCAGGCTGCAGTGGCAGGCCTGTGTAAATATTGTCAGAGCTCCCTATGGGTGGCAAAAGAAATGCTGCAGCCCATAGGGATCTCCTGGAACCCCAATACTCTGGGTACCTCAGTACCATATACTAGGGAATTATAAGGGTGTTCCAGTATGCCAATGTAAATTGGTAAAATTGGTCACTAGCCTGTTAGTGACAATTTGGAAAGAAATGAGAGAGCATAACCACTGAGGTTCTGATTAGCAGAGCTTCAGTGAGACAGTTAGTCATAACACAGGTAACACATACAGGGCACACTTATGAGCACTGGGGCCCTGGCTGGAAGGGTCCCAGTGACACATACAACTACAACAACATATATACAGTGAAATATGGGGGTAACATGCCAGGCAAGATGGTACTTTCCTACACAACCCCCCCCCCCAAACGAAGGACAATAAGACTAGCCATGACCTGATGAGTCTTCATTGTCTAAGTGGAAATATCTGGAGAGTCCATCTGCATTGGAGTGGGTACTCCCAGGTCTATGTTCCACTGTATAATCCATTCCCTGTAGGGATTTGGACCACCTCAATAATTTAGGGTTTTCACCTTTCATTTGTTTTAGCCAAAGTAGAGGTTTGTGGTCTGTCTGAACAATGAAGTGAGTGCCAAACAGGTATGGCCTCAACTTCTTCAGTGCCCAAACCACAGCAAAGGCCTCCCTCTCTATGGCAGACCAACGCTTTTCTCTAGGGGTCAACCTAATGCTAATAAAAGCAACAGGTTGATCCTGGCCCTCAGAATGAAGTTGTGATAAGACTGCCCCTACCCCTAATTCAGATGCATCAGTTTGGACAATGAATTTTTTGGAGTAACAGGGGCTTTTCAGGACAGGTGCAGAGCACATGGCCTGCTTCAGCTCCTCAAAAGCTTTCTGACAGCTAGCTGTCCACAATACCTTTTTAGGCATTTTTTTAGATGTGAGGTCATTAAGAGGGGCTGCAATGGAGACATAGTTCTTTATGAACCTCCTGTAATACCCAGTGAGGCCTAAGAAGGCTCTCACCTGGGTCTGAGTTGTAGGGGGAACCCAATCTATAATAGTTTGGATTTTCCCCTGAAGTGGTGCAATCTGTTCTCCACCTACCAGGTGTCCCAGATAAACCACTTTCCCCTGCCCTATTTGGCACTTTGAAGCCTTGATAGTGAGGCCTGCCTTTTGCAGGGCCTCCAAAACTTTCCATAGGTGGACCAGGTGATCATCCCAGCTGGAGCTAAAGACAGCTATATCATCTAGATATGCTGCACTAAAAGCTTCCAGCACTTGCAGGACTGTATTCACCAACCTCTGAAAAGTGGCAGGTGCATTTTTCAATCCAAAAGGCATTACTGTGAATTGGTAATGGCCTCCAATGGTTGAAAATGCAGTTTTTGCTTTTGCATCTTCTGATAACTTGATCTGCCAATACCCTGCAGTCAAATCAAAAGTGCTTAGATACTTGCAGATGCCAGTGTATCTATTAGCTCATCTGCCCTGGGTATAGGGTGAGCATCAGTTTTGGTTACCTGGTTGAGACCTCTATAGTCTACACAAAACCGCATTTCCTTCTTTCCATCCTTGGAATGAGGTTTTGGTACAAGTACCACAGGAGAGGCCCATGGACTTTCAGAGTGCTCAACCACTCCCAGTTCAAGCGTTTTCTGTACTTCTTGCTTTATGCAGTCTCTGACATGGTCAGGCTGCCTATAGATCTTACTTTTGACAGGCAGGCTGTCTCCAGTATCTATAGTGTGCTCACACCAAGAAGTGGTGCCTGGCACAGTAGAGAAGAGTTCAGAAAACTGACCCAGGAGATTTATGCAGTGGTCTTTCTGCTCAGCAGTAAGACAATCTGCCAAAACTACACCTTCCACTAGAGCATCTTGTTCTGTGGAAGAGAAGAGATCAGGGAGAGGGTCAATCTCTTCTTCCTGTCCCTCATCTGTTGCCATGAGCAGGGTGAGATCAGCCCTGTCATAGTAGGGTTTCAGGCGATTGACATGGAGCACCCTAAGGGGACTCCTGGCAGTGCCTAAGTCAACTAAGTAGGTGACTTCACCCTTCTTTTTAACAATTATGTGGGGTCCACTCCATTTGTCTTGGAGTGCTCTTGGGGCCACAGGCTCCAAGACACACACTTTCTGCCCTGGTTGGTACTGAACCAAAACAGCCTTCTGGTCATGACATTGCTTTTGGAGCTCTTGGCTGGCCTGAAGGTTTTTACTGGCCTTTTTCATGTACTCAGCCATCCTAGATCTGAGGCCAAGTACATAGTACACTATGTCTTGCTTTGGAGCTTTTAAAGGTTGTTCCCAATCCTCCTTAACGAGTGATAGAGGACCTCTTACAGGGTGTCCAAATAGGAGTTCAAAGGGGCTGAAGCCCACTCCTTTTTGGGGTACCTCCCTGTAAGCAAAAAGGAGGCAAGGTAACAGGATACACCATCTCCTGCGGAATTTTTCAGGGAGACCCATAATCATGCCTTTGAGAGTTTTGTTAAATCTCTCCACCAGTCCATTTGTTTGTGGATGATAGGGCGTGGTGAACTTGTATGTCACACCACATTCCTTCCACATGGCTTTTAAGTAAGCAGACATGAAATTGCTTCCCCTGTCTGATACCACCTCTTTTGGGAAGCCCACCCTGGAAAAGATTCCCAGGAGGGCCTTTGCCACTGCAGGAGCTGTAGTGGTCCTTAGAGGAATTGCTTCAGGATATCTGGTGGCATGGTCCACTACCACCAAGATAAACCTATTGCCTGAAGCAGTAGGAGGGTCAAGGGGGCCAACTATGTCAACCCCTACCCTTTCAAAGGGAACCCCAACCACAGGCAGTGGGATAAGGGGTGCCTTTGGAGTGCCACCTGCCTTGCCACTGGCTTGACAGGTTTCACAGGACTTACAAAATTCCTTTGTGTCCTCTGACATTCTAGGCCAATAAAACAAGGGAACAAGCCTGTCCCAAGTTTTCATTTGCCCCAAATGTCCAGCTAAGGGAATGTCGTGGGCTAGAGTTAGGAGGAACTTTCTGTACTCCTGAGGAATCACCAATCTCCTGGCAGCTCCAGGTTTTGGATCCCTTGCTTCAGTGTACAAGAGGTTGTCCTCCCAGTGAACTCTGTGAGAGTCACTGACATCCCCATTTGCTTGTTTGACAGCTTGCTGCCTTAGACCCTCTAGTGTGGGACAGGTATGCTGTGCCACACTCAGCTCCTCCCTGGCAGGCCCCCCTTCACCCAAAAGCTCAGCAGTGTCTGCTTCCAGCTCCTCTGGTGTAGGTTCTGCACAGGGTGGAAATTCTTCTTCCTCAGAAGTTGAATCCACTGTAGAGGGAGGGATAGTAGGTAGTGTTTTACTCTTACTAACCCTAGCTTTAGGGAGCACTTGGTCCATTCTTCCGGGATCCAAGTCACCCTGTCCTTTTTGCTTTTTGGCCTGAGCCCTTGTCAAAGCAAAAATATGCCCTGGAATGCCCAGCATTGCTGCATGAGCCTCCAACTCCACTTCTGCCCAGCTAATGTCTCTAAATCATTTCCTAATAGACAGTCTACAGGTAAATCTGAGGCAACCACAACTTTCTTTGGACCAGTAACCCCCCCCCAGTTGAGATTTACAACAGCCATGGGGTGGCTAAGAGTGTTGTTATGAGCATCGGTTACTTGGTACTGGTGACCAAGTAGGTGTTGTTCAGGGTGGATCAGTTTCTCTATTACCATTGTAACACTGGCACCTGTGTCCCTGTAGGCCTGAACCTCAACACCATTTATTAGGGGTAGTTGCTTGTACTTATCCATGTTAAGGGGACAAGCAACCAAGGTGGCTAAATCAATAGCCCCCTCAGAGACTAACACAGCCTCTGTGGTCTCCCTAATTAGACCAAACCCAACTAAATTACCAAAAGTGATCCCAGCTACTCCCTTGGATTGGCTATTAGTAGGTTTGCTCCCACCACCACTGCTATTACTAGGGGCACTAGGTGTATCAGCAGGGGTTGTAGTGGTAGGAGGCTTGGTGCTTTTCTTTGGACAACTGGGATCTGTTGTCCAATGGCCTTTTATTTTACATAAATAGCACCATGGTTTCTTTTCTTTGTTTTGATTTGAAGAGGATTTGGGCCCACCACCCCCACCAGAGTGTTTTTGTGGGCCTGATGAAGACTAATTTTTAGATTTGTCCCCACTCTTGTCAGAAGACTTACTATCCTTCTTCTTGCCATCTTTGTCACCCCCTGTATGAACTTTTCTGTTCACCCTTGTTCTGACCCATTTGTCTGCCTTCTTTCCCAATTCTTGGGGAGAGGTCAGAACAGAGTCTGCCAGGTACTGGCGTAACACATCAGTCACACAATTATTAAGAATATGCTCTCTCAGGATTACGTTATACAGGCTTTCATAGTCAGAAACTTTACTGCCATGTAACCACCCCTCCAAGGCCTTCACTGAATGGTCAACAAAGTCTACCCAGTCTTGTGAAGACTCCTTTTTGGTTTCTCTGAACTTCATCCTGTACTGTTCAGTGGTTAAGCCATAACCATCTAGGAGTGCATTCTTAAGAACTTTGAAATCATTGGCCTCACTTTCTTTTACAGTAAGGAGCCTATCTCTACCCTTTCCACTGAAAGATAGCCATAGGATAGCAGCCCACTGCCTTTGAGGGACATCCTGTACAACACAGGCCCTCTCAAGTGCAGCAAACCACTTGTTAATGTCATCCCCCTCCTTGTAAGGGGGAACTATCTTGTGCAGATTCCTAGAATCATGCTCTTTTGCAGGATGACTATTTGGAATACTGCTGCTGCCACCATGGGTTTCTAAACCCAATTTCTGTCTTTCTCTTTCTATTTCTAAGGACTGCCTATCTAAATCCAGCTGTTGCTTCTTGAGCTTCAGCCTGGATTGTTCCACTCTCAATCTATTGAGCTCCCTTTCTAACACTCTGTCATCAGGGTGGGTGGGTAGGGCATGTCTTGAAACAGAGGAATGGTGAGAATGAACAGAAGGAGACCTGGCCCTAACAAATGGCACACTAACATTCTGGCCTACAGAATTGACACTTCTACTGTGATGAGAAACAACACTATTACTGTGATGTGAAGCAACACTCTTACTGTGATGTGAATTCACATCAGTACCAGCTATGCTAGGTGGCTTGCTAAGGGGCCGGTTGGAAAGATTCCCTCCCAACTCTTTTGCTAGGGGTGCCTCAGAATCAGAGTGGGAACCATCAGCTAATTTCTCACCAGAAGTACCAACAAAAGTCTTGTCTTGTTCAACTAGCATGTTAACTAATAGTTTTCTAGAGGGATTCTTCCCTACCCCTAAACCTCTTTTTACACAGAGACTCCTTGCTGCCTTTCAGCTAAGGTGATCATAAGCAGTCTTGGACAGATCAACAGTTTGGCCTGTGCCAGACATTATAGAAAGTGTTTAAGGGATAGAAAAAGAATGAAAAAGTTTTTTAGAACTTTTTAAAGAACAGAAAAAAAAACTTTTTAAACTTTTTAAGAACTTTTTGAAAGTTTTAGAGGTACTTTTCAGCACTTTAGAAAAGAAGTGAGAGAAGAAAAGCAAAACTTTTTGGTTGGGTGTACATACACTGAACTTCTTTTGTATATTTTTCTCTTATGAAAAGTACAATGACAAAAGTGGTAAGTAGTTGCAAAGTACTTATCCCACCTCTGCACAACCAATGTAGGAGGCTGGACTGGCTTGTAGTGAGTACCAAGGGGTACTTACACCTTGCGCCAGGCCCAGGTATCACTTATTAGTGTATAGGGGTGTCTAGCAGCTTAGGCTGATAGAAAAGGTAGCTTAGCAGAGCAGCTTAGGCTGAACTAGGAGACGAGTGAAGCTCCTACAGTACCACTAGTGTCATATGCACAATATCACAAGAAAACACAATACACAGATATACTAAAAATAAAGGTACTTTATTTTTATGACAATATGCCAAAAGTATCTCAGTGAGTACCCTCAGTATGAGGATAGCAAATATACACAAGATATATGTACACAATACCAAAATATGCAGTAATAGCAATAGAAAACAGTGCAAACAATGTATAGTCACAATAGAATGCAATGGGGGCACATAGGGATAGGGGCAACACAAACCATATACTCTAGAAGTGGAATGTGAACCACGAATGGACCCCAAACCTATGTGACCTCGTAGAGGGTCGCTGGGACTGTAAGGAAACAGTGAGGGTTAGAAAAATAGCCCACCCCAAGACCCTGAAAAGTGGGTGCAAAGTGCACCTAAGTTCCCCAAAGAGCACAGAAGTCGTGATAGGGGAATTCTGCAGGAAAGACCAACACCAGCAATGCAACAACGATGGATTTCCAGACGAGAGTACCTGTGGAACAAGGGGACCAAGTCCAAAAGTCACGATCAAGTCGGGAGTGGGCAGATGCCCAGGAAATGCCAGCTGTGGATGCAAAGAAGCTGCCACTGGATTGTAGAAGCTGAAGATTCTGCATGAACGACAAGGGCTAGAAACTTCCCCTTTGGAGGATGGATGTTCCACGTCGTGAAGAGTCGTGCAGAAGTGTTTTCCTGCAGAAAGACCACAAACAAGCCTTGCTAGCTGCAAGGGTCACGGTTAGGGTTTTTGGATGCTGCTGTGGCCCAGGAGGGACCAGGATGTCGACAATTGCGTGAGGAGACAGAGGGGGAGCCCAGCAAGAGAAGGAGCCCACTCAGAAGCAAGCAGCACCTGCAGAAGGGCTGGAACAGGCACTACAAAATGGAGTGAATCAGTGCTCACCCAAAGTTGCACAAGAGAGTCCCACGCCACCGGAGGACAACTCAGGAGGTCGTGCAATGCAGGTTAGAGTGCCAGGGACCCAGGCTTGGCTGTGCATGAAGGAAATCCTCGGTGAGTGCACAGGAGCCGGATTAGCTGCAAAACACGCGGTTCCCAGCAATGCAGTCTAGCGTGGGGAGGCAAGGACTTACCTCCACCAAACTTGGACTGAAGAGTCACTGGACTGTGGGAGTCACTTGGACAGAGTTGCTGAGTTCAAGGGACCTCGCTCGTCATGCTGAGAGGAGACCCAGAGGACCGGTGATGCAGTTCTTTGGTGCCTGCAGTTGCAGGGGGAAGATTCCGTCGACCCACGGGAGATTTCTTCGGAGCTTCTAGTGCAGAGAGGAGGCAGACTACCCCCACAGCATGCACCACCAGGAAAACAGTCGAGAAGGCGGCAGGATCAGCGTTACAATGTTGCAGTAGTCGTCTTTGCTACTTTGTTGCAGTTTTGCAGGCTTCCAGTGCGGTCAGCAGTCGATTCCTTGGCAGAAGGTGAAGAGAGAGATGCAGAGGAACTCTGATGAGCTCTTGCATTCGTTATCTAAGGAGTTCCCCA
This sequence comes from Pleurodeles waltl, assembly GCF_031143425.1. Classification (NCBI taxonomy): domain Eukaryota; kingdom Metazoa; phylum Chordata; class Amphibia; order Caudata; family Salamandridae; genus Pleurodeles; species Pleurodeles waltl. The sequence goes on along the minus strand of NC_090445.1, from coordinate 58,578,368 downwards.
AAACAGAGACCATAAATAGCCAGAAAAGGAGGTTTGGCTACTTAGGAGAGAGGATAGGCTAGCAACACCTGAAGGAGCCTATCAGAAGGAGTCTCTGACGTCACCTGCTGGCCCTGGCCACTCAGAGCAGTCCAGTGTGCCAGCAGCACCTCGGTTTCCAAGATGGCAGAGGTCTGGAGCATACTGGAGGAGCTCTGGGCACCTCCCAGGGGAGGTGCAGGTCAGGGGAGTGGTCACTCCCCTTTCCTTTGTCCAGTTTCACGCCAGAGCAGGGCTGGGGGATCCCTGAACCGGTGTAGACTGGCTTATGCAGAGATGGGCACCATCTGTGCCCATCAAAGCATTTCCAGAGGCTGGGGGAGGCTACTCCTCCCCAGCCCTGACACCTTATTCCAAAGGGGGAGGGTGTAACACCCTCTCTCTGAGGAAGTTCTTTGTTCTGCCTTCCTAGGCCAGGAGGGCAGAAACCTGTCTGAGGGGTTGGCAGCAGCAGCAGCTGCAGTGAAACCCCGGGAAAGGTAGTTTGGCAGTACCCGGGTCTGTGCTAGAGACCCGTGGGATCATGTGATTGTCTCTCCAATGCCAGGATGGCATTGGGGGGGCAATTCCATGATCTTAGACATGTTACATGGCCATATTCGGAGTTACCATTGACCATTGTGAAGCTATACATAGGTAGTGACCTATGTATAGTGCACACGTGTAATGGTGTCCCCACACTCACAAAGTCCGGGGAATTTGCCCTGAACAATGTGGGGGCACCTTGGCTAGTGCCAGGGTGCCCACACACTAAGTAATTTAGCACCCAACCTTTACCAGGTAAAGGTTAGACATATAGGTGACTTATAAGTTACTTAAGTGCAGTGGTAAATGGCTGTGAAATAACGTGGACGTTATTTCACTCAGGCTGCAGTGGCAGGCCTGTGTAAGAATTGTCAGAGCTCCCTATGGGTGGCAAAAGAAATGCTGCAGCCCATAGGGATCTCCTGGAACCCCAATACCATGGGTACCTCAGTACCATATACTAGGGAATTATAAGGGTGTTCCAGTATGCCAATGTAAATTGGTAAAATTGGTAACTAGCCTGTTAGTGACAATTTGGAAAGAAATGAGAGAGCATAACCACTGAGGTTCTGATTAGTAGAGCCTCAGTGAGACAGTTAGTCATAACACAGGTAACACATACAGGGCACACTTATGAGCACTGGGGCCCTGGCTGGCAGGGTCCCAGTGACACATACAACTAAAACAACATATATACAGTGAAATATGGGGGTAACATGCCAGGCAAGATGGTACTTTCCTACAAGAAGTAAATGTAAATGAGAGGAGTATTTTTTCCCAGGCTTTCATTATCCGTATGTTGCTAGAAAGGATTAGTTTAGGTAGAAATACACTCTTATTAGTAAACACAACCCCAATTACTGTGGTACGTTTTAAATCAAGAGTTGGGCTTCTTCAGACAAAACACTCTTCAAATATGCTGCCTACAAGTATGAATGATATGTCACTCCTGCACCTTGTAATCCACATTGCCTTATGTAACATTTCCTATAGTCTGCTTTGCAGACATTTGGGGCCTCATTAAAACATTGGCGGGCGGCTACCGCCGCCCGCCAATGCGGCAGCACTCCCGCAGTGCCCATTTGGACATCCCCGCTGGGCCGGCGGGCGGAAACCAAGTTTCCACCCGCCGGCCCAGCGGTGATGTGGGGCGCAACATGGGAGCCGGCTCCAAATGGAGCCGGCGGTGTTGCGGCCGTGCGACGGATGCAGTTGCACCCGTCGCGCTTTTCACTGTCTGCACAGCAGACAGTGAAAAGCCGCATGTGGCCCTGTCAGGGGGCCCCTGCACTGCCCATGCCAGTGGCATGGGCATTGCAGGGGCCCCCAGGGGCTCCACGACTCCCCGTACTGCCAGCCTTTTCCTGGCGGTGCAGACTGCCAGAAAAAGGCTGGCGGTCGGGGACTCGTAATCCCCTTGGCGGCGCTGCCCTGGCGGATTACAACCGCCGGGGCCATTGTGGCGGAAAACCGCCGGCCCCGGCGGTGCGACCGCGGCGCTACCACCGTGGTCAAAATACGCCAGGAGGCACCGCCAGCCTGTTGGCGGTGCTCCTGTCGTTTTGGCCCTGGCGTTGTAATACCGCCAGGGTCATAATGACCACCTTGATTCACTGTCTCTGTATAAGGCATGTGTGATCTGTCACCCTACACTGGTATAAACAGTGCTATAAAACAAAAAGATTTCATGTGAGAGAGGGGCTTATAGAGAGATGAGGGGTACTGTTAGTGGGTGGTCATGAAGGAGTCCTTGGAGAAGGAGATAATGGGGGGCAAAAAAAGATTGTTGCACTGGGTGCCAACAGTGACCATTTTTGCCATCAGTGCTCATTTTTAAAATGAAAATGATGTCACTTATGCCTTGCATAACTCATTACAGTTTCTCACCAAGCCCTTACATTTTGAAAAGATGGTCTTGATCTATTCCGTGCCTTTTTCCTACATTCCATTGAGATTTAAACATATCTCGCTTACCACATTGAGAACAAATGTCTCTTTTCTATTTAAAACAATAGTTTTATAACAACAATGCTGCTGAGGCTTTTCTACTCCCCTGAGTCCTTTTTTAATATTTGGGGTACTCTACCTGAAGCCCAAAACTGAGCTGCAGCTTATAACAACTTATCCTACTACACCGACCATGCAGCAATTCATATGGTAAATTCTAATGAATTAAAAATTGGTATGAAGAAAACATATGTATTTCTCAAATGTGCACAAGCTAATGAGTTTAGGAACAGTGGTTATTTCTACTCCTCTGAATCTGTGATTTGGAGGGAGTTTTTATGCTTCACTCTTCTCGTCACAATTTTAATACTGTCATGTTGTGTCATCCTGTTTATTGCAGCTCACACTTTGCTATCTAAGATGCAGTTGTTTTATTAAACTCATTATTGAAACATATACTGCTTCTGTTTGTCATTTATATATGATACTTAATTGTAAATGAGAGAACCGGATAAGACACGAGTGACCACGACTTCCCTGAGAAGCCAAGTATGTCATGCGCTCAGCTGCCCAGTAATCTCTATCCTTGGTTAGAGATGAGGCACTGCTAATTAGCCGGAGCAAAACCGGAATTGGAGTGACAAGTGTCACCCACAGTGGTTTAGACTTAGTCCCCCACACCGCGGGCGATTCTGCCACTCAAAATCCAGTAGTCTCATTAGAATAATGAGAGCCTACGCGACAATATATATGTGAAGAGAAGGTCAGCATCCGACAGTTGCCAGTGAGTAGAGTTTGCAGCAATATACCTCAGTGATCAATGAGTCTACGAAGAGAGCAACAGCATACTGCATATACTAGTAAAATGAAACCTGCAGTAGGGAACACAAACAGCATTCTTAATAAACTGGATGGGATGAAAGTTGGGATGGGTGGCGGAGGGACACAATGACAGATGAAGTGGCAAAGGAAGGGTTGTGAGGAATGGAGCAAGAAAGACCTTTATAGTATAGTAAGCTGTTCGCGACTGAAGTGAAGGTCATGGTTTATGGCTATGGCAACGATAGTGAGTTGTGTTAGCATGGTCATGGGGGTAAGTTGTCACTCTTTGTATGCTGATTGAATTCCACCAACAGAGTCACCCAGTGAGAGGATTTGGGTTGTTTGTGCAAATGGCAAACCTCCTTATAACGGAGGGTATCCTCCTCCGCCGCAGCCTATTTAGGCACTGAACCATACTAGACCTGTAGTGGAGGGGTGGTTGGGGACTGCCAGTTGAGGTTGAGTGTGTGCATAGTGAGGAGGAGTGCCAAGGAGATAAAGCAGGTGAACACTTTGTGGTGTTTTCAGAGCTTAAAGATGCCTAATGAGTATGCTTCCCAGGTATGAATAGCAGGAGTTTTGTGACTGTTCTTAGGACTTTGTGGACTGATGTCCAATTGTGTTAACGAGTCAAACAGGACCACAACATATGCATGAGGTCCTTGCATGGGGCTTGGCAGCGCAGGCAGGTCTCTTGACCATTGGGGAAATATCTGTTGATTTGGGCTGGGGTAAGGTATGCTTTGTGTAAGATAAAGAATTGTATGTTTTTAAACCCAGAAATTCTAGGTCTGCAGCCATTCCTCATCATGTAGTATTCTCCCATAGTCATCCTTCCATTTGCACCAGAGTGAAGCCAGAGGTACCACCAACAGTCCTCTGATAGCCTTGTAAAGCCAAGTAATGACGGGGAAACTGTTTCCCATGTTAGGCATGGTTTGCAGTACTGGATGAGTGGCAGGTTCGGCATCTGTGGTCTGCGATAGAAGTCTGCAGGTATGGAATATCTGTCAGTGAAGAAAGAATTGGCCTGGTGGAAGAGTATAGTCCATCATCAGCTGTTCGAAGGAGAGGAGGTGGCCATCCACAAACAGTTATGGTGTGTAGTGATTGGGTTATCCAGGGCAACATGTCATGCTGCGTGTAGGTGTCAGGCAATCTTGGGACTAATCAGTGGAAATGCTGGGGCGTATGCCTGTGCACCCCTAGCTAGGTGAAATGTGTGGGAGACGCAAGTGGTGAGGGGTGCAGAATTGGGGAGCAAAAAAAACAGAATGTGGCTATAGGGAGAACTCCTGTGTCACCGCTAGTCTTGCCCCAATACCCTCTGGCAGTCCACCATGATAGCCACTGCAGTTGAGCTGCTAAATAATAGGCCTGAAACAAAGGTTCAGACTACCCTGGTCCATTGGCAATCTTAATATCCAAAGAGCCACAAGTTTTGTGTAGTCCAAAAATAAGTTACCCAGTAAGGTATCCAACTCCTGAAAAAAGGTGCGGGTGGGACAATGGGGAGATTGGCAAAGTAGTATAGGAATCGGGGGTTCCAGAACCATTTTTGCAAGGGCTATCTGCCCAATAGTAGCCAAGGGGAGCAACTGTCAGAGCTGTCAGAGCTGTATCTGCCTTCTAATACCTGGCAATGCTGGTCAAATGTTACACTCATACAGATCCAGCAGTATGTGGTATATGCATATCCCCAGGTAGCAGAGTGCCTCTCCTTGCCAATGAAGGGGGATTTCCACAGATAAAAAGGTAGTGCTTGTTGGTCAGGATTAAGGGGATTTATGATGACTCCTCCCAATTCACACACATTCCCACTGCTGCCGCAAACTCCGTCAAGGTGTTTTGTAGTTGGGAGTGATCTAGTGTGATGTCACAAAGATATATCAGCATGTCGTCAGCATATTATGACACTGAGTGGGTCAAGGCTTCCAACATTATACACCAGTTGCAACCCTTTAACCTCAGCCGTGTGGCCAGGGGTTCCATCCTGAGAGCAAACAACAGAGGTGACAAAGTGTTCCCCAGTGGATCAGGAAGGATGCTGAGACAAAGCAACCCTATCAGACAAAGTCGGTTTATTGTATAATAGTCCAATGCAGGCTGCAGTCGCAGCCCACACCCAGGTTAGCAAGCACCTGAAAGAGGTAAGGCCATGTCAGAGTATTGATTGTTTTTTCCAGATCTAAAATTAGGCACGCTGCCTGTGGAAACTGTTCTTTGATGCTATCCTGACCATGGAATAGATGGTGAATATTTTATGATGTGCTGCTTCCTGAACTCATCCATTGTGATCTACATGAACAAGTTCAGGAAGGTTGCGGGCATAACAATTAAGTGGGTTCTTTGCATAGGGAGACAAACAGGGATTCACATAGTGAGGAAAGAGTTCCCCTGCCATCAGCGCAGCCTCATACAATGCAGCTAGATGGAGTGCAAGAAGCACTGAAAAGGTGCTGTAATATTCCAGAGGAAGGCATTCCAAGCCTGGCACCTTATTACAGGCTAGATCTCAGATTGCCTGGGCCGTGTCTTCTGTGGTTATTTTAGCATCTAGGGCATGGTTAGTAGCTGTGGGGATATAGGGCAGCTCAATCCTGTGTAAGAAACAGTAAGAGTGCCCCTACGGAGAGACAGACAGGGCACTGTATACCGTGGCATAGTAGTCATAAAATGATTGGAGAATATCCTCATGTGTGCAGGCTGTATGACCTGAGAGCATCATTATCTTGTTGATTGGTGAGACTGAGTAGTCCTGCAGAATCAGCCATGCCAATAAGCGGCAGGACATCTCGCCCTACATGTGGAGTTGTGCGCCTGGGTAGAAAAATTAAAGAGGCAAAGGCAATCCAAGAGCATTTCAAGTGGTTTCACTGTTGCCAACTGAGTAGTTAGCAAGGGGTTGCAGTTGGCTGTTCTCCCCAGTTTCACCAGCCGACGTTCCGCAGTTAAAGTCTCCCTCTCTAGCATTCTCGGAACACCTACTACCTGTTGAATACAGTTACCCTGGATCAACACCTTAAAAGCATCCCATTCAAGCATCCTGGCATATGCACTATTATGGCTGTCAGTGAGGTAGTGTTGAATGCGGGTGCCCTGCTCGTCGTGGAAGACAGGGGCTTTCAGAGTGTCACATGAGAGACCTTAGACAGGCATTGGTGGCCTTGGGGTCACTATAGGTCGATGAAGTGTGCATCATGGTCCGACACTATGCAACCTAAATAATCAGTGTGGTATCTGGGGTATGGGGGGGCTAAACAGAGAAACGGTCCAGGCACACATGGAGCTTGACGCACAATCGGCGCAAACCCTGCCCCATATTTATACTTTGACGTCCGACGCCGCGGGCGTCAAAGTTCCACCATGTGCGCCATTTTTTGGAAGGAGGAACCAGCCTTGCATTAATTATATGCAAGGTAGGCGTTCCCTTCCAAAAAATGACTTTAAGGCCTGTGCCCCATATTTATACTCTGACGTCATTTTGTCGCACAGGAGGGGGCAGGCCTCAAAAAACGACGCACAACCTGATGGGTGCCGTTTTTTAACGCCTGGGTCAGGGCAGGCGTTAAGGGACCTGTGGGCTCAGAAGGAGCCCAGAGGTGCCCTCCCATGCCCCCAGGGACACCCCCTGCCACCCTTGCCCACCCCAGGAGGACACCCAAGGATGGAGGGACCCATCCCAGGGAAGTTGAGGTAAGTTGGGGTAAGTATTTTTTTTCGTATTTTTTTTGTGGCATGGGGGGCCTGATTTGGGCCCCCCTACATGCCCCTATGCCCAATGACCATGCCCAGGGGACATAAGTCCCCTGGGCATGGCCCTTGGGCAAGGGGGCATGACTCCTGTCTTTGCTAAGACAGGAGTCATTCCCATGGGGGTTGTGCGTCAAAAAAAATGGCGCAAATCGGGTTGAGGCCTGAATTTTGCCTCAGACCTGACTTGACCCATTTTTTGACGCCCAACCTCCATTTTCCCATACGCCGGCGCTGCCTGGTGTGAGTCATATTTTTTGACGCACACCAGTCCGCAGCGCCGGCTAACGTCATTCCATAAATAAGGCGCCCGCATGGCGCGCTGGAATGGCGTTAGCCGGCGGTAAAATTTTTGACGCACAACTGCGTTGGCGCAGTTGTGCGTCAAAAAGTATAAATATGGGCCTTTGTGCACATAAAGTGAGAGGTGACTAAGCCACTACCATTGGAAGGTCAGCTCTTGGGCCTATGCTGTCAAGACGAAAAGGTAGGATGGCCTCCAGTTAACCAATCAGGATCATCCCAGATGGGGGGGACCGCAGTGGTTACTTGTAATACACCCTGCTGTGCATGTGCTAGGGGGTTGCTCACAAGTGACATCTATCTGCTTCTACCTGGAAGTGAAGGGTGCAGTCTGAGGAAGGAGTTGAGGTCTCACCAGACAATACATTACTACATTTAATTGAAGTGAGTATGCATTGAAATAGGAGACACCAATTGCAGTAGTTACAGAGGTGGTTATTCATAGGGTTGTCATTGGAGAGGAAAGTGATGCAGAATGCCCTGACGTCTTGGCTCTCCATTTCTGGCATTGTTTGGGGGGAGTTGAGATCTTGGCACAGCGGGGTGGAGCGTTCGTGCCAATAATACTTATCCGCCCAGCCCCAGGCATCTTTAGAATCAGTGAAGAAATGGAAAGTGCCAACAAATAGGATTTTAAGGTGCGCCGGGAATTGAAGTGAGTATTGGACTCCTAATTGTCAAAGGTGTTTCTTGACCTCTAGTAAGGAGGTTCATTGCCCCAGCACTGCAATAGTGTAGTCAGGGAGCAGCATGACCACTTCATCCTCTAATCGGAGAGGGCTGTGATGATGAGCTGCTCAGAGGTGAGTATCCCAATCCTCGAAAGTGAGCAGTTCTGCCAACATTTGGCATGTGGGCCAGCCAGAGTGGGCTGCCAGGCCGGGACTCGGTGAGCTCTCTCTAATGTGAAGAAGGGGGTGATGTCTGAACTAGGACTAAATGATTTAAACCAGGTTCCAGATAGGCAATTGGATCTGGCCTTTCACTCCTCCCTGCAGACCTAATATCTGCAAGTTGCTCTTCCGGGAGTGACTTTCAATATCTTCCCCCCTCTCCTCCAGGCAGCGGATTCCCTCCTGTAGGTCCCGGATAGAGCACTTGTGTCCATCACGATGGGTTGCAAATTGGCCACAGTTTTCTTCCTGTCTGCGAATCTGTCCAGTAGTTTACAATAGTCGTCTCAGAGGAAGATGAGCTCAGTATTCAGAGTACCAAGCCTCATCCCGACAGAGACACAGGAATGTTCAATTGCGGACATTACCTGTTCTAGCTTGTTGGATGAGGACAGTGCAGAGGGAGAACCTGCCTGTAGCAAATGAAGGATGGCAGACAGTGGAGCTGCACCAGTGGAGGAGGGGCCCTGGGTGGCTGACAGGAGTCTCCCAGTGTTGTGAGGTGGGCTACTGGGAAGGTGTAGATGGGGTAGTCTTGGTCAATCCTGCAAGTCTATAGAAGGTTTCCCCTGAATATGTGTGTCGGGCCAGTGAAAAACTCTTGAGTGACCCGGTAGAGTGGTGAACGCAAGGGTGGAAAGTTGCCATGTCTCTTCCACCTGATTTTGCTAGAAGAGTCAGGGTACTCCAACCTGGCAGAGTACCAGAAGATGGATCCAAGTGATGAGGAGAGACTGGGGGACACCGACACCTGGAGAGCCCCCCTAGTATGCCCTTACTTGAACACCAATAGAAGGGGGTCTCAGGCAATGGGCTCAGTGTACACAACTCCAACAGGTACCTCCAGAGTGTCCTTGGATGAGCAATGTTTTGTGTTCCCTCCCCACTCGCACAAACCCGAGCACCGATGTGGGGAGAGGAGGGAAGGGAGGAGAAAGGAAGAAGGTAGCTGCAGAATTTTCTCAAAAGACCCAGTGTACACATGTGCCAGCCTGAGTCATGCATCCTAAAACATAGAGCACTGTTGTTAAAGCACTATTGCCCAACTGCTATGAGCCCGTAGATCTAAATAAGGGAGTTACTCATGTGAGAGCACCAGTGGGAAGGGGGGTATAAGGCATTCCAGCCAGGCTCAAAAGGTTGAAGCAGGCCTCTGACTGAAGCAAAATCGTGGGGGGGTGGCGGGGAATACCTGCCTGTAGACACCCTGTTCTAAGTCTCAGCATCAGGCAGCGGAGCATCTGGAGGCAAAGTCCAATGCGCACCTCAACTGCTGTGATTGAAACAGCAGCAATAACCAGCAGGTGGGGCACTGGGGGGTTGATGCGAAGTAGTTGACGGCCCCCATCCACTGTCCATTGGAGGTTCTGGCCCCAACAGGATCCAATGAGAGTAGGGAGGGGGCAGGGCCACTGGGCTCAATGACCGCTGGAGGGTCCAGGCTGCACAGCTCCTTATATGGTTCAGGACTGGTGAATCCTCAGCTGTGCTTTCCAAGCGTGGTGTATGGGAGCCAGATTGTCTCCATCAGGGCACCAGTGCAAGTAAATAGATGGCACCGTCACAAAACAGAGCCCACTGCGGTCCAAAAAAGGAAGCCTGAGCTCAGATGCCAGATAATTATGGAGCTGGAGAGCAAAGCTTTAGAGGTTCACATCCACCATCTTGGCTGGTCTGGCTACGCCCTCTTTCTAGAGTACTACTTTGTGTACTCCAAAATGCCTTTGTGATTAGGTCCAGTAGTTTAAAATGATCAAATAGGTCCATAGGATGTAATTACCTGGGACTGAGGGAAACTGCTAAGACTTCATTTAGTATAGTCTTATCTTTCTTTTAAATCCTAAGCAAGCTGTTTTTTTAGTGAGTTGTCACTCCAAATTCTGACCAGTAGGACACTTTCTGATAGTGTATTATGGAACAGACCCCAGTAAAATGAAGGTGTGTTAGAAACTGGGCCTCTAATCATAATCCTAGTCAAGATAAGTCAGATACAAACCACAAATTAACCTGTCCTCACCCTCAGGTAGCTTAGCACAGAGCAGTGGGGCTTGACTTAAGAGGCAATGTGTAAAGTATTTATGCAATAATCAAGTTACAGTAACAGTGAAAACACCACAAAAAAACAGTTTAGAAAAATAGAGAATATTCATGTCAGTAAAACAAGACCAATAAGTAGAACTGAAGTTATGAGTTTAAAAAAAAATAAACTGCAAAGTATTGCTTTATAAAGTCAATAGCACTAAAAGGTTACCTGAGGTGGTGTTTTACCGGGGCAAATTTAAAGTTCAGGCTGATCGTGAATGAGGGCAGGCTCACCCACATCCTATAGCTGGCCAGTTCCGATCTAGTCAGTCAGGTAGATGAGTCAGTGTAGAGCCTCGTAGTCGGGTCCCACACCGGTGTTGAGATATATGCGATGTGTCGTTGTGGAGCCATGCAGCAATGTCCTCGGATTGTGGCTACGTCGTCATCAAACATCGCAGTCAGGTCCCGCATCATCAGCGAATCAGCAATGCGTCGGTGTCAGAGAGCACTGCGTCAGTCTTGAGAGGTGCAACGGCTCGAATGAGTCAATTCTAGCAGAGAAACATCTGTAAAATCTAAGGCCCAGCACTGGATTGGCACATCAGGCAAGGATAGAACTCACATATGGCAGAGTCCCGCAGCAGGAGCAGAGTTGCAGGCAGTCTTTGATGTCCCTAAGACTGCCAGAATAGAGAGCAAACCAGAAAGTCCTTGGAATCACTTGATTCTGTACAAGGTCTAGAGAGCAAAGTCCAGTTCTTCTCACTCCCAGGTAAGAGGCAGCAGGCCAACACAACAATGTAGGTGAGTGAGCAGAGTGGCAGTCACTCTTGGCAGCACAACAGTCCTTCTTCCTGGCAGAATGTCCTTCAGATCCAGAGTGTACTTGTTTACTGGGGTTTGGAATCCAGTACTTATAACCAGTTGAGCCTTTGAAGTGGGGGAGCACTCAAAGAGAAGCCTTTGAAGTGCACAAGGTCCCTGCACAAGGTCCTCTGACTCCAGACACTCTACAGGGGGTTATGCAGCTCTTCATGTGAGGACAAGCACAGCCATATTCAGGTTTAAATGTCAGCTCCTTCCTCGTATCTAGCCCAGGAAGGCCCATCGGCCTAGTGATGGCCCCAGCTCCCTTTGTGTGTGACTGTCTGGAGTAAATGCACAAAGCCCAAGTGTCACCCATCACAGACGAGTATTCAGAGACAGATAGAGGCATGGAATGGTTAAAGTAAGAAAATGCCAACTTTCTAAAAGTGGTATATTCAGACTTGCAATTTAAAATTCAACTTCTTCATAACTTGTGGTTTTAATTTGTGAGTCCAGAGACACCAAACTCCAAAATCTCTGTGTTGTCCCAATTAGAAATTACACTTAAAAGATGATAAAAGGCAATCCTATCATCATCATCGTCATCATTGTTAGCTTTATTTCGGTAAGACACAAATACCATAAAAGCGCATCACAAGAATCACAATTTTACAAAAATAGACTGTGGATAAAAGTCCTAAAATGTAAAACATTTTCCCTTTAAGATCATACAATATAAAATCGTGAAAAGATATAAAATGTTCCATAATAAATATCGTAAAACAAATATATTCCTAGTTAAAAACAATGGATAGAATAAAAATACAAAGCATTCCCATTATGGGCTCCTATTAAAGAGATGACTTTAACATTTTTGTTCTAACACACCAAGGGCCAGATGTACAAAAAAAGCAATTTGCGACTTGCAAATTGCGAGTCCCTGCGACTCGCAATTTGCAAGTCGCAAATTGCTATGCAGTACAGTGTCTGAGACACCGACTGCAACTCGCAATGGGGTCGCAATGACCCACCTCATGAATATTCATGAGGTGGGACGCAAATTGCGGCCCCATTGCGAGTATAGGCACTCGCTAACATGGAGGCCTGCTGACGTCAGCAGGCCTCCATGTTAGCGACCTGCCTTTTAAATAAAGCATTTTTTTTTTTTGAAGTGCAGCCCGTTTTCCTCACAGGAAAACGAGCTGCATTTAAAAAAAATCAGAAACCTTTAGTTTCGGATTTTTCAGGGCAGGGAGTGGTCCCTGGGACCACTCCCTGCCCTGAAAAATTAATATGGGGTCCAGTCACAAAGGGGAAGGGGTCCCATGGGGACCCCTTCCCGTTTGCGAGTGGGTTACCATCCACTTCAAGTGGATGGTAACTGCGACTCCATTTGCGACCGCGTACGCGGTCGCAAATGGAGTTGCATACCACTCCGACTCGCAAATAGGAAGGGAACACCCCTTCCTATTTGCGAGTCGCAAATGCATATTGCGAGTCGGTAACGACTCGCAATATGCATTTGTGCATTGCAAACCCACGTTTGCGAGTCGCAAACGGCGATTTTCGCCGTTTGCAACTCGCAAAAGGGTTGCTACATCTGGCCCCAAATTTCATCTAAATAGCTTGCTAAGGCAAATGCCACCATGCCCTCGGTATTAGACCTAAAAATTCTAAGGGCAGTAAAACAATTCTGGAAGCCCATGATTCTACAAAGAGGTTCAATCCATTTGATTTGTTGTTTATCATAAGCAGGACAATGGACTAGTACATGTGCGCTACATTCGGGAAGGCAGCAGCCCATCGGACAGAGATTGGCATAGGGATCATCTTTAAACCAAGTACAGGAGAAGGAACATAGTGGTAGCGAGCCTAGTCTGAATCTGATGTAAAGGGCGCGGGCTCGAGGGACTATAATCAGATCCAGATATGATTCAAACTCGTAGTGACATTTGACTGATATGAATTTGTCTGTCAAGCTACCTAAGGGGACCTCTGCTAGTTTTCCCAATTTTAGCCACCGCCAATATACATCCTTTACAACATGTGCCGCATTTTTGGGTAAATCATTAGGGACCATCCAGAAATGGGCCAACCCCAGTTTGGTCAGACTAGCCCTAACGTACTTGCACCAAGGGATTTTTTCTGTGTAGTTTTCGCTAATCAGAGCTTTCAGCCATGTCCTATATGGGCTAAGTGTGCCCAAGGACCATATTCTGATCCAGTATAATATTGGTTTCAGCGCTGCTATATGTGCAATAGAGTCTAGGTTCACGTCCATGCGGACAGGCAACGTAAGGGAACTAGTGGGTATTCTGAGGATAGACTTTATGAAAGAGTTTTCAGCAATCTCCAAATTCTTTAGGTTACCATGTCCCCATAGCTCCGCTCCATAAAGAGCATTCCCTCTTGCTTGTAGCTTGTATATTTCTATTGCTGGAGTGATTGCGAACCTTGGGGACCTATTTGCGAATCTCAGTACACCACCCAGGTTCTGCTTCAGTGACATATGTGCCCTCGTTATCTGGGCCTGCCATCTATGTGTGTCCTCCAGTCTAATCCCCAAGTACACAAATTCAGCAACTCTCTCCAGCTCTACCCCTTCCGTGATAATACTCTTTCTTACTTTATGTTTGTTATCACCAAAGATCATATACTTTGTTTTCGTAGAGTTAACTTCAAGGCCGTGGTCATTACATTAGGACGTACATTTTTGGAGTAAGTTTGTTAACCCAAAAGCAGTTTGAGATAACAGTAATGTATCGTCTGCAAAGAGCAGGCATGGTGTCTTCACCCCCCCTAGTTTGGGGGCATCATTATCACAAGCAAAGAGATAGGGAATACAAGCATTTATAAATATTAAAAAAAGGGTTAGGGCCAAAACACACCCTTGTCTCACTCCCCTTTTAATTGGTATCTCTCTTGTTACTTCCGCATTTGCTCCCCATCTGACTTTAGCAAAGGTCTTATTATACAGGCTTTTGATTGTGTTTAATAGCGTACATGGGAGTCCTACTCTATCCAATACCTCCCATAGCTTTTGGCGTGGAACCAAGTAAAATGCAGATCTAAGGTCCACAAAAGCTACAAATAGCTCTCCTCCTTCCAGGTCCACAGACTTCCATTTAATCATGAGGAATCTGAATATCTGGTCGATTGTGCTAATTCTTTCCCTAAAACCAGCTTGGAAGTCGCTCAAGATTTGTGATTCTTCCATCCATACCTTGGTTCTCATCAGAATCTGATGGCAGAATATTTTTTGGAGGTTATCCAAAAGTCTAATTGGCCTGTAATTTATTGGGTCAGAACTAGTTCCCTTTTTATAAATAGGTATAATGATAGCACCCCTCCAGGTGTGAGGATAATTTCCGGGGGCCAAGATTTGTTTACCTATGGGAACAATGGGCCTTGTAGTAGTGAAAAACAGCGCATAATATACTTCAAGTACATGTCCAACTTTTTAAATACAATGCACCCTGCCATTGGGGCTAACTAGGGCTTACCTTAAGGAAGGCTTATATGTAATAAAATGGAAGGTTTGGGCCTGGCAAGTGGGTGAACTTGCCAGGTCAAAATGGCAGTTTAAAACTGCACAAACACTTAAATGTGCAAACTGTGGATAATTCAATGTTTAAGCAGAGAACATTGCACTTTAGCACCGGTCAGCAGTGGTATAGTGCCCAGGGTCCTAAGGCCAATGAAAATCAATTCACAAAAAGTGGAAGGAAAAGGCAAAAAGTCTGGAGATGACACTGCAGAATGGGCCAAGACACCAAAACAAGGTGTTTTTCAAAGTCACAGAAAGGCAACAGAGATATTAGTAACCTGTGTCATGTATAGTGCTCAATACTGGGCTGCTTCTTTTTCTAAGTGCTCCAAATAAAAGATGCTATCATTATTGTAGGAGGCTGGCCTGGCCTGGCTTATAGTGGGTACCTGATGGTACTTACACCTTGTGCCAGGTCCAGTTATCCCTTATTAGGTAATTAGTAGTGTTCTAGCAGCTTAGGCTGATAGAGGTAGCTATAGCAGAGCAGCTTAGGCTGAACTAGGAGACATGCAAGGCTCCTACTATACCACTTATGTCATATAGCACTATATCACAAGAATCACAATACTCAGAGTTATTAAATATAAAGGTACTTTATTTAACTGAGATTGATCTGGAAAGCTATCTCATAATTGTATGTGCCCTAAGTTTTCCTACTATTGGTTACTTTAACCGTGAAGTATTTCCCATCTATGAATGGTTAGGGCCTACACACAGGCGAGGGCTAAAGGCAATCCCCGTTAAAATGGTGAAATACCTTCCTAATCCTTCTTGGCGTTTTGCTGTCTTATATTAAAGATGGCAAAGGATGGCCTTCCTGGTGGCAGTGTCTCTACAGGCTTCCTAAGTGGGAACACCATTTAGATAGTATGGACAATTTATTTAGGGTGGTTGCCCATTACCATTTTTTGCACAATACCCAAAGCATTCTTTCAGGTTTTGTGGCCCGAGTGATGTTTGAGGGAATACAGCATGAAAGGCAACTAGAAATGCACTCCCTCTTTAGGGTGACATTTGAAATGGTCCCATATTGTGGTTGGAAATTCCATCATTCCACAGAGACGTGGTGGAGGGTCTGACAGTGATTTCCCCTAAGGTGGTTTCCACCCTTTGCTACAGAAGCCACGTTGTGAGACAATCCCTCTCCGGTGTTGGAGTCATCTTTGATTATGAAGGGCATTCTTCCACAAGTGTGGTGGGTGCGGGGGCCCTGCTAGATTAGTGGACTGAAAGACTGTCATTGCAAATCTAAATACGGCCGGAAATGATATAATAACAAAACAGGTGGTCTCCTACCCGAAACAGATGTTTGACGGTACAGACACAGCAGCAGCAGGGGGATGAGTCCTGGCAGGCAGGGAAGTGCCATCATTCTGAGAAAAGGACAACAAATCCCACAGGTTACTCTGAGAGATAACAGTGAGGAACAAATCAATACAATGACTGAAACAACGACACTTCTCACTAATGTTTCTGCGTAGAAAACTGCAATATGTGCTAAGAGTTGTCATGCTTATGTTTGTCCACAGGATACAGATGTGAATTATTAAATTTACAATAAAAGTTAATTATTTCATTGAATTTAGACAAATAAAATGAAACAAAATGTGACGTTACTATATGCCACTTCTTAACAATTTAACAAAATGAATGGAGAAATAATTTCCTACAATTATTCAGAACAGAATATTCTTATGCCTATTAGACAGCACCCCAATAATCTAATAACTACACTTCTACTCTTTTGCATGAACAGGTGTCACTTCACTGTCACTCCTTATCATTAACGATGGTCTAAAATGTGTATTGATTATTACACTGGCTACAGTGCATCAGTAACAACAAGTGCAAGGGATGGGTCCTCTCCAATGGGCCTAAGTACAACTCTCTAGCCATGCTTTTCATTTTACTCACTAGCTGAATCCAGGCACCTTCATCTTTATCAAGCAAAATCCTCTAATTACATTTTTTATTTTTTATTGTGCATATTTCACTTGCTCGGTATAAATATTCTCTTCAGTTCCTTAAATATCAGTAATAGGTCCAACAAGCCAATGTTTGTTACATCGATCTCTTCACAAGGCTGCATAGTACTCTCAATGCCTAGACTCATAACCATTTCCATCGCTCCATGCAGCAAGGCATTCACAGCATATAAATGGGAATGATAACCTACTTATGTCAGTATCAAATTAGTGAGACCAAGACTGTAACTTTAATATTGTGAGTTTCTCCTTTATTATAAACACGTCTTGACCTTCCCCCACAGAGCAACACTGAAACATGTATATTTTAATAAACAAAATAAACTTCAGAAAAAGATACACAGTTATCTTTAAAAGGTCACCAACACTGCAACGCTTTTACAAGTTAAAACATACTGTATGTGTTAAGTATTCTAGGATAGATTCCAATTGGTTTGTCCTTCACCTGCACTTGGTGCAAACACACATATATGTTTATCAGTGGATCGTATCAAACACAGCCCTCCTTGGCTCTCTGGCTACAACGCAGTAAAAGTAAGTACTTGTTAAACACCTATAATTGCAAAATTGTGCCAAACACCAGGCAGTATTCCCTCCAGTAAACAGCTTTGGGGATTCGCCCATTTTCAAGCATCAAAAGTGAACGTTAGTCAAATCACCTTAAGCTACAATAAATCTCCATGTTTTAAAAATCTGACCTACGGGATGCCTTGGGAATAATACATGATGACTTACTAAATGTATAATATGAATGAAACAGTAAAGAGATGCTGGAGACTGAAGCCAGGTGCACTGCATGCAAGTGCACATCTGGGATGGAGATGTGGACAAGGGTTTTCAGAGGTCCTAATCAGTTATCATTATCATTTGACATGCACATAATCAGGGGCCATCATCTCCAAGTGCACTGCGTTTGTGTACTCTCCTGATGCAGAATATCATGAATTCAAAAACAACATCTCCCAAGATGTACTGTGTCGAATTCCTAGAAACAATGGTTCTGGGTTTTCTGCATGCAAATACTTCGAGGGCAAAGATGAAGCAGCAATCAGTCCAAAACCTTTTGGGGTAGCCCTACCTTAGAACTTAGAACACAGGGCCTCTCATATTTGATTATTGGTAGTGTTTGTAGCTAGAGAGAGTTATTAAAAGAAATTCCAAAAGTTTATCCTTCAGTTTCGTATGAGCAGTGTTGAGTTGTTGCAGAAGTGCCTTGTGCTTTGTCGAGACAATTCCAGCAATTCCTACACCATTTTCCAAAGACACCAGATTCTCGAGCCTCAGGTTAAACCCACTCAATGATTAAGTGTTTCTCCTTTATGTGAAACTGCAAGAAGCAAAGCCCTCTTCTGCCACCTTTGCTGGCAGGGCACTACCTTCCAGAGGATTAATAAAAGCAGCTCCCTTTACTTCTTTATTGTTTTGGCTTACTGGTTTGCCAGGTTTGGAGGTTTAATCGTACTTTATGGTACTGTAGTTAGCCGTCTCTGCTGGTTGCTAGTTATGTTCTGCCAGATCGTAGTTAGTGGGTGCTGAATTTGAAATGTGATGCATGCATTGATTGCGGCCTACTTAGCTAGATCAACTGTTGGACAATGAACTCCTATTCTATAAGTAATGTAAAATGCCTATGCGTGTGTCACAACTTACCATAACTGTGTGCATTTTAAAAACTATGGGCCTGATTATGAGTTTGGCGGTCTTGTCACTATTGTCACAGCAGAGTTGGAGGCCCTGTCAGCCGAATTACGATGTTGGTGGTTTGCTGAACTAGATCCCGCCTCAGTCCCGTGGACACTGCCAGTGATTGACGATGGCTGGGGAAAAGCAGCTGTCAGACGCGTATAGAAAGGATACTGCCATTCACATTATGATGTGCTTTTCCGTCAAGCCAACTGTGGTGTGGAGACCGGCTGCTTATAGGTGGCAGAATCAAAGGAAATGGGGTGCTAGCTCCCCCATTTCCTTCTTTTCCCTTCAGTCACCAGCGTGGATACCTTCGACCTGGGCGCCCCTCCACAGCAGCAACTTCACCCAAAAAAAAAAAAATCAATACAGGAATGACCTTTCGCATTTTTATGCCATTGCCTGGACTGGACATTTATGCCCTAGTCTCCAGCAATGGAGTGGTAGATGTCCAAAATATTTTTACACGTGTCATGCATATGTGTACATTTTGGTCAAAATATACACACCTGTATTGACACAAATGTAAAAATATACTGTGTATTGCTGACAGCGTACCCCACCGGTACACCGCCATCAGGAAGACTGCCGCAGGGCCAGCGGTAACACAATATGGCGGGCAGGATACCGTTGACACAGCGGTCATTTTGGGACTGCCGCCTTGGCAGTATGGCGGTACGACTGCCAAACTCGTGATCAGGCCCTATGTATATTTTTACAGGGAAGCAGCAGTCCCCAGAGCAAGCCACCAGTCTATTTTCACGGCCAAATCCTTTTCTCTCAGCTACGTACAATCCTCCACCCTTTCATCCTCGTATGTCAATACTAATGCCACCATGTTGAGTTTCTTATTATTGCAAGTTGTCCTTGTTAAACCTGTGGGCAAATCTGCTCTAATTTCCTTGTGTTGTTTCAGTCTGTTTCACCCACTCCGCTTCAGAGGCTGCACCCTGAATGCAGTAATTTAAATTATGTTATTTCTTATAGAGAGTACATTAGGAATGTTTAATTATGATTCATCTAATTCAGCACTAAAGTTTGTTACCTATAAATATAACTCTCCATCAGGGGTATCTTCATTCGCTGGACTAATCAATCTACAATTTAGTGAGTTTATAAAGATGTATAAAATAAAAAATATAAATAATAAAAAGGAATACCTTTACAAACAATGTGGTTATTTGCATACCTATGAGTTATTCTGAAAAGCTGGATAGTTTTTTCTATTCAGTGGCTTGAGAAACCCTACCCCACGTTCCCTGCGATTCGCTGGGATCAGAAAAGTAAACAATGATAAACATCTTCAATCATTAACAAGCGCTTCCCAGCAGAGGCCGCACAGACCAGTAGGTGCTACCCCAAGGTCAGAAGTCCTACAGCACACACTCCACATTACCGTTCAGCATGAGATATTAACGAGCAGCACCTCTGTGAGGAATCTGGGAAAGGTGACATTAAATAAATAAGGGTAGGTTTAAAGGCACAGTTTATCCCTCCAGAGCATCCGTTTCCTCATAAGAATCCGCACATTTACCATTTGGGGAACACTGAGAATGGTGTTCATGAAGTAGCACATTACATTTCACTAAATACTCCAAAGCTGGTAAGATAGCTCAGTGGGTTAATGCATTAATGGTAGAAATCCTTGTGCAAGTTGAAAGGCACAGGTTCAAATCATGTCAAGTCTTCGAACACTTTCATCTTTGCAAAGTATATAAAAGGAGTACCATTAGCTTGGGTAATAATTGACTTGTGTTACCTGTACCTAAAGACATCACACAATTAGCAATACATGCTATGTAAGCATACTGGTTAATATTACCATTATAATTGTGAAAATGTTGATAGTGGTTCATATTGTCATTATAATTGTGACAGTGTAACATATTGGTTCATATAAATATGAGCTTTGTCTAAATGTGGAAAGAAGTGTGAGTAGACAGCATACCCATATCATTAAGAGAACCCCTTCAGCTGAAAAGGCTACATTAAACCCTTCTAGTTACTGCTATTCAAGGGTCTAATTACTGTGATACAGGGTAAGGTTTGACCTAAGCATAGATGCATAGTGAATACAACAATAGAAACTGGTGCTGCAACCAGAGGAAACGTCTCATGCATCTCTTTTCCTGCGGAACCTGCATGTATTTTTCTGTCGGACCTTTGATCTATTATCCTCCTACACCACTCATTAAACTGCACCTGCATCTCTTAATCTCTGCATTTATCATTATATTGCAAAAGCATCTCTAATTTTGATGCATCCATTACTTTTTCCACTGCAGCTGTGCCCCTATGTCTGCTGCACCTTTTGCCGTCCTCTAACATCTCTCATACTGCCACACCTACAGCCCCTATCCTCTGCACTTCTTTCACTGCACCTGTTTTATCTCTGTTTCCACTGCACCAGTTTATTGTGTTCTGCTGCACATTTGCCATTCTCTAACACCTCCCATACTTCTGCACCTGCAGCTCCCATCCTCTGCACCTCTTTTACTGCACCTGCTTGCTCTGCTGCACCTTTTGCCATTCTCTCAGACCCCCTATACTGCTGCACTTTCATCTCCTATCGTCTGCACCTCTCTTGAGCTGCACCTGCTGCATCTCTGTCTTTGCCCCTCGCATCCTCATCATCTGAATCTCTCATTGTGCTGCACCTACTGATATTCTGATATTCTGATACTGATATTCTTCTGCAACTGCACTGTATGTCATTTTCCTTTTGCTGCTCATCATGGTGCATTTCTTATCAACAAGCTCTTTGACTCCCTCACACGTCCATACAAATGTTGACTCAACAGCACATTCACCCAGCCACATATCCATACACCCACACTCACAAACTTGTCAACCTATGAGCTTTCTTTAATATGGCCAGACCTATTAACTTTGCCAGAGCTTTTTATGTCTTTTTTCATGATCCTTTTGCATGCACAGGGACCCCATTCATGACTGTGTATAGAGCTTCGATGCCACATACACACTTTTCCCCCTTCCTGTCATCTCTGCCTAAATTCACCCTTTGTTTTCTATCATAGCCTTCGATCATGTACGGTGCTAGACTGCCTTTATACTAGGTTCAATCAAACACAACACACTTACAAACAAAGCCACCTCTCATCCCAGAACCCACACCCCGCCCTCAACCATGTAGGGTGCTCCACTGCCTCATGGCTAAGGTCAACAATTGATCACTACTTTCATCACCCTGATTTTTTAGGTTTCACCTAGGCAGCACATGTGCTGCCTCTTCGAGGCATGCTGTTTCTACTCTTTGGGCTTAGAGCACGCCCACCACTTTTCATTTGTTCCTTTGTGAGCCCTTCGAAAATTCTTGCTTTTCTGTGGTGAATCATTATATTTGTCCCTCCATTTGGTGTGTTGCTCACGCCTATGGCAACTGGCCCTATTACTTGTAGGCTTTCACTTCTGGCCATTTGTGTTAGTTTTGGTGCACTATTCTTTCTTTTACCTCAGGCTCAGCCTCATGGAGCAGCAGTGAAGTCCAGGTCCAACTTCAGCTCTCGCTACTTTTAACTATAAATTCCTCCTACCTGTGCGTGTCAATGGAGGTAGGGTGTTATCACTTCATCTATTTTCAGATTCCACGCATATTGGACACCTTTTCTAGCACGTAATGACATTTCCAAGAACTTTTAGGCATTTTATGGTGGCACACTCATCGCCAGTGCCTTAGCATTTGGCCCCTGAAGCAACACAGAAGTTACGATTTTGCATGTTTCCTTTAAGGACTATCCCCTCAAAAATGCGGCATTTTTAAAAAGCCATACCAAAGGCGCTGATTAAATTAACAGATTTTTCAGTGCCCATGGGAAAATGATTCTAGCAGACAGTATCTACGCCCTGCACCTACCCCTTCTATGCATTCCTAATCCCCCCTTGTGCTTACACTACACACTGCCTTGTTAGCCATCAAGCACCTTGGGGACAGTGTTCTTGGCGTCCTTGCACAAACAAGGGTGTAATTGAGGCAATCTGTGGAGGCTGCCTGCAGGCCTGGGCTCTATTTCTGCAAAGGCAGCCTCAATTTATTCCACAATGCACACTTATCAGGATCACAGGCTATTCTGTGTGTTGCATAAACATCAGCAAACAGATGCAAAGGGCCTGGCCTAAACAGTACAAAATATTCAGTTTTCTACCTCCTTTATCAAAACTAATGATACAATAACCACTTGTAGGAAATACAAGTTTACATGTCAAATTCAATTGAGTGTCCGAATTATAATTTTAATTTGGATAACCATTCTCACACAAATTACAGTTTTCACTCAGTTAATTAAAATGTCTTCTCTGCACTACACACATTGTTAAATTGCTATCTGCAGGGTTTGGCCCTCCATTTTCATTGTGGCAGATTGCTGAGATAGCTGTCTGTCTTGTGTTTACTCTTTAGAGGGATCCTATATGTATGCCCAGAGGTGTGATTCTCGCCCTTTTCTTTGATAATTAAATAGCAGAGTCCTTAGACCATGGTAAAGTTCAAAGAAGCCTTCCTGCAGCATGTGAGGCACCAAATAATCATCTGTTTATTTTTAACATTTCTGGAGCCTGTTACATGGGAACATGTGGCACACCTCTAAACACAAGCTTAGAATAGGCCCATGTCATTTAGATCATATAACGCACCTATACTCACAGGGCACCAATTTATAGATAGGTGGAAGTTAGCTCTGGCGAGCCAAGAGCAGAACTTTAAACACAACATGAGCTTGTCAGTACAGGGCTAACCCACCTTTTGAGTGTGCTTTCAACAGCAATACCTTACTGTATGAAGTTGATTAGATTAAGGGTCTCTTCTATTTGTCGATTCAGTAGTGAATATAGAAAATAATTTTCAAGGTGCTGTACAATAAACATTTTATTATACATTGAGTTAGTTATTTCTGTTATGTTAGGCTTGCTCAAACATTTTGTCAACATTCAATGTTATGAAATGGTGTAAGCCACAGCCCCCAGACTATGGACCAAAGTAGAGACTCACCTATTCAGACAGAAACTTCCAATACAGAGAGAAGTGCATGCTAATGAAAGCATGTGATTTTTAAAAATAATAGTTTTTTATTCTACAGAGTGCTTCGTATCTTACCAAAGGTTAAATGTGTTGCATAGATTCCTAGATCCAGTAGATGAATATATTTAACATGCTTGCATTTTTTATCCGATTTTTCATCAACGCACAGCTCTGCAAAAACATTGAGGATATCAACATCCTGGACATCTTCCAATCAGGCTTCAGAAGCAACCACAGCATGGAGACCGCCCTTCTTGCCACCACAGATGATATCCACTCACTCCTCGACTGCGGCCAAATAGCAGCACTCATCCTACTGGACCTTTTGGCTGCCTTCGACACGGTCTCCCATCACACCCTCTGCTCCAGACTTCTCACAGCTGTCATCTGCGGCAAGGCCCTACAGTGTATATGCTCCTTCCTGACTGGCAGAACACAGAGAGTCAGACTGTTGGAACCTACATAGATCAGCTATGGAGTGCCCCAGGGCTCCTCCTTGAGCCCCACACTCTTCAACATCTACATAGCCCCACTCACGTCCATCGTCAGAACATCATCTCCTATGCCAATGACACCCACCTGATCATCTCACTGACCGAAAACCCTACAACCGCCAAGAAGAACTTGCACAATGGGATGGAAACCGTCGCTGCCTGGATGAAGGAGAGCTGCCTCAAGCTCAACTCAGTCAAGACTGAGATCCTCATCCTGGGACCCTCCGCATCAGCCTGGGACGACTCCTGGTGACCTGCTACATTCGGCACCCCCCCTCACCCACCCCAACAAACCACACATGCAACCTCGGCTTCATCCTGGATTCATCTCCCACCATGACCCACCAGGTCAACTCTGTTGCATCCTCCTGTTTCCACACACGCTGACTTCTCCAGAAGATTTTCGAATAGATCCCAAACGACTGCTGCAAGACATTAACCCAAGCCGTGGTCCGCAGTAGGCTCAAATATCGCAATGCCCTTTATGCCGGCACCACCCAGAAAAATTTGGAGGAACTACAGCACATCTAGAACGCCTCGGCCAGACTCATCCTGAACATCCCCCACCGCGAACACATCACCAGACAACTGAGAGACCTCCACTGGCTCCACGTTGAGAAAAGGATCAACTTCAAACTCCTCGTCCACGCATACAAGGCTCTCCATGACCTAGGACACCCCTACCTCGACCACCGCATCACCTTCTACTGCCCCGCCAGACCTCTCTGCTCCATTCAACAGGCACTAGCCATTGTACCCCATATACAGAAGACCTTGGCTGGAGGAAGATCCTACGTCTACCTTCGGGTAAAGAGCTGGAACACCTTGCTTCTTCACCTCAGGCAGTCACCATCGCTACCTGAATTCAGGAAGGACCTTAAGACCAGCCTCAACTACTGAAGCATAGAGGACTGACTCCCCTCAGCGCCTTGAAACCTTTACAGGTGAGTAGTGCACACTACAAATTTCTGATTAAAATTTCTGATTGATTGTGTTTTTTAAATTCAGTAATTGTGCTGGTGTTGGTAAGACACTATTATCAATGTAAAACTCATTTCAGAATAGTCCTGCTGGAGGCAGTGTATTACCATATGACCAGTTTGGCAAATCATGCTATTACTATGAAAAGGGGCAGTGTCCAAAATGTTATCACATGATATGGAGAAAGGGCCAAGTTGTCGACTCTGCGCCAATGACGTCACACAACTGTTTACAGTACAGGCATCCACTGTACATCTGTAACTTGTAAATGGGAGTGCACAGGCGTGTAGTGCAAATGTTTTGTAAGCAGGTCATAATGTTGATAATTCTTGCTTCCATAATTTGTTTTTCTGTCAGTAAATCAGTAAAATCCTCCCTTCTGTGTTCTCAAAATGTGATTGACTTGTATATGCTTTATAATTATCCTGTTTTTATGGATACAGCTTTTTGAGATTTGAGTTTTCCTTTCCTGAAGGTTGGTGATGGATACAATAAGCTGCAACTAATACTGCCACTTTCACTTCACCCAAAATCATCTTCCTCCAGGCACTTGAAAAATGTAAAGCGTTTTAAACCAAAGACATACGTGGTCAGGGAAACTGAGGGATCACTGGGCTCTGCATCCAGTTTTCCCCAGTTTGCTGGAATTTGTGTTTCATAGCAAGAGGGCTCCAGGTCTCCTTGTGGCAGTGTGTCATCCCCTCCAGCACATTGCCAGCCTCGTAGATGCTGATAATTAGACAATAAAGCAGCAACAGACAAGCACTCAAAGCCAGATAAAAACAACTCCTCCCCCCAGCATCCCTTCTCATGGATTGGTTTTATTTACTTCAAGGGACAAGCACAGTGGTGCTTTGTACAGTGCTTAATTTGTGCTTGTTGCTTCTGGTGCTGAGTACCAGCACTTTTGTTTGAGGGCCAGGGCTTATTCTTCTGCCTCAAGCATTTGCTGCGAGCAAAAGACACCTATGGAAAAGACAGAGGAAGGGAAAAACGAGAAAGCGTCACAAAGGGAGAAAGTAGAAAGCTGCTAGAGTTAGATGAAGGGGCAGGGAGTGGCTTTATATGGATTGAAGAGGCCCGCTCCGGTGCCTCTTTTCGTCAGCGTGCAGTTACTGGAGGCAGGGGAGTTGGCCCTCAGAGTGCGGTGTCGAGTGTGGGCCGGGTGGGGGCGCGGCCGGATGGTGCGCATGCGCCTACATTTAAGCGCACGTCTAGAAGAGGCAAGCGGCAAGCTGCATCCGCTTTAGAAAATAATGCGGATCGGTCGGAGCCTGTATTTAAGGAAAGGCCGTTAGGTGGGGCGCGCAACATAGTGGTGCCCTCCAATGTTGCTGACCCAGTTAGAGTTGATTTGGAGGAATGGCCATTAGGAGGAGCGCTTAAGATGGCGGCGCCCTCCGATTTTCTTCAGGATACAGTGGTAATTGACTCGGAGGGTGAAGGGGATGAACAGATGGCCCAAGTGAGTGAGGTTTGTGGGTGGGGGGGCTTCCAGCTAGTTTTTTCTTTTCTAGTGATGGCAGGATGATTCCTTGGGTGCCAAGAGCTGTTAGTCCTATGCTTCGTGAAGTGCAGGAATGGGAAGTTGATAACCAGGCAGTCTTTAAAGCTGGGGAACAGGTAGAATTTGTTGATAGTAATGGTGTAGTGCTCAGGGGCACTATTTGTGGCGAAGCTAGTGGTGATGGTAGGGCAGGTGTGGCGCAAGTTAGGCTTGATTTTTGGCAGCCAGGTCAGGGTGCGTACCAGTCTGGGTGTGACAGTCCTCATGTTTTGGGCGGCATGAGGATTATATGGCGAATCAGCGGTTTGGGCAGCCGGCTGGTGTTAGGCGTTTGCCGATGAGGGTTGATGCACCCTTAGGACACCGGGCTGAAGGGAGGGCGAAACCCGGATCGGTTTGCCTGACATCGAGGGACGCAGCTGTTCAGGGAAGTGGAGGCAAGAATGCTGGTCCTGGGACTGCTGGCCGTCGATCTACTAGCCAGGACGCTGGTTTGCATTTGGAGCATGTCGAGGAGGAGCTCTTGGATTATGAGGAGGAAGAGGAAGTACATGAAGTGGCGGTACAGGCGGGTGCTCCAGTGGAGACGCCTAAAGTGAACAAGAGGGCGGTCCAGGGCGATCGTCTGGTGGGACGTCATCAGGAGTTGGTGGCTGGAAACCTGTTTAGAGGTGAGGATTATGGGCAGGAACAAATGAGGGTTGGGGGCTGTAATGTGGGGCTGGGTGTTGCAGGACAGAGTTCGGGTAAGGTGATGGGTAGTCAGGCGGTGGTGGGCCATGGGGAGGGAAATGTTGATGTTGCCATTCAGGTGGGTATTGGGACGGAGTTTGTGGCAGGTAAGTCAGAGGTGTCTCAGGGCGGTGTTTCAGACGTGGTGGCAGGTAAGTCAGAGGTGGCTCAGGTAAGTACTGGGCAGGTTGCGACTGGTGCTGCGTCGGGCGATGGATCCGGGGGTGGGATTAAATCTAACAAGTTGCCTTACATTGGAGTGTCAATGCCTTTGGGGGCGCATCTCACTCAGAGTTTAAAAGAGAAGATATGGAGAGGTGAATTTATTGATGTTTTTAAGTTGTTGCACAGGGAGGTGCAGGAAAAGGAGGGTTCAAAGGAGGAGGAATGGGAATTAGCTCGTAGACCTAGAGTTCCAACGACGATTGAGAATTGGACTTCGGCTTTTTTGATTTACGCCAGTGTGTACTGTGAACGTTATCCGGATAGTTGTGTGGCTCTATTTAAGTATATGGATATTGTGCTGCAAACTCAGATGGATTATGGTGGATTTGGCTGGTTTAGATATGATGAGGCGTTTAGAGCACGGAAGGCCATTTATTCAGACAAAGTGTGGGGTGAAATCGATAATGAGCTTTGGATGCAATGGCAAGGAATGCGCCTACAACACATACAGCGAGCGATTACCTGTGCAGTACAAGCCCTTTCAGGGGCGTCCCACCCAATTTGGGGTGGGTTTTGCACAACGAGGGCAGTTCCCGCACAACGGGGCATGTTGGTCGTTCAATAGCGGAGTGTGCGCCAGACAACAGTGTAAGTTTCGTCACAATTGCTCCAACTGTGGAGGCAGGCACCCTGCATATCAATGCCTTGGAGGGCTCCATTGTGGTTGGCAAGGGGCGCAGGGCAGAGGAGTTGAGAGGGGAAAGGGACATATACAGCAGTTGGCAGGTAAAGGGCCCTACGCCTATTAAGTTGGATGTTGTGGGTTATTGGTTGCAGTTTTACCCCTGTTTGGATGAAGCTAAGATAATGTTGAGGGGTTTTATGGAAGGTTTTAAATTGTGTTACCAGGGTCCGAATTTGACGAAGATGGGCTAATAATCTGAGGTCAGCAAGGGAGTGTCCAGAGGTGGTGAGGTCTAAGCTGCGGAAAGAACTGGATTTAGGCAGAATTGTGGGCCCTTTCTATTGTTGGCCTTTGCCTAGCTTGAATATTTCCCCTTTGGGGGTGGTCCCCAAGAAGCAACAAGGAGAGTTTCGCCTCATTCATCACCTGTCTTAGCCAGCTGGAGCTTCCATAAATGATTTCATTGCTCCGGAGGATTCGGTAGTGCATTACTCTTCGGTGGACCAAGCTATATCATTGGTGCGAAGGTGTGGTCATGGTGCTGAAATGGCAAAATCCGACATCCAGTCAGCTTTTAGGCTTTTGCCAGTACATGCAGTTTGATGATGCCATTTACGTCAATAGGATGTTGCCAATGGGTTGTTCTGTGTCCTGCTCTTTGTTCGAGATGTTTAGTACATTTTTGCAGTGTTTTTTTTAGTTTCAGTGCGGGTTCAAGTTTGTCACGCATTATCTGAATGATTTCTTACTGGTTGGAAGACCTCATTTGGGAGAGTGTGGTAGGGCCTTAAATTTTGGGGGTATTGAATTGGATTCTGTAAAAATGGAGGTGCTGTTACCACAAGAAAAGGGGCAGCAGTTGGTTTCCATGTTGGAGTAGGTGGTGCTAAAACCAAAATTGGAATCGCGACGGGCTCAGAGTTTACTGGGTCATTTGAATTTTGCTTGTAAGATGGTGAGAGTTGGCAGAGCTTTTTGCAGAAGACTGGTTTTGCAATGCGAGGAGCCGTGTTGCCGCATCATCATGTTCGGCTTCGGGCAAGAGTCAAGGAGGATTTGAGGATGTGGATTGGTATTCTTCAGGAGTTTAATGGCGTTACCATGTTGGTCGAGTAGTCTGATTGGGTTTGGCAAATTCAATTTTTTTTGGATGCATCCGGAGCTCATGGGTTTGGTCTTTTTTGGGACGGACACTGGGTGGCGGAGAGTTGGCCATTTTGGATTTTTTTCCGCTAGTTGTTGCGTTGTCCATTTGGGGACCCACGTTTGCTAATAGGAATGTTGTTTTCAATGTGGACAATCAGTCTGTAGTTAATCTATTGAACTTGCAGAGAGCAAAGGATGAGAAAGTTCTGAGGCTTTTGAGAGTGTTTCTGTTGAATGTTTGAAATTTAATATAATGTTCAAGGCTAGATATGTTCCGGGAATTAATAATGACATTCCTGATGCACTATCTCGTTTCCATTGGCAGAGATTTCGTGGGCTGGCACTGGGAGCGGATGCTGAGAAGACAGCAGTCCCCGGGGAGTTGTGGGAGATAGGAGAGTGAGGATGTTGGAGCTGGTTCAGCAGTCCATAGCTCCGTCTACGAGGAGGAGTTAGGTTCAGGCCTGGTTGGAGTTTCTGAATTCAGGTGCTGTTAAAAGGGAGGGTGGGGTGGAAGGGTATGGAAGAAGGCGAGAGGATGCAGTTCATTTTATCATGCAGCAGATTGAGATGGGTCTGTCTGCTGTTATGATATCGGGTAAGTTGTCGGGTGTTTCATTCTATGGTAAGTACTTTTGGGGATATGACCTGGTAGAAGGGGAAATTTGTAGGAGGATCCTTTCAGAGTGGGCAAGGGCGGGGGGTGCTAGAGTTGACCACCGGCACCCTATAACATCACAGCTTTTGCAGGCATTGCTGGTGGTTTTGCAAGAGGTTTGTTTTTCAATTAGGTAGGTGAGATTGATGTCACTTTGCATGTCTTGGCTCTTTCATGGAGCCTTCAGGGTTTCTGAGTTGCTGGGAGTCAAGGTAAAAGATGGTATATCACGCTCAGATGTGCAGGTAAGAAATGGTGATATTTTTATATGGCTGCGGTCATCTAAGATGCATCAGTTGGGAAGGGGTCAAGGAGTGGTTTTGAGAAGCAAAGGCAATCGGGATTGCCCCTTGGGCTTTGGGTTTCCTTTTCAAGATGTTTGCCGGAAGCGTTCAGGTTTGAACTTGTTCACCAAGACGGTTCTGTTTTAAGAGCTCAACAATTGCTAGCAGTTTAAAAGAGGGCAGTTGGATGATTAGGGTTAAATCCACAATGTTATGGGACTCATTCTTTTAGGACTGGTGCAGCTACAGAGGCGAAACGGATGGGTAAATCAGATAGAGCGATTATGGATATGGGGAGGTGGAGGTCGTAATGTTTTCAGCGTTATGTCAGATTGTATAAATAATTATTCGGTCGCCTTGTTTATTTGGTTTCTTGAGTTTGATGGTTAATGTGTGTTTTTATACACACCTTTTCTCTCTTCCATCCTTCTCCCCCCCTTCTCCCCCCTACTTTCCATTACCGTTTTCATCCATTTTTGATGTTCTTTTGTAGGTTGTGTTGGGGCCCCGGACAGACCCTGTTCAGTGTGGATAGCGGGACATTCGTTCATTCGTTGGGCAGAGAAGCAAGCTTCGTCAAGGCATTTTGGAAGACCACTGGGTTTGGATGGGGCCAGAATTAAGATTAGTTGGGTGGGTAAGAGCGGCATGCGGTGGGGGGAGTTGCTGTATGTTCTTTCCAGAAGGCTTGAGCAGGGAGTTTGTCCAGATCTATTAGTCATTCATCTAGGTGAGAATGATTTAGTGCCATTATCTGGTATTGGGCTCTTGAAAGTTATGAAGATGGATTTGGTGGGGATTGAGCAACGCTGAGCGGGAACACATGTGGTGTGGACTGGTTTGGTGCCAAGGAGGGTCTGAAGAGGAGCACATTCTTTTACAGGGATTAAGAAGCAGCGCAAGAAGGTTAACAGGGAAATGCAGAGTTTCTGTCAGGTGCAGGGTTTTTCTGTTTTGCAGCATGAGAATATAGGGGGTCATTCTGACCGTGGCGGTCTTGGACCTCCAGGGCAAGAATGACGGAAGCACCGCCAACAGGCTGGCGGTGCTTCATCTCCCATTCTGACCGCGGCGGTAAAGCAGCGGTCGCACCGCCGGGGCCGGCGGTCTCCCGCCGATTTTCCCTCGGCGGTGATAATCCGCCAGGGCAGCGCTGCCCTGGGGATTATGACCCCCTTACCGCCAGCCTGTTTCTGGCGGTTTACACCGCCAGGAAGAGGCTGGCGGTAAGGGGTGTCATGGGGCCCCTGGGGGCCACTGCACAGCCCATGCCACTGGCATGGGCAGTGCAGGGGCCCCCTAACAGGGCCCCGGCCTGCTTTTCATTGTCTGCATGGCAGACAGTGAAAAGCGCGACGGGTGCAACTGCACCCGTCGCACGGCCGCAACACCGCCGGCTCCATTAGGAGCCGGCTCCTGTGTTGCGGCCTCATTCCCGCTGGGCCGGCGGGAATGTTGGAATGGGGGCTGCGGTATTGCAGCCGCGTGGCGGCCACATGGCGGTTCCCGCCTGGCGGGCGGCAGTAGCCGCCCGCCAAGGTTGCAATCACCCCCATAGTTTGTTCGGATGTTGACTTGTTTAGGCAGGATGGGGTCCATCTGTCTTTTATGGGTAATGAGCATTACTTGTTGAACCTTCGGATTATGATTGCTGATTTGCTGGGTGAGAAACTTTGGGATCGTTAGCTACAGATCTTTTGGGTGGGGCAGGAAAACGCCTGGTGGGTTTTCCTGTGTGGCAAGGGATTTTCACACAAAGGCTTTGGAGGGGAAGGGGATGGATGCAAAAAGATGAGAGAGCAGGGAGTTTTCACAAGGAACACAAGGGAGGAAAGGCAAGGGTAACTACAGAAGGTGGACAGAAGGACAGATGGGTAATGGATTGGTCGGGTCAAGGTGGGGATGGGACAAGGGGTATTGGTGAGGGGTAAGTTTAGAGGGTGGGGGAGAGTTTAGGAGGACATATTGTATTAGTGAGGATCTTGTAGTTTTGTGAGGCTTAATGCCAAGGTTAATGTATTATGCCAGACCTGTACTATTAAAGCAACCTTTTACCCCTTAAGATGAGAGTTGTGGTTTTTACACTGTTTTGCCTGATGGGGCCTTGGGGGGAGCAAAGGGCTTGCCAGGTCTTCCCCCGGGCTTATCGGGCGATAGTGGGAGAGTCTACAGCAGGCATCGGGATTGGTGGAATTCCCAGATAGGGCGGGTGATCAAGGATGGGGCATATAAGGTAGGGGCAGGGATTGGGTGGCCTCTTTGGCCGTTTGTCACACCCAGGAGGCGGTACTGTTTTTTGGGCCCACCCGCGCTCCCATAGGAATTATAATAGGTTGATTGTCAGGATGTGCAGGATTTTTTCAGCGGTTGGGTAGCTAGGCAATGTAGGCAGTTGATGTGGGTTGTGTCACTTCTTTTGTGCAGCTTAGGGCTTAAATATGCTCTAATAGGACAGGTCTGTGGGTTTAAGGGTTGGGTCCTGGGGGGTTGTATACTCTCTGAGGTTAAGAACGTAATGCCGCTGGTAGACAGGTCTGGTTTGGCGGGGGATTTTCACACAAAGGCTTTGGAGGGGAAGGGGATGGATGCAAAAAGATGAGAGGGCAGGGAGTTTTCACAAGGAACATAAGGGATGAAAGGCAAGGGTAACTACAGAAGGTGGACAGCAGGAGGGATGCATAATGGATTGGTCGGGTCAAGATGGGGATGGGACAAAGGGTATTGGTGAGGGGTAAGTTTAGAGGGTGGGGGAGAGGTTAGGAAGACATATTGTATTAGTGAGGATCTTGTAGTTTTGTGAGGCTTAATGCTAAGGTTAATGTATTATGCCAGACCTTTACCCCTTAAGATGAGAGTTGTGGTTTGTACACTGTTTCGCTCGATGCAGCTTGCCTCAGACATGAGCTAAGGTCGCCACCGGGCTGTTTTCTTTTCACAGGCATGCCCAGAGTTTTGCCTCAGAGAGTAGAAACATAAGGAAAATCATCTGAAGTTGGTATGCACTATAAAATATATTCTAGAGATTTCTCGTTGACCCCTGATTGATAATTAAAGTAAACAAAAGTGAAAAAACTCACATTTGCTGACCTGGAGGAAGCACTTAACAGGTGCTTTATAGGTAGCCTTTTTTGCTGTTACTGTGAGGACCAAAGGCCATGTTTGGTTGGGCCAGGCCGTCCTGGCCCACCCGCTAGAACCGGGCCTGCTGGCAGGTGTTACCTCCTGGGAGCGCAGCGTTATTTTTTGATGTGGCACTTTTAAACAGGGATTGCGGTCTTACCCTGAAGTTTGCACCAGAAGTTAAGCGCCGCTTCCAAGACCAATGGCTTGGGTTTTAACAGCGTCTGGTATCTGTGGCTTGAAGAAGCATCAGAAGGAGTTGCTAGGAAATAAGAATCTCCTGCGTTTGTGCCAAACAATGAAAGATGGCAGACCGGGAGGTAAATTCTTCAAAATACGTCTGGCGTGACTCTGTAATTGGGGGACAGGCTCATTAGAGATACGGTGAGCAGGTGTCCATGATAATACCACAGTACCGATGTCGCCCTGCAAAGTAAAAGGGCGACAAAAAAGAGAGAGACATGGCAAAGAAAAAAGGAAGCATTAAACTTGAACTTGAAATGCTGAATGACTTCCAAGTATGAGAAAGTATTAAAACTCCCATAATTCCATTTGCATGTATAAAAGAGGGGAAATGGATGCAAATAGCAAGAACAAACTGAAACCACTGTGAAAAAGATAAGGTGTTGAAATGCATCGTGGTGTCTGGCGTTACTTTGCTTTAACAATGAAGGATACGGGCAAGTGTTATCTCCTACACACTCACACACACACACACACATACACACACGCATGCATGCGCACTACCATCCTTGTGGGGACTATGGGGGTCATTCAGACCCCGGCGGGCGGCGGGAACCGCCGAATGACCGCACCGCGGTCAAAAGACCGCGGCGGCCATTCTGTGTTTCCCACTGGGCTGGCGGGCGACCGCCAGAAGGCCGCCCGCCAGCCCAGCGGGAAACCCCTTCCCACGAGGACGCCGGCTCCGAATGGAGCCGGCGTAGTGGGAAGGGTGCGACGGGTGCAGTTGCACCCGTCGCGAATTTCAGTGTCTGCAATGCAGACACTGAAATTCTATGTGGGGCCCGCTTACGGGGGCCCCTGCAGTGCCCATGCCATTGGCATGGGCACTGCAGGGGCCCCCAGGGGCCCCACGACACCCCTCACCACCATCCTGTTCCTGGCGGTCGGAACCGCCAGGAACAGGATGGCGGTGAGGGGCTGCGCCCGCATGGGGGATTCCTCAGGGCATCGGAAAACCGGTGGGACACCGCCGGTTGTCCTGTTCTGACCGCGGCCAAACCGCCGCGGTCAGAATGCCCTGCGGGGCACCGCCAGCCTGTTGGCGGTGCTCCCGCCAACCCCGGCGACCGCCGGGGTCGGAATGACCCCCTATGTGTGGACACCTGCCTTGTGGGGGCTAACCTTTCCAACTGCTTTTAAATTATACTAATACCAGAAAAATATTAAGAAAAAAATCATGATACTAGATCCAGGTTATAATGTGCAAATATAGAGTTTTTTAGTTGCGTGCACTGAACCATCTTTATGGAGACCTGTACTAACCTTGTGAGGACTTACTCAAAAATTGGGATTTCTGTTTGAAACAGCCAAATGTTTATTTTTCAAAGCTGTGTTTCAGTACACATGGTAGTTTAGTCATATATAAATAGCTCCTTGTGTTGTTGTATTTTTATGATAACACATTTCTAACCAGGAGTAGTAAGCATATCAAGTCCAATTTAAGGGACTCACACATATTTAGTCGATTACCACGCAATCACAAACGTTAAGATATAAATAAATAACACATAGGGGGTGATTCTGAGTCTGGCGGGCGGCGGAGGCCGCCCGTCAGACTTCCCCCACCAAAATACCGCTCCACGGTCGAAAGACCGCTGAGGGTATTTTGGGATTTGCCCTGGGCTGGCGGGCGACCGCCAAAAGGCCGCCCGCCAGCCCAGGGCAAATCATCCTTCCCACGAGGACGCCGGCTCAGAATTGAGCCGGCGGAGTGGGAAGGTGCGACGGGTGCAGACACTGAAATACAGAGTGGGGCCCTCTTACGGGGGCCCCTGCAGTGCCCATGCCATTGGCAGGGGCACTGCAGGGGCCCCCAGGGGCCCCGCGGCACCCCCTACCGCCATCCTGTTCCTGGCGGGAGACCCGCCAGGAACAGGATGGCGGTAGGGGGTGTCAGAATCCCCATGGCGGCGGAGCGCGCTCCGCCGCCATGGAGGATTCAAAAGGGCAGCGGAAAACCGGCGGGAGACCGCTGGTTTTCCGCATCTGACCGCGGCCAAACCGCCGCGGTCAGAATGCCCTGCGGGGCACCGCCGGCCTGTCGGCGGTGCTCCCGCCGACCCTGGCCCCGGCGGTCTCTGACCGCCGGGGTCAGAATGACCCCCAGAGTTACATTAATTTACTGGCCAATAATCCTGCAATGGTGTCAGGTTGAGATTACCTGGTTCTTTTTTTCTTCAACTTCACTACTAGGGATCCACTTGTTCATATGACTATGTAATAATAGTCCCCATTGAAATGGGACTATAGTAGTGTTCAAGAACTGACAAAGATAGTGTGTGATGGATATGTTCACATTCCTATCCGGGTCCCCACAGAAATAGTGTGTGATTATAGTCATGTTCAAGTCCTCAGATAGTGTGCGATTATAGAGATGTTTTTGTCTCTGCAGGGATAGTGTGTGATGCTAGTCATGTCCATGTCCCAAAGCGTTAGTGTGCAATGAGCTATAACCATATCCCACAGAGTTTGTTCAAGTCCGCATAGAGGCAGTGTGGGATTATAGTCATATTCAAGTCCCCACATAGATAGTGTGTGATTATATTCATGTTCAAGTTCCTACAGAGATAGTGTGCGAATATAGTGATGTTCAAGTCTTCACAGAGATAGTGTGCGATGATAGCCATGTCCCAAAGCGATAGTGTGCAATGAGTTATATCCCACAGAGTTTGTACAAGTCCACATAGAGACAGTGTGGGATGATAGTCATATTCAAGTTCCCACATAGATAGTGTGTGATCATAGTGATGTTTATGTCTCTGCAGGGATAGTATTGTTCATGTCCCAAAGCGATAATTCACAGAGTAATGTCCATGTCCCATGTACAGTTAGTGTGTGACAATAATCATGTTGAAGTCACTAGAGATAGTGTGTGATTAGAGTGATGTCCGGGTCACCACTAAGATAGCATTTATTATAGTCATGTTCAAGTCCACGTAGTGACAGAGTAAGATTATAGTTATGTTCCAGTCTTCACAGTAATACTGTATGATTATAGTCATGTTTAAGTCCTCACAGAGAAAGTGTGTGATTGTAGTCATGTTCAAGTCTGCATAGAGACAGTGTGGGATTATAGTCATATTCAAGTTCCCACAGAGATAGTGTGTGTTCATAGTCATGTTCAAGTCCCCATAGAGATAGTGTGTGACTATGGTGATGTTCAAGTTCCCACAGAGATAGTGTGCATTCATAGTCATGCTGAAGTCCCTGCAGAAACAAAAGTGTGATTACAGTAATGCCAAAGCCCCCACAGAGATATTGTGTTACAATGGTCATCTGCAGGTCCCTGTAGAGATATTCAATGACTGGTGGGAACGTCGTAATAAAATGTTCCCGCTGGTCAGCCCAGTGGGAACATCGTAATACAGCAGGGGTGAGGCAGCCTGGTTGATAGTTGCCTCATCCTCGCAAGTTTGGCGGTCAGATTATCTGACCACCAAACTCGTAGTGAGCACCTATGTCTCAAAGTGATGGTGTGCCATGAGTTATGTATACGTTCCACAGAGTATGTGGTGACATTTGTGTGATTAGAATGATGCTCATGTCCCCACAGTGATAGTGCATGTTTATAGTGATGTTAACGTTGTTCAAGAGACAGTGTCTAATTATAGCCATGCCTAGGTCCGCATGAATAAAGTGTTTGATTACAGTATGTTCAAGTTCCCACAGAGATAGTGTGCATTTATAGTCATGCTAAAGTCCCTGCAGAAACAAAAGTGTGATTACAGTAATGCCAAAGTCTCCACAGAGATATTGTGTTACAATGGTCATCTGCAGGTCCCTGTAGAGATATTCAATGATGAAAAACATGCTGAAATACTCACACAAAGAGTATCATGCAAGTCATGGTTAGGTCTATGGAGTGATAGTGCATGTTAGAAATTGAGTCTTTGGCTGGCAGTTAGGTTACCTCCTGTCCAAGCAAGGACCCTCACTCTAGTCAGGGTAAATCACACACAATCCAAATTACCCTGTGCCCACCCATTAGGGGACAGTCTCTCGGTACAGACTAGGTTATGCTGCTTGGGTCCCCTGTGGGACTGGGGCTGGAAATAGGGCATCCTGGGCCTCTGTCCACCCTCCACCTCTCCTCCTACCTTTAGAAGGGACATGGGACCCTTTTCCCCCCCTTACCATTATGGGACCTATCTGGGTCACTGTGTACCTCACCCTCACTCTGTTGAGGGGAACCTAAACCACTCTCCTTAGTATCACCCCCAAATGCCTTTTCAGACACTCTGGTACTCGCCCAGAGGTCTGCCTCCTTTGCAAGTTCCCTGGGGTCAGAGAACTTACAATCAACCAAGTGTTGGCATAACTCTGGAAAGCAGTGACTGAACATGTGCTCTCTGGCCATCAAATTGTACAGCCCCTCAAAAGTGTTTACCATACTACCCTTCACCCAGCCCTCCAGTTCCTTGCAAAAGTGTCCCACAAAATCCCCCCATGACTGGTGAGGCAGTTTCCTACTGCCCCTGGCTGCCCATGAATCTCAACTTGCACTCCTCTGGGGTGAAGCCATATCGCTTGACAAGGGTCTCCTTCATGGTTGAATACCACAATCTGTCTCTCCCATCTAGGGCCAGAAGGGCATTCCTCCCATTACCAGGTATATGCCCCCATAGGACAGCCCCCCAATCCTCCTCAGGGATTCTGTGCGCTAATAGGGTGACCTCATACACCTCTAACCACTTGTCTATGTCCTCCCCCTCTCTGAATTCAGGTACCAAGTCTCTGGGTAGGTTGACCTCTTTCTCAGCACTGGACATTGTAGTTTTGCTTCTACCACTGCACTCTACTTGCTGTGCTTTTAAGTCCAGGTCCTTCAGACTCAGTTCATGAGCCAACAAGATTTTTCTTTCTGTTAAGGCCCTCTCAGCCTCAGCTCCTCTCCTCTTCTAGGGCTTTGTCAGCCTCAGCTCTTCTTTCCTCTGCAGCCAGTTGAGCTAGCTGCAGCCTCAGGTCACTCTCAGCCTGTCTGTCCCTCAGCTCCTCAGGGTACAGGGCACAGGAGGAAACACTGCTTCCCGCATATGATCCAGTGAGGGACTCCCTCTCGGTGGGTTCCCTTTTCTTCTCTGGAGCCACTGCTAAGTCATTTTTCTCCTCCTCCTCATTACCCTTCTTGGGCCATCACCTCTTTGGTTCTTTGCTGCCTTTGCGGCCTGTTCCTCTGCCCACTATGCTTCCTCAAAACCTACCAAGATATCCTGCAGTTCCTGCTTAGTGGATCTCTTTGACACAGCCAGCCCCCTCTCTTTGCAGAGCACCCTCAACTCAGCCTTGGTGAGGGATTCAATAGGGACAAGGTTTGACTAGTCGTAGTCTTCTGTGAAGCTGGAATCCATATCCCAGCTGTACTAGGTATCACAGGCCCAACACAAAGTTCCAAGTTTACAAAGGAGAGATAGGATTCAAATTTGAAAAAAAAGACCAAATGGAGAGAAAAAGGAGCAGAAAAAAACAACCCGTAATTACCTTTAACTGTGGGTAGGTAGTGTACACCTAGCTATTGTACGTCACTGCACAAATACAAGTTCTATCCTCACCGCTGATCACCAATGTTAGAAACTGAGTCTTTGGTTGGCAGTCAGGTTACCCTCTGTCCAAGCAAGGACCCTCACTCTAGTCAGGGTAAGTCACACACAATCCAAATTATCCTGTGCCCCCCCCCCCTCTGGTAGCTTGGCACTGAGCAGTCAGGCTTAACTTAGAAGGCAATGTGTAAAGTATTTGTGCAATGAATCACGCAATAACACAGTAGAACTCCAGAAAAATACACCACACAGTGTTTAGAAAATTATATATAATATTTATCTGATAAGATGCAGGTCAAAACAATTAAAACACAATAAGAATATGTTGAAATATATTTGTAAAAGTAATATAAAGTGTATTTAGTTCTCTTAAAAAGTGTCTCTTGCAGTACAGAGTACCTGGTTTGCGTTCAAAAATCCTCGCAGGGACCGCAGAGGAGTAGATGCGTGGAAAACGGGGCGGTGTGCGTCAGTTTTGCCCCTTCGCACACAGACTTGCATATTTATTTTCCATGCAGGGAAGACGTTGCGTCGATTTCCGGCGCATGGACTTGGATCCTCTTCGGGTTGCGGGGTTTTCGGACGCCCCGGGGACGATGCGTGGAATCCTGGGCTTGCGGAGCGAAATCACAGGTGCTGCGTCGATTCGGTGAGTGTTGCATGGAAATTTCTACCGCACAGCAGGCGCTGCATCGATTCCGCTCAGGAAGTCGGGCTGCATCGTTCCGGCTCGGTTTGCGTTGATCCAGTAGGGCTGTGCATCGAAGTTCTGGCCACACAGCAGGCGCTGCGCCGATCTTCTGTCGCAAAGTCGGGCTGCGTCATTCCGGTTAGGCGTGTAGTGAATTTTTCACTGAGATGCAGGCTGTGCATCGTTTTTGGCAGGTGGTGCATCGAACTTTTGCCACACAGGGAGTCCAGTTGCAGGAGTGAAGTCTTTTTGGTCCTGAGACTTCAGGGAACAGGAGGCATGCTCTATCCAAGCCCTTGGAGACCACTCCTTCAGCACAGCAAGAGAGCAGCAAGGCAGCAGGGCAATAGTAAGGCAGCAGTCCTTCTCAGAAAGCAGTCAGGTGAGTCCTTTGGGCAGCCAGGCAGTTCTTCTTGGCAGGTTGCAGGTTCTGGTGCAGAGTTTATTTCCCAGGTAGTGTCTAGTTTGGTAGGGTCAGGGACCCTCCTTAAATACCAAAATGTGCCTTTGAAGTGGGGGAGACTTCAAAGAGTTGCTCAGAAGTGCACAAGGTCCTCTTTCAGTTCCATCCTGTCTGCCATGGTCCCAGTAGGGGGTATGGCAGTCCTTTGTGTAAGGACAGGATACTGTACTTTGACACGTAAATGTCAAGCTCTCCACCCTCCCAGCCGAGGAAGACCCATTCAATATGCAGATGTGTGCAAGTGTCACTGAGCATCCTGTGTTTGGAGTTGTCTGAGTGAATGCACAAGGGAGGTGTCAACTAAACCTAGCCAGACGTGGATTGGAAGGCACAGGAGGATTTAAGTGTAGAGAAATGCTCACTTTCTAAAAGTAGCATTTCTAAACAGTAATATTAAATCTAACTTCACCAGTAAGCAGGATTTTCTTTTACCATTCTGGCCATTTTAAATATGACCTGGCTACTCCTTTCAGATCAGAATCTACCACTCAAACAGTATGTGAGGGTAGCCCTAATGCTATCCTATGAAAGGAGCAGGCCTCATAGCAGTGCAACAACGAATTTAGGTGTTTTACACTACCAGGACATAGAGAACACACATGTTCATGTCCTGCCTTTTACCTACATAGCACCCTACCCTATGGGCTACCTAGGGCCTACCTTAGGGGTGACATATATGTAGAAAAAGGGTAGTTTCAGGCTTGGCAATTGCTTTTAAATGCCACGTCGAAGTGGCAGTGAAACTGCACACACAGGCCCTGCAAGGGCAGGCCTGAGACATGGTTAGGAGGCTACTTTTGTGGGTGGCACAACCGGTGCTGCAGCTTACTAGTAGCATTTAATTTACAGGCCTAGGGCACATGTAGTGCACTTTGCTAGGGACAAGTAAATTAAATAAGCCAATTGGGTACGAGCGATTGTCACCATGTTTTGCGGAGAGAGGATATGCACTTTAGCACTGATTAGGAGAGGTAATGTGTGCAGAGTCCTAAAGCTAGCAAAAATGAAGTCAGAAAAATAGGAGGAGGAAGGCAAAAAGTTTGGGGGTGACCCCCCAGAAGGGCCATTTCCAACAGTGCATAATTATAATCACATTCAAGTCCCCCAGAGATAATGTGTGATTATAGTCATGCTCAAGGTCTCACACAGAAAATGTTATGATTGTCACGTTCAAGCTCCCACAGAGAGATAGTGTGTGATGATAGACTGCCTCAATGCCACACAGCCATGCAGAGATAGTTATATATATAT
Organism: Pleurodeles waltl; assembly: GCF_031143425.1. Classification (NCBI taxonomy): domain Eukaryota; kingdom Metazoa; phylum Chordata; class Amphibia; order Caudata; family Salamandridae; genus Pleurodeles; species Pleurodeles waltl. Next base: position 58,537,038 of record NC_090445.1, on the reverse strand, counting down.
ATATATATATATATAGTATTTGTATAGCACTTACTACACCTGATGAGGTGTTGAAGCGCTTTATAGTAAGTAGCACACTACTCAGAGCCTAGTTAGTGGTCAGTCAATTAGTTATTGGGATTAGTTTGCATGCTGTGTGGGGGCCTGTTTCGTTTGATGTGATTATTAGAGCGGCTACATGAGGCACAATTACTAGCTGGAATTAATATTTTTATGGTTTAAAAAAAGCTTTAAGGCAGATAGTTATGAGATTTTTAGAGTAACACACAGATGAGGGAGACAGAAGGTAGAAAGAAGCAGAGGTAGATTTAAAAAACATAAGTGATTGAAAGGTCAGTTTTTCATGCAGGAGTTTAATTTTACAACAGGTTGAGAATTTTAGCGTGCAATTTGTGAATGTAAACCTGTTGAAAGAAACAGTTTCATTTAAAGATACTTCTCACAGTAAAAAAGGAAGCACAGTGTGACAAATAAGAGCAACTTTTTATACCCACTACACCATATTAAATACTATACTGTAAAGGTATTGGAGCTCATGCAAATTATATGCACCATAAACAATATATTATAAAAAATGTTTGTAAACATCCATCAACTTGAAAATATAACAAGGCAATTAACATAGACACATTGTCAATCATTCAATGTCTGGTTTGGAAAGCGCCTAAACCTGAAGAGCATACCAACAGAACAGACACCATGTCCAGCTGAATGGATGTGTCTGTGGTCACCTTCTCCTAGGATTCACCTTGCCTCGTAGTGGAGCGCAACCGGCCCTGTGATTACAGTGATGCCCAACTCTCCACAGAGATAGTGAGTGATTATTGTCAAATTCAGTTCCCCGCTGAGAAAATGTGTGATTATAACCATATTCAATTCTCTGTAGAGATCATGTGTGATCTTAGTGCTTTTGTAGTCGCTGCAAAGATGTGTACGACCATGGTTATGTTCATGTCCCAAAGCAACAGTGTGTGTTGACAACAAAGTGGAAGTCAATAGATAAGGTGTGATTTCAGTGATGTGTATTATGCTAGAGATGCCCAGGCCCGCAAAGATATAGGCCCGTATTTATACTCCGTTTGCGCCGAATTAGCGTCGTTTTTTTCGACGCAAATTCGGCGCAAAACTAACGCCATATTTATACTTTGGCGTTAGACGCGTCTAGCGCCAAAGTATGGGCAAATAGCGTCATTTGTTGGCGTGAACGCCTTCCTTGCGTTAATGAGATGCAAGAAAGGCGTTCCCGTCTAAAAAATGACGGCGACGCAAATGCGTCGTATTTATACTCCCGGGCAAAAATCACGCCCGGGAGTTGGCGGGTCAAAAAACCCCACATTTGCGCCACTATTTAACGCCTGGGTCAGGGTAGGCGTTAAGGGGCCTGTGGGCTCAAAATGAGCCCACAGGTGCCCTCCCCTGCCCCCAGGGACCCCCTCTGCCCACCCCAGGAGGACACCCAAGGATGGAGGGACCCACCCCAGGGACATTCAGGTAAGTTCAGGTAAGTATAATTTTTTATATTTTTAATTTTTTTTGGTGGCATAGGGGGGCCTTATTTGTGCCCCCCTACATGCCACTATGCCCAATGACCATGCCCAGGGGACATAAGTCCCCTGGGCATGGCCATTGGGCAAGGGGGTATGACTCCTGTCTTTACTAAGACAGGAGTCATTTAAATGGCGTCTGGGCGTCGAAAAAAATGGCGCAAATCGGGTTGAGGCGATTTTTTTGCCTCAACCTGACTTGCCCCATTTTAAGACGCCCTAACGCCATTTTCCCCCTACGCCGGCGCTGCCTGGTCTACGTGGTTTTTTTCCACGCACACCAGGCAGCGCCGGTCTGCTAGCGCCGGCTAACGCCATTCCATAAATACGGCGCCCGCATGGCTCTTCAGAATGGCGTTAGACGGCGCTAAATTTTTTTACGCTAAACTGCGTTAGTGCAGTTTAGCGTCAAAAAGTATAAATATGGGCCCTAATGTTGTGTGATTAGAGTGATTCCCTGGGCCCCACAGAGATATTGTGGGTTGTTAGTAACATAAAGATATTGTGGTAATAATTGTGCTCAGCTCTCTATAGAGTGTGTTATTAATGTCCACATCCGCACAGTGAGAGTGTAATCTGCTTCACACAGTCTGCCAATATCTATATAATGCTGAATGCTTCATGATAGGAAGTCTGCTCCTAGATGTATTAGTGGTAGATGAAGGAATACACTGTATGAAGGTACTAGATGCCCCGATATAGAAGGAGGAAGTCTTAATGGTGATCAGGAAGCCTGGACTCGCCAACTACCTGACGTCATGGCATCAACTTACAGAGTGGTGGCATCAATAATGTTGGAGCCCTGCTAGAGCTGTTTAATGATGTTAAGACCTCGAAATTGTGATATTGCCTATGCTGGATGCAGTAATACCTTCCACAACCTGCCAAAAAGCACAGTGCCTAAGGTATAAGGAAATGCCTCCTTGGCATGGTTACCCCCTGACTTTTTGCCTTTGCTGATGCTATGTTTTGATTTGAAAGTGTGCTGAGGCCTGCTAACCAGGTCCCAGCACCAGCGTTCTTTCCCTAACCTGTACTTTTGTTTACACAATTGGCACACCCTGGCATCCAGGTAAGTCCCTTGTAACTGGTACCCTTGGTACCAAGGGCCCTGATGCCAGGGAGGGTCTCTAAGGGCTGCAGCAGATCTTATGCCACCCTGGGGATCCCTCAATCAGCACAGACACACTGCTTGCCAGCTTGTGTGTGCTGGTGAGGACAAAACGAGTAAGTCGACATGGCACTCCCCTCAGGGTGCCATGCCAACCTCACACTGCCTATGCATTATAGATAAGTCACCCCTCTAGCAGGCCTTACAGCCCTAAGGCAGGGTGCACTATACCATGGGTGAGGGCACCAGTGCATGAGCACTGTGCCCCTACAGTGTCTAAGCCAAACCTTAGACATGGTAAGTGCAGGGTAGCCATAAGAGTATATGGTCTGGGAGTCTGTCAAACACGAACTCCACAGCACCATAATGGCTACACTAAAAACTGGGAAGTTTGGTATCAAACTTCTCAGCACAATAAATGCACACTGATGCCAGTGTACATTTTATTGTGAAATACACCCCAGAGGGCACCTTAGAGGTGCCCCCTGAAACCTTAACCAACTACCTGTGTAGGCTGACTGGTTTTAGCAGCCTGCCACACTCGAGACATGTTGCTGGCCACATGGGGAGAGTGCCTTTGTCACTCTGTGGCTAGTAACAAAGCCTGCACTGGGTGGAGATGCTATCACCTCCCCCTTGCAGGAGCTGTAACACCTGGCGGTGAGCCTCAAAGGCTCACCCCCTTTGTTCCAGCACCACAGGGCATTCCAGCTAGTGGAGTTGCCCGCCCCCTCCGGCCACGGCCCCACTTTTGGCAGCAAGGCCGGAGGAGATAATGAGAAAAACAAGGAGGAGTCACTGGCCAGTCAGGACAGCCCCTAAGGCAACCTGAGCTGAAGTGACTCTGACTTTTAGGAATCCTCCATCTTGCAGATGGAGGATCCCCACAATAGGGATAGGAATGTGACCCCCTCCCCTTGGGAGGAGGCACAAAGAGGGTGTAGCCACCCTCAGGGCTAGTAGCCATTGGCTACTGCCCTACCTGACCTAAACACACCCCTAAATTCTGTATTTAGGGGCTCCCCTGAACCTAGGAAATAAGATTCCTGCAACTTACGAAGAAGAGGACTGCTGAGCTGAAAAACCCCTGCAGAGAAGACGGAGACACCAACTGCTTTGGCCCCAGCCCTACCGGCCTGTCTCCCTCCTTCGGAAGAAAACTGCTCCAGCGACGCTTTCCCCAGGACCAGCGACCTTTGAATCCTCAGAGGACTGCCCTGCTTCCAAAAGACCAAGAAACTCCTGAGAACAGCGGCCCTGTTCAACAAAGACTGCAACTTTTTTTCCAGAGGAGCAGATTTAAAGACCCCTGCAATCCCCGCAAGAAGCGTGAGACTTGCAACACTGCACCCGGCGACCCCGACTCAACTGGTGGAGAAACAACGCTACAGGGAGGACCCCCCGGCGACTCCGAGACTGTGAGTAACCAAAGTTGTCCCCCCTGAGCCCCCACAGCGACGCCTGCAGAGGGAATCCCGAGTCTCCCTCTGACCGCGACTGTCTGAATCCAAAATCCCGACGCCTGGAAAAGACCCTGCACCCGCAGCCCCCAGGACCTGAAGGATCGGAACTACAGTGCAGGAGTGAACCCCAGGAGGCCCTCTCCCTTGCCCAGGTGGTGGCTACCCCGAGGAGCCCCCCCCTTGCCTGCCTGCATCGGTAGAGAGACCCCTTGGTCTCCCATTGAAACCTATTGAAACCCGACGCGTGTTTGCACACTGCACCCGGCCGCCCCAGTGCCGCTGAGGGTGTACTTTCTGTGCTGACTTGTGTCCCCCCCAGTGCCCTACAAAACCCCCCTGGTCTGCCCTCTGAAGACGCGGGTACTTACCTGCTGGCAGACTGGAACCGGGGTACCCCCTTCTCCATTGAAGCCTATGTGTTTTGGGCACCACTTTGAACTCTGCACCTGACCGACCCTGAGCTGCTGGTGTGGTGACTTTGGGGTTGCTCTGAACCCCCAACGGTGGGCTACCTTGGACCCCAATTTGAACCCCGTAGGTGGTTTACTTACCTGAAAGAACTAACATTACTTTACCTCCCCCAGGAACTGTGAAAATTGCACTGTGTCCACTTTTGAAATAGCTATATGTGTTTCATGTAAAAAGTATATATGCTATTGTGATTATTCAAAGTTCCTAAAGTACTTACCTGCAATACCTTTCAAATGAGATATTACCTGTAGAATTTGAACCTGTGGTTCTTAAAATAAACTAAGAAAATATATTTTTGTATACAAAAACCTATTGGCCTGGAATTGTCTCTGAGTGTGTGTTCCTCATTTATTGCCTGTGTGTATGTACAACAAATGCTTAACACTACTCCTTTGATAAGCCTACTGCTCGACCACACTACCACAAAATAGAGCATTAGTATTATCTCTTTTTGCCACTATCTTACCTCTAAGGGGAACCCTTGTACTCTGTGCATACTATTCCTTACTTTGAAATAGTGCATACAGAGCCAACTTCCTACATTGGTGGATCAGCGGTGGGGTACAAGACTTTGCTGGACTACTCAGCCAATACCTGATCACACGACAAATTCAAAAAATTGTCATTAGAAATAGATTTTTGCAATTTGAACTATTTTTCTAAATTCTTAAAAGTCCTGCTAGGGCCTTGTGTTAGTCCCTGTTTAGCATTTCATTTAGAGTTTAAAAGTTTTGTGAAAGTTTGAATTAGAACCTAGAACTAGTTTTAGATTCTTAAAAAGTATTCCAACTTTTAGAAGCATAATGTCTAGTGCAGAGATGTATGTGGAGGAACTCGACCTCACACCTTACCTCCATCTTAAGATGAGGGAGCTAAGGTCACTCTGCAAAATAAAGAAAATAACAATGGGCTCCAGACCTTCCAAACTACAGCTCCAGGAGCTTTTGGCAGAGTTTGAAAAAGCCAACCCCTCTGAGGATGGCAACACAGAGGATGAAGATAGTGGCTTGGAGGAGAATTCCCCCCCTCCAGTCCTACTTAAGGAGAACAGGGCTGCTCAAGCCCTGACTCCAAATATACTAGTCAGAGATGCTGTTTCCCTCACAGGAGGGACCAGCACATCTGAAATCACTGAGGATAACTCCAGTGAAGAGGACATCCAGTTAGCCAGGATGGCCAAAAGATTGGCTTTGGAAAGACAGATCCTAGCCATAGAAAGGGAAAGACAAGAGATGGGCCTAGGTCCCATCAATGGTGGCAGCAACATAACTAGGGTCAGAGATTCTCCTGACATGTTGAAAATCCCTAAAGGGATTGTAACTAAATATGAAGATGGTGATGACATCACCAAATGGTTCACAGCTTTTGAGAGGGCTTGTGTAACCAGAAAAGTGAACAAATCTCACTGGGGTGCTCTCCTTTGGGAAATGTTCACTGGAAAGTGTAGGGATAGACTCCTCACACTCTCTGGAAAAGATGCAGAATCTTATGACCTCATGAAGGGAACCCTGATTGAGGGCTTTGGATTCTCCACTGAGGAGTATAGGAATAGATTCAGGGGGGCTCAAAAAACCTCGAGCCAGACCTGGGTTGATTTTGTGGACTACTCAGTGAAAACACTGGATGGTTGGATTCAAGGCAGTGGTGTAAATAATTATGATGGGCTGTACAATTTATTTGTGAAAGAACACCTGTTAAGTAATTGTTCAAATGATAAACTGCATCAGCATCTGGTAGACCTAGGACCAATTTCTCCCCAAGAATTGGGAAAGAAGGCGGACCATTGGGTCAAGACTAGGGTGACCAAGACTTCCACAGGGGGTGACCAAAAGAAAGGGGTCACAAAGCCTCCCCAGGGGAAGAGTGTTGAGACATCCAAAAACAAAAATAGTAAAGAGTTTTCTTCAGGCCCCCAAAAACCTGCACAGGAGGGTGGGCCCAGAGCCTCTTCACAAAACAATTTTGGGTACAAGGGTAAAAACTTTGATCCCAAAAAGGCCTGGTGTCGTAGCTGTAATCAGCCTGGACACCAAACTGGAGACAAGGCCTGTCCCAAGAAAAGTACCACTTTCAACTCCACTCCAGCTAACACTGGAATGGCTAGTCTCCAAGTGGGATCAACAGTGTGCCCAGAGCAAATCAGGTGTCACACTGAGGCTACATTAGTCTCTGAGGGTGGGGTGGATTTAGCCACACTGGCTGCCTGGCTTCCTAACATGCAAATATACAGGCAGCAGCTCTTAATTAATGGGACAAGTGTAGAAGGCCTGAGTGATACAGGTGCCAGTGTCACTATGGTGACAGAAAAACTGGTTTCCCCTGGTCAATACCTGGCTGGACAAACTTATCCAGTCACCAACGCTGACAATCAGACTAAAGTACATCCCATGGCTATGGTAACTTTAGAGTGGGGAGGGGTCAATGGCCTGAAACAGGTGGTGGTCTCCTCAAATATCCCAGTAGACTGTTTGCTTGGAAACGACCTGGAGTCCTCAGCATGGGCTGAGGTAGAACTGAAAACCCATGCAGCCATGCTGGGTATCCCTGAACTGGTGTGTGTCAAGACAAGGGCACAGTGCAAGGCTCAGGGTGAAAAAGTAGAGCTGGAGTCTGGAAAAAGGGCCCAGCCTACCAAGAGGAAAGGAAAGTCAGCTGGGAAGCCAGCTGCAACACAACAACAAAAAGAGAACCTCTCTTCTCAGGAAGAAGTTCTGCCCTCTGAGGGAACTGAGCCTATGGAGTTAGAACCTTATCAGGTTGAGCTCTTAGGCCCAGGGGGACCCTCGAGGGAGCAGTTGTGTAAGGGGCAAGAAACCTGTCCCTCTCTTGAAGGCCTTAGGCAGCAAGCTGCTGAAGAGTGAAAATGGCAAGAAAACTGGAACACATAGGGTCTATTGGGAAGATGGGCTCCTGTACACTGAGGCAAGAGATCCCAAACCTGGTGCCACTAGGAGAGTGGTAGTGCCTCAGGCGTTCAGAGAGTTCATACTGACCTTAGCCCATGATATTCCCCTTGCTGGGCATTTGGGACAAACCAAGACGTGGGAGAGACTAGTCAACCACTTCTACTGGCCCAACATGTCCCAGAAAGTTAAGGAGTTTTGTGCCTCCTGTACCACCTGTCAAGCCAGTGGTAAGACAGGTGGACATCCAAAGGCCCCCCTCCTTCCACTTCCAGTGGTGGGGGTCCCCTTTGAAAGAGTGGGTGTGGACATAGTGGGTCCACTTGAACCTCCCACAGCCTCAGGAAATATGTACATCCTAGTAGTAGTGGATCATGCTACTAGGTATCCTGAAGCTATTCCCCTTAGGTCGACTACTGCCCCTGCAGTAGCCAAGGCCTTATTGGTATCTTTACCAGAGCGGGCTTCCCTAAGGAGGTGGTGTCTGACAGAGGTACCAACTTCATGTCAGCATACCTGAAACACATGTGGAATGAGTGTGGAGTGACTTATAAATTCACTACACCCTATCATCCACAAACTAATGGCCTTGTTGAGAGATTCAACAAGACATTAAAGGGCATGATCATGGGGCTCCCAGAAAAACTCAAAAGGAGATGGGATGTCCTCTTGCCATGTCTGCTTTTTGCTTACAGAGAGGTGCCTCAGAAGGGAGTAGGGTTCTCACCCTTTGAACCTCTGTGTGGCCACCCTGTAAGGGGACCACTAGCTCTTGTGAAAGAAGGCTGGGAGAGACCTCTTCATGAGCCTAAACAAGACATAGTGGACTATGTACTTGGCCTTCGCTCAAGGATGGCAGAGTACATGGAAAAGGCAAGTAAAAACCTTGAGGCCAGCCAACAGCTCCAGAAGTTTTGGTATGACCAAAAGGCTGCAATGGTTGAATTTCAACCAGGGCAGAAAGTCTGGGTTTTGGAGCCTGTGGCTCCCCGGGCACTCCAGGACAAATGGAGTGGCCCTTACCCAGTGCTAGAGAAGAAGAGTCAGGTCACCTACCTGGTGGACCTAGGCACTAGCAGGACCCCCAAGAGGGTGATCCATGTGAACCGCCTAAAACTCTTCCATGATAGGGCTGATGTGAATCTGTTGATGGTAACAGATGAGGACCAGGACGCTGAGAGTGAACCTCTCCCTGATCTCCTCTCATCAAACCCTAAAGATGGCTCAGTGGATGGAGTGATCTATTCAGACACCCTCTCTAGCCAACAGCAATCTGACTGTAGGAAGGTCCTGCAGCAGTTTGCTGAGCTCTTTTCCCTAACCCCTGGTCACACACACCTGTGTACCCATGATGTGGACACAGGAGACAGCATGCCTGTCAAAAACAAAATTTTCAGGCAGTCTGACCAAGTTAAGGAAAGCATCAAGGTGGAAGTCCACAAGATGCTGGAATTGGGAGTAATTGAGCACTCTGACAGCCCCTGGGCTAGCCCAGTGGTCTTAGTCCCCAAACCTCACACCAAAGATGGAAAGAGAGAGATGAGGTTTTGTGTGGACTACAGAGGACTCAATTCTGTCACCAAGACAGATGCCCATCCCATTCCTAGAGCTCATGAACTGATAGACAAATTAGGTGCTGCCAAATTCTTAAGTACCTTTGACTTAACAGCAGGGTACTGGCAAATCAAAATGGCACCTGGAGCAAAAGAAAAGACAGCATTCTCCACACCTGATGGGCATTATCAGTTTACTGTTATGCCCTTTGGTTTAAAGAATGCCCCTGCCACCTTCCAAAGGTTGGTGAATCAAGTCCTCGCTGGGTTGGAGTCCTTTAGTGCAGCTTATCTTGATGATATTGCTGTCTTTAGCTCCAACTGGCAGGATCACCTGGTCCACCTGAAGAAGGTTTTGAAGGCTCTGCAATCAGCAGGCCTCTCTATCAAGGCATCCAAATGCCAGATAGGGCAGGGAACTGTGGTTTACTTGGGACACCTTGTAGGTGGAGGCCAAGTTAAGCCACTCCAGACCAAGATCCAGACTATTCTGGATTGGGCAGCTCTAAAAACCCAACTCAAGTCAGGGCATTCCTTGGCTTGACTGGGTACTATAGGAGGTTTGTGAAGGGATATGGATCCATAGTGACAGACCTCACAGAACTTACCTCCAAGAAAATGCCCAAGAAGATAAACTAGACTGTAGAATGCCAACAGGCCTTTGACACCCTGAAACAAGCAATGTGCACAGCACCAGTTCTAAAAGCTACAGATTACTCCAAGCAGTTCATTGTGCAGACAGATGCCTCTGAACATGGGATAGGGGCAGTTTTGTCCCAAACAAATGATGATGGCCTTGACCAGCCTGTTGCTTTCATTAGCAGGAGGTTACTCCCCAGGGAGCAGCGTTGGAGTGCCATTGAGAGGGAGGCCTTTGCTGTGGTTTGGTCCCTGAAGAAGCTGAGACCATACCTCTTTGGTACTCACTTTGTAGTTCAAACTGACCACAGACCTCTCAGATGGCTGATGCAAATGAAAGGTGAAAATCCAAAACTGTTGAGGTGGTCCATCTCCCTACAGGGAATGGACTTTATAGTGGAACACAGACCTGGGACTGCCCATGCCAATGCAGATGGCCTTTCCAGGTTCTTCCACTTAGAAATGAAGACTCTCTTGGGAAAGGTTAGTCTCATCCTCTTTCGTTTGGGGGGGGTTGTGTAAGGAAATGCCTCCTTGGCATGGTTACCCCCTGACTTTTTGCCTTTGCTGATGCTATGTTTTGATTTGAAAGTGTGCTGAGGCCTGCTAACCAGGCCCCAGCACCCGTGTTCTTTCCCTAACCTGTACTTTTGTTTACACAATTGGCACACCCTGGCATCCAGGTAAGTCCCTTGTATCTGGTACCCCTGGTACCAAGGGCCCTGATGCCAGGGAGGGTCTCTAAGGGCTGCAGCATATCTTATGCCACCCTGGGGATCCCTCACTCAGCACAGACACACTGCTTGCCAGCTTGTGTGTGCTGGTGAGGACAAAACGAGTAAGTCGACATGGCACTCCCCTCAGGGTGCCATGCCAACCTCACACTGCCTATGCAGTATAGATAAGTCACCCCTCTAGCAGGCCTTACAGCCCTAAGGCAGGGTGCACTATACCATGGGTGAGGGCACCAGTGCATGAGCACTGTGCCCCTACAGTGTCTAAGCCAAACCTTAGACATTGCAAGTGCAGGGTAGCCATAAGAGAATATGGTCTGGGAGTCTGTCAAACACGAACTCCACAGCACCATAATGGCAACACTGAAAACTGGGAAGTTTAGTATCAAACTTCTCAGCACAATAAATGCATACTGATGCCAGTGTACATTTTATTGTGAAATACACCCCAGAGGGCACCTTAGAGGTGCCCCCTGAAACCTTAACCAACTACCTGTGTAGGCTGACTGGTTTTAGCAGCCTGCCACACTTTAGACATGTTGCTGGCCACATGGGGAGAGTGCCTTTGTCACTCTGTGGCTAGTAACAAAGCCTGCACTGGGTGGAAATGCTATCACCTCCCCCTTGCAGGAGCTGTAACACCTGGCGGTGAGCCTCAAAGGCTCACCCCCTTTGTTCCAGCACCACAGGGCATTCCAGCTAGTGGAGTTGCCCGCCCCCTCCGGCCACGGCCCCACTTTTGGCGGCAAGGCCGGAGGAAATAATGAGAAAAACAAGGAGGAGTCACTGGCCAGTCAGGACACCCCCTAAGGCAACCTGAGCTGAAGTGACTCTGACTTTTAGGAATCCTCCATCTTGCAGATGGAGGATCCCCCCAATAGGGATAGGAATGTGACCCCCTTCCCTTGGGAGGAGGCACAAAGAGGGTGTAGCCACCCTCAGGGCTAGTAGCCATTGGCTACTGCCCTCCCTGACCTAAACACCCCCCTAAATTCTGTATTTAGGGGCTCCCCTGAACCTAGGAAATCAGATTCCTGCAACTTACGAAGAGGACTGCTGAGCTGAAAAACCCCTGCAGAGAAGACGGAGACACCAACTGCTTTGGCCCCAGCCCTACCGGCCTGTCTCCCTCCTTCGGAAGAAAACTGCTCCAGCGACGCTTTCCCCAGGACCAGCGACCTCTGAATCCTCAGAGGACTGCCCTGCTTCCAAAAGACCAAGAAACTCCAGAGAACAGCGGCCCTGTTCAACAAAGACTGCAACTTTGTTTCCAGAGGGGCAGATTTAAAGACCCCTGCAATCCCCGCAAGAAGCGTGAGACTTGCAACACTGCACCCGGCGACCCCGACTCGACTGGTGGAGAAACAACGCTACAGGGAGGACCCCCCGGCGACTCCGAGACTGTGAGTAACCAAAGTTGTCCCCCCTGAGCCTCCACAGCGACGCCTGCAGAGGGAATCCCGAGGCTCCCCCTGACCGCGACTGTCTGAATCCAAAATCCCGACGCCTGGAAAAGACCCTGCACCCGCAGCCCCCAGGACCTGAAGGATCGGAACTGCAGTGCAGGAGTGACCCCCAGGAGGCCCTCTCCCTTGCCCAGGTGGTGGCTACCCCGAGGAGCCCCCCCCTTGCCTGCCTGCATCGGTAGAGAGACCCCTTGGTCTCCCATTGAAACCTATTGAAACCCGACGCGTGTTTGCACACTGCATCCGGCCGCCCCAGTGCCGCTGAGGGTGTACTTTCTGTGCTGACTTGTGTCCCCCCCGGTGCCCTACAAAACCCCCCTGGTCTGCCCTCCGAAGAAGCGGGTACTTACCTGCTGGCAGACTGGAACCGGGGCACCCCCTTCTCCATTGAAGCCTATGTGTTTTGGGCACCACTTTGAACTCTGCACCTGACCGGCCCTGAGCTGCTGGTGTGGTGACTTTGGGGTTGCTCTGAACCCCCAACGGTGGGCTACCTTGGACCCCAATTTGAACCCCGTAGGTGGTTTACTTACCTGCAAGAACTAACATTACTTTACCTCCCCCAGGAACTGTGAAAATTGCACTGTGTCCACTTTTGAAATAGCTATATGTGTTTCATGTAAAAAGTATATATGCTTTTGTGATTATTCAAAGTTCCTAAAGTACTTACCTGCAATACCTTTCAAATGAGATATTACCTGTAGAATTTGAACCTGTGGTTCTTAAAATAAACTGAGAAAATATATTTTTCTATACAACAACCTATTTGCCTCGAATTGTCTCTGAGTGTGTGTTCCTCATTTATTGCCTGTGTGTATGTACAACAAATGCTTAACACTACTCCTTTGGTAAGCCTACTGCTCGACCACACTACCACAAAATAGAGTATTAGTATTATCTCTTTTTGCCACTATCTTACCTCTAAGGGGAATCCTTGGACTCTGTGCATACTATTCCTTACTTTGAAATAGTGCATACAGAGCCAACTTCCTACACTAGGACATAGAGGTTTTTTCAAGCCTCTTAGTCACAGATGTGACGATTTACAGCACAGCACTGGCCACCAGATAGGAAAAGGTAATAACCTGCTTGGTCCACCCAGGCCAAATGTGTTTTTTCAAGAGGACGGAAGTAGAAGACAACATAAAAAGTTATTAAGTAAACCATATGCATAAGTTGTGTAGGCTACCAATGCTGTTCAACAAAGAAGCTGAAAAACATTAAATACAGTGAATTTGGATTTTTATTTGAAAATGTATGGCACATATGGGAATAAGAATTCTATATGTAACGGGTGACAGCCTCATACTTTAGACCAACACCAACAATTAGGGTAAATTGTAACCTCTTGGAAGTGTGAAATTTGGGCTGGGGTGCATAACAGGCCTGTCCTATTTTACTCAAAGGCCTTGAGTGAAATAGGGCAGACCCTTGGCCCAACATAGATGGAATAATCCAGAGATAAAAGACATCAGAATGCTGAGTTACTTTCATGACATAATATAGACATAAAAAATATTGCTCTTCACAGATATTGCTAAATATTTTGGTTCTAAGTATTGAGATTATAAAGGTATTACATCTCAAATGAACATATATATATATATATATATATATATATATATATATATATCATATCTATATGCATACATATACATATCTGTATATAAATTTATAAAATAAATAATAGAAAAATAATGCTGTTGGAAAATGGGTTATTGGTAGGGCAGGTAGGTACCTACACCTAGCAACAAGCCACTAACCTCCACATAGGTACAGTTAGGTCTCAGTAAATTAATCCCAGCTCTACCCTTGGTAGCTTGGCATCGAGTGTCAAGGCTTAACTTAGGAGACAAAGTGTAAAGCATTCAAATATCACAAAACAGTAATTAAATAAAATACAGGAAACAGTTTAAAAATCCAAAACCAATTTATAAAAATAGCTTATATTTTTATCTTTAAAATGACACAAAAACGATTAAAATCGGTTCAGGGGAACCGGAGATATGAATTTTTAAAGTATTATTATTTTCTAGCGCTTAGAAACAAAAAGCGCCAATCGGGTCATCTGGTTGCACCAGGACCGGGGCAAAGTCAAACTTTCAGGCCGACCGCGATGGAGCCCTGCTCGGCTACAAGTCGCGGGAGGCCTCGGTTAAAAAGTTACCCTCTGACTTAGTCTCTTTTTTGATGTTTTTCTTCCCCGGGACGAACCTGCCAGTTGGATCCGACCTCCTGGAGCCCTTGTCCGGATACGCGAAGTCGGTTTCCTCTGTGGTGATTTTTACCTTCGGACTTAGTCGTTTTTTCGAGATGAAAATCCTTCGACCGGGGTAAACCTGGATCTTGATCCGACGTCCATGGAGCCCTTCTCGGATACGATGGCTGGGAGGTCCCGGTCAACTTTTTACGTTCGGACTTAGTCTCTTTTTTGGATGTTTTTCTTTACCGGGACGAACCACGAAGTCAGGCCGGGTCACGGTTGAGGCAAGCCGGCTAGAATTTCCGCGTCGGGTCGGTCACTTTATGGAGCTTTTTTTCAAAAATTCTCCAATCTTTTCCAAACTTCTGGGGCTTCACCCAGATGTTCTTTCAAGGTTCTTTTGGGGTCCACAGCTCACCCCAAGGGTCCAGAAGTTCTGTGATGGTCCTTGGGGGTGCGGACTTCAACTCCCAGAATGCACCTGGCGCAAACTCCTTTTTGGCCACTGGACAGTGGTCAGCTGGTCGCTTTCTTCAGGAGTTGGTGCAGGGGACTCTGGTTTAGCAATTTTTCACCTGTAGCAAACAGGGAGTCCCTCCTTGAACCAGTTGAAGCCAGGCAAAGTCCTTCTTGTGGTGAAGCCCAAGTGTGCAGCTGGTGCAGTCCTTCTGAGTGCAGGTTCCAGGTGCAGGCCAGGGGTCCAGCAGGGCAGTCCTTCTTCTTCTTTAGTTCCTTCTTCTTGAAATTTGGTGGGGATCTGAGGTGTGGGTGCAGGTCTGCCAGTTTTATCCTTGCTCCTGGGTGAAAAGCAGGGGGGCCCTGGTTCTCCAATCAGGGACAGGGTCGTCCCCCTGTGATGACCACTTCCTGGGAAGTGTGGCAAAAATCCATCCCAGAAGGCAACAGTCTCTAAAAATCCAACATGGATGAATCTGATTTTTGGAGGTTACATCTGGCTGAGCCCACCCACTGGTGTGGCTAAAAATCATAAACACACCCCTCTCCTGCCCTCTCCTAATCTAATCAAGGGGGCACCTAATTGTCTGGGGTTGCAGGATGTGGGGGTGTTGCTGGGTGCTGCAAATGTCCTTCTCTGCCTTTGAAGACCAGTTTGGCAGCCCTCCCCCTTCCTGCCTCACCATCTGCTGAGGGGAGATTCTCTCCCCCAAGCACATTCCTTTGTGTGAAGCCAGGCCACTTCACAACTCATTAAAGTAGCCTGGCAGAAGCTGCTGCAGGCTGGCCAATCAGAACACAGCAGCAAAAACAATGCAGAGCTGAAATTGGCAACTTTTTAGGTAAAGTCTAAACTTTTTACCTGAACTAGTTATATTAAATCCAACAACTGGAAGTTGTGGGATTTATTATAACAATCAATTTGATACCAAATTCTTGGTATGTAACATTTAAGGAGACTTTAAAATTTAAAATAAAGTCTGCCCATTCTAGCCTATGAAGGCCATTTACTTCAATGAGGGAAAAACGAATTTGGCTGTTTTTACCTCACCAGGGCTTATAAATCTATTTTTATGAAGTCCCTGCTTATAGTTACATGGCACCCAGCCCTAGGGGCACATAGGGCACACCTTAGGGGTGACTTATATGTAAAAATAAGGTAGTTTAAGACTTTGGAAGTACCTTTAATTCCAAAGTCGAATTTGCATATAACTTTAATTTAAAAGCAGCCAGCAAGGCAGGCTTGCTTTTAAAATGACACTGGGCACCTTAGCAATGCACCTAGGTGTGCACCACCTATGCTGTGGTCCCTAAACCTACATGCCCTACCATATACTAGGGACTTATAGGTAGGTTAACTTAGCCAATTATAATTAGCCTAATTTGCATATCCATTTTACACAGAGCACAGGCCCTGGGACTGGTTAGCAGTACCCAGGGCACCATCAGAGTCAGGAAAACACCAGCATAAAGTGGAAAATGGGGGCAAAAAGTTATGGGGCCTCTGCAATCAGCCCTAGTTTCTCACAAATGCTAATAGATATGTGTTAGAAATTGGGTCTCTAGTTGTCAGAGGTATACACCCTGTCCAAGTAGGGAGCACCACTCTTGTCAGGGTAAGTCAAATACACACCCTACATTAACACACTTAATACAATAAAACAGTGAAAACCCCACACAACAATAATCAACATCTGGTTAGAAAATGGATCCTAATTTAATGAACACAACGAGACGAAAACTAAATAAATCCAATAAGTAGAAGTTGCGATATGAATTGTAAAAGAATATCTGCAATTCTAGTGCTTAGAAACTTACAGCACCAGCTGGGACTCCCTGGCTGTGCTAAACCAGTGGTCTTTAAACTTTTTAATGCGCACCCCCAGTGAAAAAGATCTTCGGGCCCCCCCTCCGAATGTTTCACAATTATTCTATTAATTTGGCAATGCTTAAATATGTCTAGACTTATGTAAACATTGCAGTTAAGTTCTGGTACTGTTTTAACAATGCAATCAAATACAGGATTCCAAACATACTATTCTGGTCAGACAGGCCTTATTAACATGTAAAAGTGTCCACATTGTAATTATTATAAGCAGTAATGGGGTATGGGTTTTGAAGAGCATTTGGAGTCCCTTCCCTTTTGACACATACTCCCAGCTTGGATATAAATGACAAAACATGTTAGTGATGGCCCTTTACAGAGCAGTTTAGTGCTGCCCATTTTTTCAGTTTAAAATAAAGCCCTGTCTTCTGGCCAGAACCTTGCACCCTCTCAGGATCATTTGAGGTCCCCCAGTTTGAAAACTCCTGAGCTAGACCATGGTAAATCCAAAAGTTCAGGCCGACCACAATGGAGTGTGGGCCGGCTACGGGGACCAACCTGTCCTGCTGAAAGACTAACTTATGTGGAGGGTTGCGTTGATGTTGAGGATTCAATGCGAGGAGCAGAGGAAACAATGTGAGGGTGAGGCTTCAGTTCCGATCCTCGCAATCAGGGGATCCATATGTGTCAAGCTGCACAGTCAACATTCCTCGAGCAGTAGTGTGACGTCGAACCCTTTTGTGATGAAGGCGATTCATCATCATCACAGAGCGCAGCTGGCAATGTGAAGATGATGCATTGGGGCAGATGGTGCGTCAATCCAGAGTCATTCAGTTGCCAATGCGAAGTCCTTGTCCTCAGCGACAGCAGCGATGCGTCACCATCAACGAAGGATGCGTCGGTTCTGATAAGTGCAACACAGCAATGCGTCAACCTCGAGAGGTGCACCACAGGAAAAACCCACTTCCAATAGCCCAGGCTCGATGGGCACCATATGGCAGGGCAGGACCCACAGATGGCAAATTCCAGGTACTGTTGCAGAGTTGCAGGCAGTCTTTGATGTCCCTGACACTGCAGACGAACAGGAGGCAAGCCAGCAAGCCCTTGAGTCACTTGGTTCTGGGGATGTAGAGATTCAGGTCTGGTCCTTCTCACACCAGGCTAGGAGGGCAGTGGGCAGAAGGCAAGCACAACTGAGTCTAATTCATTATTTCCACTTCCACCTTAACCAACAGTAAGGAATATGGTGAATTTAAATAATTGATAAGTATAATTAATAACATAATTATTCAATTAAAATAAAATAATTATCAACAATTTACAAAAAAAAGTTTAATTAACTCTACATAACTAATAATCTACTAAACTAAATGATACAAATATCATTTTAACACTAATACAAAAAGTAATATTTAAATAATTTACATAATTAGTGATCTAAATACGAAATTAAATTATTAAAATAACAAACTGCAAAAAAAAATATTAAAAAATATTCCAATCCTACTCTCCTATAAACCTGACATCCCACCAATAATGAAAACAAAATAAAATAAACTCAAACCATAAAATGTGAACCAGAGCATAAAACAAATACTAAAACAATCACAGACAACTACAACTAACATAATAATAACATAAAACATACACAATCACAAAACACTACAGCTTAATGCATAATGAATATTACATACAACTATATTTTAAAAATTATTAAACACCAACAAACTCAATTTCCTTACGGGCAATATTAAGTACAACAATATTTTTGCCACCACAATATTTGTTGACAATATTTGTGTCAGACAATATTTTTGACACAACAGCAATGACGTATGCAGGCAAATCCAAGTTCTCCGTGTTTGTGGGAGACATTTTTTACATCTGCAGATTCATGAAGCTTTGCTCTATGAACTGGTTGAAGAATTTAAGGCTCGACAGGAAGTCCCAGGTTTTAAGGTCATTGTAGGTAAATTTGATACTGTGAAATCAAAACTGTACCCCAAAAGTTAGACATCCCGAAATTGACCTTATTCAGTTCTCCCAAAGTTTACTGGATTGGAGACAGTGTTAAACCTCAATTTCATGAGGCAGAGTGTCCCTGTGTCAAGGCACCTCCCCAAACATCAAATTAGCAGAGTAAAGCAGTTGAAAAAGTAATGAGGAAAACTCAAAAACTGTGGGCTCTGAGAAGCAAAGTTATTCAGTTAATGTAAAAATCAGAAAATACCTTAAGTCCCAAACAATCAGCAAAATCAGTAAATAGTTGGAGAGCATCCCTATCAGCATCAAGGAAAGCCTAAAAATGTATCTTTCACCATCAGAATTAAGGGAGTTTATACACAATTCTCACATAGAGTGTTATCAGTTTTTCTATTTTATTGTGGTGTGAGCAAATGTATCATTTCTATAGCAAATCAGAACACAATAAACATAAATGTCATTACCTTAACACCTCAGCATTATCCCAATTTCTTGAATAATTATTCAGTACCCTCTATGCTAATGTTATCCAGAGATGTTTGAACAAATATGAAACATTTAATAATAAGACTTTCTTCAAATGAATAAACCCAGTGAAGTAACAAAAACATTGATACATGTAACAATTTTACATTTTTTCCATGAAAGATTCAGGGTGACCATAACAACAATAGCAGTGGAAATAAATGATTAAGAAATCAGTTTGACTGTGCTCTGCAGCGCCTGTGGGGAGAGGTTGTGTGGAGAGGGGAAGCACAAGTGAGTCCTGAAGATGGAAACCGTCTTGTTTAAAATTGAGTTTTACCTAGGTGTGTGGTCTAACTAAAACACATTGATAACTTACATTTTTTGCATCATAGTAAATGAAAAATAACATGATAGTATATGAAAAATAACGTGTGAAAATGCATAGTGCACATAATAATATATTATGCACAAAAATATAAACCTGAGAATCTATTCCACAATACTCAACCTAACTCTGAAGTTGGAGGTGGTAATATCAGTCTTAAAATGAACTTCACTTCTTACTAAAGAAGCCTATAGCAGGAACTAACTAACAAAACTCTTTGTAGAACTATGTACAGGCATAGGTAGATGGTGAAACTAATATCTGAGTTATGGAGGGGTGGATTGCAACTGTTAAAATAACCCTGCGTCAAGTACTGTCTGGATGCCACCATTCATAAGTCTCCACAAAGTATATTAAAGCTTGTTTGGCTCAGAATAAGAGAAAGAGTAGTCTTAAGAATGTTACATGGCATAAGAGGAAATGTGGCCTTTCTCCCCAGGTAAGTCCTCCAAATCACAAATGCCTTAGAATCTCTATGAATTTTCATTTCTATATTTGTTCAGACTGTCTGTATCTTAAGGTCGGGTCATGAGAACTGTCAGAGAGTGTTTGACCACATCCCTAAATATTGACGGTTGGCTTCTGAGGCAAAAGCAACACAATGCATATGGTTACATATATTTATAGATATTGTCATTGGCAATATGTCAGGGTTGACACACAATTTTCCAGAAGCAGTTTGAATACTGTTTGCAGAGATGTAGTTGGGGCCTCACAACATTCTGAAATGTTACCATATTGATATCACAGACAGCAACTACAACACAGGAGTCACTAAATACCTGTAGGAGGCTGGCCTGGTGTGTAGTGGGTACCTTGGGTACTTACACCTTATACCAGGTTCAGTTATCCCTTATTAGTGAAGTAGTAGTGTTCTAGCAGCTTAGGCTGATAGAGGTAGCTATAGCAGAGCAGTTTAGGCTGAACTAGGAGACTTGCAAAGCTCATGCAATACCACTTAAAGTTACACAGCACTTATGCACAAGTAAAGAAAATACTCAGTGTTACCAAAAATAAAGGTATTTATTTGGGTGACACAGTACCAAAACATATCTTAGAGACAATACTCCTTCTGGAGGTAAGTATTATACACAATATATACACTAGACACCAAAATTAGACAAGTAAATAGTCAATGAACAATGCAAACAGTAGGAAATCATATAAAATGCAATGGGAGAAAATAGGTCTAGGAGCAACACAAACCATATACTAAAAAAGTGGAATGTGAATCATTAATTCCCCCTAGACAAGTGTAGTGTGTGCAGAATCGCTGGGAGAGTAAGAATACAGTAAAGGTAAGTAAATTACCCCACCCCAGAGCCCAGAAAAGGAGGAGTAAAGTACTGCAAGTTTCCTTAGGACACGCGACACCTCGTTTTGGGGATTTTGCAGCAGCCAACCGAATCTGCAAAGAACAACTGCTGGATTATTGGAGCTGAAGACCTGCAAAGAAAGGGGACCAAGTCCAGAAGTCGTAAGAAGTTCCAGGAATGACAGGAGCCCCTGTCAACCCAGAAGAGGGTGCAAAAGAAGAGTCCCGGTTAATCAAAGACTGCAGAAATGCACCCTAGGTAGATGCCAGCGGCTGCCTGCATGCTGCAAAAGATGTCCCACGGCGTTAAGATCGTTGCAGACTAGATTTTGCGTTGGAAGGTGCCAACAAGCCTTGGCTACACCAAAAGTGTTTTTTTTGTCGAAATGGCACGGGATGGACCCAGGAGGGACCTGGGGGCCTCAGCTCTGTGCGAGGAGGAAAAGGGGGCTCTCAGCAATTTAGAGAGCCCTCAGGATTCCAGCCAGCGCCCCCAGAAGCCACAGGATCCGGGTTCAAAGGAGGTTCAAAATGCGGTTGATGCAGCACAACAAAAGAAGGTCCCACGCCGCAGGAGAACAACTCAGTGAGTTGAGCATTGCAAGGTGGAGTGCTGGGGACCTGGGCCAGGCTGTACATGAAGGAATTTTGCAAAGAGTGCACAGAGGCCTCAAGAGGTGAAGAAGACACAGTACGCAGGGGTACTGTCGTTCTCAGGGAAGGCAAGGTCTTACCTCCTCCAAATGGCGCCAGCAGGACCTCAGGACAGTCTATGTCGATGATGTCCACCCTCTGTGTCCTTAGGAGCACGCTCGTCATTGTGAGGGGAGTCCCAGGGTACCAGTCGTCATCTAGGAAGGTGCCTGATTGGAGCAGGGGAATGACTCCCTCAGTCCACAGGAGATCTCTTTGGTTCTTCTGCTGCAGGATGAAGACAGGGAGTCCCCAGAGCGTGCACACCATGGAAACTGTTGAAGTTGCTGACTTAGAGCTGAGGTTGCTGAAGAAAAGTGTCTCTTGTAGACACTTTGTTGCAGTTACAGCGTTTCTCGGAGCAGGCTGTGGCTGATCCGAGGTCAGAAGAGTCTGAAGTTGTTGCAGAGGATTCCTGCAGGAAACATGCAAGCAGAATGGTAGAGAACCCACAGGAGAGACCCTAAATAGCCCTCAGAGGGGGATTGGCTACCTTATCAGGTATGGCCCTATCAGGAGGGGTCTCTGACATCACCTGCTGGCACTGGCCACTCAGAGCCCTCCAGAGTGCCCCTCTGGTGAAAAGCAAGCACCAGAGGGGCTGGTGCAAAGCAAGATGGCTGAGGTCTGGTACACACTGGAGGAGCTCTGGGCACCACCCCTGGGGTGGTGATGGACAGGGGAGTGGTCACTCCCCTTTACTTTGTCCAGTTTCCCACCAGAGCAGGGGAGAAGGGGTCCCTGAACCGGTGTTGACTAGTTTATGCAAGGAGGGCACCATCTGTGCCCTTCAAAGAATTTCCAGAGGCTGGGGGAGGCTACTCCTTCCAGCCTGTAACACCTATTTTCAAAGGGAGAGGGTGTAACACCCTGCTCTCAGAGGAAATGCTTTGTTCTGCCTTCCTGGGACTGAGCTGCCCAGACCCCAGGAGGGCAGAACCCTGTCTGTGAGGTGGCAGCAGCTGTAGCTGCAGTGCAAGCCTCAGAGAGCTGGTTTGGCAGTACTGGGGGTCCATGGTGGAGCCCCCAGGATGCATGGAATTGGCTCCCCAATACCATATTTGGAATGGGGAGGACAATTCCATGATCTTAGACATGTTACATGGCCATATTCGGAGTTACCATTGTAAAGCTACATATAGGTATTGACCTATATGTAGTGCACACATGTAATGGTGTCCCCGCACTCACAAAGTCCGGGGAAATGGCCCTGAACTATGTGGGGGCACCTTTGCTAGTGCAAAGGTGCCCTCACACTTAGTAACTTTGCACCTAACCTTCAACAAGTGAAGGTTAGACATATAGGTGGCTTATATGTTACTTAAGTGCAGTGAAAAAGGCTGTGAAATAATGTGTGCGTTATTTCATACAGGCTGCAATGGCAGTCATGTGTAAGGGTTTGTCTGAGCTCCCTATGGGTGGCAAAAGAAATGCTGCAGCCCATATGGATCTCCTGGAACCCCAATGCCCTGGGTACCTACATACCAAATACTAGGGACTTATAAGGGGGGTCCTGTATGCCAATTAAAATTGGTAAATTAAGTCACTGGCCTACAGTGACAAATTTAAAAGAAGAGAGAGCATAAGCACTGAGTTTCTGGTTAGCAGAGCCTCAGTGGCACAGTTAGGCACTACACAGGCATACACATTAGGCCATAAACTATAAGCACTGGGGTCCTGGCTAGCAGGATCACAGTGAGACAGGCAAAACATACTGGCATAGGTTTTTATCTATGAGCACTGGGGTCCTGGCTAGCAGGATCTCAGTGACACAGTAAAACACACTGACACACACTCACAAACAGGCCAAAAGTGGGGGTAACCATGCTAGAAAGAGGCTACTTTCTCACAATACCATCCACCACTCCTCCATGTGGGCCCATTAGGAGCCAAGCCAGGTCCCCCTCCAAGTAGCACTTGAGAAATGTACACATAAAACAAGTCTGCATTGTATCAAATGACCTCAGAGCAAGCAGGTGCTACTACCAGAATTGTATACCAAGCCACAGGAAGCATGTACAGCACACTGGTTCTGGTAGGAATCACCAGAATTTCAAGATAACCTCTTGAGAAGGATGCAGCCACATAGAAATCTGGAGAGGAGGAGTATATGGATTCTAGCATCACCAACTCCACTCATACAATTCCTGCTGGTAGGAGTATTCACACACTGGCACTATGGCACAAGGGTGGGTGTGTTGGTTCTCTCCACCGTGTGCTTGTGCTGGGAGAGAAAGAATGCGTCATATCTTAGTATGATTGCTGCACTGCCTTGTCGCAATGTTAGTAAATCTGGGTCAAGATGTCAGCACCAGGGGCCTCATGTCCAAAAACACTTAGCGGAGGCAAACTCTGTGGTTCGCAGTCAGTAGAAAAAAACTCTTTCGATGCATCCTTCTTTTTAGATGATTGTTCTTCACCCACCACTGGGAATAATAACAAACTTTCAAGCTTTAGCAGCAGTTTTTTAAATAAGCAATTTAAATTCTTCAGTTAATGTATTTACATATCATGGCTCTTTGAATATATTTTCTAAGAAATGTTAAAGTTTCTATTAAAAAGAAACTTTATCTTGCTATGAGCATAAGCGCAAAGCAACACTGGTCACTCCCTCATCTAGCCATCATCTAAAAGAACATATTTCATAGTGCATATTAATATGAAAACAAAGGCAAAGCAACATAAAGACTCCAAATTCCTTGTACAAGCATTACATTGTAACAATAGGAAATGATTGTGTTTAGGTTATTTGCAAAATTCAACCAAATCAATATATATTCTATTGCAGTGCAGTGCACCATTATTCTTTATTTGCAAAGAATCAAACGGAAATAGTGACATATTCTGGGATTGTTACTAGCAATGTTTGTAAAACCACTAATATTTTTCTGACACAAAAATCTAAATTCAATAGCTTCATGTAAAATAAACCTTTTGCGAAACAGTTAATTTGCTTGAAAAATATTTGCATAAGCACAGGGGTATGCAGCTTTTCCCCTAAGAGCCTATCCTTTCTGCTGCCTGTACATGTTTCCAGTGAGCAGTGTGTTTAAGACTGCAATACCGCTTCCTGTCTACAGGGGCAAAGCTGAGCAAAAAAATAAACACACTTGATGAAACACAGGTCCCCACATTTTTTAAAATTGACACATGTGTTCCTGAAGTCATGTTTTGTAATTTAGAAGACACTGCCTTGTGGGAACTTGGGTTCAGGTCCCCAAAGTGCAATAAAGCCCCCACTGCGTGAGTGTGTTATCACACCCAAGTCCCCGCAAGGATAGTAACACAAACCCGCCCCCCCACACACAGTACATGTGTGTGATCTATGACAATATATGCATGGCTAAGACATAAAAGTCAAAAAAGTTGACTCTGTCGATGTTTGTTAGAAGAGGAGTTATAGGTACCTCCAATGGCTGAGAAGTCCATGTGCCTCCTGTATGCCTGTACCCTTACACATTGTCACTACAATTTGTTTACATTTTAAATGTTGCTGTGGTGCCAGGCTGCAGTTGGTACTATCCCATGTTTCACATGAAATTTGAGTCGCCTGGGAGGGAGAAACATGCTCAGAATTAAATGTATTCATTGTTGAGATTACACAGAAAAGAGGACAGATGAGATTCTTAAGAATGAGCAGAACACAAAACAAATGGTAACAAAGGGTTCCTCACCTGTCTGCTGGACAGGCACCTTTCCGGGCTCTCAGATAATCAGTCACAGCAATGAAACGTCTCACTGTAGTGGCCAGGGTGTAGCTTTGACATAAAGGGGCAGTGAGAGCTGGGACCAAAGTCTGAAGCCAGACCTTGAAAGCGATTTCCACACGTGGAAATATAAACAGTGCAGTTCAGGGAAAACAGAGCTGAATACACAGGAGACAGTGGCGAGGCTAACTGAAAGTTCATGCCAGCTTTATTGCAGCTTTCCTATCTTCACAATGAGGGAACAATGTGCATTTAATGTACTTATGGGCTTCTACAACAATTCACTCAGGATAAGGCATCTTTATGCGCATTTCCACATCACCTTTTTTCTGCCACCTGCTTATAAAATAATGGTCACTGCCTCATTAGAGTTAGGATATCCGCAAAAACACCAGCAATCTACTTACTATCATGCAGATGAGTTGACTGCTGAAAACAGTTGCAATCTATATTTCAAAATCTAAGATAATGATTTCTCCTCTAATTCCCTGTTTCTTTGTGGACCCTCAAGTTCCAACCGATAAGGGCTACCCACAGTACTAATAATGCCAGAGATGTCAAAATGCCAGGCTATTTTCCGGGTCACTTGTATCAAATGACCGTATGTTCAGTGTGAGGTATCTGGCTATAGGTGACCGACTGAGCACCACATGACCCTTTGTGGGAAGGAGGCCACGTCCATCCGATTTTCATCCTGAGCCCATCTGGGCAGATTCAGAGATGGAGAAATTGTAGAAGGAAGTGATGCTTTGCCGGAGGGAGCCCATGAAAGCAGAGTTGCTGTGGATAACTGCATTTGTTTACTCAAAGGATTCAGGGTAAGATACCTTGGTCGATTCGTAGAAGGAAATTTGTGCTACAGCAAAAAAAAGACTATAAGAATGTGCTTGGCACAATGTGGCAGGGATCTAGCTAGT
Source organism: Pleurodeles waltl (assembly GCF_031143425.1). NCBI lineage: Eukaryota > Metazoa > Chordata > Amphibia > Caudata > Salamandridae > Pleurodeles > Pleurodeles waltl. The sequence goes on along the minus strand of NC_090445.1, from coordinate 58,511,202 downwards.
ACAGGACACACTGACAGAGTTACTCGTTGATTTTAGGGTGAGGCAGTGCAATAGGTGTTCTTGCTCTACGTAGAGACAAAGGCTTTCTAAGCAATAGAGAACCTGAATGCTTGGGAGGAAACAGGATAGAAGCAGGTTGGAACAGGCAGTTAATATAGAACTGTAAGTCTGCAGGGTAAACTACAAAGAAAATACAAGCACAAAACAGCAAGCTGAAGCGGGAAAGAACAGACAAACTATTATAAATGATAGTTTGTTTGCTCCTTGGATCTTGAGGAAAAAAAATCGTATATGAAAGTAAGAAGCAGATTAATCTCACTGTCTTCTGGGACACACCCAGCACCTTTTTTGGGGAATGAGTGCTTGGAAGTTGTCTGTGCCAAAGGTAAGAGCCTTAGAATGTAACTGGCACCCTTGAAAGCAATGAAAATCAGGCCATAAACAAGAAGACAAAAGAGAACAGTAGAAGGAACACAGAAACAAGAACGGGGGTCTCTGAAACTCTAGACTGGAATAAGTACCATAAACATGAATGGAATACAGAAAACTGGGTATACTGGAAATCTGCACATTAACTAGTTCAGGACAGGAATATGCACTCAGACATGACCACAGGAACACAAGGCAAGGAATCTGCATTTAGAAGACAGATATGGATGTCTACAGTCACAACTAGAGATAAAGCCGACAGGGAAACAAAAAGGCAAGTTAAGCAAGAGACAAGCAACAGAGACCTAATAACTGATTAGAACAGTAATCCGGAATCCACAACAAGAAAAGCTGAAAGCAAAGGTAAGCCAGAAATAAAGCTGGAAGATCACAGAGTTAGCAAGGAAACACAGCAGTAGAGTCAATATAACGAGATCAGAAAGAGAAAGAAGAAACCTGACCATCCTTCAGTTGTGAAGCACTTGTGGAGACACTATGGTGTGGGCACCCATGCTAAGGGCTGGATTGCCATACGTTGTGTGCCCCTTACTGTGAGTGCTGCATTAAGTGGATCAGGAATGACTCATTGCTAGGAAACAATCACGTGATTTCAGAAAAAAAGCATTCAAATAATTAGAGCTGCACAACATGAAAATATTTACCTTCAAGATAAGAGAAATTTGCCTTCCATTGCTTACTTTTTCGGGGTCATTATCCTGGGAAACATTCACTTGCAGTTTGAAACAACAACCAGAAATCTTTTTACGGAACAAATCAATTTCCATTTCAAGCCAGTTAGCACAAAGTTAATGCCAAATGTTTTTATTGAAGTTTTCAAGTACAGAAGAGCTCGCCTGCAGAGTGCAGAATGATTTGTGATTTGCCAACCAGGTGAAATTATCCCCCAACCTCACCCCCCCCATTGATGACATTACATGGATCTCATTCGGGACCTCTAAGAATGTTATCCAACAGGTTGGTGCTATCAGCTATAAGAGGGACTGCCGCTTAGGTACAAAAGTAAGTGACATGAGGTATCTAGGCTGGCATAGGTGCATAACTTCCTGTGACATTATTGACATGTATGGGTCCTAATTAGTCTCATATGATTAGCTACGTTCCTCAATATATTATTAGATTTTTTCCATTGAAAGGGTATCCATAGCCTGTTTATCTAGTCCCTGTAAATTAGTGGAGCCTGTTTGGCCAAGTCGCTACTACAGCTTGAATAACTAGAAGCAGTGTCATTGCTATTTTGCCTGTGCATTGATTTATTGATGAATGAGACCCATTTTTGGGATGGGGAGACTCAAAAAATATGATCCCCATGCCTCTCAGTATGGACATTTTAAAGGCTTTCTCCAGTGCTGTCAGAACCTTGTCTCAGTGTAGGAAAGGGCCCTTCTTGTATGGTCACTCCCACACTTTTCTCCAATTGCTGATAGTTATAACTGAAAGTACACTGGGATCTGCTAACCAGCCCCCAGTGACAGCGCTCTCTCTGTAACTAGATGTGTGTGAATTGGCAACCACAATTGGCAAGGACTTTAACCCCCTTATATGTACCTGGTAAACGGTACCAGTGATACCCAGGGCATGGAAGTTAAAGGAGGTCACCAGGGCCTGAAGCACTGACTGTGCCACCCTCAGTGACCCAAGTAAACAAATGACAGTATGCCTGCCATTGCATAGTGAAAACTGTTCAAACTCGACTTTGCCCTCACAATGACTAACAAAGCCAATGCACTATTATTAATATATATCAGTCACCCCTATGCTAGGCCTCCTGAGCCCAGGAGGCAGGGTGCATTATATTAAAGGTGTGGACATATAAGTGAAAGCCTATATGTCCCTATAGTAGTCCCCCTCAATTAGAGGGCCGTAGGATAACATGGGCTGGCATGTGGCATTTTGAGTTTGCCAACTCTATTATGGCTCCACTGAAATACGTCTTGTTTGGTAGGGGTAAATATTAGGTGTTGCAACAAAATGCATATTACTCCTCTAAAGTAGATTTTGTCATCGTAACACATGATATCCATGCACTATTTTAACATGCAATATAGTGAGTCAAAAGCTTGTCAGTGGCTTCCTGTGCATCAGCACTAGCTCATGGATGGGCCAGCAGGCCACCTGAAAGGCTAAGAGGCCCCATCATGTGCCACACATTTAACTATAACTGGTGTTTTAACATAAGGGGTGAGCGGAATTTTAAATTCCAATGGCAGAGCTGTAGGAATTTAGTAATTCTGTGTCAATTACTAATAAACTACGCTGCTCTGCTGGCAGAATTAATCAGCACTAGAATAAATATAGCTGTAATATTATGGGTTTTGTGTCCAAAGTCGGGTCCTTTTAATGAAAAGGGTACTTGGGCATCTTAGAGTGGTGCTTCCCAGGGGGGTTTCACCTCTGTTTCCCTCTGAAAATCAGTCACTCCGGGGTGTCGTCCCTTCAGGACACACACCTCTCAGTGACTTCTTGGACGGTGACTGTAAAAGAAATGAGTTCTTCTGCCTGAACCTTCCTAGAATGCCGTTCCTCCTAGGAGGGATTGCACTTGTGGGAGCTGTTGTAGTCATTGTAGACTTGTGCCACCACCTCACGTCCAGCCTCACACCAGGCCAACAGCAAACAGCGTGCTCTGAAGCTCACTTGTGGTGCCTAGACCATTATAGGAGTTTCCTAGCAGACAAGTACTTATAAAGAACAATTTGTGTTGTGTGAGGAGAGCAAATAAAATATGTGTTTTGGAATCACATTGACTGGTAAATGCAAATGTTTTACAATAAAGGAGACATTTTCCATGAGTGACATTCAGTGTGTCTTTCTACCTGCCATGGTAGCCCTCTCGCATTTCAGGAAGAACAACACCTTTGCCAGAATTGCACAGCTGGGTACAAGTGGCCAGAGTGGATGAGAACAGCTTTTGAATCTCAGAATCAAACATTGGGCTTCCGAGGACCAAGATATGTTGTTTTTTAGGGTCGAGCCTGCTAGTGCATGTGTCTCACTTGAAACACACTATTGTATACTGAAAAGGGCTTGGAGCCCACCAATTGCTTACCATATGTTATCTTCACATCACTCTTCTTTACCAGCTCCATAATTGGCCAAAATGCGTGCTGTGGAGCAGGGACCAAGCATAGACTTAGTCAAGTTAATCTGTGCCAATCTGCTGCTCCTGATGTGATTGAGGTACTTATTCATGCACCCTCCCACTCCCCAAGCTCCAGCAATAGTGCTTGCATGCATTTTTTAATAGCTCTCTTCTACTCTGCATTCTTGCTTGTCCTGTGCTTGTTAGTTCGACCCCCCCACTGTCCTTCATCTTGCTTGCCCTCTCCTTAATCCCTTATGTTTCTTGTTTAATAACATGTCAGCTATGCACATTAATGAAACACAGTATAGATCTGTCCACAGTGCTAATTATAATTCGTTTTTCTGTGTTCAATGCTCTGCAATTGTATTTTTAATACAACAAATATATTTCCTTCTGTTAGTTGCCCAGGAGACCGTTCCGCCGGTTCTGCACTCGCTGCTAAGAACTAACTCTGTGTTTTCTATGTTGGAATTCAGGCAGGTCTGGCTCAGATTTTCTCCATTGTGTGATGGATGAAGTGAGCATTAATTTAAATTGGACAATAATAAGTGTGAGTTCAAGTACCAAGGGAAAGGCTGCATCTAACAAAAAAGAAACCCTACTTGCAGCCACATAAATTCAGTGGCTTCCGATTACAAGCTGTGCAGCACCATGGACAGGATGCTGCCCTTTTAGGCTCCAAGGATAATGTCTAGATGGATCATGGCCCAGCTTCAACCCTGACCTTCACTCCCTCTGGAAACTGAGCCACTGCGGATTGATCTGAGTGTGCGTTGAAAGATTCATGTCTTCAGATGAGTCCAAAACACGATTAGTTGAGTAAGTACTGGAGAATCTTATATAACATGGTGTGTGCAGCAAAGCTGCAAAACTGAGGCAACAAGGGCTATGCAAGAAGCAATTTATTATTTACACTATTTAAGTTTGGTTGCCCTGTACAAATCGTTCACCTGCATAAAGCGCTGAGATGCCCACATAGGTGACACTTCAATTAGGAAAAACGACTTTGCAATCATAGACGTCATTTAGGGGTCACCAGGGATCGCAGCTGCAACCCCTAGTTAGCCCTTACTACCCCTGGCACCGCGATTGCGACCCCTAGCCTCAGAGATGGCAAATTCAGTGCCAGGAAAACAGTTGCAGCTCGTCTTTGTGGACGTCAGTTGAGGCTCCACCCTCTTTGTTTTCTGTCAAATTATTATCACACTAATAGTGTGATAAAAATGGATTACAGTCACCAAAATATGCCCTTCCATGGAAGATGAGGTAAATAAAACATGGTTTTTAATGTATGTTTTGTGCGTGCGTGTGGCTGAGAGTGTGTTTATGAGCGAGGGTGTGTGAGTGTGAATGTGTGTGGGTGTGTGTGTGTGTGTGTGTGCGTGTGTGTGTGTGAGTGAAGGTGCCCATCAAAGGGCATGTGATGTCACTTCCGCTATCCCTGGTATTTCGGTGTATTGAAGTCCATGTTCACAATCCAACAAATTTAAACATTGCGACTGGAGAAGAGCTATGTCACACAAAATGGAGTAGGAAGTAGTTTTCGAAATTATGGGAGAATTGCAGCCATAGTTGCTGAGTTGGTATTATATTAACACCCACTTTGAAGTGAATGCTTCAAGGTGCTAGCTTTGAGAGCTGTACTCACGTGGAGTGGCTTGGAAAGGAGGTGACATTAGCATTTCTTTAATGTTTTGAGTTTAGGGAAGTCTAGTACTAGGCGACTCCAAGACATGTACTTTAGTTTCTGAGCTTTTATTAAAAAAAAAAGAAAACAAAAGATGCTTCCTTCTAAGCTTCATTTAAAGGAACGCCCCTAAAACAATGATTTGTATAACAAAAGCCCAGCACAGAGGCATGGCGACTTTGGTGAAATATAGTCAACAGGCAAATAAATAAAAAATAGATTCCCCCCACACCCTCCAGCCTCAACAGAGGAGGCACACTTCAAGGCAGTCAGTTCCACAACCGAAGCACTCTGGACCGTGCTCATTAGAAATATATTGAATGAAAGTTCCTGACATTGTCATTTTGGAGAAGAAATGGTGAAAAATGCTGGGTGCTTTTCTGGGTAATAAAAAGGCGCAAGTTGCAGGGGAGGATTGCTGGCATGGGTTGATATCTTGGGCGTCGAAGTGACTCAATTAAGAAGATCTTCAGCGTCCCCAAAATGAGGAGCAAGGGCTATGTGAAGGCTGCCAATGACTTTCGCTGCTCTGGCAATCTGCCTTCCCTGCTTCAGTGCCCACTCAGATGCAGCTATAGGTGTCATCCCCAGTGCCTGCGCAGTGGGTCATCTTCACAAGGGGTGATACAGCACCTCTAGGCAGGTTGGAAGAGTGTGGTCATTTGCTCAGCGCTCTCTGCAGACTAAACTGTCTTGTGTTTCCCTGCATCATCGCTCTGCCGTTGCGCCCTCCCTGGTACACACCTAAATGCATGGTAAGATTACCAAGTGACTCAGCGTCACCAGAGGCACCATTCTTCCAGCCAGGGGCTTTTAGTACACAACACCATGCATTCTGGGAGTTGTAATCTTGGTTCTTTTCAACTGAACCAACTGGACTACCACAAGTGAAAACAAGGATGTCTAAAAGAAACCCTAGAATGGGAACACAGTGTCCCTTTTTAGGTCGAGCGTTAGCATTCGACCCGGTGTATACTTAAGTATACTTATACTGTGGGTTAAATCAATTTCATTTGTCGGTTGATGTGTCCTTTAAAAATTCTTGCTCGCTAGTGGTCAATTCTGCCTTTTCCGTTTCGGAGCAGTGACCCACCACTGTGTTGTTACACTTTGGCTTTATCGGTTGCTGTGGAGGACTAGTTTTGGCATTTCTTTGTTGCTCCTCTTTCACTGTGGTTGTTTTAGGCTGGTAGCTGCCTGCATTCTATTGCAGCATTCCGTTCCTCCCACATCCTCCTATGTCGTTGACACTTGTTTTGGCTTTATTCCAGTTCTGCCCTCTAGCCTGTTATTTACTAAACAAACAGCCTGTTATTTACTAAACAAACAGCTCTTAATGCTAAACAAGCACCATATGCCCTCGCATCGCAGAGAGTCTCTCTCTCTCTCCAGGGCCCCTCCCTGCCAGCATTGCTTATCTCCTTTATGGGGCCATACATGTTCTCAGGCTGCTCTGCTAACTTCATTAGAGCTTTTTTTTAAATGTGAGGAAAAATGTTTGTTTTAAATATGCATTTATTTACTTTAAACATTTGCCTTATGCCCACTCATCAACAAAACACTTTTCACTTAACTCTTAATGGTGTCTTAGATTACACAAGCATGTCTTGATAGAATCTCTGATTTGTTTAACATTGTGCCTTTTCTTTAAGAGATGAGGCATGTAATGACACCTTAACCTTGAAATGTATTCGGATTTGCTCAGGAACACTGCTGCCTGTTGCTCGTGTAGGCAACCAGAAATCACAGCTTGCAATGGAGCTCTCCACATATGAGGCATATTAAGAGACCAGAGTAAATGAAGCCAGGGCCCAGGCTTGAACTCACTGGCACATGAAATTGTGTATTAGCTGCTTATCTTACTCTCCTGATGACACAATCTGGGGGAGCGGTGGTTGAAACGAAAGTGAGCTTTTGCCACTAATTTAGAAATGCTTTTTATGATACAGACATAATTCATGCATTAAATGTAAAATTTGCCACCAGGTAAAAACGTATGTGTATATTGTTATAAGTACAGCAAGTAATACAAAGTTTTCAATAGTTTTGCTAAATATATGAGTTAACACACAGTCATCTGTGGAGTCCCCCAAGGGTCCTCCCCCAGACCCACACTCTTCAACATTTACATGATCCCCCTAGCCAACAGCCTCCGACCACACGGAATCACTATCCTCTCCTACGCAGATGACACCCAACTCATCCTCTCCCTCACCTGCAACCCCACCACCGCCAAAACCAACCTACACACTGCTCTCCTCGACACCACCAACTGGATGACAACTAACCACCTCAAGCTTAACTCCAACAAAACCGAGATCATCATCTTCGGCCCCAACAAAACCATATGGGACGACTCCTGGTGGCCCACCGCCCTAGGCCCCGCACCCACCCCCGCAAACCACGCACGCAACCTTGGCATCATCCTGGACCCTTCCCTCTACATGACACAACAAATCAATGCACTAACCTCCTCCTGCTTCCAGACACTCCGCACTCTAAAAAAAATCCTTCTAATGGATTCCCCCAGAGACCAGGAAGACAGTCACCCATGCACTCATCAGCAGCAGACTTGACTACGGTAACGCCCTCTACGCCAGCACCACACTCAAACTCAAACGCAAACTCCAGAGAATCCAGAACACAGCTGCACGCCTCATCCTTGGCCTCCCCCGCCACGAACGAATCTCACCACACCACAGATCTCTTCACTGGCTCCCCACAGACAAGAGAATCACATTCAAGATCCTCATCCAAGCACACAAATCCCTCCACAACACCGGCCCGACCTACCTCAACAAAAGAGTGAACTTCCACACTCCCACCCGCAACCTCCGATCAGCCGACCTCGCACTAGCTACAGTCCCCTGCATCCACCGAACCACCACAGGAGGCAGGGCCTTCTCCTACCTCGCCCCACAACCTGGGACTCCGTCCCCACCAACCTCCGCAAAACCAAAGCCTCCTACTCTTCAGAAAAAACCTCAAGACATGGCTGTTTGAACAGTAACCACCCTTCCCCCCCTCCCCACTAGCGCCTTGAGACCCTCATGGGTGAGTAGCGCGCTCTATAAAAACAAAATTGATTGATTGATTGATTGCTAATTCAATGATTTTCATGACACCGAATATCTAACAGATTAAACCTGTTTAATAAACCTGGCAGCATGAACATTATGTCCAAAGTGTAGAATGCTACGCATGAAATATGTGTGTTTTGGCTTCAGTTTAGTGTGTACCTATTTTTAGGTCACCTTCGTTCACTCGAATGTGAAGTGGATAACAGAACGATAGCAACAAAAAAAAGTTCAGAATATAAACACTTACACTACTATTAATAAAAGCAACAATTACAATTATTATTGTTATTATTATTATTATTATTTTTATTAATAATATATTTTCATGTAGTGTTTCATACCAGTTTCAGAGCGCTGTAGCAAAAGGCTTCACTGTTATCCACCTTATTGCTAGCCATGATGCCAGGCCACTAGCATTATGTGGCAGAGAGGACCAAATTAACGGACAGGGTTGACCAAATTATAGGGCAAGAAAAGTCCAGTTATGCATTTACAAAGCTAATATATCTAAAATGAGCAAATGAGAGCCCTATTGCATTACAAATGCTTGTTTATTGGAGCCACGTGGTGACTTAGCTACAAGATTTGGTCATATTGATCTGGTGGCATCATCCTAGCAGCCTCTCATTTTTTAGCTGTGGCCTCAGAGACAGTGCGCCAGACTATTGTGTGACAAAAAAATTATATATAACATACAGATATAAAGGTGATTTTGGTCAGTAGTCTTCATCCATTGGGCTGTTAGTTGCCATTCACATTTTGCTTCTACCCTCCACAGCATACAACATGGGCACTCACCCTTTCAGTTTGAGCGCTTATGCAAATTTTTCACATCTGCTTAAAAATAATTTCTTTCTCTTCAGTTATAAAGCTCTTTCAAACTGTACTTTTTAAATTTTATTGTTTGTATATTATTTTTTAAAAAGACTCTCTATTTTACATGCACTTAAGATGTCCAGTTAGATGGTACTTTATTTCCTGTCTCATGTGTAGGTTTTGCGTAAGGCTGCATATGCATTATCGCTTGCAAGACATTTGCTACTTTACAGTGCCTTATCCCACCATTTGTTTACCATTGGTTGCCTTCATCATTACTCTCATGTTCTTGTTCTTACTCTCATGTTCTGAAGCATGACCAAAGTACTTTTGTCCTTTCACTGTTCACGTTTTGGGAGCTACTTTTCTCTTTTTGTTGAAGCACTCTATGAAAGTGTATGTGTTTGCAAGCTGTCTCTCCTGTGCTTCTCTCTCCCACTCCATGTCGCTCTCTCTTACCTGTGTATATTTACTCCACCCGCACTTAAGTTGCCATCTTTCATGCATGTGCGTCTGCCCCACCCATTTTGGCATCTCTTGCGCATGTGTTTCTGTGCTCCCGCTCTCTCCCATGTTCCTCCCCCTCACTTCAAGTTCCTGTCCTCCCCGACCCGCAACCTAAAACCCATTACCATTTTTATTTTTTTATTTTTATTTTAAATGCTACGATGCAGCCTTTGGCCTGCATCATTTTCTAGATGCATGTTTGCATGTTTAACACATGTACAGTCCTACAAAAGTATATGGCTCAGTGGCCACTTCATCATACCTACTTTTTCATTCCTTTTTTAATATTTCCTTCAAGCTGGTCAACATCTGCTTTGATGTTGTAAAGAAAAAAGATTAGAAGAGCCATTAGCTCTCCAAGGTGAGGCCTATTGGCTTTGCCAGTGATTGCTTTTATTTGTTCTCAATCAGCAATAAATTTGATTTTAGTAATTTTGGAGGATCAAGACTGCAGATCTACTCCTGGCCTTCATCATTTCTTCCTTCAGGTGCTGGACCGCAGAGCCATACAGCATGTGTGTTTAGCACTAACACTGATATTTCTATAATGGGTAAGGAAGGGGCGGGGTGGCCAGCCCAGTCTACTGGGTTACTCTTGCCCAAAGCTAACTATAACTTTAGCGCCCGCCAAGCACAGTTTTTTAATCAAAAATGTTACTGCAGATATTACATTGATATTATCAATGATGTTAACAAAGATGTCATGAGTACCGTTATCTGCGGTGCATGGCGAAGGTGCCAGTTATAGTTACCTTAGGGCATGATTTATAGTTACTTGGGGTAACTTTAACTATAACTAGTGAATTTCTATGGTTTTGTACATTCAAAATGTGAGCCTAACTATAATGGCCCAGTAACCTTTGTTTTTTTAAGTGAATTTCTATGTTTATTTTTTATTCTATTTCCTAACTTTAACGTGCCTGTAACCTTTGTTTTTTCAGTGAATTTCTATTTTTGGACATATAGTAATCTTCATTACTATACGTTAATCCAACCACCAGTGCGCACGGCCTTTGGCCGTGCACAGCAGCGGTTAACCCACAAGTTTCCTGAAACACCTGGTCTGCAGCCAGACCTGCCGCCAACCCCTCTAACCACCCAAACCCTTGCTGTGCACAGAGATTTGGGAGTGCATGGCAGGAGTTGGCCGTGGCCTGTCTGGTCGTCAACATAGGTGTGAGAAGGTGTATCTGGATATGAGAGTGGCTGTGAGAGTGTCTGTCTGATTGTGAGAGCCCATACATCAGTGTTTTAGTGGGTGCATCATTGTTTGTGTGGGTCTGTGATTGGGTGCATGAGGGTATCATTGGGTCTATGAGTAGATGTGTGAGAGTCTGAGTGGGTCTGTGAGTGGGTGTGAAACTATCTGAGTGGGTCTGTGAGTGGGTGCATGGTGGTCTGACTGGGGCTGTGAGTGGGTGCATGAGGATCTGAGTGGGTCTATGAGTGGGGGCATCAGTGTCTGAGTGGGTCTGTGAGTAGGTGCGTAAGTGTCTGAGTGGGTGTTTGAGTGAGAGAAAGATTGAAAGAGAGAGAGAGAGAGAAAGTGAGAGGGAGAGAGATAGTGAGGTCTTTAGACTTTGATATATGCTATACTTAGAATGAGATATTTCTGGACCAATTGTAAAGAAAAATGTATTTGCTATTTAAAAAGAGTAAGATCGCCTTTCAGTATGAGCCTTAAACATTTGTAGTGAACAAAAAGGAGGGAAACAAGTCCAGCTGGACTTGAACTCTCAACGCTCATTGTGATGGTCTGTGAACTTCACACTAAGCTATTCATTTTTTTGTTTTGTTTTTTTTAGCCCTTGATGGGCTATCTAAAACCGCAGGGGAATCCTGAAGGCCTCCCCGAGGTCCCATTGATTCAGCAACCAAGGTGCTGCTTTAAGTAGCAGCTCCATGGTTGCTGAAGCAAACCTTTAATCACTGTTCCCTGCATGCATATCTATGTGCAGGGAACAGAGATGAAAACTCCACTTTCTGACAGAAGGACCTGCTTAACAGGTCCTGCTGTCAGAAACTGGAGTGTTTGCTGTGATTTGGCTGGAGCTTCAAAGTTGCAGCCAAGCCACTGCAAAAAGCTATGTCCCTAGGGTGGGCACCCTGGGAGACAGCAGAAGCCGACCCTGGCGGCTTCTTGATGGGGGCCAACTTAGGCATAGCTCCAGGGAGGTGGTAGTCCCCAGGTTAATGGGGGTCCAAAATGGATTACATTATGTAGTATGTGCGCCGGGGAGGTGGCCCCGGGGAGGTGGTGGTCCCCGGGGTTGTGGAGGGGGCCATCAGGCTTCCGCCACATATTAAAAGCATTTTTGCCCTGGGGATGGTTGTCCCTGAGGTGCTGGAGGCCACGCAGCCCCCCACTGGTATTTCATTGTAGCCCTTGGGAGATGATGGTCCCTGGGGCTGTGAGGGAGGCCATTGGGCCTCCCCCACATAGTAAAACATTTTTGCCCTGGGGGTGGTGGTCCCTGGGGCAAGGGGGCTACACCGCCCTCTGCTCATATTTCATTCTGGCCCCAGGGAGGTGGTGGTCCCCGGGGCTGTGGGGAAGGCCATCGGGCTTCCCCATATATTAAAAGTATTTCTGCCCCGGTGGGTGATGGCCCACTTGGCGCAGTAGGCCCTGCAGCCCCTGCTCATATTTCATTATTGCCCTGGGGAGGTTGTGGTCCCTGGGGCTGTGGGGGAGGCCACTGGGCCTCCCCCACATATTAAAAGTATCTTTTCCCTGATGGTCCCCAGAGCACAGGGGGCCACGCGGCCACCCTGCTCATATTTCATTATGGCTCCGGGGAGGTGGTGGTCCCTGGGGCTGTATTGAAGGAATTTTGCCCGGGGGCTGGTGGTCCCCAGGGTGTGAGGGGACCATGCAGCCCCCCTCTCACATTTAATTATTCACCCCGGTGAGGTGATGGTCCCTGGTGCTTTGGGGGGGCAGGGCTCCCCCATTAAAAGGAAAAGACTCTCCCCAGGACCTGGTTCACCCGGAGGCTTATTTAAGGAGCCTGTGCTTGTTGTTTTGTGACCCTGTTGCAAATTTGCTTTAAAATGTAAAAAAAAATGCATTATAGTCGTTGGGCGGTGCCTTTGGGACCCCAGCACCAGAGCTAAGTAGTCAGGGTGTTCATACCCTGACCTCTTTTATGGTTTTTATTCTTATTATTCTGCGATTCGGCTTCAGCTGAGTCCCAAGAAGGCTGCCAACCCTTCCTTGTTAAAGTGTTGGCAGCCAATCAGATCTCAGCACGGGAGGGGTTGTGAATCCTTTGCGTCCTTAGAGATACAAATTTGGATTTCCTTAACTGTTCTCAAAAACTACTGAACAGTTTTACACCAAATAACAAAAGGGCTCTTTCTGGACAAAGAGCTACCTTTCTGCTAAATGTGGTGTAATTCCATCCAGTGGTTTTTGCGCTATCCCTGTTCCATTTTTCCCATGGGAAATGACATTGAAAACACTCTAAATGTCACCTCCACATACATCTTGGCCCCCGCTTGACAGAGGCCCCGAAACCTTCCAGACAACTGCTTGCGCGACTGCCAAATTCTGGGGAAAAGTTTGTGAAGATTCGTCAACCGGCGCCAAAGATAAATGCAAGCAAAAAACAGTGTTTTCTATAAAAACTAGGTTCAAACTATAACTATCTAGTGGCGACTGCCACTAAGTAATATACATATATATTCACTGAAAAAAACAAATGTTACACGGACGTTATAGTTAAACGGCCATTTTACATGTACAAAACCATAGAAATTCAGCAGTTATACTTATGTTAAGAAACTATCACTCATTGCCTAAAGTTACTTTCCGGCACGAGTTATAGTTTCTTCAGATTATTATAACTAAGTATAACTATAACTGCTGAATTTCTATGGTTTTGTACGGAAAAAACATCAGCTTAACTATAACATCTCTGTAACCTTTATTTACTTCAGTGAATTTCTATGGTGTTTTTAACACATGTTACTATAACCAGTGTGGAGCATGTCCTTTGGCCGTGCGCCACGGGCATAGGCTACGGAGTCCTGACGCCAACCCTCCCGCATGCATCCACACCCACGCTGTGCACGGGAATAGGCTGCAGAGTCCTGCAGCGAACCCTCCCGCATGCATCCAAACCCACGCTGTGCACGGCCTTGTGTAGCAGGGTGTTGGATGCTGTGGGTTTTTAACATTCTTTTTCTTTGGATCCACAAATCGTCAGTGGATTCACACGGGGCGAGCTGAGCCCCAGGGAGGACCCTCAGAAAGGATGAAAACAAATATTTGGCAATTTATTGCCCGTGAGGGGTCCCTAAGGGACCCTTCTATGTGTCCTATGAGCTCATTATACCAGGATCCTGACCCCTTATGTGTTTTTGCTCTGTTTTTTTCCCCACCCCCAGCCGATGCAACAAACAAAATGGCAGCCACAACTCTTCTGTCAGGTTGCGGCCAGCCAATCAGGGCCTTGCTATCCACCGCGGGTGGCTCTGCGGAGAAGACATGTTCCTATATAGCTATAGTTTGTAACCTTTAATAACTCCAAAATCTACAGAACGGATTTACACCACTACAGAACAGATTTACACCACATCACAAAAAGCACAATCTACGGCCTAAGATCTAGCTGCCTGCCAAAGTTGCTGTCATTCCGTTCAGCGGTTCTGGCTGTAGCCATATCTAAATAATGCAAAATCCCTATCAACATAGAATGGGAGAAAGCGTTTTGGGAAACCCCCTTTATTTCGATCTACACTTGATGGATCACCCCAAAACTTTTAAGACACCAGCTAAAGTGAATGTTGCATTAGTTTTGAAAATTTCGTGAAGATTCATCAAAAGGAGCAAAAGTTACTTGCAAAATAAAAAAAGCTCCGTCTATGGAGAGAAATGGTCTTAGATATAACTACGTACTGGCGACCCCCAGTAGGTTATAAAAATCCATACCCACCCTGAGACCTAAAAATGCCCTTACCACCCAAAAACCCATAACCCCATACCCACCCTAAAAACCCCTTACCACCCAAAAACCCATACCCACCCTAAACCTTAAAAACACCCTTACAACACAATACCCTAAAACTCTAAAAATACCCTCTCCACTGAAAAACTCATACCCACCCATAACATACCATTGCCAAGCAAAAACACATACCCACCCTAAAACCTAAAAACCCTTACCACTTACTCTAAGACCTAAAAATGCCCTTGCCACCCAAAAATCCATACCCATCCTAAACCCTAAAAAACCCTTATCATACAAAAACCTATACATGCCCTAAATCCTAAAAATACCCTTGCCACCCCTAAACTTAGCTAAACCCTAAAAAACACCCTTGACACCAAAAACCCATACCCAAACTAAACCCCAAAAAGACTTTTGCTTGCCACCCCTAAACCATACCCACCCTAAAACCTAAAAATACTCTTCCCACCCAAAACCATACCTACCCTAAAACCTAAAAACACCAGTGCCACCCCTAAACCCATACCCACCCTAAACTGTAAAAATATTATCCTTGTCACCCAAAACTGATACTCAGCCTAAAACCTAAAAACATCCTTGCCACTCAAAAACCCATACCCACGCTAAACCCTAAGAATGCTCTTGCCACCCAAAAACCCCATACCCACCTTGAAAAATCCCTTACCACCCCCTAAACCCATACCCACCATAAAACCTAGAAATACCCTTGTCACCTAAAACCCTAAAACCCAAATATGCCCTTGACAACCAAAAGCCCATACAAACACAAAACACTAAAAATACTCCTGCCACCTCTAAACCCATACCCACCTTAAACCCTAAAAAAACCCTTGCCACCAAAAACCCAATACCCACCCTAAAACCTAAAAACAACTTTGCCACCCACAAAACCATACCCTCCCTAAATCCCAAAAATACCCTTCCGATCTAAAAAGCCACACCCACCCTAAACCCTAAAAATACTCTTGCCACCCAAGAACTCATACCCACCCCAAACCCTAAAAATACCCTTCCCACCCAAGAACCCACACCCACCATAAAAATACCATTGCCACCCTAAAACACATACTCATTCTAAAACCTAAAAACTCTTGACCACCCAAAAACCCATACCCACCCTAAACATAAGTTAAAGTTAGGTCAGGTAACTATAACTGCTGAATTTCTATGTTTTTAACAAGTAAAAACGGAGCCTAACTATAATGTCCCTTTAACCTTTGATTTTTCAAGTGAATTTCTATGTTTTTTTAAATTAAATTGTAATTTTGTAAGTATAATGCCCGTCTATTACATTGTGCAGTGCATATATTTTTCTCTGTTCTTAGAGAGTCAGAGTACTGAATACAAATTGTAATATTGTAAAATACTGATTTGTGTATGTTTACTAGTAGTATACTTCAACAGATTCTTGGCCTTACAACAGTTAATTATGTGTTCCATAATGGTTATGTTTTAACAACAAAATTGGCATTTTTTAAAAGAAAAAATCAACAAAATATAACCATATTGTTGCTCTGTGATTTTGCTCATTGCAATGAATATTACCAGCTGCACTTATTCGTACAATGGACAGTGGTATCAGGTTGTTTTTGAGCTGTGAACATAAGGAGTTTATTTACTGTTGTGCTTACTGTAATATTTTTTTTCAATATTTTTTAATGTTTGCAAATTTGTCACGAAGTAGGTCAGTAATAAAAATAAAAATTGAAACATCTAGATGTAATATTATGGGTGAAGACTTTTATTACATTTCTCATATTTGCGCTGGAGTCAGCGTTTGTGATGACATTGGCATTTGCGAATATCACTTGACTATGAAATAAAGTGATTTCATTTGGCAATCCTGTTGTAAATATTCTAGAAAGGAAGACCCTGTCCAGTTTCCTTTTCTTCACACCTGCACTGCTGATATTGGAAGCATCCATTGCAGTTCCTTGTCATAACAAGATTGCAAAGTAAAGTTCTTGTTTTAAAAAAAAAAATCAAAACATAAAATAGCATCTGACAGCAGTGGAGGTGTTAGCACGTCCAGTCCTTATAAATTACTTTACTTGGACACGCCGGAGGTCGGTGAACCTTTTGACCGAGTTGAGCTCTCCCCATCCAAAGAATTTTCGGATCTCTCAAATCAATAATCATTTATAATCAATAACCAATACTCGATTAGTAATCAATCAGTGAATTAGTTAGACAGAAAATCTGTAATCTGACACACCATGACCGTTCAGTCATGAATAACCACACCTGTTTATTAAAGGAAATGAGTTTATTTCCCTATATTAACAAAGCTAGCACAATATAAGTAAGTCTCATAATCAAATGGTATACATATACGAACATTACTAGCTGTCCATGACGATGGAAGAATCGCAATCTACGCAAAATCTGGATTATAATGGCACTCGGTTATAGCAATGCAAATCACTAATAGGAATAACTGAATTTGACTAATTGCATACATCGGTCAGCATAACAAGATTTCAATTTAGCATGGTGCATCAAATGAATACCTCAACTAACCTCTGATTAGCATTGGCATGTGGGACTTCATGCAAAACGAATTTAATCAACACAAATTTAGAAAACTTCTAGCTTGGACTCTGTCAAAATAAGCAGTTGGTACCTAAGAAGGAAAAAAAAACACAATGCATGATACAATTATCCTTTCATAATTACCAAATACAATCAGCACTCAAGGAAAGTCTTCGTCCTTCAGGTACCGGTTAGATCAGCATGGGGCAGATTTCAAAGGGGCAGAGTTAAAGCAAATCTCCTTGCAGCAGCAAGGAAATTGGGGCAAAAGTTATGGCATGGACAAGAAGGGGTAAGTTAAACTTAAAGTCTCTAGGGTGAGAATTCTTAAAGTCTCTTTCTCTGGAATAGAGAAAGGGGCATCAAAGTGTCATTTAAAATGGCGTCTTGAATCTGGCTTCAAAATGGCATCAAGGAAAAATGGCACCAAAATGGCTGTCTTCTCTTTGTCCAGTGAGTTTAAGTAAGAAACATTCCAAATTCTTCAGGGTCTTCCATTGGAGGGTCCATAGTGTGATTTCTCTTTGACCAATGAATAGTGTCCTTCTCTTAGCTCTCATTTACGCATAAGGTGTCCTTGGAGTTTGGAACACAAGTAGCAACAAGTTTGCCAATTTTCTATATCAGTATCTTTATTGTCTGCACCTGCAGAAACTGACCTTGCTTCAAAGGGGATGAAACTTGCCTAGCACGAAACCTTGAGATAAGTGAATTAGTCGTTTCTACTGGAAAAATACAGATTTAAAGGTTAAAGGCATGTCTTTGTTAATATAAGTGAAAACCACGCAGTTAAATTTGAGACCAGGCAACTAGGCCAAAGTCTCTGCTAAATTTAAGCTAAGCATACAACAGTTTTTAACAAGAAAATCATAAAATACATTTGCAATTATGACGGATTACTACATTGTCAATTCTTCATGATTAATTAAGCTCATTTACAATAATGGCGAACTATCTCGTGGGCACATTTTCCCACACACATTATTTTTCTTTGCTAAAATCACACGACCTTATACGATTTTGTTACATGATATATGAATGTTTGTTAGTCTTTCTTTTTCTGCTTCATCAGAGGCAGGACCCACAATATGAAGAGGACACTTCTTCAGAGGATGAACCCAGAGCAAAGAAGCAGTCCATTGCTTGCGACTTTTTTACCATCCCCCTTGGGGGAAGAAAACAGTGGTGAAGAGTGTAAAGTGTTCTCTCTGTGAGAAAATGTTGTCCAGGGTCACTTAAGAAAAATACTCCTGTGGCACCAACAGCATACAGAGCCATCTGAAAACATACCCTAGTAA
Organism: Pleurodeles waltl; assembly: GCF_031143425.1. Classification (NCBI taxonomy): domain Eukaryota; kingdom Metazoa; phylum Chordata; class Amphibia; order Caudata; family Salamandridae; genus Pleurodeles; species Pleurodeles waltl. The sequence goes on along the minus strand of NC_090445.1, from coordinate 58,492,774 downwards.
GCACTTGGCAAGAGGTCAGCGGGAGCAGAGTGCAGCAGAGCCTTCCACTTCCAGAGCTGCACCAGTAACACCAGGCAAGCCTATCTATGCTGAGGTCCAACAACGTGTGCCAGAAAGGTTCCCAGAGCTCAAAACAATCGGGACATTTTTCTCAACTGTAATGAAGTCCTGACTGTGAGGGAGCAATCAGTTGCTGTAGTTTTGGAGATAGCTAAGGACCATAAGTGTTTATTTTTTTCCCAGTAAATCAAGCTTGTTACCCCCGTTTTGAGATTCTACTGTTAAAGAGCAAAAAAAGTTTAGGAAATTTGCCAAAAAAAATAGTTCTAAAAAATAAAAATAAAAAGGTTCTCATTAGAACCACCTTTCATGGTTAGAAAACAAGATAAACTCTATGTGATCGGGTGTATGAGTGGCTCTAGCAGTGATTCAGTTGTGGGAGTGTGTGTGACTGAGAGGGTAAGTGTTTGTATGGTGACCAGGTGTGTGAGTGAGTGTATGGGTGAGTGACTGGGCGTATGAGTGGCAGTATAGGTAAGTGAGTGGTTGTATGGGTGAGTGAGTAGTTGTGGGAGTAGCTGTATGGGCGAATGAGTGACTGTGTTAGTGGCTGTATGAGTAAGTGGGTGGGTGAGTGGCTGTATGAGTGAGTGAGTGGAGTATGGGTCGCTACAAAGGAAAGTGACTGGGTATGCGAGTTGCTGTGTGAGTGAGTGACTGAAAGCATGAGTGGGTGTATGTGTGAGTGAGGATCGAGTGGCTGTATGAGGGAGGGAGTGGGAGTGTGAGTGGCTTTGTGAGTGAGTGACTGGATGTGTAAGTGGGTGCATAGGCAAATGACTGAATGTATGAGTATTTGTATCAGTGATTGAGTGGCTGTGTTAGTTCCTGTATAAGTGAGCGACTGGGTGTGGGAGTAGGTGTATGAGTGAGTGACTGGGGACATGAGTGGCTGTATGAGTGAGTGACTAAGAGAGTGAGAGCTGCATGGGTGAGTGACTGGCTGTGTTACTTTTTGGGTAAGTGGCTGTGTGAGTAATCAACTGTGGAAGTGAGTGGCAGTATATGACTGAGAGTGTAATTGAATGTATATTTGAGTCACTGGGGTGTGACTGGCTGTATGGGTGAGTAACTGTGAGTGTGAGTAGTAGTATCTGTGAGTGACTGTAGTATGAGAGGCAGTATGGGTGAGTGCATCAGTAGGACTGTTCCTGTATGGATAATTGAGTGGTTGTGGTAGTTGCTGTATGCATGAGTGACTGTGTGGATGGGTGTCTGTATAAGTGAGTGACTGGGAGTGTGAGTGGCTGTATGGGCGAGCGACTGGGTCTGTGAGTTGCTTTATGAGTGAGTGTCTGGGGGTGTGAGCAGTTGTATGAGTGAGTGACTGTGTGACTAGCTGTGTGAGTTGGTAGCGATGTAATCAGCTGCATGAGTGAGTGACTGAGAGTCTCAGTGGCTGTATGAGTGAGTGCCCGGGTATGTGAGTAGCTGTATGAGTGAGTGAATGGGTGTATGATTGAGTGACTGGGGGTGTGTCTGTTTGGTTGAGGGCCTGGTCGTGTAAGTGTCTGTAGGTGTGTTAGTAGGTGTATGAGTGAGTATCTGGGTACATGACCGGCTGTATGAGTGAGTGACTAAGAGTGTAAGAGCTGTATGGGTGAGTGACTGACTGTGTAAGTGGTTGTATGGGTGAGTGCCTGGCACTGTGAGTGGTTGTGGAGGTGAATGACTGGGGTGTAAGTGGCTGTATGGGTGAGTTCCTGGGAGTGTGAGTGGTTGTATGAGTGAATGACTGGCAATGTGAGTGGCTGGATGGATTTGTGAGTGAGTGAGTCTGTGAGTGACTGTTTTGGTGATTGAGTGGGTCTATGAGTGAGTGACTGGGGATGTGAGTGGCAGTATGAGTGAGTGACTAAGAATATAATCCAAGTATGACTGAGGCACTCACTACGAGGCTGGTGATCATCAGATCACCAGCCTTGCTGAGGCGGTTGTGGCCCCATTACAGGTTGTGGGGTTTTGCAGAAGCCAAATGCCTCCTGTCCCGCTGGTGCGGTGCACAGACGTGGCCGGCGGTGAGCACCTCCAGCCCGGCAGCAGGCCTCAGCCGGCCAGATTACAAGGGTGCAGACCGCAGGCTTTCCGTGGCAGTCACCCTGTGACGAAAACCCTGGCGGTAATGCACCCGGTGACAGGAATCCTCATTCCTGTCCCCGACACACACATGCACATGTCCCCACACCTCCATGCACCCCCAACCATCCACACACTTACAAACAACCCCCAACTGTACACATCCATCCAAACACCCCCACCTGCTCTCACACTGACATACACACACCCCCACTCACACATAAGCACCCCCTCCACAAATATTCACCCCATCCCCCTGCACCACATACATAAATTCACTCCTCATGCACTGCATATATACACTTGCTCCCCTCTGCCCCCTGCACCGCATACATACACTCACTCCCACCTCCCCCTGCACCGCATACAAAGACACAGTTCCCCTCCCCCCTGCACCGCATACATACACTCACCCCATCCACAAACACTCACACACGTACTCTCCATCCACAATCAGTCACACCCCACCTCCTCTGCATTCATGCACACCCCCACCCTCTCCACACACGCATACATTAACACACTTCCCCCTCTGCATACGCACACTTACACACACACACTCTAATTGACACACTTGCACACAGACACTCACTCGCTCACAAACACGCACTCAGACACCCCCATTTGCACACACATATACGCACTCAGACACCCATATTCACACACATATACGCACACATAACACACATGCACCCAACACTCCCCCCCCTTTGGACGATCAACTTACCTTTTCCAGTGAGCCGGTTGTCCAGGAGGAGATGGGTCCTGGCAGTTTTGCACCGCAAACACAACCACACCAGCAACACTCCGCCAAGTCATATTGCGGCTCGTAATATGGCTGGCGGAGTCTTGCTTGCGTGGCAGTGCTGGCGATACACCCACCTTTCAACTCCATCAGCCAGGCCAATGGAGTCTAGTGACTGCCATACTCATAATGACCCCTTTAATCAATTGTTTTCCTTCCAGTTCCTACAATAATCTACACAAATGCATCCAAAATATAATTCTCTTATTATTATACTTGGTATAAAAGTTCTAACACATATACAGGAGATTTGTGTTTTGGAGACTTTTTTGAAGACATTACCCCTGGTAGGCCTAATGATGTGTAAAACACTGATGGTCTTTGTATATGAAATCCAAACATTACTTCTTTCAGCAATATTTCATAAAAGTTTGGTTGAAGAAACAAAAAGTGACAATTTTGTAGTTTGAACTGCAGTTGTTTGTAGAAATTGAAGGTTGGAGTGTCTGCATTGTGTTTATCCAGTTTCACCCTTAAATTAGACAGTGTAGTGTTCAGATGCTAAAGTAACTCCTTCGTAGAAGATAAAAGGATTCCTCAATTTTGGAGAACTTTTTAGAGGCATCACCACTGGTAGGCCGAATGACGTCAAAAACACTGATGATCCACTAAGGAGAAATATCATACATTCGTTTTTTTCCCTAAAATACTCTTTAGAATTTTGGTTGAATAAACAAAAGGTAAGAATTTTAGTTTTGGTTTGAATACAAGGTTGCTGTCACTGCATTCCGTCCATCCAGTTTCACTCTTCAAATAGCCAGTGTAGTGTCCAGATGTTATATTAACACCTTTGTGGAAAATAATAGCTATTGTTATAAACTGTTTTCAAAAATTTTAATTTGTCCAGCTTTGAAGTTTGTAGTTTCAGTTTCCAATTTAGATCCATCTACTCTGCATCGTTGTAACACTGGTATAAGGTATACGGGTTTCCCGCTTTTTTGCAGATACAATGTAGACATAACATCTGATCTACAATTAGGGCAGGACATATTTTGGTTTGCTTTTTTAATCAATCTGTCATAAGGCACCGCTTTGCAATCCGGTAGTGCTAAGCACATAAATCATTCAGAATTTATTTGAATACCAAATGTAAAAGGGCACTCTTTATAGTCATTGTTCCATTTGTACATCACTCCAAATAACTCATTAATATTTACTTCTTATTTTTTCTAATACTCCAAAGATAACCCTTATAAATTCTTGTGAGTCTTGTTCAGAGAAAATATTACTGATCCACTTACATGTCTCTACAAGGTCTTGAATTCCTGAAACAGAATGTATTACAGTTCTATCACTGTGTAAATGTTGTAACAAATGATACAGTGCAGAACACAATCTCTTATCTATTTTCTGTTGAATGCCATTTATAACATGCAGTAAATAAAAGAGTACATTGAGAACATCATTTGCATAACATTTGACACCCAAACTTTTTTCCAAATGGTAACCTACAATATCACCTTCATTTTCTCCTTTTTCTTCTTTACACAGTCTAGCTTGTGCTTGTTTTTTTTCTTTTCTTGAACATCTGTCAACTCTTTCATAAGCTTCCCCTTCAGACAGATTATCTGTTTTTCATAAATAGGATATTCTCCTAAGTGAGGAGCGTATAAACTTCTTAACTGAACATACTCTGTTACACATCTTACATCAGCACTAACTTTACTTTCATCAAAATCAACCAAAACCAAACCAGACAATGTTCTAACACAAGATAATGCAACATATGGCATACCGTCTTTAAATACTGTACTTCCAATAATAATAAAAGCGCCGTCTACAAGTAAACCTTGTGATTTATGGATAGTTACAGAATATGCTAGAGACACTGGGAACTGTTGCAGCTGGACATATAAATCCCTTACAAGCAAAAACATACAATTCATCGGCCAATGTAGTTCACCCCATTATTCTGATCACATTTTATAGCCAAATATTCAACCTTATCTCTATTTGGAAAATTAATGAAATCAAAAACTTTACCCATTCCACCATTTACTAACCCTTGCTCAACATTTAAATTATGCTGTAAAATAACTCTACAGTTTTTGCACATGTGTAAACACTTTTCTAATCCTGCAGTCCTGGATACAAAGTCATGACACTCTTTGATGTTCTATTTTATCAATAGCTGTAATTTCCTAAATATCTACTTTCTCCAGTTTCCATAATTGTTTGTTGAAGCTGGAACACTCTTGAAGTGTGTTAACCCCTTCTGTGCCCAGGATGTAATGGTTACGTCCGGCGGCACAGTGCTCGTGTGCCCAGGACGTAACCATTGCGTCCTAGGCACAGAGCCCAGAGGGAGCGCTAGTGCTCCCTCTGTGGGGTTCCCCTCCACCCTCCAAAGGCAGGGATGGAAGGGGAAGCCCTTCCCCTTCCACACACCCCCACCCCCCTGTTATGACGTCAGCACACGATTGCGCTCTGAGATCATTACACAGTGCCGGTCGCACTGGAAGCCATTTGCTTCCAGTGCGAGTACAGAGAAACAGGTGAGTTTCTCTTCTGGCGGGTGGGGGGTTTGGAACAACGAGGCACTGGGGGAAAGGAAAGGCTTTTCCTTTGCCCCGGTGTCTCTCTGAGCATTCCTGCTGCCCGATCTCATTGCGATCGGGCAGCAGGAATGCCCACTAGACGCCAGGGATTTTCTTTTTTTCTCTGTTTTTGTTTTGTGTGTGTTATGTTTTGCATCGGGGAGCGGCCCCTTGGGAAACGGTCGCTCCCATTTGGGGGCATGTTTCTTGTGGCCATTTCTGCCCCCCTTGGGGGTAGATCGGCCTATTATTTTGAGGCCGATCTGCCCCCCTTGGGGGCAGAATCCACTAGACGCCAGGGATTTTTTTGTTTTTAGTATATTTCCAATGTTTTGCGTTGGGGAGCGCCCCCTTGGTCAAGGGTCGCTCCCATTTGGGGGCATGTTTCTTGTGGCCATTTATGCCCCCCTTGGGGGCAGATCGGCCTATTATTTTTAGGCCGTTCTGCCCCCAAAGGGGGCAGAATCCACTAGACGCCAGGGTTTTTTTTTTTTGCGTATGTTTCCAATGTTTTGCCTTGGGGAGCGGCCCCTTGGGCAAGGGTCGCTCCCATTTGGGGGCATGTTTGTTGTGGCTATTTCTGCCCCCCCTTGGGGGCCGACTGGCCTATTATTTTTAGGCCAATCTGCCCCCAAGGGGGGCAGAATCCACTAGATGCCAAGGATTTGTTTTTTGTGTGTATATTTCTAATGTTTTGCGTCAGGAGCGGCCCTTTGGGCAAGGGTCGCTCCTATTTTGGGGGCATGCTACCTATGGGGCAGATCAGCCTATTATATTTAGGCTGAAACCACTAGAATGCCAGGGATTTTTTTGTGTATGTTTATTTATGTGGGGGGTGTCCCTTTGGGCAAGTGCCGCCCCCCAAAGAGGGCACTGAACTGTTGGCCATTTCTGCCCCCCTAGGGGGCAGATGAGCCTATTTTTGTTAGGCCCATCCGCCCCCAAGGGGGGCAGAAGCCACTTAGACACCAGGGATAGTGTGTGTGTGTATGTGTGCGTGTGTGTGTGTTAGGGTATGGGGGCAGCCCCTTGGGCAAGGGTTGTCCCCCCTTTGGGGGCACATGTATCAAGGGCATTTCTGCCCCCCGGGGGGCAGATCGGCCTATTATTTTTAGGCCGAAGGGCCAAGGGGGGCAGAAACCACTAGAACGCCACAGATTTTTTTTATGTTTATTTATGTGGGGGGAATCCCCTTGTGCAAGGGGGGCATTGGGCTGTTGCCCATTTTTGCCCCCTTGGGGGCAGATGGGCCTATTTTTTTTTTAGGCCCATCTGCCCCCAAGGGGGGGGGGGGGGGGCAGAAGCCACTTAGGCACCAGGGATAGTGTGTGTCTGTTTTTTTTTTTGTGTTTGGGGGGTGGCCCCTTGGGTAAGGGTCGCTCACCATGGAGACACACTACTAAATGTATTTTCTGCCCTCCTTGGTGTAGATAGGCCTATTTTTTAGTAGGCCCATCTGCCCTTATGGCAGAATCCACTTAGTAACCAATTTCTAAATGCTTGATGGTTGGGTGTTTGTCAATTGACAAAGTATTTTTATTTGTGATTAAAAGAAATTCTCTTTTTTGTTCTAGTTCAAAGCTGTTGCTTTTTTTTGCTGTGGCTCCTTGTAGTTTTGTCAGTGGTTGACTTGTGGTTTGCATAGTTGCATGTTTTAGGTAAGCCATGATGAATGACATGTTTGTAGGTGGTGTACTAAATGCAGGTTTGTGTGTGAAATTGTCCTTAGATTTGTGCACAATGATATTTGTGTTGTCTTATTTCTAATTTGCTTTTCTTTCTTTCTTTTTAGTGGGATATCATTGGTGATTGTTGTGTCTGTGCAGAGTAGTTGCTGGTGAGTCAAGCTTTTTCAGACAAGTGAGCGGTACAGTTTTTGAGTTTATAACTCTTACAGATAAAGCTACACTTTATTACTTAGCTTCAACAGGGCTGGTTGTTGGTGGTGCATTTTTCCAGTTAATTTTCGTAGGAAAGATCATGGCTAGCCGCAGGATGACCAATCAGCAGGTGGTTGGTATGCTTTTTGAGTCATTGTCTGATCATGATTATGAGACAGACTCTTCATCTGAGGCAGAGGAGGAAGGGAGAGATTCTGGCAGTGAAGTTTCTGTCGGAGAGGAATCTTCTGATGAGGAAGCCACACTCAGTGCAGATGAAGGGCCTGTTTTAGAGGAGGACACAGATGTGCCTTTAGTGCAGCAACCTGGGGCTGAAAGGTTTCCCGTTAAAAGATCTGAACTTTGGGTTGCCCCAAACATGGAGCAGCCAGAGTTGCCTGCCTTTACTGGTCTCCCGGGGTGTAGAGTCAATACTTTTTGGCTGTCAATTTCTTTGAGTTATTTGTGGATGATGTGTTTTTGGAAGAGATTGTTGAGCAGACTAATTTGTATGCAGAGCAGTATTTGAGGGACAACGCTCTGCTAGACTTAGGCCACACTCTAGAGCTACCCAGTGGATTCCCACAAATTTGGAGGCGATGAAAAGGTTTTTGGGTTTGACTCTTTTGATGGGGATGATAAGGAAGCCATCACTGGCTTCTTATTGGTCTACTAGTCCCTTGATGGCAACAGCTATATTTCCTGCAACCATGAGTCATAATCAGTATTTGCTTCTTCTTAGGAGGCTGCATTTTATTTACAATGCATTAGCCTTGCCACAAGATCACCCTGATTCTGACCATCTTTTTAAGATTAGGCCTGTCCTTGATCATTTTGTACATCGGTTTTCAGTGATCTATGTTCCAGGCAAAGAAATAGCTGTGGATGAGTCTTTGGTCCTCTTCAAGGGTCGTTTGGTTTTTAGGTAGTACATTCCTAGCAAGAGGGCACGATATGGAATTAAATTGTATATGCTGTCTGAAAGTAGTATAGGATATGTGTATAGTTTCCGTGTCTACACTGGTAGGGATTCCAGTATTGACACCCCTGGCTGTCCTCCCACTTTTGGAGTTACTGAGAAAATTGTGTGGGAACTTGGTAGATGACTGTTCAACAAAGGTCACCATTTGTATTTAGATAACTTCTACACTGGAGTGCAGTTGTTCAAGGGATTTTTTAGAGTGGACACTATTGCTTGTGGCACAATTCGTTGTAACCGGAAAGGCTATCCAAGGGAGCTTGTCTGTAAAAAACTTGAGAGGGGACAATGCAGTGCCTTGCGGAATGATGAGCTGCTAGCTTTGAACTTTTCAGACAGGAGGGATGTCTACATGCTAAGTACCATCCATGATGAGAGTACTTCCCCCGTGACTGTTTGGGGCCAGGTTGCTGAAGTGCGCAAACCTGTGTGTATTTTAGATTATAATAAGCACATGGGAGATGTAGATAGGGTTGATCAGAGGTTCGAACCTTATACTGCTATTCGTAAGTCTTACGTTTGGTATAAGAAGTTAGCAATTCACCTCTTTCACTTAGCAACTTTTAATGCTTTTATTGTGTTTAAGGATAGGTCTCCAGAGTCAAAGATGACATTTGTGAAATTTCAGGAGTCAGTGATAGAGAGCCTTATTGTGGTGGAACAGGCCAGAGTTCCACGAGAAGCAGTGGTGGAGGATGTGGCTAGATTGAAAGATCACCACTTTGCTGAGCACATTCCTCCCACACCCAAAAAAGACTTTCCAGCTAAGAAATGTAGAGTGTGTTTTCAAAGAGGTATCCGGAGGGAGACTCGAATGTACTGCCCAGATTGTCCTTCAAAGCCTGGGCTGTGTGAGGGTGGTTGTTTCAAGAATTACCACACCCAGAAGAATTACTGGGAACAACCATGAGTGTAAAACGCCTGTTTTGTATTTTCATGTGTTCCGTTTCATGGTTGACATTTCTGTCATGTACTTAGTTAGAGCTTTTGTGTTTGTAGTTTTGTAATTATTTCTAATTAGATAGTGGTTTCTTTGATAAAAAAACAAAAAAAAGTGATGCCATTGTGTGTGGAGTGGGGCTTTGCTGACGGTGTACATATTGACTTGCTGTTGGCTACTGCAACACACTGCCAGCCAAACACCACTCCACACACTCCCATCAGCTGGTGTGATTGCTGTATCAGGCATGTGGGCATATGTAAGTGATGGGCCCTTGAGTGGCGCTGTCTGTCGATGCTAGTGTTGTAATGTGCTGGGCCGGTGGCTGGCAGCGTTTATGGTCTTGTGCACGTCATGGATGAAAGGTGTGTGAATGGACTGTAAAGCGGTTGGTGCCTTGCCATGGCTTTACAGCTCACGGGTTGTAAGTCATTGGTTCCGTTTTTTAGCCTTTCAGTTATTAACAGTGCATTTCATTTTTGTGAAATCTCTTGTTAATAAAATTCGATCCACTCAACCATCACTCACCCTCGCGCCAAATCCAACCAGTATGTGTGGTAAAAATGACAAAACCTGCTCTGCTGTAATGAAGCGTCTCAGCACACCTGTGACACGCTAGGTGCCTCGGGTGGGACCCCGATGATGAAGCATGCCACCAACTTGGTTGGTGGGTGAGGGGTCTTTTTAACATAACCTAAGTGCGTTTCTTTTCACAATTTTAGTGTTTGGAACATCACATAAGTATGTGGACACACCAAAATGATCTATTGTAAAACTACCTGTGTTTGGGGGGGCGCACCTATGGTTTTGGTCCTGGGTGCGGCTTTCATCTAGAGAAACCTACCAAACCCAGACATGTTTTATAAATAGACACCCCAAGGAGTCCAAGGAGTTGTGGCTTGCCTGGATCCCCCAACATTTTCTTACCCAGATTCCTCGGCAAACCTAAAAAAAATTGCATTAACAAATCATATTTTTCTCACTTTTCTTTGTAGGATCACCACTGCCGCACAAATTTCCTACCACCCAGCGTTCCCCTCAGTCCCCCAAGTAAAATGATACCTCACTTGCATGGGAGACCAAAGCAGAGTCAGCCTAAAAGATGTATAAAAGAAAAATATGTGCTTATCAACTCGCTGTGCTCTCCCCTCAATCTCTACAAGTTTTTGGCCTTTTTCTGTTGCAGGCACCTGGCCCACCCCCAAAAGTGAGGTACCATTTTTATCGGGAGACTTGGGGGAATGCTAGGTGGAAGGAAATTTGTGGCTCCTCTCAGATTCCAGAACTTTCTGTCACCAAAATGTGAGGAAAAAGTGTTTTTTTGGCCAAATTTTGAGGTTTGCAAAGGATTCTGGGTAACAGAACCTGGTCAGAGCCCCACAAGTCACCCCATCTTGGATTCCCCTAGGTGTCTAGTTTTCAAAAATGTGCTGGTTTGCTATGTTTCCCCAGGTGCCGGCTGAGCTAGAGGCCAAAATCCACAGGTAGGCACTTTGTAAAAAAACGCCTCTGTTTTCTGGGAAAAAATGTGATGTGTCCACGTTGTGTTGTGGGCCATTTCCTTTCGTGGGCGCTAGGCCTACCCACACAAGTGAGGTACCATTTTTATCAGGAGACCTGGGGGAACGCTGGGTGGAAGGAAATTTGTGGCTCCTCTCAGATTCCAGAACTTTTTGTCACCGAAATGTGAGAGAAAAGTGTTTTTTTGGCCAAATTTTGAGGTTTGCAAAGGATTCTGGGTAACAGAACCTGGTCAGCTCCCCACAAGTCACCCCATCTTGGATTTCCCTAGGTATCTAGTTTTCAAAAATGCGCTGGTTTGCTAGGTTTCCCCAGGTGCCGGCTGAGCTAGAGGCCAAAATCCACAGGTAGGCACTTTGTAAAAAACACCTCTTTTTTCTGTGAAAAAATGTGATGTGTCCACGTTGTGTTTTGGGCCATTTCCTTTTGTGGGCCTAGGCCTACTCACACAAGTGAGGTACCATTTTTATTGGGAGATGTGGGGGAATACAGAATAGCAAAACAAGTGTTATTGCCCCTTGTCTTTCTCTACATTTTTTTCCTTCCAAATGTAAGGCAGTGTGTAAAAAAAGACATCTATTGTGAGAAATGCCCTGTAATTCATATGCTAGTATGGGCACCCCGGTATTCAGAGATGTGCAAATAACCACTGCTTCTCAACACGTTATCTTGTGCCAATTTTGGAAATACAAAGGTTTTCTTGATACATATTTTTCACTTTTTATATTTCAGCAAATGTATTGCTGTATACCCGGTATAGAATAAAAACCCATTGTAAGGTGCAGCTCATTTATTGGCTCTGGGCACTTAGGCTTCTTGATGAACCTACAAGCCCTATATATCCCAGCAACCAGAAGAGTCCAGCTGACGTAACGGTATATTGCATTAAAAAATCTGACATTGCAGGAAAAAGTTACAGAGTAAAATGTGAAGAAAAATGGCTGTTTTTTTCACCTCAATTTCAATATTTTTTTATTTCAGCTGTTATTTTCTCTAGGAAAAACACGTGTAGGATCTACACAAATGACCCCTTGCTGAATTCAGTATTTTGTCTACTTTTTAGAAGTGTTTAGCTTTCTGAGATACAGCATTGGTTTCTCACCCATTTTGGTCACTAACTGGAAATAGTAAAAATGGAGTATGTCCCAGTAAAATGTCAAATTGTATTGAAAAATTGGGTTTTCCAATTCAAGTCTGCCTGTTCCTGAAAGCTGGGAAGATGGTAATCTTGCCCCCCGCAAACACTTTGTTGATGCCATTTTCAAGGAAAAAAACACAAGCCGCCTTCTGCAGCCCTTTTTTCCCAGCGTTTTGAAAAAACAAAGTTTTCACTGTACTTTGGCTAGTTTCTTGGTCTCCTTCAGGGGAACCCACAAAGTCTGGGTACCTCTGGAATCCCTAGGATGTTGGAAAAAAAAGGACGCAAATTTGGCGTGGGTAGCTTATGTGAACAAAACGTTATGAGGGCCTAAGTGTGAACTGCCCCAAGTAGCCAAAAAAAGGCTCGGCACAGGAGGGGAAAAGGCCTGGCAGCGAAGGGGTTAAACAGAAAATGGATTTGTCCGTTAGATGTACTGTTGTGCTGTTTGATGAAAGCAATTTCTAGATAAGGCAACTTTCTAAAGCACGTTTTCCATCCTTTGTCAAAACTTTTACTCTAATGTCCTTCAGAATATTTCTATATTTTTTATCAGATGATTGACGCACATTCTTCACTAGTTCCTTGTATTTGAAGTTTAACCAAATATTTACATTGGCAATATTTCCCAAAAAATTTATTTTTTCTTTATGGAGAAGTGTCTTGAAAACAGGTTGTCCTCTCACTGAAATAAGTTGCAGTAGGTCACTGAAGACAATTAAATGTTTTCCTCCAAAGAGTATGTCATACTCTGTTTTCAAAATCTGAAGGTAAGTATTAAATTTGATGCCTTGCTCAACTCTTTGATAATCTGGTTGGTGCTGCTACTACACATGAAAAATGTGTTTCTGTAGTCTTCTATAGATTAGCGGTGAGAACTTTAATTATAAAGGATCTTAACTTAGTGGTCCAAAACTTTGGCTACTTTGTGCACTCTCCTGAGCAATCTCAGCTGCAATAGTTTCTTCCTGTTCAAGCTCATCTTTCAACATTTGTAAGCAACTCAATGCTGTCCTTCACAGCATTGAAAACGTTTTCATAGCAGCCATATTCGCCAAATAATTCTGATACAGCACAGTAAGGCTTGAACAGTTGTAAAAGTGCCAAGCAGAAAACCTTTCTTTTGTTTGCAATTTGGCAACTACATTTTCTTTGGTTAATTAGATTTCCTTTGGTGTGTCTGACCAAACAACCATCATATCCAACTACTGCACATTTGCCATCTTCTATGTTTTCTGCTACATTGCTTCTATATTTGAAGTAGTGAAGTACTTTGTAAAGGCATATGTTTTCTAGATGTGTACTCCTTTTTGGGTAGTATTGTCCCAACATATTAGATTTTCAATTGTTCTACTTTCTGGATCAAACTCTGCTAGATACAGATTTTCCAGAAAATACTTTAACACTATTTCATGTGTTTGCAAGCCCTAGATTTACCCAAACAATTACCCTTGACTTTGAGAACAAAGTAGCTGGGCTCAACTGGTCGGAGCACTCATAGGACCCTATTTCCCTGTGGGAAAGCATTTTCAAGCTGAAACTGTACAATTTCTTAGTAAGACTCTTTTCTGCAGAAATCTTCTCCACACCTCCTTCATCTCTGTCTTCTCGAATTTTGTGAATTATGATGTGACCTGTCAAGCTACAGCAATGGATTTGTCTGCAACAAACTGTACATCCATGTTTGCATTCCACACCTTCAAAATGACTGGATTATAATAATGAATGTTGTTTGATGCTTCTGTTCTTTGCAGGTTGTAAGTATTTTTCAGTGATTTTTGTGTCAGTGTACGTGTGACTACAGATAGAAAGCTGTTTACTCTTCCTAGTGAAATGACGGATTGAGGGAATCCAAAATTTATAAAATGTGCATCTGCATCGGTATTTTCAACTACAGTACTTTCCACATCTATGATCTATGATTTTGGAAGTGCAGAACTTGTTGTTTCAAGCATTTTTCACCACTGTCTTTTGGAATGGCATGTGTGACATACTGTTCTATGAAAGACACAACAGTCTCATGACTGTCTGTTCCAAATTTCAGTGCATCTTTTTTCCATAGCAGCATATGAATATGAGGAGCACCTCTTGCTTGATACTCGTTATTTCAAAGGAAATCAGTTACGTCACCAAGAGGAGGATTTTTTTGTTGCTGATGAAAGGCATCACAGCTTGAAACCGGTGGTTAAAATGTCTGCAAACATTAGCAGGATCCAAGGAACAAAGTTCTCCTGCAGTCTTCACTTTAATGTCCTTAATATTAGAGTTTGCTTCTCTCAATAATTCAAGCAGGTCATCCCATGCATAGTCAGCATACTGAGTATCAGTAAACCAAGTAGGTGCACTTAGGTTTCTCAACATGCATTTCAGCTCACCATGATGACAAAAGCAATACTCAATGGTGCCACGATGGCATGCCATCAAATTAATCAAGCTGCATTCCAACTTTTCATCCTTTCCCTGACCTTTTCCAATGAACTTCTTTGCAAAAAGGCCTTGAAGATTTACTCATGTCTTCGGTATATGGTTTACAGCATATGCAATTCCATTCAAGTCACTTTCAGTCGGAAGATAGACTATCTATGGAATACACTGGGGAAATCTAGGATCCTCTAAATATAATCTGGTTGACAGGTATTTCGCTGCTGGTATCTGCATGAGCTGGTCATAATAACATCCACCTTCTCCAGTAAGAAACAGCTGTGGAAAACAGCAAGCCTCTAAACATTTCTCCCACACGCTCATGAGAGCACCTTTTGCTTGCTTCATTTGAAAAAGATCAAGTGCATCACCAATAACTTCTGTACAATACAGAGGATAGATGCTGTAGTATTCGTAAATTTCTTCTGATCTCAATCGATCCACCTTTTCAATCTGACCACTTGACGGTAATGTTTCTTCCTCCATATGTGTAATGTCTTGAACAACATCAGCATCTTTATAATAAATGTTATTTTGTGCCACGCAAAAGATAGCTTTTTTTACTTTATTAACATCCACTAACTCTTGCCATTTTTTTTGTTCTTTGAAGGGACACCATTTACTAAAATAATAAGTGGATCTTCCAAATCCTTCTTTACCCCTATAGTTTCAATATTATTTTTGAAATCTAATGGCAAGTACACAACTCTACCTTTAAGACCTTTCTGTAGCTCTGTTGGAAGTAATTTTCCAGTTTTTTGGTTCCATACGAACTTTAGCTTGGAAAGGATGTATACATGGTGTGAGAATTGATTCATAAACATTTGGATCTTGAAGTTCTTGCTGCATAGATCTGTGACTGAGGTAAGTATTTGAAAAGTTTCAGCACTCTGTCCATCATCCGTTTGTGTTGCTAAAATCGTCCTAAGTGTCAGGGTATGCCCAGATGTGGGTCCTATGCTCACCAAGCTACTGGATTCAAGCTAGCCTGGCTGATGAGGGTTGATATCCCAAAACCGGTGCCAGAATGCTTGTTTCCGGGTCAGGGAGGACCTGGCATGGCAGTTCAGGCTGGACTGTTCCCATGGGGAGCCGGGTCAAGACTGATTTGCATATGGCTGGTTCCAAACTGGTGTGGCATGGGGAGCAAAAGAATGATGGATTCAACCCAGATCTGTGACTGGGGGTGAATGAAAGGTTTCAGAACTCTGTTCATCATCCTTTTGTGTTGCTAAAGTCGCCGTAAGTTGGCCAGGGTATGCCCAGACCTGGGCCCCTTGCTCACTGTGCCACTAGATTCATGCTACCCTGGTTGATGAAGCGTGATACCCCAAATTCGGTCCCAGGATACTTGCTTCCGGTCAAGGGAGAAGCTGGCCTGGCAGTTGGTGCTGGACCGCTTCCATGGAGAGCAGTGACAAGACTGATTTGCATATGGCTGGGTCTAAACTGGGGTGGTATGGTGAGCAAAAGAAATATGGATTTCACCCAGATCTGTGACCAGTGGTGAGTGACTGAAAAGTTTCATCACTCCGTCCATCATCCTTTTGTGTTAGTTAAACTGGACACACAGGGCCTCATTTACAAGGCCTTAGGTTCAGTCTCAGTAGGATAAAATACAAAATAGTCACAGCCACTCCAATACAGAAACTGAGAATTAGATGTAGCATAAAGAGACTATGATTCTCTTTTCTAAACATGCTAGGTTCTAAGTCAAAGTTTAAAAGGAGCCTCAGGAAAAATTTAAAATGTGAAAAGCTAAATCTAAGAATGATGATTTCAGGACAAAAGATCTCAAAACAATGCGGAAATGTGAGAAGGTATCAGCATAGTGGAGGCTTCTGTAGAAGTCTTCCAGGATAGAGAATACATGCATTTGCAAGAAATCAGGAGCAGAGAGATATGTACCCCTCAAAGGCTAAAGGGAAAGTCAACTACAAGTTATCAGTTAAAAAAAATCATACATGGTTATCATTGGCTACAGTGTCTGACACATTAACACTTTTGTGCCTGCATTCCATCTTAGAGTATAGAAGATTTCCTTTATAAAAGAAACACTCATGCTCAAATCAAATTCTAATTCAAAGCTTTATTCCGTTATAGTAAAAATCATAAAAGCATCACATAACATACATCAAATACACACAGGAATAAAAAATAATAAATTACTATCAATCAATTATAATACATGGGCATGATCAATAAGTCATACAAATGTGCAAAACTACTATCAGTTCCTTGATCTCATACCAGCTTTAAAAAGAAAACTAGCAACATTAAAAACAATTTCAACAGTAAGCATTTATAAAAACAAAAGGGTGAGTTTCGCTTGTTTAAAATGTTGGGCCTCTAAAAGACAAACTATATAGGCCCTTCTTACAGTATCAAAATATCTACAGAACTTCACAAAATTCACAGTGTCCTGCTGGGAGACCTGGTCGCAGCTGCAGCATGCTAATAAGGATACCTCCTGCCATCCTAATAACTGGGGCAACAAGTTTAACCTAAACCTGGTCAGCAGGTATCAACAATAGTTAGAGGTAACAACTGTGAGATAGGGTTCTGTCAATAAAGTAATTTTCAACAACAAATTACCCCATCCCAGCACCTTCAATAGTACCACAGACTCTCTCTCTTTTTTTAAAGAAATGTTCCCTAACCCAGCCACGGTCTTTCTTAACAATCTTACCCAGACAAGTAAACGGGTCACCCCTTCCTAGGTTCTGTGGAGATACCTTAAGACACTTGAGCTACGGGATAGGCAAAGCAATATCAAGGGATAAACAATCCTGCAAAACCACTCTGTTTTAATTGCAGCTTTGATGTAAACATCAACCCAACATAAAAGGGGTGGATAGCTATTATATCAGTAAGATAATTTATATCTAGTTCTTTGTGAGCTATGTAGGAGGGGGTACTCTGAGGGACACAGAGAAGACATCTCAAAAATGTATTTTCAACCACTTGAAGGGAATCATGCTTAATATGGCCCCAGATATCACTCCTATAGGTTACTTTAGAAACACTTTTATCACAATAAACTTGTAATAAGGCATTTACTGGCTTCCTTCCCAATCTGGAGGCAAACCTCAAGACTGCTGCATCAGTCCTCATAAAATCAGACTTCTTCCAATTAACAAAGGGCTGTAGCACAGGTCAGCATCGAACATGACACCCAAGTACGGGTAAGCTTTGACACTTGTAAGAATCTGTTACCCTACCTTGTAGATTTGTGCCTTCATATTTCTTGGACCAATTACCATCATATGGGATTTGCTAATGTTAATACTTAGGTCTAACTGTTCCATAAAACCCGCAAATGCGTTTATAAGGGCTTGTAGACCCGTTGCAGTTTTAGCCATAAGTAGATCATTGCCTGCATAAAGCAGGACTCGCTGGGCCCAACATTCTACTTGTGGTCAATATGTCCTTTCATCAACAAGAACTTGTTCTAATGTGTTTATATATAAGATGAACAGAAAGGGGACCCCTGACTGACATCACACCTGGTTTTAAAACTACATGTGCAATGGGAGTCAATAGCATATCTGACCGATGCAACAATATGTGCATGAAGAGGCCTCAAAAAATAAACTATGTCCTGATCACCCTCTATGTCGAGGATAATCCTCTAAAGTTTATCACAGTTTACAGGTTCATAGGCTGAGGTCAAATCTCTGAAAGCCTACCAAATGGAATCCTTGCGAGCCACTGTATATTTGTTCAGGATCAAACGTAGATTTTAACATTGGTCAATAGTTGACCTTCTGGGCATAAAGCCATCAAGTCAGATAGTATGTAGTGATCCGTGGCCCAAGTTGATAATCTGTCCAAAAAGACCCCATGCAAACCTAAACAAAAGAGTCAATCAGGAGGATAGACCTGTAACACCCTGGATTATCCCTGTCCCCTTTTTTAAATACTGGAATGATGACTAAGGAAGCCCAAGAGGAGGGCGTACCTTCCTTAACAGAACCATTCAAAACATTTCTTAAGACCGGGACTCATGTGAGTATCACTCAGATAAAAATCAGGAGGATCCCATCAGGTCATGGTGCCTTATTCTTAGACAAGCCTAAAATTACCTTATTTACTTCATCAGGGTGATTACAAGATGAGAAGACCCTACAGGTGGCTGCAAATCCGCCAGGTTAGATAAATTTGGGCCCCCTTTATAAGCCCCTCAAAGTGCGAAACCCAGCTATTCACCTAAATATGATGCACTAAATAAGGAGCCTAAATTGGCTGGATAATGATGCCCCAGAAATTGACACTGTTCTTTAAGCCGTCAGGATCAAGCAAGCTATCCCATACAGCAACCCTAATCACAATTTGATGCCAGCATTGTCCACAGAAATGGCAACTTAGGGAATTGCCAGAAGGACCTTTTTTAGGTCTCTCGAGGACTGTGAGTACCCTCAAACCATTTCGGGCTAACAGGGGCTCTGGGGCCCGTAGGAAAATTAGGAAACTAAGAAACTACGCTTGCAGCATAAAAAAGGCACCCAAGACCATTCGGGGGCAGGAAGTACCATCTAGACAAGTTGTGATCAGATTCACACATTTAATAGATAGAGTATATCTAAGGTACTTCAGGGATACCTGAGACTGCCGAAACCTTCTACCTTGGCTAGTGGGCTTCCAAACACCCCTTAGACCTCCAAGGTTCTGCTTGATTACCTCCGACCAATAGAGAGAGCTACAGTTAAGATTATGATCACTGTAGGGGCTGCACCCAATTATAGCATCTGTGATATGGGAGTCAGTGGAGTCCTCTGTTCAGGACTTCCCACTTGGTCCCCTTCAATTTACCAGGGAAAGAATCCAGGATATATAAATTATGAATACCCTCGGGAAGGTTTTAGCATTAAAAAAGTTTAACATCAAAGTTTTGAGTGCACCTACAAAATAAAATAGAAAAGCTTGGTATGTAGGGGTACCTGTAGCAAGAACATCCCCTTGAACTACAAGAGATACTACAAAAACAGTCAATCCGCCCATAGCCCAGCACTTTTGGGATTCACATGCTGGAATACAGAAAGACTCATACTCCTCCATTTGGCAACTAGCACCAGCCCAAGCCTCCGGTAAACATTTCACTACAAACTGTTTCACATAGCTGGTCCATACTGAATAACTACGTTTGGCCCCAAGACTTGCTATGTTCCAGATAATAAATGCTTATGACAACTGGGGGCACCATGAGGCAAGCTATTTGAGGAATCAAACTGACTCAGTAATTCAGGTGTGTTCAAAGAACTGAGCGGCAGGAATCTATTAGAAGTTTCCAGCATAGATGAGTTTGCTGTCCCAGTAATCCAATTGGGGACAGGCTGAAAAGACAGGTGACTTTGACAATGAAGGTGGTCCAGTCTATAAAGATTCCCAATCGCAGTGCTGAGATAACTGTTCTTGTATTTGACCTAATTGAAGAAAGAACTAACCCTGCTGCATAGGATCTGTTTAAGTTAATGATCAAACAGTATCCCAAAAAGGACTTTGGTGCACCTCTAATCCAATGCACCCATTTTACCATGTTAATCCAGGCACCAAGGTGCATTGCAATTTAGGAATGGGCCCCCAAAGAACGAGTCACCTTGTTCTGAAGTTGCATGTGGCTCTCCAGTGAGTTAGAGTGAAATGGAGGAACATTACACAATACCACAACATAAGGGGCAGCCTCCAGGGGCAAGGTGAATGTAACTTTAGGGGTTGTGGCCCTAGGAAGTACTTCATTCTGATTAGCAGAAAGTGGTGTGAAACTTGACTGCCCTTGCAGAATATACTGGGTGTGATTAACATCTATCTCTCTGCCCATTACAGGGGGCCTTCCAGCCTCCCAAGGTTTCAACAGATGAAGGCCATGAACTGTATTTGATACCAAGGCAACAGTAGATCTTAAAGGTCTTTGGGTTGAAATTATATCCTGACTCAGAGCCTTTTCACTCGACACTTCGGTTAGCCCTCCTATTGTGGCTGTCGATGGTACAGGTGGATTACTTAACGCAGCCCATATGTGATCTTTAACTAGTTGCTCGATCATAGCTAGACATGAAGAAACAGGCTCATTTAGTTTTGTTATCAGTTTCTCAAACTTCAAATACAAATTCTCCAGAAGACCTTTTGCTTTATCAGTTTTTCAGGCCTGATCCTCTCCAATAAGCAGGTTTCCCAGGGCTACCACCTCACCCTGGGAACGAACTTTCCACCTATGACCATTTCTCTCCTATTTTTTCATTCTGCCTGTGGTGCCAACTCCAGAAGAGACTGCTCCTGTGGGGTAGTTAAATTCATGGTAGGCCAATGGATTACTGCTTGAACCTGAAGGGGGCATTATTATTTAAAACTGTGTTAGAGTCTTGTTCTGACAGGATCGTTGAAAAAAACACTATCAGAGCAAAAGACAGCAGCATCTTTGGGTCTCTTTCACCACATGTGACCATGGGCCGGAATATGAGAGCCCAACTCATTCTCCATGTTAATAAATTCTTCAATAAGCACTCCCACTGCTGAAGATAAATCCTAGGGTCCATTCCATCCTTTTCTGGGGGGGCCTCCAAACGGCTGTTGCTCTAATTATGCCTATTGTAGCATGCTCCAAATGGCCTGAAAAAAATCTGACAGACAGAATGTTGGGGGGGGGGGGGGCAGTCCAGTCACGACTGGGCTCGGATGGGCGCAGACAGGCCTGTTCTTGGCCTGGCTTTGCCTGGACGTGGCCGGTGTAACAGGATAACTGGATGTGCTATATCGTACTAGATGATAGAATCAGGTAGTTCGACGGCCACTTCCTGGTGCCTTAGGCCAACTGGGACATATCGTCCACCTTGAAGAAATGCAGACATCTCCTCATCATACATGGTCATTATTGGCTGCCATGTCTGACACCTTAGCACCTTTGTGTCTGCATTCCATCGTACAGAAGGTGTTCTTTATAAAAGAAACATTTAGGCTCAATTAAGTCCTCGTTTGGCACATGCTTGATTAGTGCTACATTAATTTAAGTTCAATCTACATCAAACTAAGTGAGGAATTTAAATAGAACTCATGAACATGCACCTACAATGTTACTTACTAGATTTTCAAAAGCTTGAAATTCTCGAAAGAATTAACTGAGTCAAGTCATATGTCTTCATTCTGTTCATTAAGGCCCTCATTACGACTTCACGGGTGAAGCCGCGGGCACCAGCATACCGCCAGTGCTGGCGGTATGTTTGGTGCCCCATTATGAGTTTTCCGCTGGGCCAGCGGACGGAAACATCGTTTCCGCCCGCTGGCCCAGTGGAAAACTCACCACAACATTGAAGCCGGCTCGTAATCGAGCTGGCGGCAATGTTGAGGTGCATCGGGTGCAGCAGAACCTGTTGTGCATTCCACTGCCTGTAATGCGCAATGGGGCTGTGCATGGAGGCCCCCGTGGATTACAACCGCCAGGACCGCCAGGCTAATCTGGTGGTAAGTACGGCCAGCCTGTTGGCAGTATTACCTCCACATTATCACCAACCGCCAGGGTCATAATAACCCCCTAAGTCTCAAAAGAACAATTACTTGTAGCAGAAAATGTAATTATTATTGTATTTGTTCACTCAATTTCAACCTTTTTCAACTGACCACTAGATCAGAGCTTAGGCTTGAGGGAGATACAAGAGCACTATTGCAAAGTGTGGTGATCTAAAACGAGTGAGGTTCATGATTACTCTCAGGATAGTTCTTTACTTGAAAACACAATCCCCGTGTCAGAGTTGGACTGTTTACTGGGAACTATCTATGGGGCCACTTGGGAGGGTCTTTTGAAGGATGACCAAGCGGTGCAGCATCAACCTATGCTTACACATAGCTGGTGTCGAACATATATACTCTTTGGTTGATGAGAATAGTAGCTAGAACAAGCAAAACTCACCATTAGACTCCATGTTGATAAATAGCTGTGAAGCAGCTGTGAAGATGACTGCTGTCCCAAATGCAATACACACCACAATGGTAATGTATTTGCTGTCTCAAGGACAGCTTTGGCTGCTATTGCTAGAGTGTGCACCCAGGGTATCATGGAAGACTTTGACTGGTATTTGTTGCCCTAAGTGCAGCACATTTTTTCATTGTTGACCACTGTCCCAGAGCAGAGTGCATTGCAATGGTTGGGAAAATGTCCTATTATTGCTGTTGAACAATGCCCCAGAGTAGTAAACGTGGCAATGGCTTCTGGACTCTGACATAATGCATTGCACACCATTAGTATAGGTTATTGCTACTCCAGAGATAGTATTGACTGCTATTGCCGGCATTAACGTCTACCAGAATTGGACTGGGACAGAAAATAGCCCTGAGCACCAAACTTAAAGTGCCTTATATTAGTAAATTAGATAGCTGAAAAAGCGGACAACGTTGGCAAATTTGGGAAGTTTTGAACTTCTAAAGGCATGCTGTAGAACAAAAACACTTCATGGATTCGAGCGTGCTTCAGGCAATGTTTAATACCTTGGAAATCAGTAGTAAGAAAACAGCCCAGCAAAGCTTAAAACAGCCCTACACACAGCCAAAGAAATGGCCAATACACTGGTCTATCAGACTAGCGGCTGGGCACTGACTGATTGTCCTATGGGCCAGCCTAATCCTGGCTTATACAAGGACATCAAGCACAGTTATGGTTGTTTTTTGCTGGGCACAGGAAATAACGCCCATCTAAGGCTGCTTTCTGGTACCACATAGAAAGCATCCTCCTATTAGATGTGACTAGCACTTAGGGCACACTGATGGCAAATGACTATTGCACCATAACAACACGGTACAACGGTGTGGCTTTTGAGTGTTTCCCCCAAAGCATCTACCATAACCAAGGCTGGTGACTGATGCCACAAGACAGCATGCAGTGTTATGGCTGGTGACTACTGCCCCCAGGGCAGTTACAAAAACCATGCCTGGAGACTACTGCCTTTAGGGCAGAACTTGCAGCAGTGGCTGAGACTGCTGCCTCCAAGGTACCGTGAAGGTAAAGGGCTGTTAGTGTCTGCCCCAGGGCAGGTTCCCTCAAACTTTGCTGGGGAGTTCTGCTCTCAAGGTAGAACCTGCAACATTGTCTGGTGACTGCAGCTCTCAGGAAGAACCTGCAAAAAGTAGCTAGTGACCACTGCTGCCCCCATGGGCAGCATGAACAGCTTTGGCAGTTGTATGCCACCTCCAGGGAAGTCACCACAATCATAGATATGGCTGCTTCCCTCAAGGCAGTATGCAATGCTATGGTTAATGACTGCTACCCCTAGGACAGTTACCATAACTATGACTATAGACTGCTGCCTCAAGGCAGTTATTATAATCATGTCTTAAGATTACGGCCTCCAAGACAGCATGCATTGCTGAGGCTGTTAACATCTGCCTCCTGGGCAAGCATCACAAATACTGCTGGGGGAGTTTTGCCCCAGAAGGAGAGCCTGCAAAAGTGACTGTTGACTGCTGCCTCCAGGGAAGAACCTGCACCAAGACTGAAACTGCAACAATGGCGAGCGACTGCTGCCCCTAAGGCTGTATAGACTGCAGTGTCTGGTAACCTGTGTCTCCAGGTCAGAACTGGCAGCAGTGTCTGGTGACTGCTGCCCCAAGGAACCATGCAGTACTGTTGTTAGTGAATGCTGCTCTGAGGGCAGATACCATAGCAATGACTGGTAACTGCTGCCCTAGGGCAGAACCTGCAACAATGACTGGTGACTGCTGCCCCCAAGCCAGCATGCAGTGTTAAGGCTATAATCCTTTGCTCCGAGTAGAGTTACTACAACTTGCCACCAGGACAGATTCTACAAGAATGGTTGGTGACGGCTTACCCCAATCAATCAATCAATCAATCAAATTTCTTAAGTGCACTACTCATCCAGTAGGGTCTCAAGGTGCTGGGGTCTGGGGTTACTGCTGGAAAAGCCATGTTTTGAGGTGCTTTCTGAAAGTTAGGAGGTCCTGGGTCTTGAGTAGGTTGGTGGGGTGTGAATTCCAGGTTTTGGTGGCAAGGTGGGAGAAGGATCGGCCGCCAGAGGTGGTGCATTGGATGCGGGGGACTGTTGCGAGGTCGGCAGAGCGGAGCTGTCATTTTGGGTTGTAGAAGTTGATTCGTTCGTTGAGGTAGGCCGGTCCGATGTCGTGGAGGGCTTTGTGAGCGTGGACAAGGATTTTGAAAATTATCCTTTTGTTGATGGGCAGCCAGTCTAGTGATCTGAGGTGGGCGGAGATGTGTTTGTGGCGAGGGAAGTTGAGTATGAGATGTGCAGCTGCATTCTTGATGCGCTGGAGTTTTCTCTGAAGCTCGGCTGTGGTCCCTGCATAGAGGGCGTTGTCGTAGTCCAGTCTGCTGCTTATGAGTGCGTGAGTGACTGTTCATCTTGTTTCTAAAGGAATCCATTTGAAAGTCTTGCGTAGCATGCAGAGGGTGTTGAAGCAGGAGGATGATATTGCGATGATTTCCAGAGTCATGAAGAGAGATGAGTTGTATGATGCCGATATTGCGTGCGTGGGTGGTGAGTGTTGGGGGTGGTTCTAGGGTGGTGGGCCACCAGGAGTCATTCCATGTTGTCTTGTTGGGACCGAAGATGATGATCTCTGTTTTTTTCTGAGTTCAATTTGAGTGACCCCCTGACCTGCCTTAGGGCCAGAAGTACACTCGACACGGCAGACAGCTACACCAGCCTGCCTCCGTGCCCCTGACCCCACCTTCACTGCAGAAGGAAGTTCGAGGCCCTCCACCACCCGCAGGCACCCACCTGCGCCTCATCCCTGGTGCATAGTGGTAGGCGTATCTAGTGTGCTTTATACTTTGTATTTCCTTTTTGCAATTTGTATTTCATTCCTGTAATTTGTATTTCATTTCATGCACTGTTTTTTACTTTACCTGTGCCCAATTTCTGCTCTGCTTAGTTTTCTCACTGTGTTTTTGCCTGTTTTTCAAATCCAGCTCTTGCCAGTTCTCCCGACCCTGCCGCTACATCCCCTGGGCCCGCCCCCCTTGCAGCCCCATTGGCCACTCCCTCCTGCCTCCCGCCTTCCAGCTGCTCCTCCCTCCCACCTCCCCTTCTTAATGGCGCCCGCTGCGCAGTGCCGAGTGTGACCCCCTGACCTGCCTTAGGGCCAGGAGTACACTCGACATGGCAGACAGCTCCACCAGCCTGCCTCCGTGACCCTGACCTAGCCTTTACTACAGAAGGAAGTTCAAGGCCATCCATCACCCGCAGACACCCGCCTACGCCTCATCCCTGGTGCCTAGTGGTAGGCGTATCTAGTGTGCTTTATACTTTGTATTTTGTTTTTGCAATTTTTATTTAGTTTCTGTAATTTGTATTTCGTTTCATGCACTGTTTTTGACTTTATCTGTGCCCAATTTCTGCTCCGCTTCATTTTCTCACTGTGTTTTTGCCCGTTTTTCAAATCCAGCTCTTGACAGTTCTCCCAACCCTGCTGCTGCGTCCCCTGCAGCCCCGTCCTCCTCGCGCCCCCATTGGCCACTCCCTCCTGCCTCCCAGCTGCTCCTCCCCCACCTCCCCTTCTTAATGGCGCCAGCTGCGCGGTGCCGAGTGTGACCCCCTGACATGCCTTAGAGCCAGGAGTACACTCGACATGGCAGACAGCTCCACCAGCCTGCCTCCGTGCCCCTGACCTCGCCTTTACTACAGAAGGAAGTTCGAGGCCCTCCACCATCCGCAGGCACCCGCCTGCGCCTCATCCCTGGTGCCTAGTGGTAGGCGTATCTAGTGTGATTTATACTTTGTATTTCGTTTTTGCAATTTGCATTTTGTTTCTGTAATTTGTATTTCGTTTCATGCACTGTTTTTGACTTTGCCTGTGCCCAATTTCTGCTCCGCTTCGTTTTCGCACTGTGTTTTTGCCTGTTTTTAAAATCTGGCTCTTGCCGGTTCTCCTGACCCTGCTGCTGCATCCCCTGCGGCCCGCCCCCCTCGCACCCCCATTGGTCACTCCCTCCCACCTCCCGCCTTCCAGCTGCTCCTCCCTCCCAACTCCCCTTCTTAATGGCACCCGCTGCGCGGTGCCGAGTGTGACCCCCTGACCTGCCTTAGGGCCAGGAGTACAGTCGCCACGGCAGACAGCTCCACTAGCCTGCCTCCGTGTCCCTGACCTTGCCTTTACTGCAGAAGGAAGTTCAAGGCCCTCCACCACCCGCATACCCCCGCCTGCGCCTCATCCCTGGTGCCTAGTGGTAGGCGTATCTAGTGTGCTTTATATTTGTATTTTGTTTTTGCAATTTTTATTTAGTTTCTGTAATTTGTATTTTGTTTCATGCACTGTTTTTGACTTTACCTGTGCCCAGTTTCTGCTCCACTTAGTTTTCACTCTCTGTTTTTGCCCGTTTTTCCATCAATGGTGGCATCAACTTAAATAGGGACCGAGAGAATACTTACATGCTAAAAGTCCCCAAAGGGATTGTGAAAAAATATGAAGATGGTGATGACATCACTAAATGGTTCACAGCTTTTGAGAGGGCTTGTGCAACCAGAAAAGTAAACAGATCTCACTGGGGTGCTCTCCTTTGGGAAATGTTCACTGGAAAGTGTAGGGATAGACTCCTCACACTCTCTGGAAAAGATGCAGAATCCTATGACCTCGTGAAGGCTACCCTGATTGAGGGCTTTGGATTCTCAACGGAGGAGTACAGGATTAGGTTCAGGGGGGCTCAAAAATCCTCGAGCCAGACCTGGGTTGATTTTGTTGACTTCTCAGTCAAAACACTAGATGGTTGGATTAATGGCAGTGGTGTCAATGATTATGAAGGGCTGTATAATTTGTTTATGAAGGAACACCTTTTAAGTAATTGTTTCAATGATAAACTGCATCAGCATCTGGTAGACCTAGGAGGCAGAAGGCAGAAGGCAGACCACTGGGTCAAGACAAGGGTGACCAAGGCTTCCACAGGGGGTGATCAAAAGAAAGGGGTCACAAAGCCTCCCCAGGGGAAGAGTGTTGAGACATCCAAGGAAAAAAGTAAAGAGTCTTCTACAGGGCCCCAAAAACCTGCACAGGAGGGTGGGTCCAAAGGGTCTTCACAATCCTCATTTGGGTACAAAGGTAAAAACTTTGATCCCAAAAAGGCCTGGAGTCGCAGCCGTAGTCAGCATGGATACCAAACTGGAGACAAGGCCTGTCCCAAGAAAGGTTCCACTTCAACTACTACTCCAGTTAGCACTGGAATAGCCAGTCTCCAGGTGGGATCAGGAGTGTGCCCAGAGCAAATCAGGGTCCTCACTGAAGCTACATTGGTCTCTGAGGGTGGGGTGGACTTAGCCACACTAGCTGCCTGGCCACCTAACATGCAAAAATACAGGCAACAGCTCTTTATTAATGGGACTAGAGTAGAGGCCCTGAGGAATACAGGTGCCAGTGTCACTATGGTGACAGAAAAACTGGTTTCCCCAGGACAATACCTGACCGGACAAACTTCTCCAGTCACCAATGCTGACAATCAGACTTAAGTACATCCCATGGCTATGGTAACTTTAGAATGGGGAGGGGTCAATGGCCTTAAACAGGTGGTAGACTCTTCTGCTATACCAGTAGAATGTCTGGTTGGAAATGATCTGGAGTCCTCACCATGGGCTGAGGTAGAACTCAAAACCCATGCAGCCATGCTGGGTATCCCTGAAATTGTGTGTGTCAAGACTAGGGCACAGTGCAGAGCTCAGCGTGAAAAAGAGGTGTTGGAGTCTGGAATAATGGCCCAACCCTCCAAGAGAAAAGGAAAGAAGACTGGGGAACAAGTTTCAGCACAGAAAATGAAACAGAACCTCACTTCTCAGGGAACTGAGCCTATGGAGTTAGAACCTTACCAGGTTGAGCTCTTGGGCCCAGGGGGACCCTCAAGGGAACAGCTGTGCAAGGGGCAAGAAACTTGTCCCTCTCTTGAAGGCCTAAGGCAGCAAGCTGCTGAACAAAAAAAAGGAACTGTCAGTGGAACACACAGGGTCTATTGGGAAGATGGACTCCTTTACACTGAGGCAAGAGATCCCAAACCTGGTGCCACTAGGAGAGTGGTAGTGCCTCAGGAGTTTAGGGAGTTCATTCTGACCTTAGCCCATGACATTCCCCTTGCTGGGCATTTGGGACAAACCAAGACATGGGAGAGGTTAGTCAACCATTTCTATTGTCACAATAGAATATTGTCCCAGAAGGTAAAGGAGTTTTGTGCCTCCTGTGCCACCTGTCAAACCAGTGGTAAGGCAGGTGGACACCCAAAGGCCCCCCTCATTCCACTTCCAGTGGTGGGGGTCCCCTTTGAAAGAGTGCGAGTGGATATAGTGGGTCCACTTGAACCTCCCACAGCATCAGGGAATCAGTATATCCTAGTATTAGTGGATCATGCTACTAGGTACCCTGAAGCAATTCCCCTTAGGTTCACTACTGCCCCTGCAGTGGCTAAAGCACTCATTGGGATTTTTATCAGAGTGGGATTTCCTAAGGAGGGGGTTTCTGACAGAGGTACCAACTTCATGTCAGCTTACCTGAAACATATGTGGAATGAGTGTGGGGTGACTTACAAATTCACCACACCATACCATCCACAAACCAATTGTCTTGTTGAGAGATTTAACAAGCCATTGAAAAGGTATGATCATGGGGCTCCCTGAAAAACTCAAAAGGAGATGGGATGTCCTCCTGCCAGGCCTGCTTTTCACCTACACAGAGGTGCCTCAGAAGGGAGTAGGGTTGTCCCCCTTTGAACTTCTGTTTGCCCATCCTGTAAGGGGACCACTAGCTCTTGTAAAAGAAGCCTGGGAGAGACCTCTCTATGAGCCTAAGCAAGATATAGTGGACTATGTACTAGGCCTACGTTCAAGGATGGCAGAGTATATGGAAAAGGCAAGCAAAAACCTTGAGGCCAGCCAACAACTCCAGAAGATGTGGTACGACCAAAAGGCTGTTATGGTTGAGTTTCAGCCAGGGCAGAAAGTCTGGGTTCTGGAGCCTGTGGCTCGCAGGGCACTTCAGGGCAGATGGAGTGGCCCTTACCCAGTGCTAGAAAGAAAGAGTCAGGTCACCTACCTGGTAGGCACTGGCAGGACCCCCAAAAGGGTGATCCATGTGAACCGCCTCAAACTCTTTCATGACGGGGCAGATGTGAATCTGTTTATGGTAACAGATGAGGACCAGGAAGCTGAGATTGAACCTCTCCCTGATCTCCTCTTCACAGACCCTAAAGATGGCTCAGTAGATGGAGTGATCTATTCAGACACCCTCTCTGACCAACAGCAATCTGACTGTAGGCAAGTCTTACAACAGTTTTCTGATCTCTTTTCCCTAACCCCTGGTCAGACACACCTGTGTACACATGATGTGGACACAGGAGACAGCATGCCTGTCAAGAACAACATTTTCAGACAGTCTGACCAAGTTAAGGAAAGCATCAAAGTGGAAGTCCACAAGATATTGGAATTGTGAGTCATTGAGCACTCTGAAAGCCCCTGGGCTAGCCCAGTGGTCTTAGTCCCCAAACCTCATACCTAGGATGGAAAGAGAGAGATGAGGTTTTGTGTGGACTACAGAGGACTTAATTCTGTCACCAAGACAGATGCCCATCCCATTTCAAGGGCAGATGAGTTAATTGACAAACTAGGTGCTGCCAGATATTTAAGTACCTTTGACTTGGGAGCAGGGTACTGGCAAATCAAAATGGCACCAGGAGCAAAAAAAAAGACAGCATTCTCCACACCTGATGGGCATTATCAGTTTACTGTTATGCACTTTGGATTGGAGAATGCCCCTGCCACCTTCCAAAGGTCCTTGCTGGCTTGGAGTCCTTTAGTGCAGCTTATCTTGATGATATTGCTGTCTTTAGCTCCAGCTGGCAGGATCACCTGGTCCACCTGAAGAAGGTTTTGAAGGCCCTGCAAGCAGCAGGCCTCTCTATCAAGGCATCCAAATGTCAAACAGGGCAGGGAACTGTGGTTTACTTGGGACACCTTGTAGGTGGAGGCCAAGTTCAGCCACTCCAACCCAAGATCCAGACTATTCAGGACTGGGTAGCTCCACAAACCCAGACTCAAGTCCGGGCATTCCTTGGCTTGACTGATTACTATAGGAGGTTTGTGAAGGATTATGGATCAATAGTGACCCGTCTCACAGAACTCACCTACAAGAAAATGCCCAAGAAAGTTAACTGGACCTTGGACTGTCAAAAGGCCTTTGACACCCTGAAGCAAGCAATGTGCACAGCACCAGTTTTGAAAGCTTCAGATTACTCTAAGCAGTTCATTGTGCAGACAGATGCCTCTGAACATTGGATAGGAGCAGTCCTGTCCCAAACAAATGATGATGACCTTGACCAGCCTGTTGCTTTTATTAGCAGGAGGTTACTCCCCAGGGAGATGCGTTGGAGTGCCATTGAGAGGGAGGCATTTGCTGTGGTCTGGTCCCTGAAGAAGTTGAGACCATACCTTTTCGGTACTCACTTCATAGTTCAAACTGACCACAGACCTCTCAGATGGCTCATGCACATGAAAGGAGAAAACCCTAAACTGTTGAGGTGGTCCATATCCCTACAGGGAATGTACTTTATAGTGGAACACAGACCTGGGACTGCCCATGCCAATGCAGATGGCCTTTCCAGGTTCTTCCACTTAGAAAATGAAGACTCTCTTGGGAAAGGTCAGTCTCATCCTTTCGTTTTGGGGGAAGGGTGTGTAAGGAAATGTCTCCTTGGCATGGTTACCCCCTAACTTTTTGCCTTTGCTGAAGTTAAGTTATGATTTGAAAGTGTGCTGGGACCCTGCTAACCAGACCCCAGCACCAGTGTTCTTTCTCTAAACTGTACCTTTGTCTCCACAATTGGCACACCCCTGGCACTCAGGTAAGTCCCTTGTAACTGGGATCCTTGGTACCAAGGGCCCTGATGCCAGGGAAGGTCTCTAAGGACTGCAGCATGTCTTATGCCACCCTAGGGACCCCTCACTCAGCAAATGCACACTGCCTCACAGCTTGTGTATGCTGGTGGGGAGAAAATGACTAAGTCGACATGGCACTCCCCTCAGAGTGCCATGCCAACCTCACACTGCCTGTGGAATAAGTAAGTCACCCCTCTAGCAGGCCTTACAACCCTAATGCAGGGTGCACTATACCACAGGTGAGGGCATATGTGCATGAGCACTATCTAATGTCTAATGCAAAACTTTAGACATTGTAAGTACAGGGTAGCCATAAGAGTATATGGTCTGGGAGTTTGTCAAACTTCTCAACACAATAAATGCACACTGATGCCGGTGTGCAATTTATTGTAACATACACCCAGAGGGCATCTTAGAGATGCCCCCTGAATACCTACCCGACTTCTAGTGTAGGCTGACCAGTTTCTGCCAGCCTGCCACACACCAGACATGTTGCTGGCCACATGTGGAGAGTGCCTTTGTCACTCTGTGGCCAGGAACAAAGCCTGTACTGGGTGGAGGTGCTTCTCACCTCCCCCTGCAGGAACTGTAATATCTGGTGGTGAGCCTCAAAGGCTCACCCCTTTTGTTACAGCGCCCCAGGGCATCCCAGCTAGTGGAGATGCCCGCCCCTCCGGCCACTGCCCCCACTTTTGGCGGCAAGGCTGGAGGAGATAATGAGAAAAACAGGGAGGAGTCACCCACCAGTCAGGATAGGCCCTAAGGTGACCTGAGCTGAGGTGACCCCTGCCTTGAGAAATCCTTCATCTTGAGTTTGGAGGATTCCCCCAATAGGATTAGGGATCTGCCCCCCCTCCCCACAGGGAGGAGGCACAAAGAGGGTGTAGCCACCCTCAAGGACAGTAGCCATTAGCTACTGCCCTCCCAGACCTACACCCACCCCTAAATGCAGTATTTAGGGGCTCCCCAGATCTCAGGAAATCAGATTCCTGCAACCTGAAGAAAGAAGAAGGACTGTGTTATGTTCAACCTTTGGTATTGCCGTGGTGATTGCCTTGGCAATAGAATCCTGGAACTGGGGATTCTACAAGGAACGGTTTGTGATCAGTGGGAAGGACAGCATTGAGGAAAGGCTGGAGGTTTATGTTGTTGTGGGTGGATGTTAATAAAGAGACTTGGATTAAGAGGAGACTGCCTCCGTGTCAAGTGGCGACGAGCTTTACTGCATCCACCCTTCATTGGACCTACACGATGTTTGTAGTTTTGGAATAACGTCTGTGCCGGTTCACGTGCACCTCCAGTGTGCGGAATAACAGCTGATCGTACAGCTGACTGTGAGCAACGTGTGGCGGTTTATGTGCACTTCCGGCGTGTGGAAGAACAGCTGATCATACAGCTAACTGTTAGCAACTCGCGCATTTTCTTAAAAACTGGCAACATGTTTTACTAACACGTGTGGATCCTATATGACTACTTGAGTGTTTTTAAGGTGTGTATATAAAGCAACGCGCTTTGTTGAATATGCGCATTCTTTTCAAAACAAACAACGTGCTTTATTAAACTCGCGCGCACCTCCTTAAGCCTTTGTGGAGTGGCAGCTGATCGTGGCAGCTTACTGTGAATGGCACGTTTTGTTGAGTGTGCGCATTCTTTTAAAAACAGACAACGTGTTTTATTGGACACATGTACAGCTGTAGCTGACAGCTGACTGTAGGCAAAGTGAATTCTAGCCTCTAGATACGTGCGCACCGCCGTAGGAGTTTTGTGGCTGTTTGAATGTTTTCGGCTTATGCATTCTTTAAAAACAGGTGACGTGCTATACTGAACACGCGCTCACCTCGTGCAGCTTTTCAAAGCTCCTATGGCTATTTTGTACTGTCTACATGTTCAACAGCATAAACTTACCATATCCAGGTGAATCCTGGTCCCACTGACACTGTAGAAACATACTTTTTACTACAGGAAGTGAATATAGACTAGTGTGCTAACATAACTTGAATTTTGGCACATTCAGGAAGTACGAAGAAGGAATCCTGTATCAGACAGTTTTATCTACATTTTATTTTCTTTATCATTAACAATGGCTCATCAGTCTCTCCTCAGCATGTCTCAGCCTCCACAATTCTTATCTGAACGGGATGAGCCAATTTTACCATGGAAATAATAGATAAACTTATTTGATTCATACTTAATTGGTATTGGTGGAGAGAAATTTTCCCCTGCAAGGAAACAAGGCATTCTGTTACACAATTTGGGAGTTGAGGGACGAAATATTTATGACAGCCTTGATTTGATAACTGTTGGTACAGCTGAAGGTGAACCTAGAGATGTTTATGAAATGTCACTTATGATGCTCAAAAAACATTTTGGTGGTCACATAAATGTTGTCATGGAAAGACACAAGTTTTTCATGAGAATGCAAGCTAAGGATGAAAGGGTTGGTAATTACATTGCTTCACTGAAGACGTTGGCCAAAACATGTGACTTTGCTGAACTCACAGACTCTTTAATACGTGACCAACTTGTGCGTTGTACTAATAACCCTAGGGTCCAAGAAAAATTACTAGCTAAGAACCCAAGCTTGCAGGAAGCTCAAATTATCGCTGAGAGCATGGAACATGCCATCTTATGGGCCAAGGAGATGAAGGGTGCAGGTCCCAGTCATGGCATCCATGCTGAATCTGCAATTCCGGGGTCATCTTGTGAATATGTTCAAGAATGTGACTTTGTGCAGAAAGTGTCCAGTAAAGCAAAAATTAGTAATGATACCCTGGAGAAAGGCAATGTCAGATGTTACAAGTGTGGCAATTTTGGTCATTTGGCTAATAACCCGAAATGCTTTGCTAGAAATGTAAATTGCAGGAATTGTGGAAAAAGGGGGCATTTGGCGAAAGTTTGCAAAAGTTCAAAAGTGAATATAGTCAGTGAGTCAACAAGCGCACAACAGATGATTTTACATGTTGATTATACAGTCAACAGCGCAGTGAAGATAAGCTAGTCATGCCAAAGTGTGATATTGGTATTGATGGGAAAACTGTCCCAGTACTTGCTGATTCAGGATCCCTGTTTACGCTAATTGGGGAAAAGAATTGGGAAAGGATCTTTGCAGGTGAAAAGATTGAACTAATTCCACCTGACATTGATCCTATTGGATATGGTGGACAGAAAATTGATCTTATCGGATACTCTGTAATGACGATAGAATTTAAAGGGTGTGAAACAGTTGGAAAGGTTTACGTAGCAAAACGGGGCAACAATCTGTTGGGGTGGCGCCATCAAAGAGATTTAGGAATTGTTTTGAACCCAAATATTCCTGACCAAGTTCTTTCTGTTTCTAATTTGGGTGATGATGAGGAAATTATGAGCAATTTCCCAGAGGTCTTTAATGATGGGCTTGGACTACTGAAAAATTTCAAACATAAAATAATCTTAAAATCCAATGCCAGTCCGGCTGTATTCAAAGTAAGGAAGGTACCCCACCTGATGTTGCAGCCCTTGCAAGATGAGCTTGACAGATTACTAGGCTTGGGTGTTATAGAAGAAATTGAGGCCTCAGAGTGGTTAGCACCCATAGTTTTAGTTCCCAAAGATAATGGAAAAAAAATCAGATTATGTGTGGACCTTAGAGCTCTCAATCAATGCATTTGGGTAGACCACCAGCCATTGCCTAATATCATTGAGACTTTGACCATGTTAACTGGGGCCAATGTGTTCAGTGTTTTGGACCTCTCGGCAGTGTATCATCAAATCCTGATCGATGAAGGCTCAAGACATCTTACCTCCTTTGTTACTCCTTTGGGGGCGTTCAGATATGTTAGAATGCCTATTGGTTTGGCTTCTGCTACTGCTTGTTTTCAGAGAATTATGAAGGAGGTACTCAAAGGTATTGATTCTGTCTTGTTTTTCCAGGATGACATTCTTGTTTATGGCAAAGACACTGACAAGCATGATACTATGCTTAAAGCTGTTCTTGTGAGGTTGAGAGAAAATGGGTTGACTGTGAAGAAGGAGAAATGTAAGTTTAGAGTTGGAACGGTTTCTTTTCTTGGTCACACTATCTCTGGTGATGGTATCAAACCAAAATTAGAGTTAGCAAAATCAATTATGTCAGTACCAATACCTGTAGACAAAGATCAAGTACGATCGTTCCTTGGTCTTGCAGAATACTACTCTAAATTCGTCAAGAATTTTGCGAGTATTGTTCAACCGTTAAGAATGATCCTGAAGAAGGGTGTGAAGTATGAGTGGACTCCACAGTGTGAGGAGGCGTTTAATGCAGTGAAAAATGACATAGGGAAGATGTCCACCTTTGGCCATTTTGATGTTAAGCGTAAAACATTCTTATCCACTGATGCTAGCTTGAAAGGCCTTGGTGCAGTTCTTTCGCAATATGTGGATGGAGAAGAAAGAGTAGTGGCGTTTGCTTCACGTTCTCTTAAAAGTCAAGAAGAACGGTATTCAGTGATTGAGCGTGAAGCATTGGCCTGCACCTGGGCTATAAATCATTTCAAATATTACTTATGGGGTTTACCATTTGTGCTCAGGAGTGATCACAAACCTTTAGTACACATATTCACCTGCCGAAACATTGAGAGTACGACACCACGTATTAAGCGTTGGGTGGAAAGCTTGTAGATTTTAATTATCTTGTGGAGTATTATCCTGGAAAGAAGAATATTCCTGCAGATTTCCTGTCTAGATCACCAGTGGTTGATTGCAGTTTTGATGAGCAAGTTCCTGTGTTGTGGATTAAGGAATCTGCTCTAGACAAGGTGGAATGGGATGGAGAATGTAGTAAGGACCTGGTTTTAAGATTAGTCATGGATTATGTGGTTCAAGGTTGGCCATGTTTGAGTGAATGTCATGAAGATACCAAAGTCTTTTGGAACGTTAGGGATGAGTTGAGTATCATCAATGGCAATTTGTTCAGAAATAATAGGTTAGTTCCTCCTGTTAGTTTATGTGAAAAGCTTATTAACTTAGGTCATGAGGGACATCTAGGTAGGAATCTCACAAAAGCTAATATCAGAGAGTGTTATTGGTGGCCGGGTCTAGATAAACAAGTAGAAGTTCTTGTGAGAGACTGTTTACCATGTGCTGGAAATGATAAATCCAGGGTAGTTCGGACTGCTCCTTTATCTCCTGTTTCTATTCCCAATGAACCATGGGTTAAATTGGGTCTGGATTTGGTGGGACCTTTTTAAATGTTGCCATACAATGAAAGATTTGTAATTGTTCTTGTCGATTATAATTCCAAATGGGTTACTGCTAGTTGTGTGTACTCTGTTACCACCAGAACTGTGATAGATTTTTTGCCTGATGTGTTTGCTTGTGAAGGAATTCCTAGAGTTATAGTGACGGATAATGGGGTTCAGTTCACTTCCTCAGAAATGAAGGATTTTCTTAAGAATTTGGCAATCTCTCATTATCGCACTTTATGCACCCCAAGCTAACGGGTTGGTTGAGAAAATGAATCAGTTAGTGAAGGCAAGTGTTCAAGTAGCTTTAGAAAACAGATGGCCATTGAAAACTGTGTTGAGGGAGAAGTTGTGGGCACACAGGAATGCACCCAATGTTGTTACTGGCATGTCTCCCTTTCGTATTTTGAAGGGTAGGTTAGCAGACTCAAAGCTGAATCCTTCATGGTTGCATCCTAAAACTCAAGCTAGAGTAAAGTTTAATGATTTGAAGAATATTCAGGCTGGCTAGAGTAATTGCGAACCAGACAAAGTATAAGAAGCAATTTGATGAGAGGCGTTGCGTGCGTCAGAACAGTTGGTGTGTAGGTGATTTGGTGTTTATTAAGAAACCTGTTTGGTGTCCCAAAGGAGAATCTAAATATATTGGACCGAAGAAGATTATAGAAGTGAAGAAGAATGTTGTTGTTCTGGAAGGTGGTGAAGTTTGGAGCATGTCTCGACTAGCCAAGTGTACCAAGTTGTTGGGTGAACATGATGCTGTTTTGCCTGATGTGGATGTGAATGTAGGAGTAAGAAGGAGTGGAAGGAGCTGCACATATCCTAGACATCTTAAGGATTTTGTGAGTTAAATGAAGCTCAAGTTATGCACTAAGTACTGGTGTTAAGAACTGTAATGTACATTTTGTAATGGTTATTACAATCTGTTAGCTGTTCTGCAAACCTTATATTATGTTTGCTATTATGTCAATGTATGTAGTTATGTTATCAGGGGAGTTATCATTTATTTTTTATTATTTAAAGGGGAGATGTGTTATGTTTAACCAGTGGTATTGCTGTGGCGATTGCCTTGGCAATAGAATCCTGGAACTGGGGATTCTACGAGGAACGGTTTGTGATCAGTGGGAAGGACGGCATCGAGGAAAGGCTGGAAGTTTACGTTGTTGTGGGTGGATGTTAATTAAGAGACTTGGATTAAGAGGAGACTGCCTCCGTGTCAGAGTGCTGACCTACAAGCCTGCAGAGAAGGAGGAAGACAACAACTGCTTTGGCCCCAGCCCTACCGGCCTTTCTCCTACTTCGAAAACCTGCTCCAGCGACGCATCCAACAGGGACCAGTGACCTCTGAAGCCCAAGAGGACTGCCCTGGACTACAGGACCAAGAAACTCCTGTGAACAGCGGCCCTGTTCAAAACCAGCTACTTCTTTGCAACAAAGAAGCAACTTCCAAAGACTTCACGTTTCCCGCCGGAAGCGTGAGACTCTACACTCTGCACCCGACACCCCCGGCTCGACCTGCAGAAAACCAACACCTCAGCGGGGACTCCCCGGTGACTGTGAGTCCATGAGTAACCAGAGACGGCCCCCCTGAGCCCCCACATTGACGAACTCAGAGAGAATCCAGAGGCTCCCTGTGACTGCGACTGCCTGTAACAAGGGACCCGACACCTGGAACCAACACTGCACCTGCAGCCCACAGGACCCGAAGGAACCGAACTTCAATGCAGGAGTGACCCCCAGGTGACCCTCTGCATAGCCCAGATGGTGGCTGTCCCGAGAAGCCCCCCGTACCGGCCTGCACCGCTAGAGTGACCCCCGGGGCCCTCCATTGAAACCTATACAAAACCCGACACCTGCTTTGCACACTGCACCCGACCGCCCCTGTGCCGCTGAGGGTGTGTTTTGTGTGCCTACTTGTGTCCCCCCCATTGCTCTACAAAACACCCCTGGTCTGCCCCCCAAGGACGCAGGTACTTAACTGCTGGCAGACTAGAACCGGAGCACCCCTGTTCTCCATAGGCACCTATGTGTTTTGGGCATCTCTTTGACCTCTGCACCTGACCGGCCCTGAGCTGCTGGTGTGGTAACTTTGGGGTTGCCTTGAACCCCCAACAGTGGGCTGCCTATGCCCCAGGATTGAGACTTGTAAGTGTTTTACTTACCTCCTAATCTAACCTTTACTTACCTCCCTCAGGAACTGTTGATTTTTGCAATGTCGACTTATTGCCATTCTTACAAAGACTGTACATGATATTGTTTTCTACTGTTCCTAAAGTATCTAAGTGAAGTACCTTACATTTAAAGTGTTTACTGTAAATCTGGAACCTGTGGTTCTTAAAATAAACTAAGAAAATATATTTTTAAATATAAAAACCTATTGGCCTGGAGTAAGTCTTTGAGTGTGTGTTCCTCATTTATTGCCTGTGTGTGTACAACAAATGCTTAACACTACCCTCTAATAAGCCTACTGCTCGACCACACTACCACAAAATAGAGCATTAGAATTATCTGTTTTTGCTACTATCTTACCTCTAAGGGGTACCCTTGGACTCTGTGCACACTATTTCTTACTTTGAAATAGTATATACAGAGCCAACTTCCTACAGAGTATGATCATAGTCCAAAGCTCTTGCCATCTTTAGGTACAGAGATTGCAGTTTGTTCTTGTTCCATGATTCAAAGAAGGTGCTACGCCCAGTTCACAAAGGGTCTCAATCCGATATCACGGAGACGCCTTTGTTTCAGAGTCTATTGGTGAGTTTATACTGTTATGTAAGAGTATATGCATATTTGTCCTAACCATTTCCTTTACAGATCTCTCTCCTTGCAGTTCCCTACCCTAATTCCCTTCCCCCCGCCTGGCTTCATCAATACCCGGCGCCCTGATAGCATTCTGAGCTGTTGACGCCGGGAGGTGGGCCTTTTGGTCAGCAGCATGCAGATCCCGAGGAAAGGGCACTGTGACAGAATAGTGAGCTTACAAGTTTATACTTTCCTCTTGGTCTGTACGTGAGCTGCGCAAAATGGACACCTTAGACACCCTTATGCAAGTAGTCACTCAAATGCAAAGGGATTTAACAGACTCAAAAAATGTTACAGCCGATTTAGTTAACAAAGTAGCCCAGCTACAGAGTAAGGTGGCTTGGTCAGAACCTGAGTCTCGTCCTACGCATTCCACACCTACTAACATGAACGAGCTGACACAAATTCCTCTGGCTGCACCAGAAAGGTTTTCTGGGGATCCCAATAAGGTTCAGGTTTTTCTCACACAGGTGGAACTACACTTTACGTGCCGTCCCAGTGCCTTTCCGGATCCACAATCTAGAATTGTATTAGTTATATCCTATCTGAATGGTGATGCAGCTACTTGGGCAGTGCCATTAGTCCAATTAGATAGTACCCTTTTGTATAATTGGCGTCTTGTGGAGGAATATGAAATGGTATTTGACAGGTGCTCAATGATCATGTCTGCAGACAAAGAGTTTCTAGAGTTACGCCAAGGAAACAAAGACTTGATAACGTATTTGTCACACTTGAACCGGTTAGTAGTGGAAACCGCTTGGCCAGAGGAAAAAAGGTCAGCAGTGTTTTATCAAGGACTAAAAGACGAACTGAGAGACGTTATGGCCCAAATTGAACAGCAACTGAAAACTTGTACTGATTTAATTAATCTAACCCTGCGGCTATACCATAGACTCACAGAAAGAAAAGGAGTAAGGAAAAAATGGGAAAGGCCCAACTGGCGAATGGAAAAGTTTAGACACCCTCAGTTGTCCTCAGACCCTAATATAGAACCAATGGATATCGGAACTATTCGTCCACCTTTGACCAAAGAGGAGAAAGACATATGACGAAGAAATGGACAGTGTCTGTACTGTGGAAAAAAAGATCATTTCGTAAAGGAATGCGAAGTGAAACCCAAAGGTAAGCTTGATCCAACACTTGTGGCAAAGAAAAAGATAGCGGTTGCTTTGGAAAATACACAGGAAAACTAAAGTGCCCAAGAAAAAACGAAGGGGACCTCTTGGGAAAATTGACGACCCCTTCAGTGTGTTCTTGTACAAATCGTTATGTCAAACATTTCCGAATTTTAGCACAACTAACTTTACAGGGAAAATGTCATACTGTACAAGTTCTAAATGATTCAGGGGCAACAGGAAATTTTGTGGACCAACAAACTGCACTAGACTTGCAAATACGCAGTGTCAAGAAAAAGGTTCCTGAAGTTGTTTATGCAGTTGATGGGAGTGAATTGGCATGAGGCCCCGTTACTATGCAAACCTCACGAATACAAATGATTTGCAAATATGATGGGAATTAGAACCACTGTGAGATAATTCGCTTCGATATAATCCGAGCACCCCAACATGGTTTTATTTTAGGAATGCCGTGGTTAATGTTACACAATCCATGCATAGACTGGCGTAACCAGGTTTTGCGTTTTTCTTCTTCCTCTTGTTTAAACAAGTGTCTTCAACCAAGAAGAGACAAGGAAGGGAATCCTCAACACTCTATTGTTATTGAAGCAGAGAAGGAAATTGATCTGCCACAACAGTATTCAGAATGTAATGAAGTTTTATGTGAAAAGAAAGCAAGCTCATTACCACCTCACAGGTCGTACGACTGCCAGATCGATCTTATATCCAGCGCGAATATACCAAATTGTAGAATCTATGCATTATCAGAGAAAGAAAACCAAGTCCTACGAGAATACTTTGATCAATGCTTAGCCAACGAGCTAATTAGGCCATCACGATCTCCAGCTGCTTCTCCGCTGTTTTTTGTATCCAAAGCCAATGGTGAATTGAGACCTTGTATTGACTTTAGAGCAATAAATAAGATTGCTGTTAAAAATAAATACCCACTACCCCTCATACCAGTCTTATTAGATCAGGTAAAATCAGCAGTTATTTACACCAAACTTGATTTACAAGGTGCTTATCACCTAGTTCGAATTCGAGAGGGGTCTCTTTGAGTATCCAGTGATGCTGTTTGGTCTATGTAATGCCCCAGCAGCTTTTCAATATTTCCTAAATGATGTTCTGAGAGAATACCTAGACATCTTTGTCATCGTTTATATTGACGATATATTGATCTATTCAAACTCCGAAGAAATTCATGAAAAACAAAGGTGTTACAAACTCTACGAAACCATAATTTGTTTAGCAAATTAAGTAAATGCGAATTTCATACCAAAGAAGTATTTTTGGGAGTCATTTTAACACCTGACGGCATGCAAATGACTGAGAGAAAAATTCAGGCTGTAGCAGAATGGTCCACACCTAAATCAGTATGTGACATTCAATGTTTTTTGGGCTTTGCAAATTTTTACCGACGCTTCATCCATCACTTTTCCCAAAAGGTAGCACCAATCACCAAATTGCTTAGGAAAAAGGCCGTCTTCAACTGGTCCCAAGAGACAGAGAAGGCATTTCAAGAGTTAAAAAAGGCTTTTACTTCAGCTCCCATTCTAGCTCATCCCAATGTGGAGGAACCATTCATTGTGGAAGCCGATTTCGCTGTTGGGGCCATCCTTTCCCAACCTCACCTAGAAACTGGACAATTGCACCCCATAGCATATGTGTCACGAAAACTGAATGAAGCGGAACAGAATTACACCATTGCGGAAAAAGAATTACTAGCAATCCGCAATGCTTTCAAAGGATGGAGAAATTATCTGTTGGGAGCAAAACACACCATAACTGTATACTCTGACCATAGAAATTTACAATTTATGAGCTCTGCCAGACTACTAACTCCAAGGCAACTGAGATGGATGTTATTCTTTGCAGAATTTGATTTCACAGTGACTTTTAGACCAGGAGTAGATAACCGCAAGGCCGATGCATTGTCTAGGCAAGATTCTTCAATCACACATACTGAACAAAAACCATGCCTATTATAACGCCTTCAAAAGTGTTGTGTTTAATAGCGGCCGAAAAATTATTTGATCTCATTCGTAATCATTTTCATATCACCAAGTGGCAAGAATGGTTACAACAAGACACCAAAAGGTCCATTCAACAAGGCCTACCTCTGCACGAATCTCGAGTGTTTCTGCCTACTGAAGAGTTAAGGGAGACAGCTTTTCATTGGTTGCATACTCATCCTCTGGCAGGTCATCCAGGTCCTCAAACAACACTAGAATTAATAAAAAGGTATTCTTGGGGGCCTACATTTGTTTATGACTTAAAGCAAATGTTGCAATCATGCAAAGTATGTGCAAGATGCAAAAGTGAACATAGCAAGCCTAAGGGTATATTGATACCGCTACCCATTCCCAATCATCCATGGAAACATATCTCCATGGATTTTATTACTGGTCTTCCCCAAGTAAGGCACAATTCAACCATTTTAGTGGTGGTAGATAGTCTTACTAAATATGCTCATTTCATTGCATGTAAAGGTCTCCCAACATCGGACACTTTAGCAACTATCATCTTAGAAAACATTGTTCGCCTTCATGGACTTCCAAGAGTCATCCTCTCTGATAGAGGGACACAATTTTCTGCACGTTTTTGGCAGCAATGGTGCAAGGCTTTGCAAATTGATTCAACCTTGTCCACTAGTTATCATCCACAAACGGATGGTCAAACAGAGAGACTGAACCAAACTCTAAAAACAATATTTACGATGTTATGCAACAAAGTCTCCAAAAACCTGGCTGGATCTCCTGTGGCTTGCAGAACTGGCTTATAACAACTCTCACCACTCTTCAATAAACTCAACTCCCTTCTATGGTTTATATGGGCGTCATCCGCACATTTTGCCAGTTACGCAACCTGCTTCTATGCAAATCACTCCAGCAGTCATGGATATGTTAACACACATGAAAATAATACATTCACAACTACAAGCAAATCTACACCAGGCAAAGACAAAATATAAAATGCAGTATGACAAAAAACACTAGCCTGGTCCTCAGTATATAGACAAAGATAGAGTTTGGTTATCCACGAAAAACTTTGTATTAAAAAATAAAAACATGTTTCATCCAAAATTCAGTGAACCCTGTAACATATAAACTAAAATTGCCATTGTCCTTGAAAATCCATCCAGCGTTTCACACTTCACTTCTTAAACCTGGTTCGCCCTCAAGTGTCGCACAACCTGCTCCTCTACTAGTGCAAGGTCATTGGGAGTATGAGGTGCGAGCTATTTTAGACTCCTGATATCGTGGGTCTTCCCTTTGGTATTTAGGGGGTTATTACAACTTTGGAGGAGGTGTTACTCCGTCCCAAAAGTGACGGTAAAGTGACGGATATACCACCAGCAGTATTACGAGTTCCATAGGATATAATGGACTCGTAATACGGCTGGTGGTATATCCGTCACTTTACCGTCACTTTTGGGACGGATTAACACCACCTCCAAAGTTGTAATAACCCCCTTAGTGTCCTGGAAGGGATACGGACCGGAAAATGACTCATGGGA
Organism: Pleurodeles waltl; assembly: GCF_031143425.1. Classification (NCBI taxonomy): domain Eukaryota; kingdom Metazoa; phylum Chordata; class Amphibia; order Caudata; family Salamandridae; genus Pleurodeles; species Pleurodeles waltl. The sequence goes on along the minus strand of NC_090445.1, from coordinate 58,448,923 downwards.
ACCTGCACGGCATGTTCATGCACCACGTTTGGTGCAACGCTTTCATCTCCTCCACCATTATAAGCCGGGTCCTGGACTGCGCTTGGGAGAGGGGTGTAATGTTAGGAATAAGGCAGTGCACGGTGCAGGACCGCGCCCAGCGCCAGTCCCCCTGGCCCTCTCAGACACACCTACTCCCCCCTCACCCTCCACTCTCCCAACCCAGGCACCCGCCCCACATGCACCCCATCTAGCCCCACACACACTCATGGCCCCTTCACCTGCCACACATGTCGCTTCTCCTGCTCCTCATCCCTCACACCACACACCAACCATAGCGACCCCAACATCAACAAACACGACACCCCCAACACAACACTCACCCACCCTGCCCCCGCCAACCAACCTCGCCGCACACCAGCCCACAACCAGAACACACCCTGCAACAACACCCTCACACACCACACCACCGCCACCCACCACAACCACCTCAACTGCCTGCTCCTCAAAATCCGCTCCCTTCACAAACATGCCATAGAACTCTGGGACCTCATCACATCACACTCACCTGACATCGCCTTCCTCACGGAAACCTGGACCAACCCCTCCTCAGAACCAGACATAGCCATAGCCACCCCCAAGGGATACAAACTCCAAGACAAAGACCGCCTCAACAGGCCAAGCGGTGGCATCGCCATCCTACACAGAGACACCATCAAAGTGACCACCAGCTCCCAAGACACTATTGACAACACTGAACACATGCACTTCCTCATCCACATTAACAACAACTCCACCCTCAGAGGTACACTAATCTACAGACCACCCGGACCACGCCCCACCTTCTGCGACACCATCGCTGACAGCATCAGCTCACACGCCCTCACCTCCACAGACTACATCATACTTGGTGATTTCAACTTTCACTTAGAAAACCTACAGGACCACAACACTACCTCCCTCATAGACAACCTCACCAACCTTGGACTCAAACAACTGGTCACCGCACCCACCCACTCAGCAGGACACACGCTCGACACAATTTTCACCGAAAGCTAACACATAGCCTACATCCACACCACCGAACTCCTCTGGACTGACCACCACTGCGTCCACTTCTCCTTCACCAAACCCCCCACACACTACCATCAACACACCACCCCCTACCGCATGTGGGACAAGATCCCCACAGAACGACTAAACTCCCAACTGGCCCACAACCTCCCCCCCCATGCCAACGACCCGAATACAGGAGCACACAACCTCTCCAAATGGATCACTAACTGTGGAGACACACTAGCCCCCCCTCAGAAAACACATCGCCACCCGCAACATCAAGAACGCCCCATGGTTCACCCCTGAACTCCAAGACTTCAAGCGCAAATGCCACCAAGCTGAGAAAATATGGCGACTAGAACCTTCCAAAACCAACTTCTCCAGCCTCAAAACCACCATTCGCACCCATCACCAACTCATAAACACCGCCAAAAGTGATCACTACAAGACACGCTTTGACAGCAACTCTCAAAACAGCAAAGAACTCTTCACCATCATCAATGAACTTGCCAAACCCAAAGCCAGCAACATAGACCCCACACACACTCAGCCCCTATGTGACGCCCTTTCCAACCACTTCCTCCACAAGATCCTGGACATCCACAACAGCTTCATACCACACACACCCCTCACTCACCCTACCCAACCCCCACTCATGACCCCCCACCAAACTCTCCACCTGGACCCCCACCACACACGAAGAATCCAAAAAAAACATGAACTCCATCCACTCCGGGTCCCCCTCCGACCCCTGCCCAAACCGCATCTACAACAAAGTTAGCCCAACCATCGCCCCCATACTCTACAACATAATCAACTCCTCTTTCGTCTCCGCCACCTACCCAGACCCCTGGAAGCACGCGGTAATCACCGCTCTCCTAAAAAAAACAAGCCAACCCGGAGATCCTCTCCAACTACCGCCCCATCTCCCTCCTCCCTTTCCCCGCCAAGGTTGCAGAGAAATTAGTCAACACCTGCTTATCCCACTTCCTCAAAGCAAACAACACTCTTGACCCCTCACAATCCGGGTTCAGCAAAAACCACAGCACGGAAACCGCCCTCATCGCATGCACTGACGACATCTGGACCAAATTCGACAAAGGCAAGACCGTCGCATTCATCCTCCTAGACCTCTCCGCAGCTTTTGACACTGTCTACCACCACACACTCCGCACACGCCTCCACAACATAGGAATTCGCCACAAAGCCTTAGACTGGCTCACCTCCTTCCTCACCGACTGGACCCACTCTTCTACTCCAACACTACCAAGATCACCTGCGGAGTCCCCCAAGGGTCCTCCCTCAGCCCCACACTCTTCAACATCTACATGATCCCCCTAGCCAACATCCTCCGAGCACACGGAATCACTATCCTCTCCTATGTAGATGACACCCAACTCATCCTCTCCCTCAACCGCAACCCCACAACCGCCAAAACCAACCTACACGCTGCTCTCCTCGACACTGCCAACTGGATGACCACTAACCACCTCAAGCTCAACTCAACCAAAACTGAGATCATCATCTTCGGCCCCAACAAAACCACATGGGACGACTTCTGGTGGCCCACCACCCTAGGCCCCGCACCCACCCCCGGCAACCACGCATGCAACCTCAGCATCATCCTTGACCCCTCCCTCTCCATGACACAGCAAATTAATGCTCTAACCTCCTCCTGCTTCCACACACTCCACACTCTAAAAAAAATCATTCAAATGGATTCCCCCAGAAACCAGAAAGATAGTCACCCACCCACTCATCAGCAGCAGACTGGACAACGGTAACGCCCTCTACGCCGGCACCACACTCAAACTCAAACGCAAACTCCAGAGAATCCAGAACACAGCTGCACGCCTCGTCCTTGGCCTCCCCTGCCACAAACGAATCTCACCACACCTCAAATCCCTTCACTGGCTCCCCATAGACAAGAGAATCACATTCAAGATCCTCATCCACGCACACAAATCCATCCACAACACCGGCCCCACCTACCTCAACGATAGAGTGAACTTCCACACTCCCACACGCAACCTCCGATCAGCCGACCTCACCCTAGCCACAGTCCCCCGCATCCACCGCACCACCACAGGAGGCAGGTCCTAATCCTACCTCGCCCCCAAAACCTGGAACTCCCTCCCCACCGACCTTCGCGAAACCAAGGACCTCCTGGTCTTCAGAAAGAAGCTCAAGACATGGTTGTTCGATCAGTGACCCTCCCAGCACCCCCTGTTCCCCTCTCCAGCGCCTTGAGACCCTCACAGGTGAGTAGCGCGCTCTACACATTTTTTAGTTTTTTTGATTGATTGATTGATTGATGTAGCTGCAGGGTCAGGACATTGGTGGACAAGATGCACTTATCAAAGCCATTCTATGAATGGGCTGCAACTCTCAAGTTTTTAGAGGCAGCGGCCATCTTGGGGTGTGGCAGGCCTATAAAGCTCAGCCACACCCAAGCACATCGCTCACTATTTTGAAGACTTCGGTGCAGTCGGACCTCATGGGGAGTTTCCTCTGAAGAAAGAGGATTTCCTGCATGGCAGAGTGGCAGAATGTCAGAGTATTATTTCCATGGTGAATTCAAAAACGAGTAGGTCGTACTCGTATCCGTAATGTCTTGATGAGTCAAATCTTGAAGGGGGTTGTTTACTCCCAAAAGTAAAGCGCCCCTTAGCAAAACGAGCAAAACGCTTTAGACCAAAAGTAAAGCGCTCCTGGCACGACGATCAAAGCACTTCAGGCCAAACAAGTAAAGCACCCTTGGCACGACAATCAAAGGGCTGCAGGCCACACAAGTAAAGCGCCCCTTAGCACAGCGAGCAAAGCGCTTCAGGCTATATGAGTAAAGCGCCCTTGGCACGACAATCAGAGCGCTTCAGGCTAAAGACTAATGCGCCCTTGGCACGATCATCAAAGCGCTTCAGGCCACACGAGGAAAGCACCCTTGGCACGACAATCAAAGCGCTTCAGGCCACACGAGTAAAGCGCTCTTGGCACGACAATCAAAGCGATTCAGGCCACATGAGTAAAGCGCTCTTGGCACGACAATCAAATTGCTTCAGGCCACACGAGTAAAGCGACCTTGGCACGACAATCAAAGCGCTTCAGACAAAACGAGTAAAGCGCCCCTTTACACAACGAGCAAAGCGCTTCAGACAAAATGAGTAAAGCACCCCTTTACACAACGAGCAAAGCGCTTCAGGCAAAATGAGAAGAAGCGCCCCCGGCATAATGAGTAAAGCGCTTCATGCATGACGATCAAATCGCTTCAAGTTCAATTAGTAAAACTTTTCAGGCCTCAGTTGCAAATGTGAAAGCGCTTGAGAAAAGCAAGCTGTAGTTTCATTGTTTTTTGGGAAGTACAATATGTGAGATACATATTTAAATCTTTGCGCATTTCTAGGCTGAGATCAAACGTTTATGTTATGAAAGCATAATTGTTACATGGTTAATATTCAGAGTATGATCATAGTCCAAAGCTCTTGCCATCTTTAGGTACAGAGATTGCAGTTTGTTCGTGTTCCATGATTCAAAGAAAGGGCTACGCCCAATTCACAAACTTCAATTAACAGGCACCTGCTAGGGATGCCCGCTATCCCCACTGCTCTTCTCTCTAGCCATGGAGCCACCGGTGCATGCCCTTCCTGCGCATGAACAGAGCTAGGGAATTCCACTGGGAGACAGGCTGCACTTGGTTTACTTTTATGCAGAGACAACCTGCCTCTCTCTCTCAGGGGTGTCTATGACCCCCTGGCCGACATGGCACTGCCACTCAATACTAAGGGTTAACTGGGCCAAATCCTGCCTCTTTCCACTTGCCTCCGCAATGCCATATCCTGCACTTTAAAGTAATGATACCCTGCTGATATGGCAGCCAGCCATGATTCGTTACTTAGCCATTCACATCTATCATAGACCTGCAGACCTCCTAGATGGTAACCTCACTCAAGCGGAGACCTCACTGGGGGCACAGATGGCATTCTGGAGGTCACTGTTGCTTTCAGTGGCAGGATGCATAGCTTTCACAAAAATGGTGATGCTGACACACTTATACTTTTTCGCCAACCTTCCCCTTTTGTATCACTAAGCCTTTTTTCCACTCACTTGAAGCACTGACAGGTGAATTCATTTGGCATAGTACACGCTGCAGGGTGGCCTTTAGCAAACTTTACTTATCTACAGATGAGGGAGGACTTTTAGTGCCAATTTTGATCACTATTACTTGGCCTCTCAGCTGCAATGGGCAGCCCATGGTTGTCGTGCTTCCAGCTGGTAGAAACTGTGACTGCCACTGCCCACTGGGATTTGCCACTTATACTACACCTATTCCATCCTTACTCTAGAGTTGTGTTGTCTAGTTCCCCCCTTCTGTGAGTGGCATGTCGCTTTTACTGGCGATGCTTTTTCCTTACTAGAGCAGTACAGTCATACACTCCCGCACTAGCTCTACTAGGCACACTCTGGGTAGGACTGGTAACTTCCTTGGCAGAGGTGACCCCCTGGCATGAGGCTCATGTTCATACATTGAAAGACTTACATTGCAAAGGCATTCTCCTCCCTCTGGATGACCTTTATGTAAATGATGGGCTTCTTCCAGGCCAATTTCTTCTATATAATTCCCTCATCAGGTTGCTGGGAATAAACTGGGGGGACATGCAGCAAGAGCACGAAATGCACCTCACAATTCATACTTGCACGCCATGAGAACAGGCCGCCACTTAACAAGCTGGCTTGCCATCTCTGTCCGCATACATGCAGCAGCGCCACTTAATTCCTTGTGTCGCCAATGGGGTGCTGAGATGGGCCGCCCCTGTACAGACAGTGAGTGGCTGTCTATATCTATATTGGCATATCCTGCCCTGGTGTCCCGCAACGCTCATTTTAGGCTCATACAATACTATGTGATACATAAGGCTTACCTCACCCCAACAAGATCAACCACTAGTTTCACTGCACAGACGTAACTTGCCCCTGCTGCCACTTGCCTAATGACGGTTCCTGCACATGCTCTCAGCGCTTAACCAGTGCTAGAAGGGAGTCACCACTTGCCTAACGAACTGCCCAGGGCCTGCCCTGTTGCACAAATGGGAGGCGGGCCTGTGCGGTATGCTCCGCTGGACCAAGAAAAACAGGGTCATTAATAGCTTTATTGACTTAGGTCTTCTACTTGCCAAGCCCCTGATCACCTGTAGATGGAAGTCATCTGCTCCCTCTGTGGTCTTTGCCTGGGAGCATTCCATGAGAACCTGGGCTCAGCCTGAGAGTGTGGCCTTGCATAGAGAGGACGTCAGGGGCCTGAGCAAATACCCCATCTCAGCAGGTGGGATAATCTGCTGGTTCAGTTCCAATCTGCCCTGCTGGGTGCGACCACCCTCTGGCGGAACCATGGTCCCCGATTTAGCTGCGGCCACACCGGTTGCCCACCTAGTGCAAAGCACTTTGAGTTTATTAAACCTTTTCCACCCTTCCAGCAGGCGCAACACCCATTGGACTGCAATGGCTTTGACCCCCGTCAGGGTTCGTGGGCAGGAGCTGAGTCCTTTTCGCCAGACACCTTCAAAAGCATTCCTCTAATCCTCAAGAAAGTTTATAAAGTTCCTAAACGTCAGTTTGCGTTTTTATTCGCCTCAATTCTATTCAGCGCGAACCTCAAGTGCAGCGAAGTGCAGAGTATAAACTGAGTGTGGGACAGGTGTGAATTCATAGCAGGGATAAACCTGCGGTTATCACATGACAAATAACAATAGGGGTATGCAGCATCACTCCCACAAAAACAAAAGACAGAATAAGGGTCCACCAAATGGCAATTAAAATACAGTGGCAGGGATTTAAATGAAAGATGATGCCTTCCAATTGATAAAAATATACTTTTTGGTGGGGTCCTAGAACAAACATTTGAAGTGTGGTTATATTTACTTTGACCCGTGAGACCAATTATTATGTGCAACACTATTAAAAAAAAACTTGAAAAAAAGAAAGATTGCATTCTTAAACCCGGTAAAACATAGTCTATCAGTCATTCGATATCATACATGTGAAATACAGCTTTAGGCAGGAGGGCATATGTGCACTACTGAGCTCCCTGCAGCCACCTATGTGTAACTGCAGCAGGTTTGAATCCAAGCAGGGCTATCTCATCAGTTTCAGCATTATTCCTGGTAGGAAACCTGTCAATGAATAAAGGCCTCAGAGCACACTGTTTGATCTGTGTTTCTGTTCTTTACTTCCTTCTTTCTTTTTTCTTTATTTCCATTTTCTTTCTCATACTTTTATTTTGTTTCTTTCCCGCTCTTTTCTGTCTCTTCCTCTCCTCTCCTTTCCTTGTTTGTTTCTTTCATTCTCTCCTTCAGTCTCTTTTCATTCTCTTCTTTGCTCCTTTTTCTGCTTCGTTTGCTTCATTTTTACTTTCTCTTTTTTTGTTGCTTTTTTCTTTTCTTTTTTCTTTCTCTTTCTTTCATCCCTTCTCACCTACATACCTTTGTCCTGTTTATTCACTTGCATTCTTCCTCTTTCATCACTTGCTTGATTTCTTTCGTTACTTTTTACCCTCCCTTTTTCCTTTCTCATTCCTTCCTCCCATTGCATCCTCGCTATCCATCCGTCCTTCTATTACCTCATTTCTTATTCATTTCATCACTATCAATCTTTCCTTCTCTTTTCTTTCAACCCTCCTTTTTTCTGTCTTCCTTCTTCTATGCTTTATTTCTGTTGTTTTTCCTTCTGTACTTTTCGCCTCTCATTTTCTGGTTCTTCATTTCATTGCCTCCTCGTCTCCTTTCCTTATCATTTATTTCCTCTTCTGCTTCTCCTTTATCCTTTTTTCCCTTTCCCCTTTCTCTCCCTTTTTCTTGAAAAGTACTAAACTTCCTAAATTAATCAAACATTATTTTGCCTTCATCATTGGCTCATGCATTTTCCCAGGGTTATGGGGGCAAATGTATGTAGATATGTTTTCTTGTAGAGCACTAAGAAGTCTTTGTGTACCTTGCAGAATTCCCTTAGGGGCTATTAAACCCTTGCCTGTGAAACCTACACCATCCCTGCCACCGGTAATTCTTAATTTTGAGTAATTAATGTTGGGTCTATTTCTGGTCATCAACCAATGCAGTCCACTGCAATTAGCTAGATAAGTGTTGTATTTTGGGTCATAGAATATATAACAAAAACACTGTAATTCAATATATTGCATGAACGAAACCACAAAGGGACAAAACTGTTTCTTTGGGGTAAACGTTCCACATACAGCTCTTGTAGCACTGGCACTCTGTGCCAACTGCATCAGGACTGAGAGCTCTAAAAGGGCAGAGGTTAAATTGCTTGTCCTTTATGTACCTTTATCTAATTCGTAGTAGCTCAGAATATCGATGTAGCTCTGACTATAGAAAAGGTAGAAGCCATCTATTATAGACTACCCCCCATTCGGCTGCAGAAATTCTGCTAAGGGCTACAGGGCACGGTGATGGCGTCATGCGATGTACAGGTGATGCCCTAACACATACCTGCCTCATGAACCCAAATCTCATCAGTACTGTGGTGCCATGCATCTGCAACATCTAAGCCAGAGGCACCTGCTTTTCCCTCTGTGGCAATCAATTCTCCAGTCCCTATGCAGGGATTCCAGGGCAGCACTGTACCTGCCTGTGTGCCTTCTTTTGTGGGGTACGTGTGCTACCCTGATTGCCAATGAGAAATTTACATCATCTTGATTTCATTTTCTTCCTGCTGTAGCCTGTTTCTGCTGCTTCCCTTATTGTGATTGGGACACTGCTGAGTCATTGAGTTCACTAATGTGGAGTAGCCCTACGTGGCTGCATAGTGCAGGATTTTGCTCAAGGTTGTCCAACTGGTTGCTATATAAATCGGGAGCTGAACTGACTTCCCAGTCTTTTTCAATTTTTGCCATCTAGTTCCACTCCTTGTGCAGACTGTAGAGCACTTACTATCTGCTGTCACCAGGAGGTATCAGCTCCTGTCTTGCCGATCAACATTAAATGAAGGCATTTGTGACAAATATGTTCTATCAACCACCTGATATAAAAAATAAAGAAAATGAGCAACAACATCAAACCTTGAGGAACCTCACATGTGATGGGCAGAGATGCAGGGATATAGTAACAGTCTCACTTGAAATTTCCCTGTAGTTTTTTTTCCAGGGTAATGTGTTTTGAAAGTAGTACCACATAATAATGTTAACTTAGTCATAATAATGCTAGCCAAGGCATATTCATTGGTTTGAATCTGTAATTTAGAATGGTTAATGTAATTTCCCCAGATTAAGGGGGAATAATGGTATGTATGACTCATCTAATGACTCAATTTCCCTACTTCTGCAACCCAGTGGACAGCAGTGTGTGGGCAATTCAGTCTTCTTCTCGCGCTATGATTAGTCCGATTTATCCAAAGATTTCTCATTGTTTCTGTTTTAGACCCATATAATCTGCTAAACCTCAATTTGATACATGTAACACTCTTTCTGGAAGTGCTTTGCTGCACTACTACTGAGCATCCCCCCCAGGAAGTCCTCATTCATGATTTGTTTGTCTTATACAAAAACTCTTCTACATATGTAAATGTTATGCAGTGTTTAAGCTGTGCCAGTTAATTTCCATGCACAAACTTCAAATATTGTAACAAATCTTATTACTGTTTTAATAATTATCTGTTACTAGTGTTCAGGACCATCAGGCACATTTGGGTATTGTTCTGGGCTGTACTTCAGTAAAATGCCAGATAGAGCATAAGCCACAGCACACCGCTTGACAGAAACTGACATCGCACACCATTTGACCACCAGTCTCATCATATGGTTGACCCCTTGATCCACCCTTAATTCCAGAATCTCTTATGTACCAACCAACAGCTAGATGAAGGCAACAAAGTGTAAGTAAAGAAAGAAAACTTTAATAGAATAGCTGTGTTTACTTTCCTATCCTGCCAATGCCTTTGTGAACCCTGAGACCAGTGGTAGTAATGGCAGTGCCAGGGGTATGAAATGGCAAGCCAGTTGTAGCAGCGTCTAAAACTGGTTACATCAGATTGATGTGTGCTTTGGGGGCACCATGGATATTCACAACTGGCCAAATTGTTGTGATTCTTGTGTCACTAGTACCAGGATCTTTTCAAATGTGTTGCATTTCAGGCTGTAGCAGTGACCAAACAAATTAAAACGATGGCTATTTAATGGACATTGAAATAAGGGGTGTCATGTACTACTATAGGGGTCTCTTTTGTAGTAAAAGCTACTTTTGTTGATGAAAATCATCCAGAGCTATAAATATTATTCAAATTTTAATACTGACCACATTAGACAAATGTACATGTTTGTTTTAAATATAAACGTTTCAGTTTTTGTAGGCTAGGCTACACACAGGAGAGCTACGTATGGGTAGCTTGAGAGCTAATAGTAGCTCACAAGCTACTTGGAGACCCACAAGAGCTTCAACAGTGTGTGGTATAGAGTATAGACATGAAGCATCCTTCCTCCTGGCAGCAACAGAGTTGCCTTCTGTACTAATATTGTATCCTTCAGACAATGCAAAGGATAAAGGTATTCTGTGCTACAAAATGCATTATGAGCAAAACAATACTTAAAGGAACATACCTATACAGCCATTGTTAGACCTGACAGCCTTAGGGTGGTCATCCCCCAACTTTATGCCTGCCTCCCTCCACTTTTCTGACAATGTTTATGCGGGTTTTAGGACTCTGAGCACTTTACCACTGCTAATCAGTGCTTAAAATCATATGCTCTCTCACTTAAACATGGTAACATTGGCTCATACTCAATTGGCATATTTGATCTACTTGTAAGGCCCTAGTAAAGTGCATTACATGTGCCCAGGGCCTGTAGATTGAATGCTACTAGTGGGCCTGCAGCACTGGTTGTCCCACCCACATAAGTAGCCCCTTAACCATGTCTTAGGCCTGCCATTGCAATGCCTGTGTGTGCAGTTTCATTGCCACTTCGACTTCTCATTTAAAAGTCCTTGCCAAGCATTAAACTCCCCTTTTTCTACATATACGTCACCCCTAATGTAGGCCCTAGGTAACCCATAGGGCAGGGTGCTATGTATGTAAAAGGCAGGACATGTACATGTGTGTTTTATATGGCCTGGTAGTGGAAAACTCCTAAATTCGTTGTCCACTACTGTGAGGCCTGCTCCTTTCATAGGAGAACATTAGGTCTAGCCTCATATACTGTTTGAATGGTAGATTCTGATCAAAAAGGGGTAACCAGGTCATATTTAATATGGCCAGAATGGCATACAAAATCCTGCTCATTGGTGAAGTTGGATTTTATATTACTATTTTAGAAATGCCACTTTTAGAAAGTGAGCATTTCTCTGCACTTAAAATCCATCTGTGCCTTACAGTCTATCTCCAATCCACGTCTGGCTGGGCTGGTTGACAGATCCCTTGTGCATTTCACCCAGACAACCACAAACACAGGATACTCAGTCACACCTGCATTCATCTGCATACTGAATGGGTCTTCTTGGGCTGGGAGGGCCTGACACTTACATTTCAAAGGCTAGTAGCCTGCCCTTACATAATGGACTGCCAAACCCCCTACTGGGACCCTGGCAGACAGACCTGTACTGAAAGGGGACCTTGTGCACTTCAAAACCACTCTTTGAAGTCTACCCCACTTCAAAGGCATTTTGGGGTATATAAACTGGGTCCCTGGCCCCACCAAATCAGACACTTCTGGATCAGATCCTGCAACCTGTCAAGATAAACTGCCTGACTGCCCAAAGGACTCACCTGGACCGCTTGTGAAGGACTGCTGCCTTGCTGTTGCCCTGCTTCCTTGCTGGCCTCTGACTTTGCTGAGAAGTGCTCTCCAAAGGCTGGGATTGAGCTTGCCTCCTGTTTTCTGAAGTCTCAGGGCCAAAATGACTTCATTTCTTCAAGGAAACTCCTTGTTTTCCGAAAATTGATGCATAGCCTGCTGGAAACTATGCACAGCTTGCCCTGCGATGAGAAAAGCTCTGCACTCCCGAACTGGAACGAAGCAGCCCGACTTCCTGAGTGAAGAATCTACTTAGCCCCTGCCGTGCGACAGAAAATTTGACGCATCACCTACCAGATCGACGCAATGCTTGTAACTTCTTCCGGCATGCCCAGGATTTTTCCCTGCATCATCCCTGGGTGTCAAAAGAACCCTGCATCGCTGTTAGGATCCAAGACTGCATGCCGGAAATTGGCGCAAAGCCCCTTGCAGCGTAGAAAGAAATGCATTGTCTGTGCCACGTCAGAAAATCCAACGCACATCTTATTTTTCCACGCATTTCCTCCTCAGCGGTCTCCATGTGTAGTAATTTCAACGCAAACCAGGCACTTTGTGCAAACAAGAGACAACTGTTGATTTTTAAGATCTAACACTCTTTTGAACTTTGCAAAAGTAATAGCTCAACTTGTGCTTATTGAATCTTGAACGTTTTCACCTTAATTTAATCAGATAAATATCTTATATTTTTCTAAACCTGTTTGGTGTATTTTTTATGGTGTTTTGACTGTGTTATTGCATGGTTTATTGCACAACAACTTTACACATTGCCTTCTAAGTTAAGTCTGACTGCTCAGTGCCAAGCTACCAGAGGGTGGGCACAGGATAATTTGGATTGTGTGTGATTTACCTTGACTAGGATTGTGGTCTCTATTTGGGCAAGGGTGTATACCTCTGCCAACTAGAGACCCCATTTCTAACGGGAAACAGCCTGAACAACGTGGCTCAAACCACACTGGGCATTTAAAGCGAGGCCCGGACCACCAATATGTCTTTACAACGCATTCCTTAACCACGCAAGTCATTACAATGGCTTGCCTTAGGGAAAGTGTTGTTGGACTGATGATGGACTTTATGTCCAACACTTTCCCTACTGTGGCGCAAACTGGAGTTAGAATAGCAAATGATACTATTCCAAACTCCAGCGCTTTCCTCAAGGTAAGTCGTTGTAATGACTTACGTGGGAAAGAAATGCGTTGTAGGGACGCATTTGTGGTTTGGGCCAAGTTCTTAAGGCAGGCGTCGTAAATGCCTGCATTGTTCCGACACAACCATTTCTAACAACCATCATTTGTTATTGATTTTCTAAAATATTCTTATATGCCTAAATATCTTATAAAATGTGTTTTTTTAATGGTAAGAGCTATTTGACATCTGAAATGTCCAATCCTGCTCGGTCTGCTGGCCCACAGTGTATAAAAGGCAGCATTTTTCATCCGTTTGTTTACAACTTCTTCATGAAACCCTTAATCCAAGTAAAGAAAGTAGAGCTCACACCAATGTTAGTGGCCCTTGCAGCATCTTTTTGCAAATATTACCCAGAAAATGACCTCCCTGATAGGGAAGTGTGCCCCAAGATTAAAAGGAGTCCCTAAAAGTCATGTTCACTCTTTCCCATCCCAAACTGAAGTGTTACCCCCTCCCGAAGTAATGATCTAGTTGCGCCCCTGCCTTCCAGCATAAAGACTGACTATTTACGTGTCGTATTGCAGACACTTCCTTGCATATGCGCAGGTGTGGACTTGTTCAAATGTTTAATGTTCCCTCCCCCTTTTTTTGGACTAAAATGTCTTTTTGTTGCTCATGCAATGCCATATTGTTATAAGATCTGTGGCAACTGCTTACATATAACTGCAATTGGGGGCACAGCAGACCTCCAATCCGACTACAATATCACTTGGATATGTCAGTAAGCGATGCTGATGCCACTAGACTGATGCCGCTCTTAAATATATTTCATTCTGTGCCTGGCCTTGATAACATGTATATATATATATATATATATATATATATATATATATATATGGAAATGTTCAATACAAAGATTCAAACAAAAAAGTACAAATTATTAAGGTGCAACACCCGCCTTGGTTCAAAATGTGTTGTATGGGGCTAGTTTTTGGAACACAAATGACATTTAGAGAGACATGCAAATTTAGGCCAAAGCCACTGTTGATGCAACATCAAAGGGAGCCACTTTTACCAGTGATAGAGCGTTCCGTACCTAATAAATTACCTGTATCTGGACGCTCTTGGGTCGATGAATCTTTTGACCAAGTGGGGCACTCTTCACCCGAGAGTAATCAATTTAATCAAATCAATAATCAATAACGAACATAAGCAATACCCTGATCAACATAACACTTCACAATTAATCCAGAAAACATTTCGGCGAACCATGACCTTTCGGCCATGAATAACCACACCAGTTCATTCAAAGTTAATGCATTTATTTCCCTATATTAACAAAGCTAGCACGATATAAATGTGTCTCAACACCAAATGATATATGTAAATGAACATTAATAGCTGTCCATAACGGCGAAACAGATGCAATCTATGCAGCATTTGAATAACTATGCATTCGATAATAGCAACACAGACCACTAAAACTATAATCTGTAATGGGCTAATTGCATACATTAGTCAGCATAACAAGGTCTCAAATTGCATCGTGCATTAAATGAATCCTCATCTAACCTCAGATTAGCATCAGCATGTGGGACTTCATGCAAAAACAATTTAGTAACATTAATTTGGAAAACTCCTAACTAGGGCTCAAAAATCAGCAGTTGGTTACCTAAAAAGAAACACAATGCAATTGTACATTTTCCTTTCATATTTACCAAATTCAATCAGCATTCAAGGAAGTCTTCGTCTCACAGGTACCGGTTTCGATCAGCATGGGACGGGGCAAAGGGGCAGGGTGGACGGGGCAATTGCCTCACAGCGGCAAGATAAAAGGACAAACTACTACTTCATGCAAAGGGGCAAATCAAAGTTAAAGTCTCTAGGGCGAGAATTACTTAAAGTCTCTAGAAGATAGCAAATTGACGATGTCGGCAAGATGGGCCATAATGGCCAATGTCCTGCAAATGGCGGGTAATGGCAAATGTCTAATGGGCAATGTCCGATGGAAAAATGTCCGTAATAGCAAAAATGGCTAATGGCTGTAATGTCCGCAAAAAATGGCTGCAATGGGTAATGGCCGCTTTCTTCTTGTACACCGGGTTTAAATAAACAACAGTTCAAATCCAGTAGGGTCTTCCATTGGAGGGTTCATAGGTTGGCTTCAAATTGTCCAATCAAAAACAACAGTTCACAAGCTTCTACCTAAGCATACATTATCCTTGGAGTCGGGAACGTAAGTTGCAACATATTTTACCAATTAACTCACTTTCAGAGCGTCCATTGTCTGCACCTGCAGATTGACCTTGGAGCAAAGAAGAAGATGCCAGGCTGGCACGAAACCTTAAAGATAAGCATGTGAACCGATCTTCACTGGAAAAGTACAGCTTCAAGCAAGAATACACGTTTATTAGCACATTGGAAAAATACGAGCATCTAAACCGTGAGACAAGGCAACTAGGCCGAAGCCCACACTAAAGTTATGCTAAGTTAAAACATTTCAAACAAGCAAATCATGGCACACGTTTACGGTTATGTCAGATTAGTACAATTCTAATACATCACGTTATATAAAGCACGCTTATAAATGTTGGCAAACTACTCTGAGGGCACATTTGTCCCCGTACAATCTTTATTAGTTCGGTTAAAGTCATACTTGATTATTGCAGCACTACGTTTATGCACTAATAAATGTAAAACCTTCATTTCTGCGTCATCAATCCCTCCTCTGATGACTACTTGTCATCACACAAAACTATTCCCACAAATTTTATTCCATTAAAATTCTGTCAGTTCTCTTTGCCTTTTAGTTCCCCTTGTTCTTGCCTTGTATTCTTCTGCCATTCTTTTCATCATTTTCTCTTCCTTCCTTCTCTTAACTCTTGCCATGATCATTAGTATTCCTCTCTTTATTCCCCAAATCCCAAAGATGCAAATTAGTACTATTAGTATTCCCTGTATTATTTTTAGTAATATTCCATTCCAAATGCCACCAAGCCAATTTCCCACTGAAGCAACTCCCTTTCCAACCTTCTCCCAAACTCCTGGTTCTTTCAATTCCTTCAAGTCTGCACTCTCTTTTGTTAGATTAGCAAGCATTGTTTTAATCTTCACACTGTTGTCTGGAATATACGTGCAACAGTGACGCGCACCAAGCATTTTGCAAACGCCGCCATCCTTTGCTAAAAGAATGTCTATGGCAAGCCTGTTTTGAAGAGTCATAGCTCTTTCCGCTGCAAGTTCAGCATCCATCAGGATTATAGCACCTGAAAACTTTGTCAACATGTTATCCACTATAGTAGACAACTTTCTTATTTTAATGGAATTCAACACAACTCCCAATGAAGGAATCATGGCTCCAAATATATCTCCTACCACAGCAGCTGCGGTCTCTCTTTTCTGGATACGATGGGATCCAGATGTCTTTGGAATCATCGATAGGTCATCCAGTTGATAAACCTTTGGGAACACTATACCCAAATAACATCTCCCCCACCATCCCTTTGGAAGACGATAATAGGCATTATGCCCACAAATGTAATATACACCAGGTATGACAGGGTCAAGTCCGTTCAGCATGAATGTCCATTTGGCCTTAAAGATAAACGTATGTTTACATTCACTCGCTCCCACGAAAATGTTATCATAATAAGATTCACCACGATATATACAAAATTTCCCTACATGCCAAGCATCTAAAGCTATTCTCCCTTGTGTTTTTATTGCGGCAAAAGCATAATTATCTACTGAAGTCCTCTTACTTAGCTCCTTTTCTAATTTCGCATTCATTTGTGCCCTTCTATCATCTGTGCGATCTAAAAAGCTTATTTCTACTGCAGATAGCGAGCAGGTAAGATTTTCCCTATGTGCGTGAGCTGTTTCAAAAGGTTGCATTGGGTCGAAAAATTCCCTCATTATTTTAGCATCCCAATCTTTAGCAATCTGGCTTAGCTGCGTTATTATAGGAACATATGCAAAGGTAACATCATAATTTGAATAAAAATACTGTATGTTAGTTTGACCATAAAATCTAGAAGCTACTATACTACATGTAATCCCATATGTAAGAGGCATGTGGTGATAAGTCACCCCTTCCGTTACCGATGTCGGTATCTGTGTACACACATAACAATCTTTCGCATCCATAGTCTCAACATATTCTGTTAGTAAGCAATAGAAAACATTATACGAAAGTTCCTTCTTATCATGCAAGTGTCTCTCATCTAATTCTAGTCTTTTCAATGCGGTTAGTTCAGTGACAGTAACAGGAGCAGAAGTAGAAGCATCAATTTTCTCATTCTCACCCTTAGCACGCGTTGCAAGCACTATTGCCATTATTATTAGTACACATGCAGTTATCAAGCCTATACACGCATATTTACAATATTTCATTCTACTGTTTTGTGTAGCGTACCTAGTCATGATCTGTATAGAATCAGAGAGCTAGAAGCACTTATAAAAGAAACGATTTAGCAATTAGTTACAAAGCTTAACGAGCGCAATGTTCACACAGTTTTCTTCAGGAGCTCAGTCACTTATCGGTTAGCAGCATTTGTCTCAATTCGGCAATAACTCAGTTCGGCAATAACTCAGTCTCTTTTTTTTTTTTTTTTTTTTTTTTCAGTTAGCAACGTTGTCTCAAATCGTGTTTAAGAGTCAATCAGGTTATCAAAGTCTTATCAAGTTAGCAAATGTCTCATCCGGTTTAGCAATGTCTCAGCTGGTTGTATCACGTTAGATTATAGCAAGCAATGTCATTCATCAGTTTTTTGTTTTTTTTTCTTTTTTTTTTCAATCAACAGCGTCCATAAAACTTTTCTTTTCTATTGGTATCTCTTCTTCTTCGTTCTCAAGGCTAAGAGATACAAATTCGTCAGTCCAATCGTCATTGACTACATATGCCCATTCTGGACCGGAATATCTCCTGTTTGGTATCCTTTTCCTTTTCAATTTTGCATCTCTCTTTGATTCTGTCTCACTGGTACTTTCCTCTTTGGCCAAGTCTTTTTCTTCACTTGAGGTTGGTACCACGACAGACACTCCCTTTCTTTTCTCTTTCACTTTTGGCCCTTCACTGTCGTTCAACGTTTCTCTAGTTCTTAGTTTTACTGGCGATATACTTTGTCTTTTCTTTGCACTGTGTCCACTTGATGGACCTGCGATCTCTTCTGAAGAAGTTTGAACAGTTTCGTTCTGTTCTGCCTTGTCCCCTCCTTCTGGGAAGTCAATCAGGTTTTCCTTTTCTTTTTCTGTACCGTCTGCTTCTGGGAAAGCCCTCCTCTGATCAGGCTCTCCTGCTTTTTCACCTCTTTCGAGACCTTTGTCACCGTTACTTTCTTCAGGCTCTTTGTCACTTTCAGCTGCTTCAGGCTCTTTGTTACCTTCAGCTGCTTCGTCACTGTCTGAGGTTTCTCCTTGGTCTTCCCCAAGTGAATCGGTTGTTTCGTCCTCAGAGAATATTTCACTCTCCTCTATTTCTGCCTGTTCGCTTCTAGTTCTGTTTTGCTCTGCCTCAGCGCTCGGCACTTTGTTATCAGTTACTGGCAGTTTCAGCGCTTCAACTTCCTCATCTGTGGGACACAACACTTTCTTTGTGTGACTGGCGTGTATCCAGTTGGGAACTCCCGCACACTTCACAGCGGTAGTGGTCGTCAGGATCACTTGGAAAGGGCCTTTCCAACGGGGTTCCAGACACGACTTCCTCACGTGCTTCTTTATCACGACCCAGTCACCTGCTTTCAGTGTGTGTCCTGGACCTTGGATCGGTGGCAAGGTGGTTGCTTCCACCTGGTGAGAGAAAGAGCGAACCACGTCAGCCAGACCTTTGCAGTAGTCTAACACCATATCATCTGTAATATTCAAAAGCGCGTTTGCGGGAACTGCGGGAAGTCTCATGGCCCTGCCCATGAGAATTTCGTGCGGGGACAATCCAGTCTTTCTGTCAGGGGTGTTTCTCATTGACATTAACACCAAAGACAATGCGTCAGGCCATTTCAAATTTGTCGATGCACATATTTTCGCCATTCTTGATTTCAGTGTACCATTCATTTGTTCCACCAGTCCTGAGGCTTCAGGGCGATAGCTACAATGCAGTTTTTGCTCAATGTTCAGCGCTGCGCAAAGTAACTTTATCACCTCGTTATTGAAGTGACTTCCCCTATCTGACTCTAAAGAGATCGGGAATCCGAAACGTGGTATCAACTCCCTCAACAATAGTTTTGCAACTGTAAGGCTGTCATTTCTACGTGTAGGGTATGCTTCAATCCAGTGACTAAAAATGCACACAATCACCAACACATACTTCAGACCTCCATGCACAGGCATCTCAATAAAGTCCATCTGCATTCTGCTGAACGGGCCACTCGCCCTGCCAATGTGGCTCATGTTCTCAACCGTTCCCTTTCCTGGGTTCATCTGCTGACAAATGACACAACGATGGCAAACTGCTTCTGCAACTTGACGGAATCTGGGGTTAAACCAATCAGTTTTGAACAATCTTATCATGGCATCTCTCCCTAGGTGAGCCTGCCCATGATAGAACCGCGCTAGCTGCGATAAGAGACAATTTGGTAAAACATATTTTCCCTCATTTGAAACCCATAACTCATCTGGTCTCTTTGTACATTGTGACTTAATCCAGGAAACTCTTTCATCCTCCCTGACGCTATTCTGTAATGCTTTTAGTTCATCCATTGTATCCACGACCTTCAAGGCAAATGCTTCAGCTGGTTCGAGCTCTGGCTCACTTATCAAATTCCATTCATCCCTGAGCAATATACAGTTCAAGGCACAAAATCTTGCGACTTGATCCGCATATGCATTTCCCAAGGAAACATAGTCCTGTCCTTTTGTATGAGCACTACACTTTACCACTGCAATTTCGGCTGGCATTTGAATGGCGTGTAACAATTCCCTTATTCTCTCCCCGTTTTTCACTGGGGACCCTGAAGAGGTCAGGAAACCTCTCTGTGACCATAGTTGCCCAAAGTCGTGCACAATTCCAAACCCGTACTGACTATCAGTGTAAATGGTCACCTTCATCAATGTAGACAGTTGGCATGCTCTTGTAAGGGCTACAAGCTCTGCTACTTGTGCAGAATAGACTCCTTGGAGCCAGGACGCTTCCAAGACACCTGTTACAGTACATACAGCATATCCTGCTTTCAAAATTCCCAATGCATCTCTTAAACATGACCCATCAACAAAAACAATTTGGTCATTTTCATCAAGCTTAGTATCCTTAATGTCAGGTCGGGGTTTTGTGCAAAATTCAGTCACCTGAAGGCAGTCATGCTCGACGTCTTCAGCGTTCTCAATTTCAGCATTTTCTCCGGGAAGCAAGGCTGCTGGATTCAACGTAGTGCACCTTTTCAGCTGCACATTCGGTGAGCCCAGAATTATTGTTTCATGCCTTGTGAGTCTTGCTCCAGTCATGTGTTGCGTTCGGGAGCGGGTCAAAAGTATTTCAACTGAGTGAGGGACCATGACTGTTAATGGGTGTCCCATCACTATTCCTTCACTCTGAGTGAGGCTGATACCAACTGCTGCTACGGCGCGCAAACACCCTGGCAGTGCTGCTGCGACCGGATCCAAAGTAGCTGAAAAATACGCTACTGGTCTGTTTATGCCACCATGGGCTTGGGTCAAGACAGACAAAGAACATGCATCACGTTCATGACAAAACAATGTGAAAGGCTTTGTGTAATCAGGCATACCTAAAGCTGGAGCCCTGCACATGCATTCTTTCAATTCAATAAAAGCATCCATCTCATCTCCTTTCAGCTCAATTTCATCCAAGGCATCCTTCTGGGTCAGTTTCAGTAAAGGCTTTGCTTGAGTCGAGAAGTTGGGAATCCATTGGCGACAGTAGCTCACCATCCCCAAAAACTTCCTCACCTCCCTCCTTGTCTTTGGTGGACTCATTTGAAGTACACTTGTTATTCTTTCCTTCATTATTCTCCGTGACCCTTTCTCTATTTGATGACCCAAGTATTTCACTTTCTTCTGACAGAACTGCAACTTTGAAGGAGACACCTTGTGTCCATTCCTTCCCAAATGGTTCAGTAGAGCAATGGTATCGGCTGTGCAGCCACTTTCTGTCTTGGATGCAATCAGTAAGTCATCAATGTACTGCACTAGGGTTGACTTGAATGGCAATTCTAACGCTTCCAAGTCTTTCTTTAGAATCTGATTGAAAATTGACGGTGACTCAGAAAACCCTTGAGGAATTCGACACCAACTGTAAACTCTGTCTAAGAATTTGAAACAAAAGAGAAATTGGCTGTCCTCATGAAGAGGCACCGAAAAGAATGCTTGTGACAAGTCGATGACTGAAAACCACTCGGCATCGCAAGGGATTTGAAACATTATCACAGCTGGATTCGGTACTACAGGGCAGCATTTAATTACGATGTCATTTATTTTCCTCAAGTCCTGCACTATTCGGACCTTTCCACTCGGCTTTATTAGTCCCATGATTGGTGAATTACATGGACTGCTTAACACTTCTTTCAGTACTCCCTGTTTTACAAACTCGTCAATGAGTTGGGCGACTTTCATGAGGGTGTCTTGTGCCATGTGGTATTGTGGGGTCTGGGGAAAGGTTACATTGGGTTTTACGGTCACTTTCACTGGTTCCACTCCTTTCACCAATCCCACCTCCTTTCCTGTCATATCCCACACTTCCTTTCCGACTGTTTCCCGTAATTCAGCTGGAATATCTTCTTCAGTTATCATCGGAAAAAGGTTAATCAGAGGATATTCTTCATCAACAGTTTCCATCTCATCCCCTTCTACACTTTCCTCTTCTTCCCCATCACTGTTCGTCTGAATTCTAATTTCATCGTCCGAACACATAATCGAACATCCCAATTTCCACAATAGGTCTCTCCCTAACAGTGCTATCGGGCTTGAGTCACATACCACAAAATTATGTAACCCTTGATAGTTACCAATACTGACTGGTACTGGATCTGTGATTGGGTTCGTCAGGTGCCTGTTTGCTACTCCCACTACTTGAACTGTTCTCCCTGAGAGTGGCAAATTTGGTACTTCAATGCTCCTAACAGTTGAACGTGTGGCTCCTGTGTCAACTAAGAATGAAACACGATGACCCATAACTCTTCCCTCCACATACGGACCCTTTTGATCAACTTCCAAGGATACTGCAAGCACACAATCTCCCTCCTCTCCTGAACTTTCACTCTCCCATACATTGTTTATTCCATTCTCACTGTGTAATGGGAACTGTTGTACTGTGCCATTTGTATTCATCACCTGACCCGAGACCTGTGGAGGAACCATCACTTGCTGCTGACTCACTGGTGCCAAAGGTATTTGCATTTGCTGATTAGGTACCATGGGAAACTGCTGTTGCATTGGCTGCATTTGCGTCATCTGCATACGGGGCATCTGCATCTGCTGCGGCTGCATGGGCTGTAATCCTTGCAGCTGATTTATAGTCTGAAAATTTGGGTTTGGACCTCTCATTTTCGGTCCCCTCATTGTCTGGAATGCATTGACATCATTGTTTTGCTGACCAACACCTGCACCTTCCTGCACCACCATCGGGCACTCGCGTTTCCAATGTCGACGATTCCGCACACGTGACACGGCATCACCCTTTTCATTGCCTGCACACCATTCGGAATCGCAACAGTGTTCAAATCCGGACCATTACTCCCAAAACCTCCTCTGCCTCTGCCTCTCGTCTGTGGCTGAAACACCATATTTCCCTGCGGCTGCGGCTGCGGTATCTGCTGTTGGAACCCTTGCAACCCTTGCAAACCTGTCTGAGCTGCTTTAAGTTGCATCATCATCACTTTCTCTTTCAACCTTTTCTGTTTCACTTCAATTTCGTCGCTACAGTATTTCGCATAATTCAACACCTCATCAATCGGTTTCGACTGCCAACAAATCAAATGCGTCTTTATCATCTGACTTATCTCTGGTCTCAGCCCTTCCACAAATCTAAACACAAAATGAAGCATGTCCTTCGCCTCTATTGTTTCCGTACCACTGTAGTTCTTGAACGCCTTCAACAACCTCTCATAGTAACCATGAATCGACTCTTTAGCCTCTTGGGCAGTTCGATCAATCTTCTGCCAATCCACATTTTTCGCGGCAACCTTCGTCTTCAAATGCTCAATCACCTTATAGTACAAGCTCATTACCATAGGTGATGGTGCACCCGTATCCCTGTCTCTCTCTGGTTCACTTGTCGGCCAACCTACAGCCCTTTTGCAGTCTTCCCACAAATCTGCCGGAACCACAATCTCAAAGAGGGTGTTCAGGTCTTCCCAAAGACATTTGGCAAGCTTCACAAACCTATCAGTCTGTTGAAACCATTCAATCGGTTTCTCTCTCAGTTTGGGAAAATCATCCGTAAAAGACTGAATGTCGCTTCTGTGCCACGGTACATGTATCAATTTTCCCCCTGCTGTCTCCCTCATTGGTAACATGGTTATTGCATCACTACTCTGTGGTCTTTTCTCCTTATGCTCTGGGACACTGTCTTTCTTCTTTTCCTTTGCCCATCTGCTTTCCCATTTGTCTAAGCACCTCCACACTTGTGCACTCTGCAGCAATTCTCTAAGGTGCGTTTTCATGCCTGCTGACCTCATGTGTTCAAAGTCTGTGGTCCCGAAATCCAATCTATAGCTCCTGCTCAAGTGTTTTGTCTTGTCTATCTCAACCCCGTTTTTGTCAGCTATTTCTTGCAACCTTCTATGTACCTTGTTCACCTCTCTCATAATCCTGGGACATAGATACCTCAGCTCTTCTTCCGAGTAGGACTCTAACCTATTCAAACCCATAGTCCCTTCCACCAATTCTTCTGCTTCCATGTTCAACCTGACCCTATTCAGATAATCTTCTCCCTTCCCACTGGCTGAGCTTTGTGTGGAATTCAGACTGTTGAACCACTGTGTCAGCTGTTGCGTATTCAACCCCATCAGTGTAGCATTTGCATCGACTGCCATTGATGGTTGCGGCAACTTTTCAGTGTTCGATGCTAGCGGTATCATCAGTGGGGGACTCGACCTCACCACTGTTGACTGAGCACATATGGGACTAAACTCCATCAAGGACCCAGATCCAGTTGGCAGAGCCGCTATCGGAGTTGTCTCTGGAGTGTTTTCTATGCACCTCCTCTCCGTCCCACTCTGCACCATTGATCCTTGACCGCTCATACCTAAGTTAGGCTGAGTGTACAAAGGTACCGGTGGACCTACAGTAATGGGTAGGGATATCGCATCTGGGTTCTGTCCATTCCCCAAGTTCTGAGGCATGTTCATTCCCACACTATGGGTCATCATTGCCGGCATGCCCGTCTGACTCCCCGTCATCTGAGCATGTGCGGTTCCCCCCTGCATCTGCTTTTGAGGCATCAAAAGCTGGGTTGATTCAGCTTGTGCCAATGTTGGGTTGCGACCATTCTGTACTCCCATTACGGTTGGATCTAGAATCATTCCCGTACTGTTGTCACTGCTGTAGTACCTTGGGACCTGCGGCTGATAATTTTCTGCTGGTTTCAACATAGGCACATCTGGATATATTCTCCTAACCTGCGGTATCTGCGGGGTGAACAGTAAACTCGGGTCCTTAGATCCCGATGGCGTTTCTGAATTCGGAGTTTCATTATTCTGTACCGGTGCCGGAGGGGCAGAACTGGTACTTGGACCTTGTTCACTCGCTGCATAAGGTGGTGGACGGTCGTTCAGCAATTGGATGATGAACTCCTCATCCTCTGACTCGTCTTCTCTATCTTTGGAACACCTCCTATTTGTCTTACAGGTAGCTTTCTTGCCTGTCGCCTCTTCTTCCTTAGCAATTGCGGGAAACAATTTTATCCCCTGCAATATATCTGACCTCCACACCTTCTGTGCATTATCCCACCTAGCGTCCGCTAGTGTCTTTTCTACCTTTCTTATCCTGTTCTCGAATTTCTTTTGCTGTTGCTGTCTAGCCATTAGTTCCCAAATCGCTAGAGCCTCAAACTGTGCTGGCCTTGGAGGTACCTTCATGTCGTACATCGCAAATCTCAAATTCTCTAGGATCCTTATATTGAATGTCCCATGGATCGGGAACGCTATGCTCCCATGTTTCTCTGTCAGCTTGTGCCATTGCTTTAGCCAAAGGCACGGAGCTACCCCCTTTTCCTCCATTACAATGTAAGCTGGTGTACCTTCGGGTGGCGTCTCCTCTCCTACGCTCGCTTTAATGTAAGACTCCCCCTTCATCGCACTCTTTAATGCTTTAAAAAATTTCATTTTCTCGTCTTTTATTTCACAAAGTTTGTAATCAATAAGTGACTTTAATTCCCGGAATACTCTTCGCTTGCCTTTCCCCTTCCAATCGAGCCCCACGGACTGCGTCCAATCCGTGCGCGACCCTTCTCTGCAACCAACCTATCCCAGCGCGGCTCCTAGTGACGTCACACTCACACACACTGCGGCTGACAAAGCCTCGCGGCTTGTCCTCCTTCACTCAGCTCCTCTCGTAACAACTTCTAGCATGTATCGCGAGCAACCAAATAATAATAAAACAGATCTGTCTGTTTACTACAGGAAGGGTAACACAATCGCTTCAGGACCTTAGGGATTTTTCACTAGCCTCGGCAGTTATTCCATCATTCTCGGTCCCCACTTTCGCAAGCAAATCTGACCCGCAGACTCTGCTCTCAACTTGTCAGTGATCTATTCTAGTGCACTTAGAATTTGTCAAAGCCCGAAGTCGAAGTTTTCTTTCACTCCCTTAACACACGTACCGACTTGTTGACCACGCCCGGTCAACCTATTAAACCGACCAGACCACAACATAAAACAAGTGTCTCATACACTTTTCAACATACTCCGGAGTCTCTTGACCTCGCAGGGCCCGTCTCAACAACAACAACCACGTGGACCTTTTTCTGCACAAAGCGCCACATACACATGAAGTTCGACGACTTCCCTACTCTCACACTCGGAGTCGCACCTCCGCTATTCTCTAAAATCCTCGCAACCTTTTCAAACAATCTGCGGCAATAAGCTGTGCAAGCGCAAAATCCTAACTTCACTCATACCGTCACTAGTACCGCCAACGCCGATCTCACACCTCCATTCTCTCCATTCGAAAGCTCCGAGATCCCGGGAAAGTCGCGGGGGACTTAGGGCATCATCATTCTCTCAATCTGTTTTACCCAAGAAAAATCTAATTCAACACCATATACCTCTCGAGCGGGGTCCCAAAAGTCGAAACCGTTAATTCAACACCATATATCTCTCGAGTGGGGTCCCAAAGGGCGTAACCGTCCTCTGCTACCATCTACTGATAGAGCGTTCCGTACCTAATAAATTACCTGTATCTGGACGCTCTTGGGTCGATGAATCTTTTGACCAAGTGGGGCACTCTTCACCCGAGAGTAATCAATTTAATCAAATCAATAATCAATAACGAACATAAGCAATACCCTGATCAACATAACACTTCACAATTAATCCAGAAAACATTTCGGCGAACCATGACCTTTCGGCCATGAATAACCACACCAGTTCATTCAAAGTTAATGCATTTATTTCCCTATATTAACAAAGCTAGCACAATATAAATGTGTCTCAACACCAAATGATATATGTAAATGAACATTAATAGCTGTCCATAACGGCGAAACAGATGCAATCTATGCAGCATTTGAATAACTATGCATTCGATAATAGCAACACAGACCACTAAAACTATAATCTGTAATGGGCTAATTGCATACATTAGTCAGCATAACAAGGTCTCAAATTGCATCGTGCATTAAATGAATCCTCATCTAACCTCAGATTAGCATCAGCATGTGGGACTTCATGCAAAAACAATTTAGTAACATTAATTTGGAAAACTCCTAACTAGGGCTCTTATCAAAAATCAGCAGTTGGTTACCTAAAAAGAAACACAATGCAATTGTACATTTTCCTTTCATATTTACCAAATTCAATCAGCATTCAAGGAAGTCTTCGTCTCACAGGTACCGGTTTCGATCAGCATGGGACGGGGCAAAGGGGCAGGGTGGACGGGGCAATTGCCTCACAGCGGCAAGATAAAAGGACAAACTACTACTTCATGCAAAGGGGCAAATCAAAGTTAAAGTCTCTAGGGCGAGAATTACTTAAAGTCTCTAGAAGATAGCAAATTGACGATGTCGGCAAGATGGGCCATAATGGCCACTGTCCTGCAAATGGCGGGTAATGGCAAATGTCTAATGGGCAATGTCCGATGGAAAAATGTCCGTAATAGCAAAAATGGCTAATGGCTGTAATGTCCGCAAAAAATGGCTGCAATGGGTAATGGCCGCTTTCTTCTTGTACACCGGGTTTAAATAAACAACAGTTCAAATCCAGTAGGGTCTTCCATTGGAGGGTTCATAGGTTGGCTTCAAATTGTCCAATCAAAAACAACAGTTCACAAGCTTCTACCTAAGCATACATTATCCTTGGAGTCGGGAACGTAAGTTGCAACATATTTTACCAATTAACTCACTTTCAGAGCGTCCATTGTCTGCACCTGCAGATTGACCTTGGAGCAAAGAAGAAGATGCCAGGCTGGCACGAAACCTTAAAGATAAGCATGTGAACCGATCTTCACTGGAAAAGTACAGCTTCAAGCAAGAATACACGTTTATTAGCACATTGGAAAAATACGAGCATCTAAACCGTGAGACAAGGCAACTAGGCCGAAGCCCACACTAAAGTTATGCTAAGTTAAAACATTTCAAACAAGCAAATCATGGCACACGTTTACGGTTATGTCAGATTAGTACAATTCTAATACATCACGTTATATAAAGCACGCTTATAAATGTTGGCAAACTACTCTGAGGGCACATTTGTCCCCGTACAATCTTTATTAGTTCGGTTAAAGTCACACTTGATTATTGCAGCACTACGTTTATGCACTAATAAATGTAAAACCTTCATTTCTGCGTCATCACCAGCATAAATGCATCTCTATTGAGGTGCATGGACTAATATTTGATAGGCAATAGCTATCTTTCTTTAAGCAATGGCAGAAAGCAGCTTGCCCAACAAAGTAATTGCTTAAGTGAGTTGGCCCAAAATCCTCTCTGTGTACGTTTTCTTTAGTATTGAAGACGTGAGCCTTTATCGGCTAGAAAAGCTGCAACATTTCCCCGCTCAACGACCCCCACACACAGCATGGTGAGTTACAGGCAGTCCCTGCTCACCGACAAACATCCTCAATCCAGCTGTGATCTGACCCCGGAACGGCCAGTAAAATACCCCGTCTGCTGTGGTGTGTGTAAGGAAGTAGAGACAGGGGCCCGCCCTCTTCCCAAACGAATCAAAACGAAAAACGAAACTTTACTTCACTTTTTTCACCCCGGCGGCGAGAACATGGATGCTGCAAACCAGCTCCGGGGTCTGAAGGAGGAGGCCACCTGTTCCATATGTCTGGAATATTTCACAGACCCCGTGTCCGTGGAGTGTGGACACGTCTTCTGTCTGTCCTGTATCACTCGGTGCTGGGAGGGGTTGGAGACCGACTTCCCTTGCCCTCAGTGCAGAGAAACATCTCCGAACAAAACCTTCAGGCCCATCAGGCAGCTGGCAAATGTGGCTGACATCGCCAAACAGCTTCACATCCCGAGTGCGACCACGCAGGAGGAGAACCTGTGCAGAGTACACGAAGAGAAACTGAAACTGTTCTGTGAAGATGACCAGGAGCCCATCTGTGTGATCTGTCGAGAGTCTAGAGACCACAAAACTCATTCGGTGCTCCCTATTCCAGAGGCTTCCCAGGAGTACAAGGTGTGTACACCGCAAGTCTGGGACAGAGAAATGGAAGCATGAAATCCTTATTGAAACTTCCGCAAAGTAGGAAACTTGTAAGATTTTATAATTTTTAGATGTTTTGGGGATCTGCTTTGCAAACAAATTCAAATGAAAACCACTGTAAAGTGACAGAGAAGAGAGGGTAATATCACCAGTTAAATGGAAGTTTGGAGGAAGAGTTATACATTTTTTTTTTATAAAGAGAACAAAGGATTCGCGTTTCCCAGTTCCATGAGTGAGTAGCTCATCCGGTCCAAGTTTATTTCTCTGCATCCTATGATCTGTAAACCGTTTAATCAATTAGCAAGTCAGAACTGCAAATCCCAGAATGCACAGAAAAAAGTATGACTGGATGAGGCACTCTCGCAAGGCTATTGATATTATTTATAGATACATGCTAAATTGGGTTATCATACTCTGTGCTGTAATATCCACTTATGACAACCTGTAGTACTCATATTTGCACTTAATATTTTGCTGATTTTATGCCTTCTTTGCTAAACCATTTTCTAGACTTGTAGACTGAATTACCCAACCCGAGAAAATACAAACGTAGGAACTCGTACAAAATGCGTTTGCACGGTGTGCAGACCTCGAAGTGAGGCCAGGCCGAAGCATGACTATGTTAACTGGAGCAACCAAATGGTGCATCTTCAGACACATTTTCCCACTCGTTTTAGTGAACAAATATCAGTTTTATAGCTCCCTAAAAGACACCCTAGAGACGTCCTGTGTCCTTGTATATGTGTCTTACAAAGGAAAGATATACTTGGCTGTGAAAAAAAGGAACTGGAGATATTTTATTTCTGTAGACTCCACAAACATAAACATTATACTTGGAGTGGTAGTGAACTTCAGCTTGTTGGAAAAAAATAATGTCCACCGATATGGCCACATTTTTACACTATTATATGTGTAAACTGCACTCTTTGTTCATCCTTTTCACTTCAATAGGTAAAGAAATTTATGTTAGGGCAAGGTAATCACATTTCAACAGCTTTAAACCATCATTTGAAATCCTGCATCACCATCTAACTAATATGTGTGATCCTGGGCGAATATTTGCTTTACATACTGGGAGTGCCAATTTGCTATTCATTTTGCTGTGCCTTCCTTGTAACCCGTTTAATTAAGATCAATCAACCTGTTACTAATCTTCAGGTTCAAGACTATCTACAGGTCATGCAGGAATTACTGGGCCCATCGAAAGTGGTTGAGGCCTTTTACTCCTAATGTCCGAAGATCACTTTACTATGGATCACACTCAACTAGGTTAAGCACCCCCTTCTGCACCATGACTTTCCGTTAATAGCACAGCACGAGCAGTCAAAGCTCCCTTGCAGAGAAGTGTAGATACAGGTCAGTGGCACGACTCATAAGTCAACGTGCAAACAGCACACACAATAAATTAATGTCCAGACAAATTTTTGTTTTTGTATATGCAAAAGGTAAACAACATTAAAAAAGAAATAACACAGTTCCCCCTATGAGACAGATACTGTAGCAGTTGTCTGGACCCTCCCCAGCTACTCAATGCCCATACAACAAGTGTTGTTATTTCCATTCACATATGATGACATCCAAGAAGCATAAACTACTTGGCCCTGTTGCGGGGTATCCCCTTCTCAGACTCCGTTCATAAGATGTGATCACTTAGAGTCAAGTAGGGTTGATAAACACCCTAGCGGTACATCCCCAGGGCCCAATAGGCCCATTTCTCACCTAACCATTCCAGTGGTACGACACCTGACAGTGGTGCAGTGCAGTCCTGGTCTGTATTGGCAAAATCGGGCTGCACGCGTTCTCATGTGCAGCCCTTGGCAGGCAGTGCTGAAATGTTTTACTCACTCACCCTCAGTCACAGATCTGGGTTTAATACATCGTTCATTTGCTCGCCATGCCACCCTAGTTTGGACCCAGCCATATGCAAAGCTCTCTACTGAGGCACCAAGCCAGGAACAAACAAACCATTGGCCAAAAGACATTGAGCTCTTTGCTTTTCCCTTAACCCAGATTTAATCATGGTCACCTTGTCATTCAGCTCAAGCCCAGTCCTAGCAAGTGAATATGCCATGCCCTCTCCACTAGCTACCAGTCCTGTATCCTTGGTTCCAGGGAGGATCTTTCAGACTTATGGTACGTCCTCTCAACCATAGTGCAGAAGTCTCCAGTATCTCTCAGGGCAGGTACTTTCCTCCCATTGATACTAATGATCTGCAGAATACCCAGAATTTTTGGATGGATGTACTTTAGGGCATGTGTGTTCCTCTCTTAAATGTCCATAGCTACTAAGTTGGGTGCAGCTGGTCCCTCTCGGCCACCTTCATCAATGTGTAACATAATTGCTATAAAGGGCATGGCTGTATCGAGTTCCTTCTCTTGAAGGTTTCTCTTGTAATGTCCCAGCTTGTGGCACTTAAAACAAGTCATCAGTTTGGACTTAGAAGGGCTTCCCTGGCTTCCCTTCTAATGATGCTCCTTCTTGGACACACTATTACCATTACCATGTTTCCTGGGCCCTCCTTGAGGATTGTGAGGATTACACTTGTTTGGAATCAGTCAGTATAGAGTGTTTCTTCTCTTTTAGCTTAGAACTATGCTGCTCCAGCTCCAGCCCTGTTGGCAAACCACTTATTAGCTACCACTGCAAGTCTGGTTGGATCCCTCTTTGTCAAATCAGATAGGTATTCCTAAAGTGGGGTAGAGCACTCTTCCTTAAGTCGCTCTGTCACCATCAACTTGTTAAGTGACTGAAAATCCCTGACCTCCATCCCTCTTACCCGCTCATTCCGATCACGCAATACAACATGAATCCAAATCTCAAATGAAACAACATCCGCTCTCTTGCAGTCATTGAGTCTTTGCAGGTTTATAGCTAGCTTCAGCCCAAACCACCTAATGAGATCTTCCTTCATTTGCTCATAGACCATTTGATCTGTCGCAGGCAGCATCACAATGACAGCTATCCCTTCCAATGGCATGCACCACATTAAGGCAGTTGTCTTGAATTCCTCATTCAAGGCTTGTCCCTTACAGGCTACCTCAAAGCTTACAAACTTCATTCTCGCACCTCGCTGCCAAAATGTGGAACACTCTTCCCACCCACCTGTGCCAGACTAAAGACCTTCTTACCTTCAAGAAACTTCTCAAGACCTGGCAGTTCGAGCAGTAGCAGAACCTTCCCCTCTTCTCCCCTCTCCCCCCTCAGAGCCTTGAGACCCTCACGGGTGAGTAGTGCGCTTTACAAATTCCTGATTGATTTATTGACAAACTATTCCAAAATAGCCTGACTTTCTACATACACATGAACAAAATCTTTTGGTACCTTGGCCGCAATCTGGCCTGAACTGGAAGGATAGTCACTTGTCCTAGATGGAGTTGTCATTGCTGCCGTCCCACGTTTCACTCTCTTAAGAGCTACCCTTTCCCTTTCCAGCTGTCTTTCCATTTCCTTCAGTTTAGCCTTCCATTCTCTGTTTATCATCCCTTTCTCTCTGCTTCTCCTCCCTCTCTTGTAATTTCTCTTCCTGGGCCCATTCCTTCTGTGTCTCTCTCCTCTTATTCCCAGTGGGCTAGCCATAGCTTCTCCCTTTCTAACTCTAGCTTTTTCATCTTCCTCAGCCATAGCGTTCTGAAGTGCCAACTGCCAGCTCAGGTCTCTGGTAGACTCAACTCACCCATAAGCTTGATTCCTGGAAGTGGCGACAGCTGTACCCTAGAAATTTGAGGTGGAGTAGACACTTAGGGTATTCCAGAAACTTAAGGTGGTGAGTGACTTGGTGAAGCTCTAGAAAATCCATAACTGGCCCTTAACGAAATTAGCAAGGACCTCCCTGTCCCTACTCCGGGGAATCCTCCACCCTCCATCCCTACATAAATTTGTCATCTGATCTATGAACATAGTGGTGAGATCAATTCCCAACCATGTGTTCTCCATTGCCTAAGCATGTCACTTTTGCATCCAGACAGAAAAAACTGCACTTATTGCAGCACTGATGCAAATTGGAAATGGCCAATGCCAGCTCTGTATCTTTTGCCTCCTAAAACGTTAGGCGTCCCACTGCTATTTGCCATTTGTCAGAACCATATCCATGCTTGACCCAGTTCAACAGGATCCATAGTAGGGTGGGCCCTGGGACATCAGGAGTAAAAAGGGCTCAACCACCTAATTTGGGTGCAGTAGCCCCTATGTGCCCGTGGCCCACCCTATGGATCACGTTCAAGCATCTCCTGCACCATGACTGTCAGTTATTAGCATGGTATGAGCACTCCATGCTCCCTCAGAGGGAAGTGCAGATACAGGTCAGTGAACACGACTCATAACTCAACGAGCAAACAGCACACACAATAAATCAAAGTCCAGCCAGATACTTGTTTTTGTATAAAAAGAAGTATTTTAAATCTAATTTTACACATACAAAAGGTAAACATTAAAAAATAAATAACACAGTTCCCCCTGTGAGGTGGGCACTCTAGCAGTTGTAAGGCCATTCCTCGGCTACTCGATGCCCTTATACCAAGTGTTGTTCTTCCCCATTCACATATGGTGACATCCATGGAGCGTTTACTACTAGGCCCCATCACGGGGTATCTCCTTCTCACACTCCGTTCGTAGGAAGTAGTCACTTACAGTCAAGTAGGATTGCCAGTTGTCGAATACCCAAGCAGTATGTCCCCTGATGCCCGGTAGGGCCAATTTTCAATTTACCTGCTCTGGCGGTATGAAACCTGACACCAGTGCATAGCAGTCCTGACCAGGGTCTCAATATCAGGCTGTGTGCATTTGCAGGCGCAGCTCCTGGCAAGAGCAAGCTCCGTCTCTTGAGGCGTACTTACCAGCATTCTGAAGATCGGAGTTGCTCTGGTTCCAGCCACACTCTGTAAGTCCTTTCTCCTCCTGGCTTTGGCGATATGGCACTCTTGTTGCTCCTATGGGCCTCCAATGGTGTTTTCTATATCCTCTGGCCTCCTCATATGCATGACCTCCGGGTCATGGTTGTAGCAGCAATTTCGGATCACAGGCCACGACCTGTACGTCCAGCCCCAGTGATTGAAGTCCCCCCCCCCAGCATACTGGGCTGCTCAACAATCCTCACTGTCCTGTTCTTGCTAGCATCAAGTTGCCTCTTCCTCAGCCCTTCCTGGCATACATGGTCGGGACAACTTTCCCGCACACGGATGACAGCCCAATCTGTGCATTTCAGCTCTTTGGCAAATGGGGCCTCTCCTGGCATATGGGGTCACCACTTCACAGTATGGCACACAGGCAACGGCCCAATGGATGCAACACTGCTCTCTTTGCAGGGTGGCTCCTGCTGGCATAGGAGGTCACTCTTCACAGTGCAACACACGGGCAACGGCTTGATCAATGCAAAATGCCTCCTCAGACCTAGCTCAGGGGCCCCACATGACTGTGCTCCCTTCTAGATCTTGCTCCCTCCAACACGCTTTCTCCCTCACAGGCACATGAGTATTGGCAGGCAGGCAGGTACTGGTGCTTCAGACTCCAGGGCAGGTATTCTTAGTTTTCCCTGGGTGATGTCTCCTCAACCAGCAGGGATACGGATACTATCAAGGCTGGTCCCCTAGTCTTGGTCACAGACAGAAGTCTTGCAGACCTTCCCCTCCTCATGCAGCCCGACTGACAGCTCAGCTGATGACAAGTTGTGGGTTCTCAAACTCCCCTAGTTGTAGTTCTTTTACAGACACAAACTGTAATTTAGTGCCTGAGTATTTGAAGTTTTCTTTTGGGATTCAGTTTCTTTGAAATAGATATCTTATCCCTTTCTTCTTCCTCTTGAAGAATGTCTGTTACAGCAAGCAGGACTCTAAAGCTGGTTAACCCACAACATGATTCATAAGAGTGACTAGAATTCACACCTGGATGTCAGTCACAGTGATATGTGCATGTAATGGGCATTCCTGGGACCACTGCCCTATTCTTTCCCTTATCTCTCCCTTCCTGAGATGCATCCTGACCTTTCCCTTGTGATCTATCACTGAATCAAAGAACCCTTTTAAATGCACATGGAGAAAATTTCTCTTCCATCTCCAGGGTCTTGTCCTACCCAGCTTACAGGAATGCAGCAATACACAAGCTCTGTCTGGCAGGATGCCTCAGCACCTCATGTTTTCATCAACCAGGCCTGGGCTTCCCAAAATGGAAGCCACGGTCCTCCATGCAAAGTAACAGTGCAGGCACCTCTGCAGTCTGTGTACATTCCTAGTACATTCACTGGCCGTACTGCTATGCTCATTCATTATGCTACCACCGGCATACTTGCATGTAGCACACACACTCAGTCTGTGAACACTGTCCAGTACTGCAGTCCAGCTGTACTTGTCCCATAGTGTGCCACTTTAAGCACACATTACCAGCACACACACACTTACCAGTTGCACACTGTACCACTCTTCACTCTCCATGTCGAGGTTCTCCTGCGTGCTCATATGCACTCAGCACAGGTTGTCATCACGCATGCACGCCCATATCAACCTGATGCAGGCCAAGGGTGAGTTAAACACACAGCAGCGGAACTTTAAAAGGGTGAGGGAACCTGTAAGCCTCACTTCAGTGACACAGGGAAAATAGCCTTGTTCACTACTTCTGATCACTACATGGTGCGTTGCCACCTCCACACTTGTGCTGTTTAAGTCCTGGTGAAGGCAGTAACCTTCCACTACTGAGGGTACTTCTTTGGGCGCCCCTCCTGGTTTAACAAGACTGCAATCCGTGAGACAAGCCTATGTCATGGCGCACACATATGATGCATATTCACATCTGACAAAAAGTCAGCATTAGGGATCCAGATAACAGTACAGTCTACCATGTAGAGGACTTTTTCATCTCAACAGTGTTTGTATATTTGACTGGATTTTGGTATAAAAAGGCACATCGATGAAAAAATAACATTGGTGGCATTCTTTCAGAGTTATCTTAGATTTATTTTGTAGCGCCAGTGTTTACCTGGAAATAATACTGTATATGGCTGTGACAAGGTGAGGCTGCTGATTTTATTGTGTTCTCTGTAAAATAACATGAAGAAGTGTAGTTTAATCATTTAAACCATAATGCATTCTGTTTTATAAGAATCACAATCATTTGTGTAGGAGATATCCCAGAGAGGATGCTGACTGTTTCACAGACTGTGCCAACCCGCTACTCATTTCAGCAAACCTGCTACAGGGTTCCCTTTGCAGATGTCTGGGTGCATGCATAATACATGCACCCATAATCCAGGGCACTTTTTAATAGATTGGTACAACACGGGGAAAATAAGAGGGAGAAAACATAGTGCTAAAGAACTTTCTGACCAGCCATAAACCATTCCTAAGTACACATCATAAATTATCAACCAAATAACCCCAACTGACCTTATTAGAGAACCAGGAGGTCAACATCAGGACATAAGTTGAGTATAAGCACTAGGGCAGAAAGTGTGAGTGTGCCAGCCGGTCACACAAATAGACAAGCATTTGCAATACAATGGGTCTCACTTTTGCTTGAGTTAGAGCTATTAGCATTGTAAATTCCTAACTGGACTTTTCTTGCCACCTAAATTGAAAATGAAAAGTAAAACAGTTGACGTAAGCAAGTCAATTCAAAGCACCATGCCGGCCACGAATGTGAGTTCGAAGGAGAGACACAAATGGAAAAAGAAGTTCGCTCGCAGTCTAACGTTTCGGCAAACGTGCAATTATCCATGTATCGGGTCAGTGTACAAGGCAGTAACAAACCGCCACAAGGAGGGACAAATGTAAAGCATTTACAGTGGATAATAAAGGATTTTTGAAAGGCAAGCCCATGAATGAGTGCTAGTGATGGGTGTGCAGTGGGTGTGGTTAAAAGCCCACAGATAGATTACAACAGGTCAAAGCACTTGCGCGCTTGACCTAAAAAACAGAAGGACTCGAATGACTTGGTAGATAAAAAATCATGCATTAGGATCATCATCAAAGAGAAATGGCTTGGGCATCCTAAGATTGGTTAGTGGACTCAATCATGAATATGCATAGTGGACTCATACAGCCTTTGCTGCCTGTCCTGTTTTGTATTTACTTGTCTACAGTGAACAACTCTTGCCCTGCACAGAATCCTTCCCAGGGCTTGGACTTTCTACTTGTACTGGCTTTGTGGTTGTGTGTATGGCCTTTTTCTTCCCCCGGTCCCATAATTTGCTGCTAGTTTTCTCAAATACTCATCAAATCCAAATGATCCAGTCTCCAAATCAAAAGTCCCAGTCTCCTGCTAGCTATCCTAAGACTGCAGCAAGCAGTGGCACCATCAACCTTACCTTTAAAAATTCTGACATGTGTGAGCTAATCCTAGAAGAAGGCAGTGGGAGGCACGACATCCATGTTCAAGGTCAGAGTATTCTCCTTTTTATGAAACTCAGTGTTAAAAAAAGATTAGGAGGAGAGAACTGTTGGAGGTTCAAAAGGACCTCTTGATGCTCACTGAGCATTATGTCTTCATGATAAAAATGCTGGTGGTGCGGCACCAGTGAGGTAATGGTGAAAGCCCGATGGGGTGAAAACACCCTTGCAGTTGCCGCCTGATGACAGCATAGAGTCACGCCTATAAGGGAGAGACCCTGGAGTTCAAATATGACTTATTTTTTCTCTCTTCTCTTGCTTCCTGTGTTTCTACCCACATCTCACCCTAGTTTTCCCTTAATCTCTAACATAACTCCCTCACTGCTCGGTATGTTTCTTTCCCACGATTATCATTGTGCCTTGTTTTTTATTGCAGTTATGGAGCTTGAGATGTGCTAAAACTAAAATGGGTGGCCCAGTTGATTCATCCTGAAATGGTAGGTGAACTAGCCGACTGAATCCTGTGCCGGGGGATGGTCTTATTTTTGGAGTCTGGTTCCCGGATTGGAATTATGAAGGTGTGGGAACACCAGGCCTGATTTTACCACCTTGAAAAGATGGTCAGTTAAGTTGTCGAAGGACTGTGGGTATTGAATAATTTCACTCTCCCCCCCACACCCCCCACCACCACCACACACACCTCAATCCCATTAACCACTTGCTCAGGGCAGGTGGTAAATGGGCAAGGAATTGTCCCTAGAAAGAGGGCTGTGTATGTGGAAAAGGACCCTGTGATTCCCTCTCCAGATATTATTCCTAATTCTGGGAAAAAATAACCCGGAATAGGAATTGAGGTGAGTGAGTACCATTGGAAGACATTTCTTCTGGCCATTCGACATCCCTACTCCTAAACCTGCCAAATTTATAATCGGGCCCTTAATGCCAGGTGGTTATTAGAAGGCAACAGAACTAGTTTTGTAAACCTCAGAATAATGAAATATTAAGTGGAAAATTCCCAAGAGTCCAATTGAATACCTTGCAGATTGCATTCAGGTTAGTGGGTACATAATTTACTAGAAGATTCTACGTGGATTGTAATTTGACAACTCCTTGGGTTTGGATGTGATCATTTTGACAAACCTGCTGGTTGGATAGAGCAAATGTGAACCTGTTTAGTATGGTGTCCTCAGATCTCACGCAAGTCGACTGAATGCTTATCAGGACTAAATAGACAACTGTATTCATAGCTGCTGTAGACCTGGAGTACCAAGATAGCGATTTTACTTCTCGTAGTGATTAGCATGGCATTGTTGGGTCACTAAACCTGAGCCACTGCTTTTTATGACGTTAAATTGACAACAATACAGAAGGATTTTGATTTTGAGTTGGCAGAATGGTTGAATGGCAGTGACTTTTTCATCTTTGCAGGTAAGGGTAGACGTATGATAAGCCAATACGTTGCAAGATAGTTTTACTCGTATTTTCTTTTTTAGGTGTGGCCTAAAATCAGCTTTAGCTGTGTTTCTATCCTAGCTTTTCTAAAAAGTTTATTATTAAAAAAATACAAGCATGTATTGGGCTTTTAGTCCCTCCTCCATTGATAGGGCTGTTCAAATGTTGCTCCCAACACGGTGCAGAACACTGGCTCAGCCCACTTCAGCTATTGAACACATTCAGTTGAGTGACTCCCTTTCAATGTGTGTACATCAGCATAGAGAATAGGCCACCCCCTCCAGGTTAGATAATTGAAGGTATTTACTAGTGAATGTTAGTGCGCATGCGTAATGAGGTGTCACTATTTATCTCGTTAGAATCAAAAAAATGTATTTAAAATCTGCAGTATTGACTTAATATCATAACAAACTTTAATATATTGATTTAAATCAATGGAAATATGCATAATTCATTTAAAATAATGTGTATACTGTATACAAATGTATATGCTGAAGCAACTAGCCATTAGCTTTGTGAAGGATTTTTTTAAACATTTGCATCTGAGTGAAGAGGGACAGCTAGTAACCTCTACAGGTGGGCGAAACAATATGCTCCACCTATGAAGTTTGCTGAGTTTTGCCCACTCCGCGTGGACGCAGAGTTCTGGCAAAACTCTGCTAGCCACCACAGAGACTTTCCTTGCACGCGGCTCGCCAACTTAATGAGCGAGAATTTGGGTCCTCTAGCATGATTTTAAGGCACTACAATGCCTCCTGGTGACATTTCTTATCGCCGACAGTTGTGGCAGGTTGTGACCACATGCGTTGAGAAAGCTGCCGCTCGAGTAGAGAATCTACTCGAGCAGCAAAATGATGCAGCACCGTCTGGGCGCACCACTTGGTGCCGTTTGCACTAACTGTACAGTGCGGAACAAGCTCTTGGCACTGAAAATCAAATAAGCAGCGCAATGTTCTGAATTCTTTATCTATTGATTTGCCCACCTGAAATACATTTTGCTTCTTCATACTACAGTGTAGGGCCATGGGCTTTCATATAATAACAGCAATTACTGACACACTACAATTATAAGAAACAGTTTGCTAAAAATAAGGTTACATTTAAACGCTGGCAAGTAGTATGTATGTTGTAATATTGACTCTGTTCCGTATTTATTTTGTATTCATACTTTTTATTAGTTTTCAAAAATATTATAACAATTGCATCAATGAACACTTTGAGGCCAGTTTGTTCCTAAAGTAAGTTCAGAAATATACATATAGTGGTTCCTCTAGCCTTGTTTTCTCATATGTGTAAAGGATATCTTCCATCTAAGCATCTATCCAGTCATTTTTTCATCCCTCCATTCACCTGTTCATAATCACCATGTCACCCTTACATTTTGTCACCCATTCAGTCTTTTATCCAACATTGTCTGTCACCATTTAGTCTATCCATCTGCCCATCCACATCCAATACTATCCATCTATCCTGAAACTGAGCCATCAAACAAATCCATTCTTTCATTCAGTCATCCATCCTTTCACTTATCCATTCCCTTTCATTTATTTGGCGGTCTATCCATCCTTTTAATCATCCACCCACCCTTTCCCTCATCCATCCACTCGTCATTTGTCCCTTTCACTCATTCTTTTCCTCAGTCATCCATTCTTTCACTTATCCATCTACCCTTCGACCCATCCATCCATCCATGTATTCTTTCACTCATCCATCCATCCACCCTTTCACTCAATTCTCCATTCACGTTTTTATTCATCCGTCCACTCTTTCATCCAGCCATCCATCTGCCCTTCCTTTCACTCATTTATTCATTCTTTCACTCATCAATCCATACATCCAATCCTCTATTCATCCATCCCTTTCACTCGGTCCATCCATTGACTCTGTCACTCATTGATCCATCATTTCACTCACACATCCATCCATCCTCTCATCAATTCATCTGCCCTTTCCCTTATCCACCCATCCACCTTTTCACTTATGCATCAATCTATCCTTCCTTTTACTCATTCATCCTTCCTTTCATCTACACTTTCACTGCCATCCACACATCTTTCCATCCACCACTCACTCACAGCCATCCAACCATTTACCCCTTCAGTCATCCATCCTTTTACTCATCAGACCATGCTTTCATCCAGCCATCCATCTATCCTTCCTTTCACTCATGAATCCATTCTTTCACTCAGCAGTCCTTACATCCATACGTTCACTCATCCATCCTTTCACTCATCCATTCATCAACCATTTACCCCTTCACTCGTCCATCCTTTTACTCACCCATCCTTCATCATTCATCCATTTATCCTTTCACACACCCATCCACCCACTCACTCACCTTCCAACCCTTTCGAGTTCATTATGAGCCTTTATCTGCCGAGATGCAGACCGAGGAGCCCCATCAAAGTCCTCCCTACCCCTTTGCTGCTAAAGCGAAGGGTGGACGACACCCCTGCTTACGAGGGGCGCCGTCCTTGGAGCCCACCAAAGGTTTGATTAGTTGTGCTGTGACTGTAAACAGGTGCACGTGGCCGCCTTATTCAAGTTGTCAGAGACAGAAGAGAATTTGAGTAGTGATTGTTTAACAAGAGGCAAACGCATTTAATGTCCGTTCCGATACATTTCTCCGCGCATCATTACTCTTCAGTAAGAAAGTTGCTTTTTTTCAAATGTCTGCTTACGCAGGATGTGATTTCTCACTTTTGCAGGTTAGCGTGCGAGCGCATCTGGCCTTATTTGGTCTATGGTAATTGATTTATAACGGGACGCATTAGAGGTTCGATGGACCTTTTGACTCTGCTAAGAATGTACCACCATGGACATAATAATTGCTCGTGACACAACTAACAACAGCACAACTTAATTTAACAAATCATTATCAGAAACGTTGAGTGAGTAAACCTTTACACACCATAGCCCATGTGACCATGAATGACCACACCTTCAGTAAAAGTTACAAAATTGTATTTCCCTAGATTAACAAGGCTAGTGTCACATAAAGCAATCTCAAAAGCAACTGATAAACAGATGAACAACACAGGTTGACCAAAACAGCGAATAAACCTCAATATAACCAAAGCATTTAACATTAAACATTCAATAGTTACCTACAAATTAATATCAATAATAACTGAACATTTGAAATGGCTTACATCTAGACATTCACAGGTGAAAAAAAACAGTCCTTTTAATAACATTTATTTGACATGGACACACTAACTAACCATCTAATTCGAATTGTATGATTGTCTTTCATACCAAAAGGAAACATTTGACAAAAGTTAATTTGGAAAAAACATCTGGCTATGGCTCTATAAAAATGGCGGTTGATACCTAAAAGAAAGAACAAAAATCTATACCAAATACAATTTCATCTTGTTATACCTCTCCTGAAAGGATCAGCAAGCAGAGACTTCTTTGTCAGTTGGGCATCCATCTGGTCAGCATTGGCAGGGGGATAGTGAAGGGGATGGGCTCAGCCACGATTGGGCTCTAAGTTAACTGAACCAACTTAGAAGGGGCATCAAAATAAGGAGACAGCATAATAGCAGTAACAATATCTATGTGATAAGACTAATAGAAAGGGCATCTGGAACTGCTCTGCAAACGAACTGCCTCTGCTCTATCCTGATAAGTGCAGTCGGGTTAAGTTAAAATCATACAGTCATTTCTTGAGTCATCATTGGTCAGAATATCGAACGCTCACAGTAGATCGAATAAACATTATTTCTTAAATCTATGATATAGTTAGACAGTCTTTCACACGTCGATGATTGTCTCCTTTTCTCCTGTTCCTGTCACCAGTTTCCATCAGGTAACTTTTAGTTGCAGTTCATAACTCCAGTCATTGAAGCCATTGTCAAGTCCTGGGAACGTTAGCTTCTCATGCACCACAGATTCATATGTAACAAGCTAGTACATCGTATTACAGTAGACATCTAGTCTAACGTTGCAACATTACAAATCTATTTGGTCAACACTATGTGAACAAAGAACAAGTGGAAAATTCTTGCTTGAGGCAGAATACATTTACAAACATTTATTTATGCCATGAAACTTAACACGAGGCTTTGTCGACTAGGCCCTTAATTTCACAATTACTCTATGCCTGATATAATTAAACAAATACATGTCATTAATACATTAGTATGGTCCAAAAATACATTTAATTCTATATTTGCATATAATTTTTCAAAACAATTAATATCATTTATTTTATTGATGTTGTACACTTTAAGGTGGCCATTTAGGTGGGCCCATTTTCCGAAACACTTGAGTTCTCTATATTAGCATAATTCAAGTCAATTATTAATTATTAATCAATGCAGATTTATTATTATTTAATTCAGCTTTCACAAACGCATAAACATAATTATAAATTTTCAGTTAACGCATGGCAGAGGCAACACATTTCCACTGTGTACTACTCTGCTTTATGGACATTCTACCTAGGAAACAGCAGACACATCCCCTCAGTCTTTCTAAAAAAAAAAACCTACAAGCAAAAGCTCGGACACTTGAAAGAGTCCAAGGTGGTGCTGTTACAGCGTTATGGTCCTCTTGCTAGGACTATAGCTCATGCCAAAGGCACTCTCCTTTTTACAAGGGAGAGGGGCCTTACTGATGACTATTACACTTGGCATCTGGGTTCTAAATCTATAATTAGAATATTCCAGTCCCTGAGAGTACAGTGCTCTGAATTAACAAACATTGGCAAAGCCAATATCTCTAGCTAATGAGAGCTATTGGATTTTTCATTTTTTTTTTAGGTTTGAAATCAATGAATAAAGCAACATAATGCGGCCAACTGTGACCACTTCATAGTTTTTTCTTTTTTCTTTTTTTACTTTAAGACATGTTGCATAGCAGTAAGGTCTGTTGTGCTAAATGGCTTAGGGTAAAGGGAAGAAAACGCTATGAAGCGGTCAGTGTTCCTTTTTTCCTTTTTTTTTTAACCAAGCATGGGGAAAGGGGAGTGTAAGCCATAGACGGGAGATATGGATAATATGTGCAGGAAAGCAAGGGGCCTTGTAATGCCATTGTGGACACAGGGGATGATCTGAGTACAGGCGCCTCTCTCATGTTTGTTTTTTTGTTTCTTATATAGCGCATACTCGACCCAAAGGTAGTGGACCGCTTTACATGAGCACCCGTCCCCTCATGTTGATATGCTAGTACAGGGTTCTGCAAAGTCGGTCCTGGAGAGCCGGGTACATGCCACATTTTTTGCATAACCACATTTCGAAACAAGATGATTCAGAAATCTACATTTTTCTAAATGTGGATATGCTA
Source organism: Pleurodeles waltl (assembly GCF_031143425.1). Classification (NCBI taxonomy): domain Eukaryota; kingdom Metazoa; phylum Chordata; class Amphibia; order Caudata; family Salamandridae; genus Pleurodeles; species Pleurodeles waltl. Next base: position 58,405,099 of record NC_090445.1, on the reverse strand, counting down.
AAAATCTGACATGCAGAACCCTTTATGTATATTTGCTGCCCCCCTGATGACCTGTGTTCCTAGGAATATCACATGTTCACTGGGAATCGTAGTGTGCCTAAAGATCCGATGTGTATCCTTAGTTATGTCTCTGGCACACCTAGCGACATTATGCGCATCCTTGACATATGACCCAAATCCATGAAAACATTACTTCTTCCTTCGAACATCAGACAAGACCTGGAGACCCTTCAGTGTAAGCCTGAGCAGCCATGGGCTGTAATGTAAAGTTGTAGGCCTGAGAGTCATGCCAGCATGCTTAAGAACATTTCTTTAGGAGCAGTCGACTGTTACACAAAGTTAGTTCATTAGCAGAAGCACAACAATCTCAGTGAGATATGTTGTTCCCAGAGGCAACAGTAATCTTCCTGAATGAATATTGTGCTACAGGAGATTCTGTTTCAATGCGCTAGGATAATCCCAGACCACCAAAGTACTCTTCAGTGAGGCAGAGAGTGCTTGTGTGCCAGCAAGAAGGGTCCAGACCGGAGAGTGTGCGCTTTTCCCATTAACCTATGGTTCTCTCAGAGAGTGGTGTCCATCTCATGCACTAGGACCCTTCCCAAGAACCTGAGTGGTTGAGTTTACTACTCATTAGGATCTGGGTATTACTAACAAGAAGATTTGAAGGGTTAATGAATGACCGTCTCCACAAGCGGGAAATCGACATTCTAACAGCAATAAAGTAAAATGTTGTTAATTGACCCTGGGAGAGACAAGGTTAAAGACAAGCAACACAAGGGAGGGTTGGAGTTGGAAAGTGGATTAGTAGTAGGTTTAGGTAGGTACTTACAGCTAGTAATAAGGCCACAATCCCATGTTAGGTCCAGTCAGTATCTCAATAAATTATCCCTTGCTCAACCTTTGGTAGCTTGGCACACGAGCAGTCAGTGTTAAATTAAGAGACGTGTGTAAAGCATTTAAAAACAACAATACATTAAATAAGTAAGACTCAACAAAATAAAATCCAACACTGATTTATAAAAATAGGAAATATTTGTATGATTAGAATGAAACCAAAATGACAAAAATCCAATGTAGGGAACTGGAGATATGATTTTTTAAAGATTATAGGTAAAGCTAGTGCTTAGAAGCAAACAGCTTTAAAAAGATTTAAAAAAAAAAGTTGTGCTGGATCGAGACAAAGTCAAGCGTATAGGCAGCCCACGATGTAATACATTTACACTCCCTTCCAGAAGTGTTTCTTGATGCAGGAAAATAGTCCACAGCACCAGCCAAGGGTTCAGAAGCTCTGGTTTGCCTTTTGTGGTCTGGGACTACAACTCCCACAATGCACCTGGTCAATCCAAGTAAAATCTAGGTGAAGCTTGACAGCTTGTTATTGATGTTGCAAGGAGCCCTTCTAGCACTTGTCTTCCTGTTGCTGATCAGGGAGTCCACTCCTTATCCCTTAAGAAAGGCAAAGTCCTTTTGTTGTGAAGCCTTGTGAGTGCAGCAGGTGCCGTCCTTATGATTGCAGTCCTCTCTTGTGCAGTCCAAGGGTCCAGGAGGGCAGTCATTCTCCATCTGTTAATTTTGGTTCTTCGGAGGTCCACAACACCAGTCCAAGGTTCCAAAATCTCAAAGTTGCTCCTTGGGACGTGGGACTACAATTCCCACAATGCACGTCGTCAATCCTTACAAGTCCACTGAACTCTATCCAACTGGGCTCTTCTGGCAGGAGTTGTCACAAGTGACTTTTGGTAGTGCCTTTATACCTGTTGCTTATAGGGAGTCTACTCCTGAATCCTTTAGAAGCCAGGCAAAGTCCTCTTTCGTGAAGCCCAAAGTGTGCAGCCGGTGCAGTCCTTGTGAATTCATTCCTTATTGGTGCAGACCAGGGTTTCAGCAGGGCAGTCCTTGTTCTTTTTCTTGTTACAGACAGGGTTCTGAGTTGCTGGTCACCTCTTCCATATTTATCTATGCTTCTGGGGTGTGAAGCATGGGGCCATCCCTGGCTAATGGGGTGCAGGGTGCCATCCTAAGGTATGACAATTTCCTCCAAAGTGTGGCAAATTTCTGTCCCAGAAAGCACTGTTCTTTAAAATACAAAATAGAGAAAATCTCCTCTGCAGCTTAAGGTCTGGCTAACCCATCCTATTGGTGTGTCTAACACTCCCCTTGCAGCCCCTCTGCTAATTACTGGGGTTCTCATCTGGCTGGGGTACAGGAAATGGGAGAGGCCTACATTCTGTCCCAACGGTCTTTATCGATTTGAAAACCAGTTTGGCTACCCAGCCCCTTTCCTGCTCTGCCATCTGCTGCTGCAGATCTCCTCCCACTAGATGTCTCCTTTGTCTCAGCCTGGGCCACTTCACACCCCATTAAGCTAGCTTGGCTCAGCCTGCCAAAGGCTGACCAATTGGGAGAGGATGCCAAAAGGCTGACTTCCAGTCAGTGCGTCACTCCCCACTGCCCACCAGTGCTCCCTCCACTCAGGTGCTTGACCTGCCTGGCACTTTTCCCCCACTGATGCAGGCCTTTCTCTGCTAGTGTGCCTCTTCGCTGTGCATGTTTGTTTTGTGCTTATTAGCCTTCCTTCTGCTTGTTAAGTGTATTGGTGACCACTTACCATTCTTTGGTGGTTTCCTTTTTACCCTGTTTTGCCGCTTGCTACTCCTGCCTTTTCTATCCGAACCGTGCCTCCCACCACATGCTTGTCCCCCACCTCCCAGGCCTAAATATGGAGGCTCCAAACTCCTCTTTGCTCGTCCGCACCAGACCGTGCCCAGCGCCAGGACCCCTGGACCAACCACCCCCCATTGACAGACTACTACTGAGCTCAAAGCCCTCCGCTAAGGACTGCGCTACAACAACTGCTGCAGCACCTCCCTCTGCTCCACAGCTAGACTCTTCACCTGCTGGTACTGCTGCTTCTCCTGCAACACCAAAGACCCAGCATGCACCAGGATCACCTCCACCGGCCCTTACCGACCAGCTCTAATGCTTCCTGTTCAATGTACTATTGCTATGCAAACACGCTACTGAAATCTAGGACACCATCACTACCCTCACCCTTGATGTAATTTTCTCACAGAAACCTAGCTCAACCGCACTTCCTCACCTGATATAGCTACTGCCACACCGGATGGCTACAAGAACATTCACCGAGAACGCATCAACAAGCACAGAGGTTGAATCAACATCATCCTTAAGGAAAACATCAACTACGCCATCACTGCAGATGAAACCACCCCACTTTGTAGCCGTATACATGATATATTATCGTATGACACTTCTTATCGGATTCGTATACATTTGGGCCTTGAAAACGTCATGTTGACGAAACACGTGTCAGCTGTTGCATCTTTTAACTTCTAATGTTACTCCTCTTCATGAACTATTTGAAGGAATAATAAAGAACTGACTCCTCATACTTTCTACTAACTGTTTTGATCAAGAAGATTTCGAACTACTGTTGGTGTGCCCTAGTTTGATAATTTTAAGTTACATGGTCTCTTTTGATGCTTCAATTGACACATTTGCATTCTTGGTGGCTGTTTGCTTACTAGTGTTGGCACCCGTTTCAGTACCATTATTTATTGGTACATGTCAGTGGATTTATTTTGCTTTACCGAAACAATTTGGATGTGCGACCGTACTACACAGCCACCCCCTTTTGATTGGCTTGACCACCATCAGAGGCACCCTGGCCTACAGGCCATGAGGACATTGCCTCAGCTTCTGCAATGCTATCCCTGACTTCATCGACCCTGCTCATTATAGAGTCTGACAACTACATCTTCCTTGGAGACCTAAACTTCCACCTCAATGACCTCAAAGACACCAACTCTGTCAACCTCCTCGAAAGCATGAACAACATCAGCCTCACCTAACTGATCACTGACACCCAACCCCATTGCAGGACACACACACTTGGCCCAATCTTCTCACCAGCAAAGGAATCAAAGACAGCCATGTCACCAAGCTTACTTGAACAGACCATGCCATAATACAAGCGTCAAAAACTTCTGCTTGTGTCAACAGTCACCCCCCCACAAACCCACCAAAAGATTCCGCAAACAGGCTAGCTGGTACACAACCGAGCTAAGTGCACCTGCAAATGATTAAAAAGAAAATGGGGTACCATCATAGATCCCACAAACCAAACCACCCTCAAAACCGTCTTCAACCAATACCACCAACTTCTGAAAAGGACAAAAAAAAAGCACCCTCGCCAACCGCATCAATGTAAATTCCATTCACAGCAAGAAACTCTTCAACATCATCAGGGTTCTCCGGCCCATCAGCCACTGGAAACAACATCACCCCCTCACAAGAACCCTGTAACTCCTGGCAGACTTCTTCCTCAACAAGATCACCACAGTCTACAGAAACTTTGAATCCCAACCTACAACCCCTGCCCTCCAGCCAGCTCGACCCAACAGATTAAGAACAAGACCATCTTTTCAACACCTGGGACCAGTTCACTACTCAAAATACTTTGAGCACCCATGAACCCTTGCTCCCACCACACTTCCAATTGGGACAGAGGACGATCCGTAGCAAGCTCACCTCCATCCACAGCGTATCAATCACCACAGCCACCTTTCCTGAGAAATGGAAGCATGCAGAAGTGAAGCCCTTACTGAAAAAACCATCCACAGACCCCAGCGAACTCAAGAACTACTGCCTCATCTCTCTGCAACCCTTCCCCACCAAAGTCCTTGAGAAAGCCATCAACCACTAACTCACAGAGCACCTTGAGAACCACAATCTTCTGAAAACCTCACAATCAGGATTTCACACAAAGCACAGCACCAAAATCCCTCCTGCCCGCCATAGATGTCATCGGAGCACCCCTGGGTCAAGGAAAAACATCAGCCCTGATCCTGCTCGACCATTCAGCAGCATTCAACACAGTATCTCCCAACATCCTGCTCAGTTGACTGCACCACATTAGAATCAGGGGAGACATCCTCAAGTGTATCACCTCCTTCCTCACAGGGAGACCACAGAGAATACCCCTCTTGCCTTTCACATCTGAACCAAAGGACATCCTCTGCAGCGTCCCTCAAGGCTCATCCCTCAGCCCCACCTGTATGACAACACTAGCCAACATCGTTAGATCTCATGGACTACATGGAGCTACTAATCTTCGGAAACATCTCCCTATGGAACTACGCTTGGTGCTCCCCCACCCCGAACTAGGAACTCCACCAACATTAACCATTCACACCCACAACCTTGGCATCATTCTGGACAATAGACTAACAGGAGGGAACAGAGCAGTGCAGTATCCTCCCCCTGCTTCCTCACTCTCCCATGCTCTGTAAGAATTTTAAGTGGCTCCCTTTCAACTCCAGATGGACAGTCACTCAAGCTCTGATCACCAGCAGAATGGACTATGGCAACTCACTCTATGCAGGGATAACTGTACAACTCCTCAAGAGACTACAAACTATACAGAACTCAGAAGCCATACTCGTCCTCCCCAAGGGGACCCACATTACTCCCACCTCAGAAAGCTCCACTGGCTCTCCGTGCAGAAGAATATGCCAGTTCAAGATGTTCAGAACCCTTCACAACCAAGTACCTGAGTACATCAACCACCAAGTGAATTTCTACCTCCTTTCCAGACACCTGCGGTCTGCCTCCCTCTTCCTCGCCCACACTCCCACATGTTACAGCGAAGGATGCTTCTTCACTTACCTCGCAGCAAAATCTTGGAACAGCCTTCCACTTCACCTAGAGACCTCACCTTCCCTGCTGGAATTCAGAATCAGGCTCAAGACTTGGTTGTTCAAGGTGAGCCCCGGCAGCAAGAGATACCAGCTCCTGGATACCCTCACTTTTGATTAGCCACGCTTTACAAATCCAGCTGGAATGGAATGGCAAAAGAAGGCTGGATTTTGGCACAACAGAAAAGCAAATTCTATAACTTTTCTGTCATAGTTATAATAAAATTAACCATGGCAAGTTGTTGGATTCATTCTATTATTTTGGCACTTTGAAGCATCATTATAGCTCACTGCTGTCAATAGTCAGACTTTATTAAATGTTCCCAATATTAGCCTATTGAGCTAATGCACTGCAATTCACTCTATTGAGTGGAAACATGCTATGGTGGTCCCACTGTTTAAAAAATAAAATGCATTTGGACTCATCCATTTTATCTAACTGTTGCCCCATTTCCCTGCTATCTTCTTACTCCAAAATTTTGGAGAAACACATCCATGCGCAGCTTAATGCCTTTATAGAAGTCCATAATGTTCTGCATGCTTCTCAGTCGGCTTTCAAGCAGGTCATAGTATGAAGTCCACCCTTCTGGGTATGACTGAAGATCTGAGGCAGCAACTAGATGAAGGTGGGTCTGCCACACTAGTCCTACTTAATTTGAGTGCGGCTTTTGATACCAACTCCCACTCGTTTCTGCTGGATAGATTGGTGGCATTAGGGCTTAAAGACTCTACATTGGCATGGCTTACCTCCTTTTTACAAGGATGCTCATTCCAAGTCTTTTCTGCAGGTGCCAAGTCCATTTCTCAAGTTTAAACACCTTTTGTTCCTCAAGGCTCAGTTTTATGCCTACTTGTGTTTATTCTGTACATCCATCCTCTAATGGATCTAGTGGAGAGTTGTGGGCTGACGCTTTTTAGTCATGCCAATGATACTCAGATTATTTTCTTCACTGGCCCCAACACAGATGAAGGCACCTTCTGATCTTCACCTAGGCCTGAGTCTCATTCCTTCATGGATGAATAACTATATGCTTAAGCTTAATGGGGACAAGATGGAGCTCTTGATCCTGGACAAGGACCAATTGTTATGGGGCCCACAACACTGGCCGGCCTCTCTTGGGGCTCTTCCTACTCCTTCTTTGAAAGTCAAAAACCTAGGTTTCCTCTTGGATGATGCATTATCAATGTGGTCCCAAGTAGTCAAAGTAGCCTCTTTATGTTTTGTGGTGCTTTAATGGCTCAGGAAATTAAGCTAAATGCTTCTGTGCTCTGCCTTAAGAGTGGTGGGTTTGGTGCCTGCCTTAAGAGTGGCGGTTTTGGTGCTTGTGGTGTCCTGGTTGGAATATGGAAATGTTCTGTACTTGGGCATAGGCAAGGCATCTATGCATTTTTTGCAAATGGTACAGAACTTGGCTACCACACTACTCTTTCGCTTGCTGAAATTTGCATCCATTTCCCATCTGTTTCAGCAGTTGCATTGGCTCACAATCTCTGATCGTATTACTTTCAAAGCTTTATGCTACATGTTCAAAGCTAAAGTTCGCTTAGGCACCTGTTATATTCAAACTCTGGTGGCTCCTTACCACCCTTCTTGTGCCTTGAAATCCTCATCTTGTTCTCTTTTTTTGCCGTTAGTGCGTTAAAGGGTGCTCCTTTTCCTACTTGGTTCCGAAACTGTGGAGCTTTCCTCCTGAGCACATCAGAGCCTGTACTTCATTGTTTGCTTTTCGGAAAAGGTCTGAAGACCTGGCTCTTATAAGCGGCTGATTTCTTTTCCACCCTTGCTTTTCCGCTTGCTACAAAAATACTTTTTGCGGTCGCTGTGCGCACTACAATTCCCATTAATAATAATAATAATGGGAATTGTAGTGTGCATGAGGGAAGTTTTTCCCTCACCAGGGCTTATAAAACATCTTGTATGATGTCCCTACTGATAGTTGCAAGGCACCCTACTCATGGGGCGCCTAGGAGAGACCTCAGGGGTGCCTTGTATTTACAAATAAGGTAGTTTAAGACTTTGGAAGTACCTTTTATTCCAAAGTCGAATTTGCATATCATTTTACTTTAAAGGCAGACTGAAAAGCAGGGCTGACTTTTAAAATGACAGCAAGTCACACAGCATTGCATACAAGTGCATTAAATCTGCTGGGCCTCTACACCTACATGCCCTACCATATACTAGGGATATACAGGTAGGTTGTCAGTACCAATTGCAATTACACCTAATTACCATGTGTTTTTGATCAGAGCACAGGCCCTCGATCTGGTTAGCAGAGCCCAAGGCACAATTGGAGTCAGAAAACCAGTATCTAGAAGACAAAATGGGGGCACAAAGTGGAAGGACACTGCAAAAAGTCCTGGTTTCTTACATTATCTCTCCTATAGGATAACCACAGGATTGCATTTTCACATTTTATAAGTGTGATTTCCGATTGGGAAGAGATGGGACCCCCGAATTTGGTGTCTCATGAATCACAATTCAAAAACACAACTCATGGTAAAGTTGGTTTGTAATTAGCAATTCTGAAAATGCCACTTTTAGATGGTTGGCATGTTCTTACTGTAAATATTTGGTTCCTTCTGTCTGTCTCTGGAATACACTTCCGTGGTGGGTAACAGATGGCCTCCTGCATTCCCTCTAAACAGCCACACAAAGGAAGAGTAGGTGTAACGGAGTAGCCATCTGCATACTGATGGGTCATCATGAGCAGGATCTGGTTTGAAGCTGACACACCTAAAAGGGCTGTGTTCTGTCCCCACACAATGGGTTTGATCCCCCTCTATAGTGAGTCTGGAGCCAGGGAAGGAAAGTAAGAGTTTTGTGCACTTCAAAGGCATCTATTTGAAGTCACCCCACTTCAAAGTCCTAAATGGGTATAAGTACTGGACCTCTGACACCATCAGTTCAAAACACTTCTAGAACTGAGGCTATTCTACCAGGAAGAAGGACTGGTGTGCTGCTGAACGGACTGCCACTTTGCTGAACTGCTTTGTTGTGTTGGCCTGTTGCTTCTTGCCTGGGAGTGAGAAGGACTGGTCGGGCATCTCTACATTCCCTGAACCGAAGTAATCTCCAAGGGTTTCTTGACTGGCCTCCTGTGTCTGAAGTCTCAGGGATATCAAAGCTTTGCTTCCATCTTCAACACACCATCTGGACTTTGCTTGCTGCAAGTCTTGCTCTGCCAAGTGGTGCCAGCCCAGTCCAGAGCCTTTGGAAGTGAGTATAAAGTGCTGCAACTGCCAGAACCTGTGCATTTACACTGTTGCACCAATTGGAACTGGCTCATTGCCTGCTGTGAGATCGAGATCAACACATCAGAGGTGTTGCAGCGAACGGATTCAGCGCATCACACTCGGAACCGCCTCATCACCTCCAGAACAAGTGCATCGCTGCCACTGTGTGGAGAAGATCGACACATAACTTCATCAGCATGGAGAAACTCGGCGCATCACACTTGGAAATGCTGCACTTCTGAACCAACGCTTCGTTCACAGTATCAACACATTGCTACAAGTGCGTTGAGAAATCCGGTGCAACACCACAGCTGCATGGGGATCATCGATTCATCTCATGCTGTGACAAGGATTTAGTTACTTTGACTCAGGGGGCCCTCCGTGGGTCCTAGAGCCGGCCAGCGCTCCATCGCGGGTGGCCTGAACTTTTTACTTTGCCCCGGTCCAGCGCAACCATTTAACACTTTGAGTGCTATTTTTGCATTTACTCTTTAAAAATTCCTAACTTAACTTCTACTCATTGGATTTTTGTCATTTTTAATCTAGTTTCACTCATGCAATTATTCTTTATTTTTATGAAATGATGCATAGCACGGAGTCTTTCACCAGTTTTGGGATTAGTGTTATCTCTGCTTCGCACACACTATACATTGCTCTCAATGCTGGAGACCTAACCCACGCAATCGTCAGAAAGAAAATCAGTACAATTGACCAAGTGTTTAGGTGTCATCTACCTTTAGATAAATATGCTGTGCTCAGGAGGGAACTACTTAATGTGGTGGTTATGAACCTGTGTTCCACCTTTGGCAATGTCCCCAAGCACCTGTAATGGAGCTCATTGAATGCCAAGTGCATTTCCTCTGGCCACTTGAACGCCTCGATAGGAATTTCACTGCAGAATGCTGGGGACCAGTATGCAAAACCCCAAACCTTTCCCTATTAATAGATGTGTTTTCCATAGCTGCTCTTTAGCACCTCTATATTTCTTGCATATCAGCCTGGTGGCATGGGCAGTCAGTGCTTGATTAATTGATTAACCAAGGTGGGCATAAGGTTGCCTCACTCTTGCTTGCCATTATTACCTTATTGGTGTCTTTGAGACCAAAGATTCCTGGAGGCCTACAGAAGCCAATTGATAAATAAAAGTTTTGTTCCTTAAAGGGTCTGAATACTAACACCACCAAAACCAAGCTGATGATGATTAAACCTCATAAAGGTGTCAAGATACATTTTAAGCTGGATAACCTTTTTCTTGAGCAGGTACACACATTTACAGACCTCTGCATTGGAATAACAACCAATATTAAATTGAAGAAGGCTATATTAAGGTCAAGGAACCTCTTAGTATAATGAACAAGGGCAGCTATATGCTTTGCAAGGCAGGACAGTCAACATTTGATCTCCCTCGCCCTTAATGTTTTCAAACTACTGTATCAGAATGTAGGAATATATGGGATCGAAATATGGGAGTACTCCAATATTTCAGAATTATTGGTATGCAAGAAGAGATTTTTTAAAAACACCTGTTGAGATTACCTTGAAGCACCCCAGTGGTGCCCTTGTTTCTGGACCTTGGGATTATGTAAGGCATCTCACATGCTAAATTAAGACTGCTCCTGCATTGGATCATATCTTGGAAGACACTAGAGATAATGCCCTTACAGTAAAGCCCCATGCAATGTTTTAGACCTGTTGGGGAAGATGGGTATGTCTCCTCCTGAGTCTATTACTGTAGGCACAGCATATGTACAAAGATTGCTCACAGGACGGTGCTCTCAGACACCACCAAAAGGGCCTACTTGACCCCTAAGTGTACACCTAATTTTGTGACCTATTTGGATGCGTTGGAACCAGTGCTGGATAAGGTTTTCTATCTTATTCTTAGCATTGGCATTTTACTATTGGCATATTTTACCTGCAAATGGGATGCTGTGCATGGACAGACAAAACAGCAGCTCTATACTGGTCCGAACAGTTAAAGATGAGACACACTTCCTGACCCTCTGCATGATATAGGCAATCCTGAGTGCAAAATGTCTCAAGCAACTGTTAAGGAACATGGGCAATTGGAGTATGATCTTTTGATGGACTTGATAAAGATGTGTGATGTTCACTGTCTTAAGCTTCTTGCTGACAACCTATCATCAACGTTTTATATTCTTTGGGGTTTTATGGGGTTTATATTGAAATAAGCTTGATTCTAATTCTGACATTTATAAGTGTGAGAAATCAAGACACACGTGCAACCTGAGGAACTTATGCTTTGGCTTTCATTAACCTTAGAATTAGAATCCACTTGGAATGAAGAATAAATAAGCAAACAAAACTATTATTAATTACCTGTATTCTAATTAATTAGCTATTAATTTGGCAGGGCATGCCGTCAAGTCATTTTTTTTTATCAGAGTTTGGGTTGTTTTCGCAGCCATTATGCCTTCAGGTACCCGATTGAGTTGAGGCTGCAGAAAGGATGTATCGCTTCTAGGCTCACTTTCTTAGAGTGAATGAGATAGCCAAGCTGCATGCCCTGGGGTTTTGGTAAATGCAGTGTTGTGAATGGGAAGTCTCCTAACCATCTGGTGTTAGCACCAGTGAGAGTGGTGCAACTTTTTCTAAGGGGGGGTACTCGACTCCATTGGTTGGGCTCTTGGGCAGGGCACAGCAGCCTCAAAGTGGCCTCATTCTATTGAGACCAAGAATCAATGCGTTTTTAGGTATTCACTGGGATACATATAAAGCAAATTCAGTGAGGAAGCAAAGGAATGCTGTATATAGAGAAAGGAGTAGGTGGCAATTCATTTCCCTTACTGAAGACCGGGACACGGCCAAAAGGAACTTCCACTCAGGAATGGAAGCCGTCAACACCTGATGAGAGAACGCTGTCTCAAGTTCAACTCCGACAAGACTGAGCTCATCATCTTCGGAAACGCCACCTCAGCTTGGGACGTCTCCTGGTGGCCCACATCCCTCATCGCCCCCACTGCACTGACTGAGCAACCTAGGCATCATCCTCGACTCCTCCCTATCCATGACCCGCCAGGTAAACTCAGTCGCCTCCTCCTGCTGGTACACACTCCGTAAACTTCGGAAAATCTTCAGATGGATCCTAGCAGACTGCTGCAGGACAGTCACCCATACCTTAGTCACAAGGAAGCTCAGCTACGGCTACGCCCACTACGTCGGCACCTCGACTAGAAACATAAAAAAACTATGACTCCGCCAGAATGCCGCCGCCAGACTCATCCTTGACCTCCCACGCCGAGAACATATCTCGCAACACCTGAGGACACTCCACTGGCTCCCGGTTGAGAAACTAATCACATTCGAGCTACTCACCCACACGTACACTGCCATTCACAACGCAGGACCAGCCTACCTGAACCACTGCATCTCCTTCCACACCCCCACCAGATCCCTCCGCTACGCCCAGCTGGCCCTGGGCACCATCCCTTGCATTCGTAAAACTACCACCAGAGGATGATCCTTCACCTACATCACAGCAAAGAGCTGGGACAACCTTCCCCTGCACCGCAGACAAAGTCCATCGCTCACCATCTTCAGGAAGAACATCAAGACAAGGCTCTTCAGATGAGGCCCTATTCCAACCCCCCACGCCACCCCCCCAGCACCTTAAAAACCTTACGGTTAAGTAGCTGCGCATTACAAAAACTGATTTATTGATTGAATATCATGTTTTCAGGCAGGTGCTTCTTGAAGAGATTATTTTCCAGCCCCACTCTACTGTGTTGGCGTAAATAAGCAAGCCTGATGCTCGAACATATCTTTGTGTGTGATATTTAGAAATAATACAAGGTGATATTATTGTATGCAGCTTTCTGACATATAAGCACAGCCAGCACAGGTAACTCAGGGAGGGAAGCAATGAGGAGTCAGGAGCCCTGGTAAGTAGGGCACTGCCATTGTCCAGTTAGGAAAAGACTAGCACTTGGACAGTGGATCTAGAGCCTGCTTAATGGTAGTATGGATTTATCCTACATAGAAATTATGCTTTCCACCAGCCTCAATGAGCTTGTATGGTGATGTAGTTCTCAGGGCTGTTCATTGTCCTGTTATTTATAAAACAGTATTGATTTGCTGGACACCTCTTGTATATTAAAAATGTTTCCATTGTTCTTCAGAAGACCCTTCAAAGTCACATGGAACGCCTGAAAATAGAGTTGGAACACCTGAAGGCATGTGCAGCTGAAGAGACTAAGATGATGTCTGAGCTGGAGGTAAGAAACTCTTCTCCTGTATGTGACTCCCTGAACTAGGGTGAGATGGATTAGATTGGGATAGAGTGGGTGGTTTGGATTGCAGTCGGATGGGTTGAAATGTGATGGGGTGGATTGGGTTTGGGTGGGGTGGATTGGATTGGGGTGTGGTGGGCTGCAGTGGGATGGATTGGATAGGAGTGGGGTGGATTGAATTACGGTGGGCTTGTTTGGATTGGGTGGGGTGTGTTGGATTGGATTAGTATGGATTGAAGTGGGGTGGATAAGAGGGACTGAAATGGAGGAGGGGGTTGAATATGGAGGGGTATATTGGGTGGATTAGGGTGGGGTGGTTTGGATTGGCGTGGGGTGTATTGATTCAGGTGGTGTGGTTCGGATTGTGGTGGGTGGGTTGTGGTGGTTTGGTTTGTAATAGGTTGGGTGATTTGGAGTGGGGTGATTGAATTGTGGTGGGGTGGGGTGCATTACAGCTGAGGTGGATTGTATTGAGGTGAGGTGGATCAGATTGGTGTAGGGTGAACTGGAGTGAGGTGGACTAGAGTGGAGTTGATCAGATTAGGCTATATCAGATTGGGGTGGGGTGGGGTGGGGTGGACTGGGTTGGGGTGGATTGGGTGGGGTGAACTTGATTGGTGTGGATTGGATTATGTAGGGTGAATTAGGGTGGGGTGGATTGGAGTGGGTGCGGTCGAGTGGATTGGGTGGGGTGGATTGGATTGGTGTGAGTTGCATTGGATTGTATGGGGGAATCGATTGTAGAAGGGTGTACTGGATTGAATTGGGGTAGATTAAGGTGGTCTGGGGTGGATTGGACTGGAGTGGGATTCATTAAAGTGGATTGTATTGGAGTGGGGTGGATCAGATTGGTGTGAGGTTGATTGGGTAGTGTTGGACTTGATATGGAATGGGGGGAGTTAGATTGGAGTGTTGTGGGTTGGATTGGAGTGGGGTGGGTTGTGTTGGACTAGAGTAGGGTGGATTGGACTGGAGTAGGGTGGATTGGATTGGACTGGAGAGGGATGGATTGGACTGGAGTGGATTGTGGTGGGGTGGATTGGATTGGAGGATTGGGGTGAGGTGTATTGTATTGGAGTTTGGTAGATTGGACTGTGCTGATTAGTGTGGGGTGAATTAGATTGGTGTGAGGTGGATTGGATTGTGGGGGGCCGCCTGGATTGTAGTGGGGTTGATTCGATTGGAGTGAATTGGTATGGAGTGGCATGGATTCAGTTGGGGTGAGGTGGATTGGATTGGAATGGGGCACATTGTTTTTGTTTGGAGTGGTTTGTTTGGGATTGTAGTGGGGTAGGTTGGAGTCGGGCAGGTTGTATTGGATTGAAGTGGGGCAGATTGTTTTGGATTGGAGTGGGGTAGATTGTTTTGGATTGGAGTGGATCAGATTGGAATGTTGGAATGGGGCAAATTCTTTTGGATTGGAGTAGGGCAGATTGGAGTAGGGCAGATTGGAGTAGGGCAGATTGGAGTGGGACAGATGGAAGAGGGACAGAATGTTTTGGACTGGAGGGGGGCAGACTGGAGTGGGGAGGCTGTTTTGGATTGGAGTGGGGAAGATTGTATTAGGGTGGACTGGAGTTGGGTGGATGGGTGTGGGGGGGCTGGATGGAAGTGGGGTGGATTGGATTGGGGTGAGGTAGATTGGATTGGAGTGGGGTTTATTGTTTTGGATTGGAGTGGTACAGGCTGGAGTGTGGCGGATTGGAGTGGGGCTGATGGTAGTGGGGCAGATTGTTCTGGATTGAAGTAGGGCAGATGGGAGTGGGGAGGACTGGAGTGGGGCAGATTGTTTTGGATTTCAGTGGAGCAGATTGGAGAGGGGCAGATTCTTTTTGATTGGAGTGCAGCAGATTACAGTGGGGCAGATTGTTTTGGACTGGGGCAGAATCGAGCGAGGCATATTGTTTTGGGTTGGAGTGGGTTAGATTGTTTTGAACTGGTGTATAGCTGCCAAGGTTTCAGAATGCTGTGTGTGACATTTTCACTGTTCAGTGTAGTTATGAGTGACATCAACAACTAAATGTGTGACATTACATTAACCCTTTGTGATAGTAAATCATGGTGAGTCAAAATTGCTAGTAGCCAAAACCACAACCTTAACAGGAACACTTTTGGCACATACCAAGTCCATGACGGAGTCAGTGGAGCTGGGAAAATGAAACCAACTTGTTGCTGATTAGTCCAGAAGTGTCTCTCTCAGGCTGTCATGCTCCCTGACTGCAAACAGGTACTGGAAATTCTCACTAGTATCAGTAGTACCGACGGTAAGAGTAACTTATGTGGCGTGGCACCGCTACTGCTTGAGAGCCATGCCTGTCTTTTAAAGATATTCAGCACCTGCTCTCAGAGTCTCACTTCGTTAATGGATACAACCTCCGGAGACCCCGTACAACACTGAGCTGGGCAGCATGTGTCGAGGAAAGGAAGTCGGTCACTCTCCTCTTGATTAATTACTTCTGGGCGGCAGCAGTAATTACCAGGGGCCCAGCTGGACAGGCAGGAATTTGAGATTTAAAACAATCCTGTCACAGCCTGTGCTGACCGGAGCCTCCCTAGCACTATGAATGAAAATTAAGAAAGACAGAGACAGCCTCTGAGGCGGCAGTGGCTTCATTCTCGTGCCGGGCGAAGATGACATGTGGTTGCTGGCGCCTCGGCCAGGCATTATTTTCCAGCAGCATTATCAGAGAACTGCAGCCCACGTGATACACTGTGGTAGCTGTGTTGGGTTTCGGCTGCTATTGTCAGCCCAGCCCAGCCCTGTGCCACACGTAGAAGTCTAAGGGTGACGCCGGTGTGAACAGTTGCAGGCTGCTAAATTTAAATGATATTAATATATGAGTTCTTCATCATGTCAGCCTGAGTGAAACTTTATTTTAGTTAGGAAGAACAGTAAGTGCAGACCTGAGTCATGGCCAGTAGTTACCTTGCAGCAGTGCACAATCTATGCAGTGAGACAGACACAAGCAGCAGCGAAGGAGACAGAGTGGCAGGGGGAGGGTAAGCAGGCACTGACGGCTCCTCCGTATGGGTGGAGGAGCGTCAACCCCCACCAGCAGCGGAAGCTGCAAAACCTTTTAAAGAAAACAATTATAAACTATGTTTATTATCGTTTTGTTTAAAAGTGGGCGGGCCATAGGGGGTGACATGCAGTGGGGGGAGTGCTCAGCACTCTCCTTCAGAGCGCATGTGTGTTTGACCAGCCATCTCGGGCCGGCCAAAAACACATGCACTGTAGGCTGTCTCCAGCCCAGCAACTGCCTTGCCGGGCTGGAGAGAGGCGGCACAGGTTCCCAGTCTGCCTGGGAGCACCCTGGCTGGGTGCTCCCAGCCAATCCTGACACTGCTTTGGGCAGCATCAGGATAGGCTGCAGGGCAGGCTGGGAGCCTGTGCCCTGCGTCCAGTCAGCAAGGAAGAGGGGCACGGCGCAGGACCGTGCGGAACAGGGAAGTGTGTGGTTTTAAAAAAACTTTAATAAAATTACATTTTAGCGCCCCTTCCCCCGCGCCTCCTCCCCGCCCTGTCACTTCCGCGAGCTGCTACTGTAAGCACGCCTCCTTGGGAGCCCACTGTGGAGTGGGTGTGTGCAATCTTGAAAGATTAAGTCTCTGGACCCTCTCAGCTCGCCTTTATTATACTCCCTATAATTGCAGCAGTGGGTTAAAACTGGAAACTCCCCCTGTGGAGACCTGAGGCAAATCAGGTCTGCTGGTGGCTGACTCCAGGGCTCACAATGCTCCTGTCTCATCCTTTGAGAGCTCCCCTGCTGCAGGCTGTGCTGCTAAAAATATATGCAGCTCTGAAGGTTGTGGACACCCTGCTTCACCCCTCACAACACGCTAGTGCTCAAGGCAGTACAAATGCGTGATCAGTGCATTTTAATGTGGTGATGTGGACCGCCACATAAAAATGCATTTAATGCGTGGTACTTGGCAGGCCTAGTGGTGCAGAGTGTTTTTGATTAAGTGGGGCAATGTGCAGTGGGGAAGATTGGATTGCCGTGAGTTGAGGGGATTGGAGTTGGGTGGGTTGGAATGGTTTGAATTGGGGTGAGTGGTATGGATTGTAGTGGGGTGGATTAATGTGAGGTAAAGCAGGGTGGATTGGAGTGGGGTGGATTGAGGTATACTGCATGACTATGTTAAAGCATCATTTCAGAAATTACACATAAGAAAGAAAAATGTTGTTCTGCAATATTTTAAATAAGTTAATTGTCATCTTTTGAGGAGAAAAAAAGCCCACGACCAAAAACAAAAACATGAGTGGAACGTGAGAAAAGACGACTTGGCAAAATAAATGAAGGTTAGCTTTGCAATTTTGTTTGCCCTGCTGGGCACATTTTTACCAGTGACAAGCCTTCTGTTTGCAGAGCACTAGAAGTAAAAAAAATAAAAATAATCGAACTCGAAGTTAAAAAAAACCCAACAAAATAGTACCTCGATCACATTGGGAACAGCAGGCGGGTACTAATTAAGTTGAATCAATCAGTGCTTGGTGCTTGCACCAGAAGAGAAATGGAAATGATACCAGGCGTGCCTTGACAAATTCCGAGGCCGTAAAGTAGAGTGCCATGCAGATCAACAAATGGTGACCGACAGGTGTGCTTCAAGCCCTCTTCTGTACACAATAGAGTCTTGCAAGCGAGACACTTGCGCTAGCACATGAACGTACAGGCTTGACCATAAAAAAGGCTTTTTGCAGTAATTTGCATTCTGCTTTTTACTGAACTTTTATGTACTGCTTTACTTCGCCTATGGATACTTTACGGAGATGTTGCCTACATTTCAGCCTGAACCAGTCACCTACTCTTAGTGTGATTAGGGTCTCTAAATTGTACTTTGACAGAAGTCATTTTGAGAGACCAGGTTAGGGAATCTTCCACCTTCCAAACATGCCGTCACGGGCCTCCCCAAAGCCTGAAACAGCCCATCAATCCTTTTTTTTTTTTTTTGGTGTTATGCCACCATGCCTTTTTGTGAGCTTTTCATTATCCTATACATGAAATAGAAGGACAGATATTTATCAGCGACTATCAACCAAAGTTGTATTTCCTATTGAACAACATCAAATATAATATCTTCCTTTATGAAAAGAAATCAAAGCAATCAACAGTTCCTATGTGCATCCTTGTCTGACTCAGTGTTACTTAACCTGAGGATTTTGCTAAAGTCTTTGTAGTGTCTGCAATGTAAAGATTATTGTCACACCTCTTTTTAACATCTCAAATATATAACCTTGAAATCTCTTCTTTAAACACCCTGTGGCCAGATCTTTGGTCATTAGTAAAAGTAATGAAAAAGGCTAGTAAGTTCAAGATTACCTGGACTTACATCAAATTCTTGATTCTATCTAGTTGGGATCCCAACCCTGATGTTGGAATGCTAGACCAGTTAGCCTTGTGGTGGCCTTCCCCCAAAGGTCCTTAGGACACTGTGCACCTTACCACTGCTAATCAGTGCTAACGTACTTGTGCTGTCTGCTGTAAGGAGGATAACATTGGTTCAGACCTGTTTGGCATAGTTAATTTACTTATAAGCCACTTATAAGGTTGTATACTATATACCTGAGGCCTGTAAATTAAATGCTACTAGTGAGCCTGCAGCGCTTATTGTGCCACCCACTTAAGTGGACCCTTAAAACATGTCCCAAACCTGTCGTTGAAACCTCAATGCTGTTTTAAACTGCCCATTCGACTTGGCAATATAACAACTGTGCCAAGTCTTAAACTCCTTTTTTATTGCATGTATGCCGCCCCTAAGCTAGGCCCTAGGTATCCCAAAGGCAGGGTGCATTTTAATTAAATGGTTGGTCATGTACCTTTTAAGTTTTGCATGTTCTGTTAATGAAAAACCCTAAATTAATTGTTCACTACTGTCCTGTAACATTTGGTTGCGTTCTTACATTTAAGGAGTGCTAACTATTGTTTGGGAACAGGTAAGCATTGTATGTTTGGTGTTTAGGAAATTGTAATTAAAAATCGTCTTCAACAGTTAATTTGGAATTTAATTAATAATTTTAAAAATGCCACAAGAATGTTTACTATTTCCTGCCCTAAACTATTTGGAGCCTGTAGTATCTCCTAAGTGTTGTTGACAATTGGACTTTATTAATTCCTCCCAGACAGCCACACAATAGAGCAATGGCCATCAACTGGCAGGATGGGAAATTCATTGACCACCATACATGAACACTCTGCCCAGGACCCCTCAGACCCCCCTACACGAGGCTTACACACACAGCAATCCATACATTCATGCCCCACGCATCATGCTCACAGTATACTCACCTGTTTGTCTGGAGGACCATAGAGTAAAGGGTACTGGGGTAGAACCCCATCCACCAGTCTCTCCAACTCCTCCGAAGTAAAGGCAGGGGCCCTTTCCCCAGACACTCGAGCCATTGTCGCTTCCAGACACAGGTCACAGCAGCACTTGCAGTGTAGGTCCTCTCCTGTTGAAGGTCAGGTAGCAAGTGAGTGAACAGATAGAAAATGGCGGCCACATCCGCGGCGGTACATACCGTCACCACCAGCGTACATCGCCATTGGCTCCTGGAACCCATAGGCCGCAATGATAACCAATGTGGTGTTGCACTGCGGTCGTCGACCGCTGATCGCAACGGCGCACAATGCCAGCGGAATTACCTCATTTCCACTTGTCCCTCCTCACACGTCAGGCAGCCTCCATTTCAGGTGGGCACAGGCCATGGCTCCTAACTGCGTTGCAGCAGACATTGGCACATCAACTGACTTACGAGTTCACGTACTGTTTCTGTAAAGAAAAAATTGCATATTAATGTTGAAATATAGTTCAACCACTGTGGATGAATAGGAGATGGAGACATCTCCTGTGTACAGACCCCTGGTGGGCTTGGCGACAATGGAGGACAGGCACATTATCCTGACCTACAGACTTGATAGGACCACAATCCAAGAACTGTGTGCCCAATTGGAGCCAGACCTGATATCTGCTATCCACCACCCCACAGGTATCCCCCCCCTCTAGTGCAGGTCCTGTCAGTGCTCCATTTCCTGGCAAGTAGTTCCTTCCAAGCGACAGTGGCCATGGCATCAGGGATGTCACAGCCTATGTTCTCATACGTGCTGACCAGAGTGTTGTCTGCCCTGCTGAAACACATGTGCAGCTACATCGTATTCCCCCAGGTGGAGGATTTGGCCACAGTGAAGGCTGACTTCTATGCACTGGGACATATCCCCAACATCATTGGTGCCATTGATGGTACACATATTGCATTTCTCTCCCCCAAGTGTTCAGAAATAGAAAAAGCTTTCACTCTCTGAATGTGCAGATGGTGTGCTTGGCGGACCAGTACATCTCCTATCTCAATGCAAAGTATCCTGGCTCTGTGCATGATGCCTTTATCTTGAGGAATAGCAGCATCCCATATGTGATGTCTCAACTCCAGAGGCACCGGGTGTGGCTATATGGGTGTGGGTTTGGCCCTAAGGGTGAGTGTGTGGCTAACAGGTATCCCTCGATATTTGCAGGTGACTCTGGTTACCCCAACCTCTCATGGCTACTGAACCCAGTGAGGAATGCCAGGACAAGGGCAGAGGAACGTTACAATGAGGCACATGGGCGAACAAGGAGGATCATTGAGCGAACCTTTGGCCTCCTGAAGGCCAGAGTCCGGTGCCTCCATCTGACAGGTGGATCCCTGTACTACTCACCCAAGAAGGTGTGCCAGATCATCGTTGCATGTTGCATGTTGCACAACCTGGCCTTGAGACGCCAGGTGCCTTTTTGCAGGAGGATGAGCCTGGGGATGGTCGTGTGGCAGCGGTGGAGCCTGTGGACAGTGACGAAGAGGAGGCAGAGGAAGAAGATGTGGACAACAGAACTACACTAACAGTACTTCCAGTGACACACAGGTAAGACACTGTAACTTCACCTTCCATTGCAGTTTTGTGTTTGACATTGAACATGGCAGCCTGATTTCCCTATTTCTGTGGCCACTTACTGTACCCTTTGGCATCTCTGTTTTCAGATCTCTGTGCCCCACTCTGGCTCCTGGTGTGTTTACTGCTGCTCACTACAGGTCATAACTATGTAAATATTACAGTACATTTGAATTGCAATATTTACAGTTTGTGAAACTAATACATATGTAAAACAATTGACAGACTCCATATTTAAATTTGTTCCAAGGGTGTTTATTTAGGTGCTAATAAGTGGAGGGGGTATTGCAATGGGCTGGGTTGCTGATGGAGGAAAGTCCGGGGTAGAGTCCAGTCTATTTGTATCATAGGTGCATTGTCCATAGGGGCATAGGAAGGGGAGCAATGGCAGTTCAAGGTGGACAGGGTGACAGAGTGGGACACAAGGGTGACAATCAGGAGAGTCTTATTTCCTGGCGGGGATCTTGGCAATGTTCTCTGGCTTCTGCGTGGATAGCAGAGACCGTTTGCGGGGTGGTTGTCCTTCTGCAGGGGGTGGGGTGCTGGTGGCCTCTTGTTCCTGTGGCAGGGTCTCCTGTCCACTAGCGCCGGTGGAGGTGGAGGGCTGTTCTTCGGTGTGGCTAGTGTCAGGGGCCCGTTGGTGTGCCACTGCCTCCCTCATGGTGTTGGCCATGTCTGCCAGCACCCCTGCAATGGTGACCAGGGTGGTGTGGATGTCCCTCAGGTCCTCCCTGATCCCCAGGTACTGTCCCTCCTGCAACTTGGCCAGTATCTGGCCTATGGTCTCCTGGGAATGGTGGTATGCTCCCAGGATGTTGGTGAGTGCCTCACGGAGAGTCGGTTCCCTGGGCCTGTCCTGCCCCTGTCGCACAGCAGTCCTCCCAGCTTCCCTGTTGTCCTGTGCCTCTGTCCCCAAACCATGTGCCCACTGACCCCAGGTCCCTGATCGTCCTGTGTTTGTGGGGTTGCCTGGGGTCCCTGTAGTGGTGATTGACGTGTCCTGGGGACAGAAGGATGGACCCGCTTGGTGGGTGCTGTGGTGGTGTTTCCTGAGGGGGAGGCTCTGTGGTGAGTTGGGACTGTGCCTGGGTAACCGACTGTCCAGGGGTCCCTGATGGGCCGGGTTCGTCATCGTGATCCAGGCGTGCAGAGCTGCTGTCATCACTGTGGGCCTCTTCAGGGGGGGACTGGATGTGGCTGGCACCTCCTCTTCGGTGATGTTCAGTGAGGGTCCTGTGGGGATGTAAATGCAGTGTTATTGTTTCTGCATGTGCCATCTTGTGCATGGGTATGTTTCCCTCTGTGGTTGTTATTAGCAAGGCAGCTTTGGCTTGTGTGAGTAGTGATTGTTTGGCTAAGAGATTGTCACTAGTGTGCATGCTTTGGTGATGGGTGTCCATGCAGGTCTGTGATGGGGGTCCATGCATTGGTGTTGCATGCAGGGCTTGGTATTGGGATGGGTGGGTTGTGATGGTGGGGTATATGTGAGGTGGTGGGGAGATGGGGGTGAGAGTAGGGGTTGTTGTTTGTGATGGCATGCAGGTAGGGTGGAGGATAAAGTAGTAAAGCTTTGACTTACCAGAGTCCAGTCCTCCTGCTACTCCTGCCAGGCCCTCAGGATGCATGATTGCCAAGACTTGCTCCTCCCATGTTGTTAGTTGTGGGGGAGGAGGTGGGGGTCCACCGCCAGTCCTCTGTACAGCTATCTGGTGTCTTGCAACCACGGAACGTACCTTCCCCCGTAGGTCGTTCAGGCTCTGCCTGATGTCATCCCTTGTTCTTGGGTGCTATCCCCCGGCGTTGACCCTGTCCACGACTCTCCGACATAGCTCCATCTTCCTTGCAATAGATGTCTGCTGCATCTGTGATCTGTATAGATGCGGCTCTACCCGGATGATTTCCTCCACCATGACCCTTAGCTCCTTCTCTGAGAACCTGGGGTGTCTTTGTGGGCCATGGGTGTAGTGTGAGTAGTATGTGTGAGGGTGTGTGGGGTGATGTGTTGGGGTGTGTGCTGTGAGATGCGTGGATGGTGTATGAGTGATGGTGTTTTGTGGCTCAGATTCAGTGGGTGCTCCTGGCTTGTCTCTCTCTCACTTGCCAAAATCTTTTGGTCGTAAAGGGTTGTGGGTGTGTGTTTTATATTGGTGTGGGTGTGGTGTGTGTATGTGTGTCAGGTGTGTGTAGTTTGAATTGTCCAATGTGGTGTTGTTTTGTATGTGTGTGTGTGTGTATTTTGAGCACGGCGGTGTGTACCGCCAGTGGTTTACCGCGGTTGAATGACCGCTGCAGTGATTCGTGGGTCATGATGCTGTGGGCGTATTTCTGTTGCCGTAATGGTGTAGGTTTTGGTACTGCCAGTTCATCACTGACCTTTGGGCTGGCGGACTTCTGTGTATGTCTGTATAATGGCGGATTTCTATGTGTGGGTCATTATACGGGTAGTGGTATACCACCGTGGTTGCGGTATGTTGGCGGCAGTCAGCATGGCGGTAATTAGCACTTACCGCCAATGTTGTAATGAGAGCCTAAAATTGTTCCCTTTGTCCCCAATATAATAAAATGAGTGGCCTAGATGTTTTTAACTACGAAGGTGGGAGGTTAGTAGGAGCATGAGCACTTCAAATGAACTGTCTATAGCGAGGACCAGTAGAAGGCAGAAAAGCCGAAAGAAGACCGAGAAGCCAAAACGCATTGATTATATCCCCTTTTCTGCACTAAAAACATGAATTATAAAACGTATAAAATAAAGATTATTTATCTTATTTATTTAATCTTTATTGTGGCTATTGCATAAAAGCAAATAGAACAATGTGTACAAAAATAAATAAATACATTTTTTAAGTTGTTAAAATCATGACATATTAAGATAGTTGGAACGGCACAAACATGGAACCTAACAGCATATAAGGGTGGCATCACGTAAGTTAAAATATAGTCCAAAATATGTTCCAAAGCGCCAAGACATAATTGTATACTATAGCATATGCCAGTAGTCCATTCAAAAAAGCAGCATACTGTTTGTAAGATCATAGGAACTACAGGATACAACATGAGATCACACAAGCCTTAAACACTGAACATGGACTGGGCGGCCATTTTCTGTTCATGTCTCCACATGTATATAAGAAAGCAGGAAACCACAAATACTCTTGGTTGGGCAGTGTCGGCCTTGAGTATCCTAGTTGCAGTTTTGTAGTTCGTGATACCCAGGTTGCAACACAATGGCAAGATCCACTTCCTCCTGTATACATATTGCGGAAGAAACTACAGGACATGATCTACAGTTTCCCTGGCCGCAGGGCAGTAGGGACAGCTCAAGTCAAGTTCTGCAGCGGCATGGGGACATTGTCACTTTGCAGTGAAAGACCAGAGTGGCAAGGTCCTGACGCGAAACTTAAAGTAGAGAGATCTGACGGATGGGCGGGGGTGTTAATAGTGCCCACATACTCTTTCAGATAAAAGGTGTCCTTAAATTCCAAGAAGCTCAATGTCAAGGTACGTACCCACCGAGACCTGTGGGATTTACCATCTTCATGTCTCCAGTACAACTCCTTGAGCATGGACTTGGAAACCCCACATGAGGTTTCGGGATGGACCCACTGTTACGCTGCGGGCTCTGCCTTGGCCTGTGGCCCATGGCCCGCGGTGTCTCCCTCCTTTCTTGGGGAACGCCTTGGGTCAGCACGGCAGCCTGCCCTGATTGTCTTGGCATTGCAGAAGAACTTTGCTGCGCTTACGTTCAAAATGTATGGGGCATGCTGCGAGTCTGTTTGGCAGCCCATGAATCAGAAACTGAACGTCGCAGCTCCATTTGGAGCAGCTGTTCATACGTTACACATGTAGAATACACTCACCTTCTTCCTTGAGCCATGATCTGCATTTTTTCTCTTCCTTTTCTTGCTCCCAGCACGCTCAGGGCACAGTATTATATCCACTGTTCAAACATGGCGGCTTCTCTCTTTTCTGTGTTACTCATTCCCTATCTAAGATGGATTTCTCTTACTTCCTGTTATTGTCACTTCCTTTCTTTGGGTATAAAAGGAACTGTATTCTTCATTTTCATTGTGTTGCAACACACTTCGCTTCCTGTTGAGGTGTCCTCGCTTCATTGGTGCATCTTGCTCATTGCCTGGTGTATCTTCCTATCCTGTCGGCTTGCCCTTCTTCCTTGGATTCTCCTTTGTCTTCTGTGATATCCAGTTTTCTGTGCTGGTCTTTTGTTGTCTCTTTCAGGCCTCTTTTTTGCCTTCCAGTTGTGATCACCCTCTCCTTCTTGAGAGGTTCCAGCCTACAGCAGAGGTTTTTTTCCCTTCAGGGTTTTTTTCCTCTTGAGACTCCTTCTGGAGGGCACAGCCTGCTCTGAAGTTCCTTTGACTGCAGCACCGTGGCTACTGGCGAGGCTCGCCACCTACCTTGGGCAGACCAGAATTATCAGGAACCTACATTTGCGAAACCGGAATAAAAGGTATAGAATGTGACTCCCACAAATGTCTGCACCCAATCTCTTCAAGACAACACCTGATGTACTCCAACCCCGGGTTCCTCATCACCCCAGTGAGATTTGTGATTTCTTCCAGGCTCATGCGAAAGGGCAATACCTCTGCTGAGGACCAAATCCTCCTCCATTATAATAGAGGTCTGACTCTGGAGAGAAGAGGACGAATGCCAAGGTCTAAATTAAGTGGCACCAATGGCGTGCTGGCAGGAAGGTTGGTGAGGAATCTGAGAAAACAGTTTTCCCTTAAATCTGTATCTCTGATATTATTGTGTCCCCAAAGTCCCCCCCTATACAGAGGCCCTCCCAGAGCTTGCAAGTTGTAAATGTGCAATGCAGGTGTTATCGGACGAAAGCTGGATCCCTTTGAGGCTCTCAGGACACCACCAATATAGTGTTCTAGTGTGAGTTTGTATTTTTAGGATATGGGGTGACCATAAGGCCCAAGGACTCAAAAGTGTGAACCCCCTCTAGTGAAGAGGCATTAAGGGATGGGTTTGATCTTGCTATCTAGCAAGGATTCAAAACCATGTATTGTTTTTTGCGGAGGTTGAATTTTTTCAAGTAACTATAACTCGAGCCCTATGGTAACTATATATATAACTAGCGCCCCCGGCATGCACATTTTGTTTCTTCAGTAATTTGAGTGGTAATATTTCATTTATATTTTTAATGACATTATATAAGAAGTTGTCATGAGTGTTATATCATCTGGGGTAATTAGTGGTGAATGTCGAAGGTGCGAGTTATAATTACCTTAGGGTGCGAGTTATAGTTACTTGAAAGAACTAGAACTAGAACTGCTGAATTTCTATGTTTTTTTACGAGTAAGTTCAGAACCTAAATATAACGTCCCTGTAACCTTCGTTTTTTTAAGTCATACATATATGTATGTATGATTTATTTTTATTTATTTATTTATATATATATATATATATATATATATTTTTTTTTTTTATATATACATATAATTTGCTTTCAGTACTCTGGAAGACAAACTGCATGTCACAGCTTTGTAATTGTAGGAAAGTACCATCTTGCCTGGCATGTTACCCCCATTTTTTACTTGTATGTATGTTTGTTTTTGCCTGTGTCACTGTGATCCTGCTAGCCAGGATCCCAGTGCTCATAAAGTGTGCCCTGTATGTGTTCCCTGTGTGGTGCCTAACTGTATCATTGAGGCTCTGCTAACCAGAACCTCAGTGTTTATGCTCTCTCTGCTTTTAATTTTGTCACTGCAGGCTAGAGACTAATTTGACCAATTCTGATTGGCACACTGGAACACCCTTATAATTCCCTAGTATATGGTACCTAGGTATCCAGGGTATTGGGGTTCCAAGAGATCCCTATGGGCTGCAGCATTTCTTTTGCCGTCCATAGGGAGCTCAGACAATTCTTACACAGAACTGCCACTGCAGCCTGATTGAAATAACGTCCACGTTATTTCACAGCCATTTTACACTGCACTTAAGTAACTTATAAGTCACCTTTATGTCTAACCCTCACTTAAGTGAAGGTTAGGTGCAAAGTTACTAAGTGTGAGGGCCCCCCCACCCCCACATTATTCAGGCCAATTTCCCCGGACTTTGTGAGTGCGGGGACACCATTACATGTGTGAACTACATATAGGTCAATACCTATGTGTAGCTTCACAATGGTAACTCTGAACATGGCCATGTAACATGTCTAAGATCATGGAATTGTCCCCCTAATTCCAATCTGGTATTGGGGTGACAATCCCATGCATCCCCGTGGCTCCAGCATGGACCCCGGGTACTGCCAAACTAGCTCTCTAGGGTGTTCTCTGCAGCTACCGCTGCTGCCAACCCTCAGACAGGTTTCTGCCCCCCTGGGGCCTGGGCAGCCCAGTCCCAGGAAGGCAGAACAAAGGATTTCCTCTGAGAGAGGGTGTTACACCCTCTCCCTTTGGAAATAGGTGTTAAGGGCCTGAGAGGAGTAGCCTCTCCTGGCCTCTGGAAATGCTGTGAAGGGCACAGATGGTGCCCTCCTTGCATAAACTAGTCTACACTGGTTCAGGGATCCCCCAGCCCCTGCTCTGGCACGAAACTGGACAAAGGAAAGGGGAGTGACCACTCCCCTGTCCATCACCACCCCAGGGGTGGTGCCCAGAGCTCCTCCAATGTGTCCCAGACTTCTGGCATCCTGAATGCAGAGGTGTGAGGGCACAATGGAGACCTCTGAGTGGCCAGTGCCAGCAGGTGACGTCAGAGAATCCTCCCGATAGGCTCTTACCTGGTTAGGTAGCCAATCCTCCTCTGAGGGCCATTTAGGGTCTCTCCTATGGGTTTCTCTTCAGATAACGAATGCAAGAGCTCACCAGATTTCCTCTGCACTTCTCTCTTCGACTTCTGACAAGGATCGACCGCTGACTGCTCCAGGACGCCTGCAAAACCGCAACAAAGTAGCAAGAAGACTACCGGCAGCATTGTAGCGCCTAATTCTGCTGGCTTTCCCGACTGTTTCCTGGTGGCGCTTGCTCTGAGGGCTGTCTGCCTTCACCCTGCACTGGAAGCCAAGAAGAAATCTCCTGTGGGTCGACGGAATCTTCCCCCTGCCAACGCAGGCACCAAACTTCTGCATCACCGGTCCTCTGGGTGCCCTCTCATCTTGACAAGCTTGGTCCCTGGAACACAGGAGCTGGATCCAAGTGACCCCGACAGTCCAGTGGTCCTTCTGTCCTAATTTGGTGGAGGTAAGTCCTTGCCTCCCCACGCCAGACAGTATTCCTGTGTACTGCGTGATCTGCACCTGCTAGGGCTTCTGTGCACTTTTGCAAGACTTCCTATGTGCACAGCACAGCCCAGGTCCCCAGCACTCCGTCCTGCATTGCTCAACTCGCTGAGTTGACCTCCGACTTCGTGGGACCCTCTTTTGTTGTGCTGAGACGACCGGCATGCTCAGATTTCTTGAACGCCTGTTCATGTCCGTCTGTGGGTGCTGCCTGCTTCTGCATGGGCTTCCTGTGTTGCTGAAAGCCCCCTCTGTCTCCTCCTCCAAGGGGCGACCTCCTGGTCCTTCTTGGGCCCTGGCAGCACCCAAAATCTTTAACCGCAACTCTTGCAGCTAGCAAGGCTTGTTTGCGGTCTTTCTGCATGGAAATAACTCTGCATCCCCCAGCACGCCATGGTACATCTTCTGACCAAAGGAGAAGTTCCTGGTACCTTCCGTTGTTGCAGAATCTTCGGCTTCTTCCACCCAGAGGCAGCCCTTTTGCACCTTCATCTGGGGTTTAGTGGGCTCCTGCCCCCCCTGGACACTTGTGTGACTATTGGACTCGGTCCCCTTCCTTTGCAGCTCCTCAGGTCCAGGAGTCCGTCTTCAGTGCTTTCCAGTCAGTTGTTGTCTTTGCAGAATCCCCTATCTCGACTTTACTGTCTTTCTGGGGTAGTAGGGTAACTTTACTCCTACTTTTCAGGGTCTTGGGGTGGGGTATCTTGGAGACCCTTAGTGTTTTCTTACACTCCCAGCGACCCTCTACACACTACACTAGGCCTGGGGTCCATTCGTGGTTCGCATTCCACTTTTGGAGTATATGGTTTGTGTTGCCCCTAGGCCTATTTTCTCCTATTGCATCACATTACATCCTATTTTATTCTACAGTGTTTGCACTACTTTTCTAACTGTTTACTTACCTGATTTTGGTTTGTTTGTATATTTTTTGTTTACTTACCTCCTCTGAGATACTTTTGGCAAATTGTCACTAAAATAAAGTACCTTTATTTTTAGTAACTCTGAGTATTGTGTTTTCTTATGATATAGTGCTATATGATATAAGTGGTATAGTAGGAGCTTTGCTTGTCTCCTAGTTCAGCCGAAGCTGCTCTTCTATAGGTACCTCTATCAGCCTAAGCTGCTAGAACACTACTAATCTAATAATAAGGGATAACTGGACCTGGCACAAGGTGTAAGTACCACAAGGTACCCACTATAAGCCATGCCAGCCTCCTACAGTAATTAGGATAAATATTCAGGCCCAGTTTACAAGGTCATTGCTACAGCTGTGGAAGCAGTTGTGGCCCTATGAGGACTTTGCTTGTAGCGTCCTCATTAGAGGACCTTACTGACATTCACATTTCTTTGTTCTGCTCCATAAAGGAGCTTTTTTTGGTAGAAGCTAGGACTCTTAAAAAACGGGCTCCTGTGCCCAAGTGTTTTACGAAAGCATGTGAGCCTTGATGGCTACTTTCAAGGGGGGACTGGAGCTGCAATACAGAAAGCTAGAACTTCCTACAAAGCTGTTCTGGGCAGGGTCAAGTGAGATTATGAGATCGCTAGATGATAGACATTATTGGCCGCATCTAAGGGGAGAGATCGTTGCTCCTTTTTGCAAATCTTGGTCAATAAGGGCTCAGCCCCCACAACCCCACTGTGTAGCAATATAGCAGTATATTATCTTGGGTTGAACACTTTTCAGCCCTGTATGCGCAGGAAGTGGGGATGAGTGAACCGGCCGCGTTGCCAACTACTGGTCCAATACTGAGTGTAGCTAGCAGGGCACCTGAGGGGGTGGCCACGCATGTTGGATTCCCTAGGGAAGTGGAGGAAAGAGTGAGATCCCTCTACAGTCTTGCCTGTAGTCGCCCTGTCTTATCAGCTTGATTGTGCTTCCAGGCCCATTACTACATGTAATGTTACCACTGCAATTGACTGGATTAGACCACGAAAAGCACCAGGGCTTAATAAGGTACCTGGGGACTTGTTTAAAGCCGAAAATTAGATTTGGTGCCCTTATTTTGTCCTCCTCTTTAACAACATCATGAATGGGCTGGCCATGTTGTGGACTTGGGCAGGTGATGAAATTGTCCCAATTTATAAGAAGGGCCTTATATCTGTGCTGTTGAATTATCGCCCAATTAGTTTCCTTGACAGCTCACAGAGGCCTTATAGTAACATGCTGTTGAGCAAACTCCAAGCTTGGACTGAGGATGTAGGAGTGTTGACCCCGCTACAAGCAGGATTTAGGGTTGGTACAAGTACTATTGACCAAGAGATTCAATTGCAACTCATTTACTGGAAGCATGTTTTGTTGGGCGTGGGGGGTGCCTTTATGTTATTTTTGTTGACTTTTGGTCAGCCTTTGATTTAGTCCCTAGGAGGGGACTGTGGGCAGCCCTAAAGAACATGGGGAGTTTCCGAAATATTTGATTGATGTGTTCAGGAGGCTCCATTTGGGCAACTACATGTAGGTCAGGTATGGCCCCAATGAGGAGCTGACAGACCCTGTTCCAGTGTCCCAGGGGGTGGGGCTGGTTTGGAGAGGGGTGACTCAGGGGTATCTCCTAGCCCCTACCCTATTTCTGTTATATATCAATGATCTGCTAGCTATCTTAGAGCAATGCAACCATGATGACCTGTGTCTGGCTAATAGGAATGTCCTAGTACTCCTATTTACAGACAACACCTTACTGGTCACTAAATTCCCTATGGGTATCCAAAATTTATTGGATCAGTTTGGCGTCTTCTGCAGGCAAAAACGATTTTTCTATGGAAACATGGTCCTAACTATAACTACCTATATTTTTATATATTACTTAGTATTGGCCACCACTAGTTTGTTATAGTTAGGGCCATGTTTCCATAGAAAAGCGTTTTTTGACTTGCCTATATCTTTGGCACCGTTTGATGAATCTTAATGAAATTTTCCAAAAAAAGTGTTGCATTGATTCTTATTGGGCACAAGATGCATTGGTACGCACATTGGTAAAAGTATTGGTGCGCAGATTGTGCTTTGGTTATTTGGTGTAAATCCATTCAGTAGTTTAGGAGAAATTTAGGCAGATCCAAATTTGCATATCTCTGGCCATGGCAACTTTGTGATTATTTCGCTGCCGTCATTTTATTTCACAGGACACCCAGGAGTGAAAATCCTAATTGAAAGTGGCATAAGGGGTCAGGGTGAAGGTACCCTGACCCCTGGGATGTGCTATAGGTGTTTTTAGGGTGAAACTATGGGTTTAAAATAATTTTCCGTCACCATGCACGAAATTCACAAAAATACGTGAATTTTCTCAAATTATTCGCAAAGTATTCACAAATGTGAAAAAATTTGAAAGAAAAACCAGACTCCTTCATACACTAATTCATTCACTCATACATGACTCAGAGACTCATGCACCCACTCACGCACCCACTCAGACACTCATGCTCACACTCAGACCCACTCTTAGAGACACACACCCACTTTCAGACACACTCGAACACTTACGCTCCACTCACAGATCCAGTGACAGAGACAGGTCCTGTGGCCATCCTGCGCTGTGCATGGCGAAAGGCCATGCATGGCATTGGGTTGGGTGGTTATAAGGGCTTGGCTGCAAGGCCATGCAACTAATTCCCGCTGCACATGGCCAGAGGCCGTGGGCGGCAGGAATTAGAATAACGTATAGTAATTAAAATTACTTTATGTGAAAAAAACATAGAAATTCACAAAAAAAACAAAGGTTATAGGGACGTTATAGTTAGGTATATATTTATATTTAAATCGATGCAACTTTTAAACTTTTAATAAAAAATGACAAATTATTCAAATGAGTCAAATATTATAATAGCATGTATTATTTTAAATAATATTTTTAAATTAATACATTTTATTTATTTAGCAAATAACTACTTTGCAATAATATGCCGTACTTCTAGATAAATAATTATTTTAGGATAATTTACACTTCTATTTTGACATTACAAATTTTACTTTTTTATGAATTATTAAACTGTATTCATTATGCATGTAGCTTTCCTTAGTGGTTGAGCCCTCCATCTACGTTTGAAAATTTGCTATTAGTAACTTTATACAGGTAAATCCTGTTCTAGAAAGCTCCACCCCAGGTTAGAAGTGATGGAGATATGTATGTCTGAACCTAGTAGTAAATTTACACTTGTAATTTGTAAAATATAACAAAAAATGTAGAGTTACTAGTAAAGGTACTGTAAGTACTGCGTTTACTCAAACGTAAATTTACACTTGTACATTTACTTTTAATGATAGGCTCATCCATTCTACACAATAATGCAGCATACACTAACAATGAAAAGAATATAGCATCATCTCAGCTTTTTAACTTACCATGAATTGCATAGATTAATCTTCAAATTAAGACAAGATTAAAAATCTGCTCCCTTTGTAAATGAGGATCTTGATTTAAACCATGCCATTTATGTGCACACTGCTTTGTCTATTATAAGTCCTCATTATTCAACAAAATGTTTTTATCTTGAAATATATCAGAACCAAATGATGCTGTAACATTGTTTACATAATCCTAACTGTCCAAAGGATGCTCATCGAATGTTTACATTTCTGAATGGTTTTTATTTTGATAGTACTGTTTATGTCTCTTTTAAAAGCTACTTTAAAGTTAGTTGTCTACATTTTTGGGGTTTTATAACACATGAAATTGATTGCGTATTCAATAATGTGTTTCATGGTACTGCACTATTTGGCATTAGAAGCTGACCATTTAAGGGACAACTGAAAAATAAAAGTGGTTCATTTGGGATATTCAATTTCTAACAATGGCATGCCACCCAAGAAAAGCTTTATTAAAACCATTGCATAGCAACCACGTCCTGCATATTTATACCAGTTGTGCTAATTTCTGGACTTAGCTGATTATTATGTGCAAAACTATGGCTGTCAAAAAAGCAAGAAATGAAGGGAACATTTCTTTTTAAGAGGCGTTTTTGAATTTAAAATGACTAAAAATCCAGTTGTGCAAATCTTTGACACTGGGTGCCAGATATTATTTGTCACAGATTGCCAGGAACCTTATTTATTCTTTTTTTTTTGTTGTTTTTTTTTTAATGGAAAAGGATAGTAGAAAGAATATCACTAGCTGTGAAGCTATTGGATGACTGAACCTAATTATTGCACAGTGAAGGAAGAAGTCATTACTTCTTGGCCTGGGCATGGCGTATTTCTGATCTTATATGTGGGGGTCATGATATGGTGTGAGAACTGACCATTGGCTCCTAATTCACTTTCAATTAGATTGCTTTCCTGCCCTGCAGAGAAATGGTGATTGTGACATGGCCTTAGCATATCAGAAACATTATTAAAGTATTTCTAAGAGGAATTTGTCGGTGCGTCTGAGCCCTTAGAGATAAGCATGGCAATGAATTTTGTAAGAATTTCTTTTTGCGCAATATGGAACATAGTTCTCAACAAAGAGATTTAACTATTTAGTATTGTAGGGAGTGATTTCAGAATTGCCTTAAAGGGGTTGAGGTGGTGTAGTACACCATAGCTCAGTGGTTTGAAAAAGTTTCCATTCTAGTCAATGAGGAGCATGAACCCACACATTTGCTTTAACAAGATTGTATGTTGGAGATAGAATCAGTGCATTGACCCAAGTATAGTGATCTTGTGGTGAGAATGAGAAGTTCAGATTTTGAGAGTGGATATTGACTAAGTCACAAAGACCAGTTAGAAAGGCTCAACCTTCTTTTTCTGCTCCCAGGCATGTGGTGACAGTGGGGTAGAATGTGGTGGAATCGGGCAATACGAGTATGTGCTTTGAGTTTCTGAATGTTCGCTGAAGACGAAGTATATTGTGAAAGCTAGTAAAATCAAGGAAAATAAGGAAGATGTGGAAGAATGAGAAAAATGTCAGACTGGATGGACGATAATTGTGAAAGTTAAATTCCTCTTTAGAGGAAATATGTTTATATTATGTGAATGACTTCCTTTGTCTGCAATTGATTGTCTGTACAGTATGGATACATAGGTTATTGTCTGACCGAGTTGATATGTTTATTTTAACAATTACTGCATTACAGCTGTTGTTTCATTTAGAATTATAGGTTTGGGAGATCCTGATTTTAGAGATCTTACCTGTGGAGGGAAATTATATGGAGGCTAAAGGAAGCTCTATGATGTAATCAATATGAAACAGATTTCTGGGTGGCTGGGTGGTTTCACTCTTTACATTTACAGGTGGGCTTCATCCTTTCCTGCCCTACCTGTTTGTTTGTGGGCAATGGTTCATCTTTTCCGCTATATCAACTGGTGGGTGTCTTATTTTTATCTCACGAAAGAGTACCATAGAGAATTCTTATGTATTTTAAAAAGAAAAGAACGACAATGTCACATTAGGTGGAGTGCATTCACAACAAAATACATCAGTACACGGTCAATAACTACCTGGATGGATTAATGAAATCTTTTTCATGGAAGTCAAAATATGACCTTCCCAAACAACATTCCATGAATATATTTTCAGCATATTGATCTGTAACAGATCATCTAGTTTTACCTCGTATACAGTAACCAGCTAACCTGTGACTCTTAATGGCATTGACCAGAGGTGTGTGGATAGGGCAAGCATTAGTAAAGGTAAAACAACTTTGTGACAACCACAGAGTACTGCATGCATTATTTTAAACAAAAACGGCAACTCTGGGGCAGTAGTCGTTTAAATGGAAAGTGTTGTAATATACATTCTTGCTGTGGTTTTCACCTACTTTTTTTGCCTTCCAGCTTCCTGATTTTTCTGACTTAATTGTTGCTGGTTTCAGGACTCTGTGCATTTTATCACTGCCAACCATAGCTAAAGTGCTTGCCCTCTCTTTTTCTAAACAAGGTAGAATTGGCTTACACCTAGTTAGCATATTTCATTTACTTAGAAGTCCCTAGTAAAGTAGTACTAAAGGTACCCAGGGCATGTAAATTAAATGCTAGTAGTGAGACTGCAGCACTTGTTGTGCCATCCACTTAAGTAGCCTTGTGTTGAAAAAGAACGCTTCCTGTCAAGAGAAGGGAATAAAAACTATGTATTTCAGCAGCACAGCCTGTGCTCTCTTTTTCTAACTAAGGTAGAATTGGCTTACACCTAGTTAGCATAGTTCATTTACTTATAAGTCCCTAGTAAAGAGGTACTAAAGGTACACAGGGCATGCAGATTAAATGTTAATTAAATGCTAGTAGTGAGCCTACAGCACTTGTTGTGCCATCCACTTAAGTAGCCTTGTGTTGAAAATGAACGCTTCCTGTCAAGAGAAGGGAATAAAAAGTATTTATTTCAGCAGTACAGCATATATCACCGGGAATCCAAGCAAACTGTCCCCATGCACATTCTAAATTCTGAACAGTTACCAGATAATAGAAATAATGGTTTCAAAAGAAAGGAAACACAACATGAAAGCATCCTAAGCTAAATATTTCCTGAACATACAAACAATATTTACATAAACTGAAAATAAGCATGTAACACATATTTCCCTTCAATAAAGAACATGCAATAATATATATGTAAAATCTTTAAAACTTTGAAGGTGATGAAAGTCAATACAAATAGTGTAGTTACTCAGGATGGTAAAGTCCGACGAGTATCAAAATGCAAAGAAGGACTCAGTGGTAGATGGGGAATGAGGGAGAAAGATGCAGTGATCTTCTTGCAATCTTTACCAATAGCAAGACATTACGCAAAGGAAGCAATGTGATTGATACTACAACATCTATAACATATAATACATATTGCTCACAACACACACATTTGCATTAATATGACATCATCACTAGAACCTGCATTTTTGCTCACTGAAGACATACATTTCTCCGACTGTTGAAGCTTTTGCAACTGTAATGGCATCATGTAATTTGGGATCTCCCATAACCCATGGCTGTTCCTTTATTTTTTTGTTTTCTACATGTACTACGATCTGATCCCTAATCATTTAATCTGTCATGGACCCAAAGTTGCATGTCATAGAAAGTGCCCTCAGCGCGATAAGATTCACTTTCTTCCTTTGATCTGGTATATAAATGTAAAGCTATTTAATGCAATGCTAGTAGTAGGTTTGAATCTAAGCTCCATTCTCGAAAGGGCTTCTTGATACACATCAATGTCTTCTTCCTGTATCCGAGGTAAAGTTCTGAAAACTTTTTCCTTTCTGCACACATACGCTGACCATCAATAGCACTCATGTAATTCACAAACTCCTCTTTCCACCTGATCCATGGCATTACTTTGTTCTCCTTTGGTTAGTAAAAAATTTAACTGGAGGATGAAATTGCATGCTTGCTGATGAATATAATGACAATGGTCAGAATATAATTGGTATATAAAAATAAACAATTAAAATAAAACCTGCAAAGAAAAGTTTCCAGTTCTCTTTAGTAGGTATAATCACAGTAATACACAGGAATCCCACGCTGTCCATAAAATTGACGTAGAAAACAAAGCTCCGATATAATTGTTCACAAATCTCTTCACCGAAGAAAAAAGAACTTCCTGGAAAGCAAATGGCCAATAAAAACACTCGTATTAACTTCCAATGAGAAACAAGTGTGAGAGCCAATAGTTATTCATAATACAACGTTGCGTAATAATGTCCAATTTTCATTCCCTTACGAACGGAGGAAACAGTGTTGCCAGATTGGGCGGTTTCCCGACAAATGGGCGATATTTTTCCCATTTGTGCGGGAAAAAAACCCAATTGCCGGGACCCTGATTGTTGGGCTATTTTTAGCCCTGTGTGCGGAAAAATCGCGGGGCAGCGCAGCCGGAGATACTGCCCCGGCCAGGCCCCGTGAGATAGCGAGTTCGGACTCGCAGGCCGCGGCGCACACAGCAGCAGGAAGCAGCTCGACGGAGCTCTCAGTGGGGCAGAGGGCCGTCAATCTAGTAGCGTGCGAAAGCGCTACCAATTGACGGCCCACTGGTGCGACACTGCGCGGCGGCGCACACGCCGGGCAAACAGCAGCCGGCAGGGCGCAGCGCGTCCCACATTAGCTGATGGGGGCAGAGGGCCATCAATCTAGTAGCGCGCGAAAGCACTACCAATTGATGGCCCTGGGAAGAAGTATTG
Organism: Pleurodeles waltl; assembly: GCF_031143425.1. Taxonomy (NCBI): domain Eukaryota; kingdom Metazoa; phylum Chordata; class Amphibia; order Caudata; family Salamandridae; genus Pleurodeles; species Pleurodeles waltl. The sequence continues at coordinate 58,367,652 of NC_090445.1, read as the reverse complement.
GCCTGTCCCCGCGGCATTATTTAAAATACCTGCGTGGGTGGGCGCCACCGTGAGCGAGGAGCGAGCCAGTGTGTGGCACACTGTTGACTCACTGGCTGCGCTGAGCACGTGGTGGTGTACTCTGGTGTGTGGCTCTTTTCTTTTTGGGCCCTGCCGTGAGCCTCAGCCCTCAGCCAGCACAGGTGTGGCCACCCCCCCTGGAAAAATCTCTTTTGTTGTGCGCTTCAGTCTTGGACCCCAAATTAAAGCCAGCGCCCAGCCCCAGAGTGCGTGATTGGGGCCCGGTAGAGGCGAGACACCCCCCCCTGGCCCCTTCCTGTTGTGTAGGTGCTACCTATATCCCCTACCTACACTGACGTGCGGCCGGTTGGTGCGCAGCTGCGTAAGACAAGGTAAGTGTCCTTCAATTTGTACCTTTGTGACTTGTTGTGAGTAGATGTATTCCTTATTTTTTATATTCAGGGACTAATTGTGGATTGAGAGTGCATAGGATCTAAAGCATGGCAGGATTGAATAAGAATGAGTGGCACAGACAGCGCTTATTTTGTAAAGAAAAACGTGCCGGTGTCCACAGCTCTCCTCTTAAACACGCAGCTGCTACAATTAAATTTGCAAACACGGAATACTAGGGCAGCGTAATCCTAAAGCAATGTTGGGCCTCTTTAGTCCATTTTAAGCCATTTCACCTAACTCCTGCAGCTTTCTGCTCTCTCCCTTTCTGGCGCTCTTTTTCATTTTTGCATTCCTCCGTCTTTCCCATATGTGTCTTTTGCTTGCAGTAAATGCTTGAGGCAGGAAAAAAGAGTGCTGTCCCTCAAAAATAAGTGCCAGTACTCTGCACCGGAAACAACTAGCACAAATGAAGCACTGGGTGGAATCACATGAAGGTTGGTGATGACAAAGAGTTATTGTGTTCGTTTGGTAATGCAAAGGGGTTACCAGCTGAGTTGTGCAGTGTGTGCTTTGCAGGGCATTTAAATAAAAAGAAATCATTCAGTTTGGGTATTACTTAAACCATTTTGGGCCTGATTGGAACCGCCATATGGCCGCTCCGCGGTCGAAAGACCGCGGACGGCATTCAGGCTTTCCCGCTGGGCTGGCGGGCAACCGCCAGAAGGCCGCCCGCCAGCCCAGCGGGAAACCCCTCCCCACGAGGAAGCCGGCTCCGAATGGAGCCGGCGGAGTGGGTATGTGCGACGGGTGCAGTGGCACCCGTCGCGTATTTCAGTGTCTGCATAGCAGACACTGAAATACATAGTGGGGCCCTCTTACGGGGGCCCCTGCAGTGCCCATGCCATTGGCATGGGCACTGCAGGGGCCCCCAGGGGCCCCGCGGCACCCCCTACCGCCATCCTGTTCCTGGCGGGAGACCCGCCAGCAACAGGATGGCGGTACGGGGTGTCAGAATCCCCATGGCGGCGGAGCGCGCTCCGCCGCCATGGAGGATTCACACGGGCAGTGGAAAACCAGCGGAAAACCGGCGGGAGACCGCCGGTTTTCCGCATCTGTTCGGCCGCGGTCAGAATGCCCTGCGGGGCACCGCTGGTCTGTCGGCAGTGCTCCCGCCGACCCTGGCCCCGGCGGTCTGAGACCGCCGGGGTCAGAATGACCCCCTTTATCTGAAACTTTTTTGCACGTTTGGTAGCAGTCTGTCTTATACTGCCAGTAATGCAAGTTTAACCAAATGACTTACATTTGCACAATACACAATTCTCCATTGCAGCAGTGAAGATTTAATTCTGTGGCTTTTTGGTTACACACAGACCTTTCAGTGCATTAACTAATAAAGGTTTCATAATATACAGTGATTAACTTAACTTTTTTTATTTTGAGGCATGAGTTATGTATGTGGCTGCCTGAAACAGAATATATATATATTTATTTTTTGCCACACGTTTAACCCTGCCCCATTGCATGCAGCATCACTGTTCCCATACTTTTTTTAATGCACTTTGAGCTGTGTGCTCAGCTGATTTATTCATTTATTTCACTCCAGTTGCAGGCAGTGCAAGCACAAATGTGGTCTCATTGGCTGAGCTAAGCGAAATGAGGGTACATGGTCAGTGCACAGCCTCACTGCATGGTTCTGTTCGTGATCTTAGTGCCTAAATTATTGACATCACTTGTAGTCATGCTCTGCTCAGCGTAGCCATTGCTTGCATTTGACACAAAACACTAGCCTTTACCAATAATTTAAGTTCAAGTTCACGGAGTTTGGGTCACTGTGTTCTGGCCTCTGGTAGCAATTTGCAGAAGGGTGTTTATCGCCTCACACAAACAGCCTTTTTCACCTCACACAAGGATGTATGTTTCTGCAGGGCCCTGTTGACCTCCACTGTCCAGGGTAGAGGTAGCCCGCTAAAACAAGTGTAGGGGTAGTGCCTGAGTACGTCCGAAGGAGGCAGGAAATTAGTGAAATGTTGGTCTGCTGCCCATTTAATGAAAAGTCCAGAAAGTAGAACAGTAGTAGAGCAGACTGCAGATACACACTGGGAATGCTAGATGGCTACTTGCATTTCACCTTTATCTATTGTGTGCATCTGAAAGGCAGTGAAAAGAACAAAGGTTGTGCTTTGAATCCATTTGGGGGGTGTTGATTATCATAGGTTAATGACTGAGCTAATGTAGCAAATGTTATCTTTGCATGTTGGGGCTGACGTATTGGGATTAACAGGACTTGAACTGTAAAATGCAAAGGGAAAACAGCATTGGGTCTGCTTTCCAGAAACTTGAGTTCGGCATGAAAAGTTGAGTAAGTATGAGGGGTAGTCCATTAAGATGTATAACTTTTTGCTGTTATCGGTGAGTTGTTGCTTTATTGTAAAACCAGTTTGAAAGCTAGAGCATACCTCGTACTTAACCTTGAATACGAGGGAGTTGCCATCCTTTGGCTCATTCCCCATTTCAAAACATGACAAATCCAAAGAGTCAATTGTCTGCCTGAAACAAATCACTTGCCCCAGCGTAGAGTGAACACCACTTTGTATATCCATTGAATTCACTTGTGTTGTACCCCAAAATAAGTACATGACATCCTTGGACACTTAAAGTAGAGGTATGCTCAATAACCATTGGCAATTCTAGATAGTGTTTTATTTATTGCTTTGCACATGATTATCCGTGAACTAGGGGCAATGATTGCAATTTCTTTTGCAGTTTCAGGTAGTCCCCTGGGCTCTCATCTTGACATAGTTCATCATTGATCAGTTCCCAGCTGACCTGGCAGTTCAATTGTTGCACCATGGGCAAGTGGGCACAATATAAAAAAATATACAGAAAAGAGTGGGAGTTGGATCCTGAATTAAAAAGATGGATTGCCCCTGTCAAATCGGATAATTCCAAAGCGGCCTGCAAGTACTGCCATGTAGACCTGCATGCCCATTATAACGATTTGAAGCAACATGCAGCAACCACAAAACACCGCTCTCGCTGTAATTCAGCAAGTGCTTCCATGGCATCCTTTGTACAACCCATTCCCTCATTATCTAATAACCAGAAAAGAAGAGAAATTAGGTTTGCCATACAAACTGCTTGTTGCACATCCATAAATAATATAGATGGATATGGTGAAATTTTGAAGGATGAATTCCCTGCCTTCCGAATGCACCGTACCAAATGTACAGCACTAATTACTTCTGTGTTGGGCCCATACTTCAAAGACGAAATGCTGAAAGATATCGGAACATCACCGTACTCCTTATTAATTGATGAATCAACAGACATTGAAGTAAAAAAACTGCTTTGCATTTGTGTGAAGTATTTCAGCATAAAGCATAAACAATTAGTAAGCACCTTCCTTGGAATGCTAGAATTAAATCAGGCCTGTGCCGAACATATAGCAAATGCAGTGTTAAGCTTGCTTGAAAGTTGTAACCTTGAGACTGAAAATTTAATAGGCATAGGCACTGATGGAGCAAGCGTCATGGGCGGAAAACAGCACTCAGCATTCACCTTGTTGCGAGATAAGCAACCTTCCTTGCAACTTGTGCGCTGCATTTGTCACTCCCTGGACATCATTGCAAAGAAAGCAATAAGGAGCATTCCAAGCAATGTAGAATTCATGATCAGAGAAACATACAACTGGTTTTCCCACTCCCCAAAATCTGACATTGGGCGGAGGCATGCCCCTCAAATTAATTTCGCCTTGCGAAACACGGTGGCTAGTGATGGCAGATTGTGTAGATCGTTTATTAGAACAATATGATGCCTTAAACGTACACTTTAGCACAGCATCCTCTGTGGAACACTGCTATGCAGCAAGGATGCTCCAAGAAATGTATCACGATGAGACCAACCTACTTTACCTTACTTTCTTAAAGCCTATTCTTCAAGACATAAAAGTTGTTAATAAAATCTTTTAGCTGGAATGTGGAGATGCACTTCACATCTTTCGCGACCTATATACTCTGTATGTGTCCACACTGAAATGGATACTTAAACCAAGTGTTTTTACCATTAATCCTCAAGAACAGTTGCAGAGCCTAGATTTACAAAGTTCTGCCATTTATCTTTCTCAAGAGGATGTTTATCTTGGTCTTGCTTTCCGTAAGAAGCTGGAAGAAAGTAAACTCACCTCTGTTTCAAAGGATGGCATTGTGAAAAGGTGCCTAGAGTTCTTGAAAGTATTGGCATGTGAATATCAATTTCGCCTTCCAGAGTCACTAAGCATGCTTAAAAAGTTAGAAGTTTTGAGTCCCCAAAAAGTGCTTGCAGATTGCAAACCTCCTGTAACTGACTTACCACATACCTTTTTCACATACCCATTGGAAGTACTAGAGTCTCAGTGGAGAATGATATCCTCATGTTCATTTCCTGAGACTTCTAACATGGAATCCTTCTGGATGGAAGTGTATAACTACACTGATGCTGCTGGCAAACATTGCTTTCACAAGCTTGCAATGGGTGCTATAAAAATTTTGACACTCCCGATATCCAATGCTCATGTTGAAAGGGTATTTTCCCAAATGACGCTGCTGAAAAATGATAGACGAAATAGAATGGGCCTGAAACTACTATCAAATATTCTCTACATAAAGTTTGGACTGAAACGCATTGGAATTGAGTCCTATTCGTTTGTGCCTCCCCCGGAATTGCTTGCAAAATTTAATAGCAGTATGTATGATTAAAGTTGCGAAATTCAGCCCTCCCCCAATGAATGCATGCAGCTCGGACCTGCCCTTGCCACTGTTGGCTGCAGACGGAGCCATGCCTGCCAGCCCTCTAGTGAAAGGACCAGAAGAACACTTTCTCAGACCTGCCCTCGACCACTGTCAGCTGCAGAAGGACCCATGCCAGCCAGCCCTCTAGTGACAGGACCAGAAGAATACTTTTTCAGACCTGCCCTCACCACTGTTGACTGCAGACGGAGCCATGCCTGCCAGCCCTCTAGTGAAAGGACCAGAAGAACACTTTCTCAGACCTGCCCTCGACCACTGTCAGCTGCAGAAGGACCCATGCCAGCCAGCCCTCTAGTGACAGGACCAGAAGAATACTTTCTCAGACCTGCTCTTGCCACTGTCAGCTGCAGAAGGAGCCCTGCCTGCCCGCCCTCTAGTAAAAGGACCAGAAGAATACTTCCTCAGACCTGCCCTCACCACTGTTAGCTGCATAAGGAGCCCTGCCTGCCCGCCCTCTAGTGACAGGGCCAGAAGAATACTTCCTCAGACCTGCCCTCACCACTGTTAGCTGTATAAGGAGCCCTGCCTGCCTGCCCTCTAGTGACAGGACCAGAAGAATACTTCCTCAGACCTGCCCTCACCACTGTTAGCTGCATAAGGAGCCCTGCCTGCCCGCCCTCTAGTGACAGGACCAGAAGAACACTTTCTCAGAGCTGCTCTTGCCACTGTCAATCCCAGAGCACTGCATGGCAATCCTGATGGTGGCGCCAAGCCCAGAAGAGCACCATACTCCAGTTTCTCCTACTTTAAGCTACGTACATTGAAGTAAAGAACTTGCTTGAAGCTTGTAGCCATGAGATTGGAAATTTAATAGGCATAGATGGGGCAAGCGTCATGTGCAGAAAGCATCACTCGGCATTCACCTTGTTGAAAGATAAGCAACCTTCCTTGCAACTTGTGTGCTGCATTTACCAGTTCTTTAAGACCATTGCTAAGAAAGCAATAAGGAGCATTCCAAGTAATATAGAATTGATGATCAGAGAAACTTACAACTGTTTTTTCCACTCACCAAAACGCTGGGCCTACTACAGGTATTTGTATTGGATGGAGGCCTGTCCCTGACATTAATTTCGCCTTGCGAAATGCAGGACTAGTGATGGCAGATTGTGTAGAGCGTTTAATAGAACAATGATGCCTTAAAATTACACTTTAGCACAATATCCTGCAGGAAAGATGCTCCAGAAATGTGTCATCATATCTTAAAATTACACTTTTGTATGGTGTCCTATGTCTAGCAATGGTATGCATCAAGAATGCGCAATAAAATTTATCATGAGCAGACAAACCTATTTTTCCTTACTTCGATGAAGACCTTGCCATTGCCATGTATTAGCTCTAGAACTACCACAGTTATGCCAGTACAGATGTAGAGATGATCTACGGTTGAAGTCCCAAAACAATTTATGCTCATTTGCTAAGACATCAGACCTGGTAAATGTATGAATGGAAGTGTATAACTGCACTGATGCTGCAGGCACCCATTGTTTCCATGAGTTTACTTTAATGGATCCTCTGCCACTGTCATGTATTAACTCTAGGATCACCACAGTTATGCCAGTAAGAGATGAAGAGATTGTCACCCCTATTTTGAAGAAAGGCTGCAACAAGATTTGGGAAATTCTGGATATCTCTTTATTGATCGGTGGCTCTGTGGAAGTAGGCGGGGAGAAAATCCATGCTCTTGTGCCTAAAGTGCTATAGTCAAAATCATCACACAGTTGTAAGCAGCTACCTTAGCAGTATGGGATTAAAGCCGCCCTGTACAGAAAATGGAATCTGGCACTTAACGTTCTTGCAACCCTTGAGTGATACCAAGAGTCATTCGCAGTTTCCCGTTACCAGCTTTGTTTACTTAAAAGTACATGTCTTAACCCCTTAGCTGCTGGGCCTTTTCCCCCCCAGTGCTGAGCCCTTTTTTGGCTATTTGGGGTAGTTCGCGCTTAGGGCTTCATAACGTTTTGTCCACATAAGCTAACCACGCCAAATTTGCGTCCTTTTTTTCCAACATCCTAGGGATTCTAATGGTACCCAGAGTTTGTGGTTTACCCTGGAGGAGACCAAGAAAATAGCCAAAATACAGTGAAAATTTAGTTTTTTCCAAAAAAATGGGAAAAAAGGGCCGCCGAAGAAGGCTTGTGGTTTTTTCCCTGAAAATGCCATCAACAAAGGGTTTCTGGTGCTGAAATCACTATCTTCCCACCTTTCAGGAACGGGCAGACTTGAATCAGAAAACCACATTTTCCAACACAAATTTGGCATTTTACTGGGACGTACCCCATTTTTACTATTTTTGGTGCTTTCAACCTCCTTCCAGTTAGTGACAGGAATGGGTGTGAAACCAATGCTGGATCCCGGAAAGCTAAACATTTCTGAAAGCTAGACAAAATTCTGAATTCAGCAAGGGGTCATTTGTGTAGATCCTACAAGGTTTTCCTACAGAAAATAACAGCTGAAATAAAAAAATATTGAAATTGAGCTGAAAACAACAGCCATTTTTCTTTATGTTTTACTCTGTAACTTTTTCCTGCGATGTCAGATTTCTGAAAGCAATATACCGTTTTGTCTGCTGGACTCTTCTGGTTGCGGGGATATAAAGGGCTTATAGGTTCATCAAGAACCCTAGGTACCCAGAGCCAATAAATGAGGTGCACCCTGCAGTTGGTTTTCATTCTATACTGGGTATACAGCAATTCATTTGCTGAAATATGAGGAGTGAAAAAGAGGTATCAAGAAAACCTTTGCATTTCCAAAATGGGATCAAGATAAGGTTTTGAGGAGCAGTGGTTATTTGCACATCTTTGAATTCCGAGGTGCCCATACTAGCATGTGAATTGCAGGGCATTTCTCAAATAGACGTCTTTTTTACACACTCTCTTATATTTGGAAGGAAAAAATGTAGAGAAAGATAAGGGGCAATAACACTTGTTTTGCTATTCTATGTTCCCCCAAGTCTCCCGATAAAAATGATACCTCACTTGTGTGGGTAGGCCTAGCGCCCGCGACAGGAAATGCCCCAAAACACAACGTGGACACATCCCATTTTTTCACAAAATACAGAGCTGTTTTTTTGCAAAGTGCCTACCTGTAGATTATGGCCTCTAGCTCAGCCGGCACATAGGGAAACCTACCAAACCTGTACATTTTTGAAAACTAGAGACCTAGGGGAATCCAAGATGGGGTGACTCGCGGGGCTCTGACCAGGTTCTGTTACCCAGAATCCTTTGCAAACCTCAAAAAGTGGCTAAAAAAACAAGTTTTCCTCACATTTCGGTGACAGAAAGTTCTGGAATCTGAGAGGAGCCTCAAATTTCCTTCCACCCAGCGTCCCCCCAAGTCTCCCGATAAAAATGATACCTCACTTGTGTGGGTAGGCCTAGCGCCCGCGACAGGAAATGCCCCAAAACACAACGTGGACACATCACAGAAAACAGAGCTGTTTTTTGCAAAGTGCCTACCTGTAGATTTTGGCCTCTAGCTCAGCCGGCACCTAGGGAAACCTACCAAACCTGTACATTTTTTAAAACTAGAGACCTAGGGGAATCCAAGATGGGGTGACTTGCGGGGCTCTGACCAGGTTCTGTTACCCAGAATCCTTTGCAAACCTCAAAAAGTGGCTAAAAAAACAAGTTTTCCTCACATTTCGGTGACAGAAAGTTCTGGAATCTGAGAGGAGCCTCAAATTTCCTTCCACCCAGCGTCCCCCCAAGTCTCCCGATAAAAATGATACCTCACTTGTGTGGGTAGGCCTAGCGCCCGCGACAGGAAATGCCCCAAAACACAACGTGGACACATCACAGAAAACAGAGCTGTTTTTTGCAAAGTGCCTACCTGTAGATTTTGGCCTCTAGCTCAGCCGGCACCTAGGGAAACCTACCAAACCTGTGCATTTCTGAAAACTAGAGACCTAGGGGAATCCAAGGAGGGGTGACTTGCGGGGCTCGGACCAGGTTCTGTTACCCAGAATCCTTTGCAAACCTCAAAAAGAGGCTAAAAAAACAAGTTTTCCTCACATTTCGGTGACAGAAAGTTCTGGAATCTGAGAGGAGCCACAAATTTCCTTCCACCCAGCGTTCCCCCAAGCCTCCCGATAAAAATGATACCTCACTTGTGTGGTTAGGCCTGGTGCCTGCGACAGGAATAGATCACACAACGGTCAATGTTGGTCCTTACGTGAGGCAGCTGTTGACCCTGGGGTGATCCATTCCTGACACAGACACTAGGTGTAGGCACTCAAGTGGGGTAGTGTTTTTATCAGGACAGGTGAGGAGTCACTGGGTGGTAGGAATATTGTGGATCCCAGCATATTCCTGTAGTTTGTGTGACAGAAATGCGAGAAAAATTGAGTTTTTTTTCAACATTTCAGCTTTGCAGGGTATTCTGGGTAAGAAAACTTTGGGGAAGCCACACAAGTCACACCTCTGTGGACTCCCCCGAATGTCTAGTTTCCAGAAATGTTTGGGTTTAGTGTGTTTCTCTATATGGCCGCCGAATCCAGGACCAAAAACACAGGTGCCTGCCTTACAAAACCAGTTTGTTTTGCCATGGATAATTTTGATGTCTCCACAATATGATTTGGGTGGTGGAATTTGGGGCTGAACTAAATTGGGGAGCTCCCAAGAGAGCACTCTCTCTCTGCTTGCCGCCGCATTCACCTGCTCTCTGGGTTGGCCTAACCCACTATTACCCAGTTGCACAAACAGCTTGCGAAGGGACAGCAGGACTGTCCTCATCACCTCCCTCATAATGTACTGGAAGAGGAGTTATCGAATGGGACTCCTCTGACTGAAAAATCACTCCCAGAGTCTGCGCCATTGTCCTATCCCTCAGATGCTGTCTCAGTATCTGATGTCTCAGTCTCTGATCCTATGTCAGAGCGGTCCTCTATAACCCGAGTGCAGGCAGCAGTCATCCATCAAGATGCCATCTCTGCTATTGGCTAAACTGTTGCTCTAAAACACTAGCCTACGTAGACAGTCACAAAATCGATGGTGTGTGAGATACGTGCAACAGTAGAGGCCACCTTACCTGCGCTTCTTCCCTCAATCAGCACGTACTTTCAAGACACTCAAAAAACACCTTGTCACATACCATTTGTCACAGTCTTTAGCACCTCCTGCGCCCAGTCCAACAATCATTATTGGTGCTCCCACTCCCTCCTCCTCGGATTCCCTCATTACCACCCAGCAAAAGTGCCCTTCATCTCTCCATAGACTTTGCTAATGTACTCAGCTATTTACATAAAATACAGATTTGCTCTTTGCAGTAGGCATATAAACCTTCTGTGCTTCTTTATGGCACTAAAACTGCCACTAGACAAGTCGGACCCTTTTCCCCCCAGGGAAACCACACACATATTGACAAAAGTGATATATATATGACAGCCAATCACCTGAAACTCAACTCAAGCAAAACCGAAATAATCCTCTTTGGCCCACACAAAAACACCTGGGACCCCTCATGGTGGCCCACCACGCTAGGCCCTGCACCCACCCCCGCCAACCACGCACGCAACCTCAGCATCATCCTAGACTCCTCCCTCTCGATGAGCCAACAAATCAACGCTCTCACCTCCTCATGCTTCAACACACTCCGTATACTGAAAAACATTCAAATGGATCCCCACAGAAACCAGAAAAACTGTCACTCACGCACACATCAGCAGCAGGCTTGATTACGGAAACGCCCTCTACGCCGGCACCACTCTAAAACTCAAGCGCAAACTACACGCATCTAGAACTCAGCAGCACGACTCATCCTCGACCTCCGCCGACACGAACACATCTCTCCACACCTCAAATCCCTCCACTGGCTCCCCATTGACAAAAGGATCACCTTCAAGATCCTCATCCTCGCACACAAATCACTCCACAACACAGGCCCTGCCTACCTCAACGAGAGTCACCTTCCACACCCCCACACGAAACGTCCGCTCAGCTGACCTCGCTCTCGCCTCTGTCCCCCGCATCAAACACACCACCACCGGGGGCAGATCCTTCTCCTACCTTGCACCCAAAACCTGGAACGCCCTCACAACCCACCTTCGCAAGACCCAAAACCTACTTCTTTTCAGGAAGGGCCTCAAAACCTGGCTTTTCGAACAGTGAACCTCCCAGCCCCTTTCCCTCCCCCCGCTCCCCCCCAAGCGCCTTGAGACCCTCACAGGTGAGTAGCACACTTTATAAATCTCTTTGGTATATATAGATCTACCTCTATATATATATATATATCTATGTACATGGATATATCTATAGATATATCCATGTACATAGATATATCTATCTACATCGATATATAAATATAGATCTATATATAGATCTATTTTTTTTAGTTGTTGTATGGTTTCCTTGGGGGCCAAAATGGCCCCCAGGGAAACCCTACAACATCTAAAAAAACAATTGCCCCCACAGGGGGTCACCCTGCCCACGGGCGACCCCCTGTCATTTTATTTATTTTTTATTTTTATTTTTTTGCAAAAAAAAACAATCCCCTGGGGGGGGCGTGATCAGCTGTGCTGCGATCGGGGGCCAGGAAACACTTTCAGGAAGGCCTCGTAAGAAAGGGGAGACACTCCCCTTTCTTACGAGGCCTTCCCGAACGTGGGAAAGGCCGTTTTCCCCATCAAAGCAGGAAGCGGCCGCAAGGCTGCTTCCTGCTTTGATGGGGAAAACACCTTTGCAACGGCGCGCTGACGTCACAAAGGGGCGGGTGGGGGGGCGGTGGGAGACACGGAAGCTTCCGTGTCTCCGGGGGGGGGGGGTTTAAAAAAAAAAATAATCCTCGGGTGCGATGCACCCGAGGATTTATTGATACCCTTCCTGGTGTCGGCCACTGGTCGTGACCCGCACCAGGGAGGGTGTGTGGCCGACGCCCGCAACGAAGAGGTTAATATGGATGTTGGACTTGCTTCCGGTCTAAAGGTGAAAGAGAATAACTATTTGCAATGGACCCTTTTACAGCCACATCTCCTTGCAACCTTCGTGATTGAGATTTACAATTGTCGAACACGCCAGCATTTACATTCTAATGCACCTAGTGTGTCTGTGATCCTTTTTGCTGCCACTTCAAATGATATCAAATGGCTAGAAAAGGAGAGAAATCAGAATTGCATCAGAACCTGATTCAATGAACCATTTGTAGTTTCCCTTTACCACCAGCCAAGTATGTTTTCAAGCAATATATGATGTCTTAAAAGTTACACTTTTCTGTTGTGTCCTATGTGTACCACTGGTATGCATCAAGAATTCTCTACGAAACGTATCAAGAGCAGGAAAACCTATCTTTCCTTACTTCGATGAAGACCGTGCAATTGCCATGTATTAGCTCTAGAACTGCCACAGTTATGCCAGTACAGATGTAGAGATGGTCACTTTCTCTTGCACTTTCAGATAGTCCCCGGTCGTCTCAACAAGACAGTTATTCATTGAGCTGGTTATCCTAGCTGCCAAACAGTTGCAGGTTAATTATTGCAACATGGGCAAGTGGGCTCAATATAATAAAAGGAGTAGTAGTGGTTTCTGAATTAAAAGGACTGAATGCCCTGTAAAATGAGCTGATACCAAGGCTGCATTCAAGTACTGCCATAAAAAATTGCATGCCTATTCCAATGATTTGAAACAACCTGCAGCAAACAGAGTAGGTGATTGAATGAACCATTCGCAGTTTCACTTTACCAGCCATGTTTACTTACCGGTGCATGCCCTGCACTCTGCAACAAGCATAGTGCGGCCTAGGAAGTGGCTTCTGCCCTTGCTTTCTGTCTGCAACCGAAGGAAAATGATCTGCCTGCTACAAAGGGCTCCAATGCCAAAACTGGTGTCAAAAGGACTGCTGTGAAGTTGATGAAAGCGATGTTCAGCCAAAAGCTGTGAATCCGAGAAAGGATCAAACTGTATGTGATTGAATGAACCATTTGCAGTTTCACTTTACCAGCCATGTTTAGGTACTGGTGCATGCCTCACACTGTGAAACAAGTTTATTGCTGCCTAGGAAGTGGCTTCTGCCCTTGCTTTCTGTCTGCAACTGAAGGAAAATGATCTGCCTGCTACAAAGGGCTCCAATGCCAAAACTGGTGTCAAAAGGACTGCTGTGAAGTTGATGAAAGCGATGTTCAGCCAAAAGCTGTGAATCCTAGAAAGGATCAAACTGTATGTGATTGAATGAACCATGCGCAGTTTCACTTTACCAGCCATGTTTATTTACCGGTGCATGCCCCGCACTCTGCAACAAGCATCTTGCGGCCTAGGAAGTGGCTTTTGCCCTTGCTTTCTGTCTGCAACCGAAGGAAAATGATCTGCCTGCTACAAAGGGCTCCAATGCCAAAACTGGTGTCAAAAGGACTGCTGTGAAGTTGATGAAAGCGATGTTCAGCCAAAAGCTGTGAATCCGAGAAAGGATCAAACTGTATGTGATTGAATGAACCATTCGCAGTTTCACTTTACCAGCCATGTTTAGTTACTGGTGCATGCCTCACACTGTGAAACACGTTTATTGCTGCCTAGGAAGTGGCTTCTGCCCTTGCTTTCTGTCTGCAACCGAAGGAAAATGATCTGCCTGCTACAAAGGGCTCCAATGCCAAAACTGGTGTCAAAAGGACTGCTGTGAACTTGATCAAAGCGATGTTCATCTTTCTGTCTCCAAACAAAAGAAAATAAAGTAGCTGCTACAGGCTTCAATGTCAAAAGGTTTGTCAAAGAAGGACTGCTGTGCACATAATCAAAGATTTACGTCTCTCACCAAGTCCAGATTTACTTGTTCCAATTTGCTGCTCATCATAAAAAGTGAGTGAACATTTTTCCATGTTTATTTCCATTTTTAGTGTGTAATGCAATGAATAATCTAGGCACTGTTAGTTTCACATATTTGCTTACAATAGAAATTAGATTTATGCTTTAAAATGTTTGCTTCAGCCTACGATTGCATTAGTTCAGTGTTAAAAGTTTGGGCTACTTTTTGGGCTGGGACCGGTTCATTTGGGCTTACTTTGGGCTGGTTGTTCAACAGCTTTGGGCTGTAGAAGGCTTGTAAAATCTGGCAACACTGGGAGGAAACTGCAGAGAGATCAGAGCTTAGTGAAAAGAAAAGATCCGTTCTCCGTCTCGAGCAACACAGGTCGCGTTCAGTTTGAAAAATGCCATGTAGGTTAAAGAGGACCTCCACTTAGCAAATCCATCAAAAGGCACATTTAATTATGGCCTGGTCAAAAGCCTTAACAGTAAATCCGATACCCGAGTCAGCTAACATGTCCATAATACTCCAAATACCAATTATATAATTAGTTCATTTACAGGAAGCCGAACCCTGGTTCGTACATAAAAGTTCAGAATCAAAACCATTCCTGTGCTGCTACGATGATGACAGGCTCATTTCTGGTCCAAGTTGCCAATGTTGAAAATGAACGCTTCCAGTCAAGAGAGGGGAATAAAAAGTATTTATTTCAGCAGCCCACCATATATCAACCGGCTGTCCGGGAATCAAGGCAAAATGTCCCCTGCACATTCTAAATTCTAAACAGTTACCAGATAATAGAAATAAGTGTTTCAAAAGGAAACAAAACATGAAAGCATCCTAAGCTAAATAATTCAAGAACATAAAACAATATTTACATAAACTGAAAAAAGCATGTAACACCCTGCAACATGCCCCAAGCTTGCCATTGCAGCTAATGTGTGCAGTTTTAAACCACCATTTCGACCTGGCAAAATAAACCTTTTGCCAGCCCTAACCCTTCCTTTTTAATACATATAACTCACACCTAGGGTAGGCCCTGAACAGCTCAGAGAGCAGGATGCAGTGTATTTAAAACAGTGGACATATTATTTTAAGTTTTACATGCGCTGGTAGTGAAAAACTCCAAAATTCGTTTTTCACTCCCAAAGGATAACATCACTTATTACATTTAATAAGTTTTAACTTTCAAATGAGAACAGAGATTTTAATGTCTAATGAAGTCTAATTAAAAACACTTTTTAATGATAAAGTAGAATTTTAAGTCCCAATTTTGAAAACGCCACTTTTAGCAAGTTGACATTTTCTTGTCGCAACGATTCAGTGTCTGCTGCCTGTAACCTGGGACACAGGACTAGGTGTAGTTGGCAGTTGGTCTTTTTATATTGCTCCCAGACACTGAGACAAAGGGAAGTTAGGTTTTGGCAGGATGGGCCACTCTGAGTTAACTAGGGAGGGAGCTTTCACCTACTACTCCTGCATATACCAAAGTCCCTGCCTGAGCACTCTCACAAAGCAGTTTGTCACCCCCAGACAATCTTGGGCCAAGGCAGTGAGGCATCAAGTACCACCTCCTATTTCAAAGTGGGCAATAGGTATAAATATTTGACCCTTAGACCCAACTCTTCAGTACACATCTGGCATAGTCAAAGATTCAAAAGGAGTACTGCTGTGCTGCTCTGCTGCCTGAGTGAAGGACTGGACCTGCTTCTTGAACCCAGGGTCATCTGAGTGACTCCAAGGGTCAGTTGGCTGGGCTTCTGTTTAAACGTCTCCGTAACAAAACAGGCTTCCTTCATCTTGAACACATCACCGTGACTCTGCCAGCTGCGAGTCCTGCTCTCCCAAGTGGTGCCACTCCAGTCCTGGACCCTTGGAAGTGGGCCTGAAAAGTGCTCTGCCAGCCCAACTGGTTGATGCTGCAGGTTGATGCATCGCCTCACCCGAACTCCGCATCGGAGCCTCTGTGCAATGCATCACCTCTCCAAACTCCACATTGGGACCGATGTGTGGCCCGTCATTAGCACAGTACTTTGCATTATCACCCACATCCCTCAGGAACCACTGCTGCACAACGCATCCTTGACACAAGTTTTTGCATCGCAATCCTCTCATGGATAGCACCATATATGATGCAGGACTTCGCATCCCAAGCCCTTCATTCACGGCATCCTCAAGAATGATTCCAGACCTTGCATTTCAGTTTTGCAGCTCCTTGGAATCACCGTTTCACGATGCATCCTCATCGCCAGATTCCACATCGCTTCACAACCATTGATTTAATGTACTTTTACTCAGTGGGCCTTAATGGGTCTCTGTAGCTAGCCCCCACTCCATTGTGGTTGGCCTAAACTGGTGACTTTATCCCTGTCTAGCACGACCAGACCACGGTTGACTATTTGAAAATAGTGCCAAAAAGCTAACTTAAATCCTTAAATTTGCATATCCCAGTTGCTACTGATTGGATTTTTGTAATTTTGTTCTTAAATTGTTTATTACATTTTACTCTATTTGTCTAAATTGGGGTGGGATGTTTCTTATTGTGTGTTCCATTTTATTGCTGTTTTCAGTGCTGCATAAGTACTTACACATTGCCTCTAAGTTAACTTTGACTGCTTTTGTGCCAGGCTACCAGAGGCTAAGGTACAGGTTAATTTGGGGTTTGCTTGTGACGTCATCCTGACCAGGATTGCGGTTGCCGCTTGAGCAGGTTTCCACCCTCCTCAACCAGTTTATTACAGGGAACTTCCACAACATCGCTTTGTCCTTCTTGGTTACTTGTAAGTGATATGGGTTTGTGTGGGCATGTGTAATATTTACAAAACAGGTCACTTTGGTTGTGTTAATCTCATAGGGAGAACTGCAAGTGGACGTTCCATATCCTCAGGCATAAGGAAGGGTTGAGGAATTTCACATAATATCTACTTGTTCAAGGGACAGGGTGCTCCAGAAATCACCTTGTGCTAAAAAATCTATGTGTACCTTTTGATACCATGCAGTAAGTTACACGTTATGGCAGCATACACATAATATCACGCCCATGATAATAGCCTATTTGATTATGCTAGGTTTCATATTTTATTGGGTTTGGATTCTAGCAAGGCTCTGATTTTGCCATCTTTCTGCAACTCTTTATAGAGAGGCTGGGAGTTGGCAACTACTCTGTAGTTCAAGGATTGTAGAGTGGGTGAATTTATGATCTCTCAGCAGAATGGTGAACAAACAAACATATGTGAATATATTTGGTCATGCAATAATGGAATTTGCAAAACTTTGCCAGGAAAATAAGTTCCAGACTTCTTTTTGTAAACTCTTATGAATTCTTAAAAGTCAAAAATCTGCACCAATGCAAGGACATATTCCTGTGTGTGAATTTCTGCGACTTCCTTAAGACTCCATTGCTCAATTTATTTTCTTATTGCTGACAGTGTTGCTCATAATGGATTTACATTGATTCACAAGTAATTATTTTCTTTATAAACACTGGTATGCATTAAACAGGTGTCATTAAATAATGCCTCAGTGAAATGGTACTGAAAGGTGAACATCAGCAAAATATTTTTTTTCAAGTACCAGTTTTCTGGGTAGATTTAACTTTCTAATCATGCTTTCATTCTCATGAATGTATTCTGGAACCATTTTAGGAGCATTATAAATAGCTGCAATAGTAAACATTTTATCTCTACACATTTTTATACTAGAAACACTGTCAGTAATAAAAGCTGAGCTCACAGCATTTTCTTAGAAGTCCCACCTTAATCGTGGAGATTTTGCATTAATTAATCATAAATATGAGTTTCAGCATCTCATGTATAATATGGTCACATATTGATATAAACCTTGCCTTCGGGACAGACAAAACTCTTTTGCAGATTAATTCGGTGGTAATGTAGGGTTATAGATATTCCACACCCCTATGTATGACATCCATCACAAGATAATGGTGGTAGGTGACGTACGGAAAATGTGATTACTTGTTGCTGTAGTATAATAAAAATATGTATTTTTAGATTATTTTTATCTTTTCAAGGGGAAATTTAGAAACCAGACTGAGAAGATTGTGAACACCTTTGAGCTTCTGAATCAGTTTCTGGAGAAGGAAAAAGAGCAACTTCTTTGCAAATTGAAGGAGGAGCATGAGGAGATTATGAGAAAGATTAGGGGGAAACTGACTGAACTGGAGAAGCAGCAATCCACTCACCGTGATCTGATCACAGAGATAGATGGGCAGTGTCAGCAGCCGGATGTGCAGCTACTAAAGGTGAGAGGCTTTTAGAATTCTATAGAATAAGAGGAGCAATCACCCCTCAGGAGTCTGGTACAAATTTAATATCAGTGGTATTGGAGACTGATAAAGAAGTTAAAAGGATGCACGTTGAAGAAAAAGAAACAAGCTACTGTCTAAACATTGCGGGCATATGCTTGTGATAATAAAACTTTACATAGCAGTGGGTGCTCATCTTTGCATAAGAATTGTAAATAGTCTATTGTCTTAAAGTTCCAGCATGGGCCCCATATTTAGAAGCCCTGTATTGACCATATTGGAACTGTAAAACAGTGAAACACTATGAAAACCATGATTCCATAATGGTCTCCTGGTTTAGACAAAGCGGCCACTGGGGTAGAGCTGCATAAACAGGTTTTCAGTTGTTTTATATCTCCTTGCATTCCAGCTGACACGCACCATACACAAGACCTTTAGCTTAGGACTATGCATCAGCAGGGCTCTCAGTGGTCATGTGATATAATCACTCAATACTATTCCCTTTAAAGTAATCACATTTGTGGTCCCCTGACAGTGCTAGACCACTTGTTCAGTCGTCCTAGTGAGAACTGAAAACTGTGGGTACAGTTTGCAGTTCTTCCTGCAGGAAATCGAGTGTTAGTTCACAGCATTTTGGCACATTCAGTTTGGCTGGAATATTGAAGTACTGGAGTGGAGTCAAGACTGATTTGCATATGGTTACCCCAAGTGACTGCCAGTGGTTAGATTTATTGCAAGCATTTATACCATCATCTTTTGTATTTTTGATTTTTCGCCCTAAGTGGCAAGGATATTCCCAGACGTGGGTCAAATTATACCTGTGCCATTGGAACCAAAGAACACCTTTCCAACAAGCCTGGTGAGGGCAAAACCCTTATTGGATTGCTTGTGTTTCAGTTCAGGGAGGAGCTGGCCTGGCAGGATTTGGACTGTGCCTACTGGAATAGGGTCAAGACTGATTTGCATATGATTGGCTCCAAGCTGATGTGGTATGGTGAGCAAAAGAATGATGGGTTGGAATGCTAACATGGGTAATTTCAAGTGGTTAGATGTATTGTAAGGAGTCCTCCCATCAACCTTTGTGACTTGACATTACAAGCTGTCCATGTTTGAGGGACTTAAAGGTTTGTTACATGTACTTGAACTAGCAAAATTCATTTTACCCATCAGCCACCTGCCTGACAATGGTGTCCCTTAGACAATTCTCCTTACTTGATACAAATCCTGCTTGTAGTGATCAGACCTTCTTTTAATAGTCTTCTTGGTCGCCCTTGTTAATTTGACCTACTGTAAATCCATATCATTCGAGCTCCAAGAAAAATAAGTTACAGCTGAGATGTTGTTCTCCTCCTGTGGTTAAATTTGGCTAAAATGGCCATCTTTAGGACTCCTTTGATCCTGAAAGTTACCATAAACATTTCAGTGAGAGACCTGCGTACGGTTGACATAATTTCTCTTTTTAAAGCCCACAAAGTATCAGTTGTGAAGGTTACGGTCTGTCTAGTCCAGAGAACATACAATATGATATCGTGGCCAAGTACAACTATTGATCTCTTTATTGTATTTGTTGTAAAATGCTCCTGGGTGGAAAAATATGCATATTCCATGGCACCAAACAATTATTCACTTACAAACTGAATAAATTGAAATGACTCCCATATGGTTTCGATGGCTTCTGTTTCTCAGTTACTTGACCATCATAAGTGAAGACAACCTAACATGTTTCCAGACCTACCACTCAGTACTCTAGCCTCTCCATACTGTTTGAACCTGACTTTGAGAAACCTTTTACAGGAGGTGATGTGATCTCTGTCTAATCCTTGCTCTTTAGAGCTCATTAACGAGTTCAGTACTCTTCATCGAGCCCGGATTTCATAAAATCATTAACAAACAAACATTGCAGAGATGATTGCAAACATGTCAAAGCCTCTACTCTTCCTTCTCTTACTTAGATTCTGACATCAACAGTCACCCCAGACTCTATATTTTTGCAAACATTTTATCAGCGCAGGACAGGTGATATTCCGGAATCCTGAGCACTTAAAAATTAAGGTGAAAGGCTGGACTCTTGTGTGATATTGTTAGGTTTAGCCGATAACCTTTTCTATCATAGCTTTACCATGCAGTTGATCATTGACACTATCCTGTTTGAATGAATCTTCAACAAAACCCATCCAAACTTTTATACATGCCAGTCTCATGCAGATTAGTTTGGTTCTGAAAAAGTAAGAAAATCATTCATCTACAGCCCCAGCCACTAGCACATTATTCCTTTGAAGTAAGTTATGTCATTGTCACCCAAGAAGCATGTATCAATCTTCCTTTGAAAATATGTAGTCAAATGTGCAAGATCAAGTTTGCACAGTATTTAGTCAGAATCTGACATCCCTAGCCCAACACCCCAGCAATGTATTTGTTTATATTCATTAAATATTTGAACATCTCAGTCATGAACAAATACCCAACCCACAGTGTGCAAAAGTCACATTCCTGTATGTGTACATCAGCTAAAAACAATCCATCTATTGATTGTCTGGTAATTCACTGCCTGGCCTCACATAGGGTCCTTGTCTGCTATAAACAGCAGTTCATTTTTTCAAGACTAGCAAGTTGCTCTGGATTGGCCATTGGACTAATGCAATGTCTCCATCATGAAAGGTGTGCTTTTGTCCATTTTACAACATTTAATGAGCTGGGATGTTAGGGTAGCATTGTTTATTCCATAGTGTTCTTGCTAAACCTTGAGAGTGGATCTTTTTGGTAATTGTCAATGATGGGCAAGTCCCAGCAGAATCATCAATCAATGTATTGGGTAGTTCTGCTGCTCAGGGTGCTTAGATTCTCTGATTCCTATTCCAGACCTTGATGGAAAGCTTGTGCTTTTGGAGTAGTTTGGCCACCAGAGCTCCCCATCCCAAAGGGACAATTAGCCAGTACCAAAAAGTAGGTGATTTCTGAAGCAAGTATTGTATGGGTGTACTGCAGGAACAGTTAACAGAATAGGTAGCCATGAAATATGATTAAATCGATGATTTATCATTCCATCAAGCACAGACTTCTTTAAGGCTGGAATATTTTCCAGTGGTTTCAGAAACACATAACAACTTCATGCAACTTCAATTTGACTGGACTGTCTACACATTGATAAATTACAATCATAAGGATTTCCTAGTGATTGAGGGGAAGCAAAATTGTGCATAAGTTATTACCACATACTCTTTAAGTTCTTTGGCTTTTCATGCTTGTCAAATATGCCACACAAAACCCAGATAGGTGAAGGGAAATATCTGAAAGAAACCCAGGGGTATCCAAAGATGCATTGAGTTAAAAAAATCTTTTAATCCATGAAGCTTGATTAACTGATGGGTTGTGTGTGTTGCTTTTCCATTGTCCTTAAAGTTAATCCCATTCCAAGTTACAGCCCTGGTCACTGCTTCCCATCAAAGCTGGATACAGGTCAACCAGGAACTGTAGGCCTATCAGTCTTGTTGAAGAGAGACACATTACCAGTTCTACTTTACACCCTACATCATCCCAAAAAGATAATGTAGACTCCCTACACTGCTAACAACATGTGAGGGTCTCCTGGACCTGCATGCTATCAATTTGGATTCAATGGAACATTTGACTGTTGAGGCTTCTTCTTGGTAGTTCACCCTATTGAAGAAAAACAGAGGCTTGCAACTTGCACTTAAACTATACAACTGTGACCAATTGTATTGATTGGTATTCCTGGCAAATGTATTGTTGGTCCATAGGGAGACCTGGCTGTGGTCCTGTGCTCTCCTCAAAACTTACATCATAACACAAGTTTTAGGCTCAATAAAATTCTGCTGATTTGAAGTGTGGTGGGTGGGTCACAACTTGAAATTCGATCAAAACATGATCCACTGAGGTTTTAAGTCCTGATGGATCACCTCCTTCTCCGGTAAAACTGACAATCATTTGAACATAGTCTTCTCTGCGTGCACACTCTGGCAAACAAAATCCATTCTAGGGACTCAGTAGCGGCACTAACCATCCAATCTGGAGAACCATGTTAACCGGTGAAGCTGGCGAAGGTGTTCTTATATCAATTGGGAAGGGCAACTATATTGACAAATGAGTGAGCCCTGCCCAGGGGGTGGCAAGGCTAACATGGACACTTTCTGAATTCAAAAACAAATAAGAAGCAGAAATCATCAAGACATACCTTGAAAACGTATGCAGTCCCGGCACCAATAAACGTACTGGTGGAAGCTTGGGTGAGCTGTGTGGGGACGCCCCTGGCTAATGAGCGGGAGGTCCAGATGTTGTTATCCCTGAAGTGAAGGCTGGAAGAGCTAAGCATCACCACTCCTGGATGATGAGCTGAAGGTGAGTGTGGAAAAGAGCCAGGCCAACCCATTAGTGACATGAATGGTGGTAGCACTTCATGACGAGCTGAAACACTTGCAACATGATGAATGGAGATACATAGAAACTGTTACACAAGTGGATAAGGGCAAGAGGCTCACAAGGGAAACTGAAATATTGAGTAGCGGGTGGAAACTGTTTTGTGATGAATTTAGTCTTCTGCAGTGCAGACTCCCTTACTCATGTTTTTCTTCTGGTGACCACTCCTGGCTTGTCCAAGGGTAATCCGGGTTGATTCACAGGGAGCCTTGTGCAGGAGCTGGCATTATTTGATCCCTCCTGTCACATTCCATCCCCTCTGTGACCCTTATGAATCATCTCTCGAAAGGTCTACATTAAGAGACTCTGGATCTCGTTTTTGGTTTTTGAGGCAATGTAGATGGTATTGTTAATGACAATGAGGACACTGACAGGCAGCAGAGCAGCAAAATATCTAATTTTATCATTCGTAAGGTGGCTTAAGCTGTGTAATGAATTAGCTGCAATTTTACAGGGGTGTGAGAAAGCTGCTTCTCAGTGCAATCTACTCCTGCACGTCTTTTGCACCTCCTTCCCAGCACTTCTCAATTACATGTGCATCAATTTGAGGGCAATTAGAAAATATATTATGCTCAGTAAAAAGATAATTAAGAAATTCCAGGTACAGAGTTGGTCAGAGAAAGGATGTACGATGCTAAAATTGGGACATTTCCTACTAAAACCCCCAGCATATTAGGGTGCAAAGCTTCTATACTAGATTAACAAATGTAAGAAAATAAAAGATACCTAGGAGGAAGAATTTTTCATTAATAGCATAAGTGTTAATAAGATCAAATGTCAAATCAAAAAGGTTAGATATGTGGGGCGATCTTACACTCTCAAATCAATGTTATGTCTCAGCATATGGAGGAGGTAATGCACTGACACAAAACATAATCTTAGGCCTGGTATCAAGAAGCCTCATTATCCTACACTAACAGCTCAGTGTTTGTCTTTAGGTGAAATGAACATTCAGAAGCAGGTTTAATAAATAGTTAACTTGTCCCCTTTCCTATTTTCTCCATAGAATGTGCAAAGCATCTTGATCAGGTAAGTGCTCTTGCTATTCTGTAGTCCAAAATAAACACTTTGCTTTGTCTTGTGTATTATCTCCCATTTTTTGTAACAATCATTAAAAGAGTAATTCAGTCCATTGCTGTAATTCAAATGTGTCGTATTATGTCCTAGAGTTGCTTTAAATAGCAATGCTTTGAGAGGATGGAGAAAGGTGAGAAAACAGATATACTGGCAGAGTTTTCTAAGGGCAAGTTTCCTCTTGTGTTAAAAGAAAAAGGGAAAAAAGGCTTCCCATCCACGAATAGCCATATCCTGGGACCATGTAAAGTTTAGCCATAGACCAAAG
The DNA here is from genome assembly GCF_031143425.1 of Pleurodeles waltl. Classification (NCBI taxonomy): domain Eukaryota; kingdom Metazoa; phylum Chordata; class Amphibia; order Caudata; family Salamandridae; genus Pleurodeles; species Pleurodeles waltl. The sequence goes on along the minus strand of NC_090445.1, from coordinate 58,343,711 downwards.
CAGACTGAGGGCCTGATTCACAAAGATAAACTTACACTTTTGTGTACGTTTACAACTGCTTGCTATACACAAAGGGATATTCTACTAGTATTATTATATGTATGACTGCATAGTCTCTGGTTGTTAGATAGACTGCTGTGGTAACAAGACTGCTGGATTTAGGCGGCAGCACCACAAAGCGTGGAGTCTGAGCCCACACTGTGCGACATCTGTCGACCTAACCCTTCCGGCCAGCTAGCAGCACCTCACCAGTAACCGAGAGTAAAGGTGATTTAAAGTAGCTCTTCATATGACACTCAGACTACCCCAGGAAAATTGTGGTGGAACAAATCTTACCCCTTTCTCTCAGTTACATATGTTTCACACATGCAAAGACAGGCGGAAGCAGGACTATGTTCAATAAGTCTTATTGAATCAACTGAATTCTACATAAAACAGCATGCATTGCGATTATGAGGATAATGAAACACAATAAGAGCATAGCGGTGACTAAGAAAGTGAAACATAGGAAAAGTTTGACCATACTGTCACAATAGCTGTTCTAAAATCCCTACCTGCACTACTAATATTTTATACGAGAGCATAGTAGTGTTAGCCCTAATCCGCCTTCCATGCCCCCCGGAAAGAAGCTCATCCCCCATACCTGTGTTTGTAAGTAGAGGTCTGTTGGTCTACTGAGAGTCCTCCCACATGTAGGCAGGAAAAGCGTAAAGACTCAGCAGAAACTGCAGCGGCGGCGTGCAGCATACAATGACAAACTGGCTGGAAATTCCCCTCTACAATATCTGGGCAATGAGGTGTTTTTATAATAAAACATCTGGTGTTCTTAGAAATTACCCTGATGTGACAACACATATATTTCTGTGTATGAAATGAGGGGAAACATGTACTCTTTAGACCAGAATTAACCAATCAACTTAACATGTTCAGCCTTAAGTTGAGCACAGAATGAAAATGTTGTTCAAAGAGATGATTAACAAATTCTGCGCAAAAGGGCAACCGATAAAAAGAATCAAACATCTCCACTAAATGAAACCTTTGCTAAAATAATAAAAGGAATAAAATGCCATGTAGCTAGCTAAAAGGGCACAAGCTGCAGGCCTATTGCAGAAATAAGGTGCCTGTGTAAATGCTCAAATAACCTCACAACTAGACGGGTAGATAGGCAGGTGTAGAGATAGGTAGATAAACCGTTATAGGTAGACAGATTGATAGATACATTGTTAGACATTGTTGCAAAGATAGATGGATAGATAGATACTAGAACTAGAAAAGACATACAAGCAGGACATACAGACTAATTTGATTTACCAGAATACCTGTAGTTTTTAATTACAATACATACACACGTACAGGGTTAAATGCGTATAATTGAGTTCTAAAAATGGAATTACTATATAAAGAACAGATTGAAATGGACACAATCTGATATACTCTGAAATAGTAACAATTAGATAAAAAAGGCAGCTCCAAAAGACATTTACAAAATCATTAGCAGGAGGTATGAACAGATAAAGCTGAAATGTGCTGTCAAGAGCGGGTAGAAAGCATTGTGCTATGACATCAGACTCTACCACCAGATGCAACACTAGAGTAATAATTAAGTACAAAAATGCAGTCACTCAAAGTGAAGTTGGCCAGAAACTGATGTTGGTTGACCCACTGCCCCTTGCTGTATGCTGTAGTGGGTGTAAATAAAATGTGAAAAACACACAAACAGACCAATGGATGAAAAGAGCTGGCTGAAAGCCCATTTAGGTAAGTATATTCTACATATAATTTCTGTAATATTAAAAGATCTTGGAAATGCCAGTCCTAAAAAACTATATATGTCTGACCTCCACCGATGCCTTTTTCTTGACATTGCTATTTGTGTTTCGATATGATTGTACAATCTACGTCTCTCACAGCACATCCATTGAAACCACCCATCTGATCCCACCATGAACTAGGATCAATCATATTTATTCCATTTGCCCTCCTCTGTATGTACATTTTTGTTGAGGTGCATATTTCTGCAAATAGATAATAAAAAAAGCACACATGATGGGCCACTCACTCCTGTCCAGTATTTACGTAATACCTCAAAGGAGATCTCTTTTACGCTCCAGTATCACTTACTTTAAAGCTTCCACAATACGTCAGAATCAGAGAGAATCCCCATGTGAGCTCATGGAGAACATAAACACTTGAATGGAAGGAGGTGTTTTTGGGATAAAGGTCTTCCCAAAGTGCAGACAGCTGTCTTTCCAGCAAAGTTTGGGTTTTGCTTCTCAGTAGAAATTTGTGAGCCCCGAAAGATGCACCTTAGATTGATGAGACCACGCCCCTAATTGGAGGTGACTTTCTGGAGACTTGATGGCTGGGGGGTGGTTGAATCTTTAGTTATTGGAGACATAGCTTTACTTGTACCCCTGTACCCCCTTGTTTAAAATCTATGCAGTCTCCCATAACATTGATCTTTTTATTCCATGTGTGTGTTGTACGAATAGACGTGTGTGTGGTGTGAAACAAGTTTGCTTATAATATCCTCTGTGTGGACATAATGCATGTGGCAATAAAACGGTGCAGGGCTATGGCCATTCTATTTCATGTACTTGGCCACTAAGGGCCCATTGCAGATAACAGATGGATTTATTGGTAAATAGCAACTACTTGTTGTGTGGATGAATTATTTGTTGATAAATTCAATAACAGTTCAGAATCATCTAAAATATTGTTCTCTAATCCGTAGGTGTAACAACCTGAAGGCTCAGGAACCTCAGGAAAATGCTGTTGTGGAGCAGACTCTGAAATGCATCGGACAACATGCCTCCCTGCAGGAGAAGCTGTTGGAATTAAAAAGTAAACATCAGATTGTGAGACAAGGCCCAAGTAAAGGGAGAAATGGTCATGATGAAAAGTTATGTGCTGGGGTGTAAGCAGGCTCCTGCAGTGTAGGTGGCCCACCCTTAATGCCCCCCATTCAACCTAAGGCTTAATAGTTCTGTGAGATTCAGGAGTGTCAGGGGCCTGGTACCACAGTATTCAGGGGTATCCCATCATAATGCACCACTTCGGTTTTCCTTCCAATGGCCCTTTTATGAGTTTCCTGCTGGGCCAGGGAGCGGAAAGAGCGTTTCTGCCTGCTGACCCAGCAGAAAATTCACCACAACATTGACACCGGCTCGTAATCGAGCCGGCGGCAATGTTGCAGTGCATCAGGTGCGACAGCACTCGTCTGACTTTTCACTGCCTGTAAATCAAATAAGGGCCTCAGTGTGATCCTAGGCAGAGATGTGTTTGGAAGCTGTGGAAAGAGAAAATGAGCAGAGAGATGTGAGAGCAAGAGGTTGCATTAGAAACGGAGTGCTAATGGAGAGAAGATATGCAAAGAAGAGCAGCAACAAGAGAATACATTGCAGATAATGTAATCGGAAGCAAGTTCTTAGAGAGGCACTGACTTGTTGGAAGGTTGGTCCGCAGAACTGTGCTGCTCTGAGAATCTTTAAAATAGACAGTTTTCCATGGGAGTACCCTGAGCAAATTAAAATATAGGAATATTTTGGGACTATGAGGAAGATTATAGATATCTGCTAGGTTTGTTGCACTAGATGTATTCCTAGTACACACTTTAAAGATGGGTTTCATTTCTTAATACACACTTTGAAGACGAGTTTCATTCGGTTAAAATGTTCAGGGCAGTACAGTAAATTATATTGTATTAAAGGAAAGCTGAGGAAATAGTTTGCACTCAGTGGAAGTTGTTCATGCCTCACTGCCTTTTGTGCTTCTTGTAATAAATGCAAAATTATTCAAAATCTAAAATGCATGCAGAGTAAATATTCATTGATTTGCAATAGATATATTTGGGCAATAAAACCACATTATTTCATAGAATTAAAGTGATTTTCTTTCTGATCTAATTGTGTCAATTGGCAAGTACATAAATTCGCCAATTCTGAAAGTAATAACAAGTGAGACAACTGTACTTACGGATTTGCCATTTCCGCAAATCTGGCACATAGTAAGCACTGCCCAGCATTAGACAAAAAGAAGCAACATTTTCACCTTACTATAGCATCCCTTTTACCCTTGTTTTTTCATATCTATGTATATAAATACACATATATATATATATATGTGTGTGTGTGTATATCTATATATATTTATATGTTCGATGGCATGTGTAGCTGCAGATACACATGCTGTGCACATCCCGCCATCTGGTGTTGGGCTCGGAGTGTTACAAGTTGTTTTTCTTCGAAGAAGTCTTTTCGAGTCACGAGACCGAGGGACTCCTCCCATTTCGACTCCATTGCGCATGGGCGTCGACTCCATCTTAGATTGTTTTTTTTCCGCCATCGGGTTCGGACGTGTTCCTTTTCGCTCCGTGTTTCGGGTCGGAAAGATAGTTAGAATCTCGGAAAAAACATCGGTATTGTTTGCGTTCGGTATCGGGTAGTTACAACAGATCGACACCGAATTTTGAAGAGCTCCGGTGGCCCTTCGGGTTTTTTTCGATCTCCCGTTGGGGCCTGGTCGGCCCGGCCACGTGTGACTTCAAGGCTGATGGAACGGACCCCATTCCGCTTCTGTCCAAAATGCCATAACAAGTATCCGTATACGGATCAGCATCTGGTCTGTAACTTGTGCTTGTCTCCAGAGCACAAGGAAGATACTTGTAAAGCCTGTCGAGCGTTTCGGTCGAGGAAGACATTAAGAGACCGAAGAGCCAGAAGACTGCAGATGGCGTCGACGCCGACAGGACAAGAGCGTTTCGAGGAGGAAGACGAAGCTTTCTCTATCCACGAGTCGGACTCGGAAGAGCTCAAGGCCGAAGAAATGCCGAAAACCGTGAGTAAGACGTCGAAACATAAGACTCACGAGAAGTCAACAAAAGCCCAGGGGACGCCACCGCCAACAGGCCATGGCTTAACCTCAAAAATTAGGTGACCGATCCAAGGCACCGAAAAAGGGCACGTTTGTGTCGAAGTCATCCGACTCCGGTCGAGATACCGCCACACAGCAATCTCGGACCCGAGACATCGGCTCAGAGAAATTTCGGTACCGGGACAGCGGCACCGAACAAGTTCGGCACCGAGACACCACCACGCCGAAAATTAAAAAGGTTTCTTCGGAGCCTAAAAAGACGTCCGAAAAAGTTTCGGTTCCGAAACATCCAGCCTCGGAGCCGAAAACAGGTTCCTATACAGAGGAACAAGGATTGTCCTCCCAAATGCAAAAGCATAGATTCGGAGAGGAACTTGAAGCAGTAGAGCCAGACTATACTCAAAGAAGGCTCCACATTCAAGAAGACACAGGGAAGATAACCACTCTTCCCCCAATTAAAATAAAAAGAAGACTTGCCTTTCAAGAAAGGGACAAGCAGCCACAGGCAAAGGTAGCAAGGAAAACAACTCCACCACCGTCTCCACCACCGTCAGTGCACACATCACCGGTAGCAACTCCTCCACTGATGCACTCCCCGACTCATACTACAATGAGTCAAGATGATCCGATGCATGGGACCTGTACGATGCTCCAGTATCGGACAACAGCCCAGACTCGTACCCTGCCAGGCCGTCCCCACCTGAGGACAGTACATCTTACACACAGGTGGTCGCAAGTGCAGCTGCTTTCCATAACGTCACCTTGCATTCCGAACCAATTGAGGATGACTTTTTGTTTAACACGCTATCCTCCACTCATAGCCAATATCAAAGCCTACCTATGCTCCCAGGAATGCTAAAACATTCAAAACAAATCTTTCAGGATCCTGTTAAAGGCCAAGCCATAACTCCAAGGGTGGAGAAAAAGTACAAGCCACCGCCAACAGATCCAGTTTATATTACAACGCAGTTAACACCAGACTCAGTAGTTGTCGGGGCAGCTCGTAAGAGAGCGAACTCTCATACCTCAGGGGACGCACCACCTCCAGACAAGGAGAGTCGCAAATTTGATGCTGCGGGAAAAAGGGTTGCAGCACAAGCAGCAAACCAATGGCGCATTGCCAATTCACAAGCACTTTTGTCAAGATACGATAGAGCTCACTGGGATGAGATGCAACATTTCATAGAACACCTACCCAAGGAGATCCAAAAAAGAGCACAGCAAGTGGTGGAAGAAGGACAAAGTATCTCTAATAATCAGATACGGTCTTCAATGGATGCAGCAGATACGGCTGCAAGGACAGTAAATACTGCGATAACAATAAGAAGGCACGCATGGCTGCGCACGTCAGGGTTCAAGCCGGAAATTCAACAAGCCGTGCTAAATATGCCATTTAATGAACAGCAGTTGTTTGTGCCGGAAGTCGACACTGCTATTGATAAACTCAAGAAAGACACTGATACAGCTAAAGCCATGGGCGCACTCTACTCCCCGCAGAGCAGAGGCACATTTCGCAAAACACCTTTTAGGGGAGGGTTTCGAGGGCAACCTACAGAAACCACAACATCACAAACAAGGCCCACTTACCAAAGCCAATATCAGCGGGAAGGTTTTTGGGGGCAATATAGAGGGGGACAATTCCAGAAAAATAGAGGAAAGTTCCAAAGCCCCAAAACTCCTCAAAATAAGCAGTGACTTACAAGTCACACATCCCCATCACATAACACCTGTGGGGGGGAGACTAAGCCAATTTTACAAACATTGGGAGGAGATAACAACAGATACTTGGGTACTAGCAATTATCCAGCATGGTTATTGCATAGCATTTCTCAAATTCCCTCCAACAGTCCCACCGAAAACACACAGTATGTCAAAACAACATATAGATCTTCTAGGATTAGAAGTTCAAGCATTGCTCCAAAAAGAAGCAATAGAATTAGTACCAAAACAAAAATTAAACACAGGAGCTTACTCACTGTATTTTCTAATACCCAAAAAAGACAAGACTCTAAGACCTATACTAGATCTCAGAATATTAAATACATACATCAAATCAGACCACTTTCACATGGTTACATTACAAGAAGTAATCCCACTGCTCAAACAACAAGACTACATGACAACACTGGATCTAAAGGATGCATATTTCCATATACCAATACATCCTTCACACAGAAAGTACCTAAGGTTTGTATTCCAAGGGATACATTACCAATTCAAAGGGTTGCCATTCGGAATAACAACTGCGCCAAGAGTTTTTACTAAATGTCTGGCAGTAGTAGCTGCACATATCAGAAGGCAGCAAATGCATGTGTTCCCGTACCTAGACGATTGGTTAATCAAAACCAACACGCAAATACAGTGTTCACAACACAGAAAATATGTCATAGAAACCCTACACAAACTAGGTTTCTCCATCAACTACCCAAAGTCACACCTTCTGCCGTGTCAAACACAGCAATACCTAGGGGCAACAATCAACACAGTAAAAGGGATTGCCACTCCAAGTCCACAAAGAGTTCAAACATTTCACAATGTAATACAAGCCATGTATCCAAACCAAAAGATACAGGTCAAAATGGTAATGAAACTGCTAGGCATGATGTCTTCATGCATAGCCATTGTCCCAAATGCAAGACTGCACATGCGGCCCTTACAACAGTGCCTAGCATCACAATGGTCACAAGCACAGGGTCAACTTCTAGATCTGGTGTTGATAGACCGCCAAACATACATCTCGCTTCAATGGTGGAACAGTATAAATTTAAACCAAGGGCGGCCTTTTCAAGACCCAGTGCCACAATACGTGATAACGACAGATGCATCCATGACAGGGTGGGGAGCACACCTCAATCAGCACAGCATCCAAGGACAATGGGACTCACAGCAAAGACAGTTTCATATAAATCACTTAGAACTGTTAGCGGTATTTCTAGCGCTGAAAGCATTTCAACCCATAATAACCCACAAATACATTCTTGTCAAAACAGACAACATGACAACAATGTATTACCTAAACAAACAGGGAGGGACACACTCGACACAGTTGTGTCTCCTGACACAAAAAATATGGCATTGGGCGATTCACAACCACATTCACCTAATAGCACAATTTATTCCAGGGATTCAGAATCAGTTAGCAGACAATCTCTCTCGGGATCACCAACAGATCCACGAATGGGAAATCCACCCCCAAATACTGAACACTTACTTCCAAATTTGGGGAACACCATAAATAGATCTATTTGCAACAAAGGAAAACTCAAAATGCCAAAACCGCGCATCCAGATACCCACAACATCAGTCTCAGGGCAATGCGCTATGGATGAACTGGTCAGGGATATATGCGTACGCTTTTCCCCCTCTCCCACTCCTTCCATATGTAGTAAACAAGTTGAGTCAAAACAAACTCAAACTCATACTAATAGCACCAACATGGGCAAGACAACCTTGGTACACAACACTACTAGACCTTTCAGTAGTACCTCATGTCAAACTACCAAACAGACCGGATCTGTTAACACAACACAAACAACAGATCAGACATCCAAATCCAGCATCGCTGAATCTAGCAATTTGGCTCCTGAAATCCTAGAAATCGGGCACTTAGACCTCACACAGGAATGTATGGAGGTCATAAGACAAGCTAGGAAGCCTAACACTAAACACTGCTATGCAAATAAGTTGAAAAGATTTGTTTATTACTGCCATAATAATCAAATTCAACCCTTACACGCATCTGCAAAAGATATAGTAGGATACTTACTACATTTGCAAAAGTCAAAACTAGCTTCCTCTTCCATAAAAATACATCTTACTGCAATTTCAGCTTACCTGCAAATTACGCACTCAACTTAATTATTTAGGATACCAGTCATAAAAGCATTTATGGAAGGCCTAAAGAGAATTATACCACCAAGAACACCACCAGTTCCTTCATGGAACCTCAACATTGTCTTAACACGACTCATGGGTCCACCTTTTGAGCCCATGCACTCTTGTGAAATGCAATACTTAACGTGGAAAGTTGCATTTTTAATTGCCATCACATCTCTAAGAAGAGTGAGTGAAATTCAAGCATTTACCATTCAAGAACCATTTATTCAAATACACAAAAATAAAGTAGTTCTACGGACAAATCCTAAATTTTTACCAAAAGTAATCTCACCGTTCCACTTGAATCAAACGGTAGAATTACCAGTGTTCTTCCCACAGCCAGATTCTGTAGCTGAAAGAGCACTACCTACATTAGACATCAAAAGTGCACTAATGTACTACATTGACAGAACCAAAATAATTCGAAGACAAAACAACGTTTTATTGCCTTTCAAAAACCTCATACAGGAAATCCAATTTCAAAACAAGGCATTGCTAGATGGATAGTTAAATGCATTCAAACCTGCTATCTTAAAGCTAAAAGAGAGCTGCCTATTACACCAAAGGCACACTCAACCAGAAAGAAAGGTGCTACCATGGCCTTTCTAGGAAATATTCCAATGAACGAAATATGTAAGGCAGCAACATGGTCTACGCCTCATACATTTACCAAGCACTACTGTGTAGAGGTGTTAACTGCACAACAGGCAACAGTAGGTCAAGCTGTACTAAGAACATTATTTCAAACTACTTCAATTCCTACAGGCTGAACCACCGCTTTTGGGGAGATAACTGCTTACTAGTCTATGCACAGCATGTGTATTTGCAGCTACACATGCCATCGAACGGAAAATGTCACTTACCCAGTGTACATCTGTTCGTGGCATTAGTCGCTGCAGATTCACATGCGCCCACCCGCCTCCCCGGGAGCCTGTAGCCGTTTAGAAGTAGATCTTGAACATTTGTACATTTGTAAATATATTACTTTAAAATTCATTATATACATACGTATTCACTCCATTGCATGGGCACTATTACTAGCATACACAACTCCTACCTCACCCTCTGCGGGGAAAACAATCTAAGATGGAGTCGATGCCCATGCGCAATGGAGTCGAAATGGGAGGAGTCCCTCAGTCTCGTGACTCGAAAAGACTTCTTCGAAGAAAAACAACTTGTAACACTCCGAGCCCAACACCAGATGGCGGGATGTGCACAGCATGTGAATCTGCAGCGACTAATGCCACGAACAGATGTACACTGGGTAAGTGACATTTTCCATATGTAGTTTAGTTCCTCGTTATCTACCTTTATCTGTTTAGTGCCTTGTTAGCTGCCCTTGTTTAGTGCCTCGTTAGCTGCCTTTATCTGTTTAGTGCCTTGTTAGCTGCCCTTGTTTAGTGCCTCGTTAGCTGCCTTTATCTGTTTAGTGTCTCCTTAGCTGCCTTTGTTATCTGCTTAGTGTCTTGTTAGCTGCCTTCGTTTAGCGCCTTGTTAGCTGCCTTGGTTATCTGTTTAGTGCCTCATTAGCCTTCATTATCTGTTTAGTGCCTTTGTTAGCTACTAGAGTCCCCGCTGCCTTTTTCCACCCTCAGCCTTCCTGCTCGCTTTGCCCGCCCCTCCCACTGCGCCCGCCCTACCCAGGACCTACTTAATGGTGATCACTGTGTGTCCATGCCACTGGCGTGCCAAAGGGTCACCAAAGCCAAGCCCGTCTGAGCCCATCCATGCATGGACCGCGCCCAGCGCCAGAACCCCTGGATCCACAGCACACCACCGGTACACCCCAGATGAGATCCTGAACCTCAGATGGAAGACTTTGAACACCAGCTGCAGCATCGCCTCCCCTCGATCCACAACTGCCACTTCTCCTGCAACATAGGAACCACCACAACCCCCACACGACCAACCCCCAGCGACAAACCTCAACTCCACTGCTCTCTACTCAGTGTTCAATCACTCTGCAAGCACGCCATAGATATATGGGACACCTTCACCATACTCTCTCCGGACGTAATGTTCATAACAGAAACCTGGCTCACCTCTGCATCTACACCAGACATCACAACCACAACGCCCCCAATACAGGATGCTCCACCACGACTGCCCCAACAGACACAGTGGAGGCATCGCTATTATACATAAGGGACTCACTCCACTGCACCACCTCGGACGATGACACTACTCCTGTCATGGAACATCTCAACTTCCAAATTAAACCAGATGCCAACACCACCATAAGAGGAACCCTCACCTACAGACCTCCGGACCGGACCTCATTGCCCTCCTGGCAGTCAACTCCAACCACTATATCTTTCCAAGGGGACCTGAACTTCCACCTAGAAGATCCGAACAACACCAGTTCCACCTCGCATCTGGAAAACATGAGCATCATGGGCCTCAATCAGCTGGTCACCTCCCCCGCCCACAGCGCAGGACACACACTAGACCTCATCTTCTCCACCAATGACAACCAAATTCTCTCACACCACTGAAGTGATATGTACTGACCACAACCTTGTACACTTCACCATCAACCTGCCACATGACGTCTCAAGAAGACCCCCTGCCCTCGCAGCCACAACTGGGAAAAAGTCACAGAAACCCACTGGATCACTTCCCACAATAACACCAGACCCAGCCCCGTTGACACCTTCGAACTTCACATGCAGAACGTCTTCAGCTGGGTAACCTCTGCTGCCGCCACTGCAACCCCTGGTAAACACCACCAGCAACAAACCCACCAAGAAAGCCACATGGTTCACCCCTGAACTCCAGACTGTCAAATAGCACTGCAGGAAACTAGAAAGACACTGGTGCTCCAACAAGACCCCTACCAACCTCCACTACTGCAAGACCTACCACCTCTGACTCCGGGGACACCAAGAAAGAAGCACTCACTACCCGTATTGAAGCCACCACCAACCACTTCAGGAAAATCTTTAACATTGTAAGAGAATTCTCCTGCCCCTCCACCACAATAAACACAATCCATCCCTCCCATACCCTCTACGACAAGCTACCAGACTACTTCCACACAAAATCTTTGACATCTACAGAAACTTTGAGACCCAGCCCACTGACCTCGACCCCCCCCCCACCCAAAACCCCCACCTTCAGATCTCCGAATGGAAGCAGCTCGCCACAGGGGACACCATCGCCAGTATGATCTTCATCCACTCCGGATCTTCCGCAGACACCCTGCCCGCAGCATCTATACAACCTAGGAAAAGAAGCAATCGGAACAGTCCTCATGGAAATCCTCAACACCTCCATCACCACCCACTACTGTCCCCAACTCCTGGAAACATGCAGAGGTCAAGTCACTACTGAAGAAACCCTCAGTTGACCCCAATGAGCTCGAAAAATACTACCCAATAGCGCACCTCCTGTTTCCCTCCAAAGTCCTGGAAAAAGCCATCAACCGCCAGCTCACAGATGACTTCAAACACAACAACTTACTCGACCCATCCCAATCCGGCTTCCGACTGAATCACAGACTGCCCGATCCACCAGAGCTCCTCCCTCAGTGCCTACATGACCCCGCTAACCGACATCGCCCATACCCACTGACCCAATTTCATATCTTACGCCGATGACACCCAGCTTGTCAACCTTGCAGATGATGCCACCTCCACACGAACTAACTTCCAGAACACCATGACTGACATCGCTGCCTGGATGAGGTCCTACTGCCTCAAGCTAAATTCAGACAAAACATAAATCCTCATCTTCGGAAACCAGCCTTCCCCCTGGGACGATAAGTGGTGGCCACCTCCCTGTGTCCTTCACCCGTGCCCACTAGCCATGTACGCAACCTCAGGATAATTCTGGACACTCACCTGACCATGAAACAACAGATGAATGCTGTCTCCTCGGCCTACTTCAACATCCTCTACATGATCTGCAAGATCTTCTGTTGGATACGCTTCGCCATCAGGAAGACTATCACACGGCCCTCATCGTCAGCCGCCTCGACTACGGCAATTCACTCTACGTCGGAGCCACCAAACAGCTCCTAAACTGCCAGAACACCGCTGCAAGACTTGTCCTCGACCTCCCCAGAAGAACCAGCATCACTCCCCACATCCGGGCCCTCCACTGGCTCCCCGTACCGGAAAGATGCTGCGTCAAGCTCCTCACCCATGCATACAAGGCCCTCCATGACTCCAGACCCACCTACATCAACAACCGCCTCACATTTCACCTGCCGATCAGAGAACTCCGCTCCGCCATCCTCACCCTGGCTCACATCTCCCACATTCACCGTGAACGTCCTGGAGGATACTCCTCCCACCTCGCTGCCAAAGTAGAAATAGTAATATCTGCTATGGTATGTCTTCCTTTTGTAGAAGATGCAAAACATCTGACTAGTGTTTGGTGGGAAAGGAGTGGAGCTAGGATTGGAGGGAAAAGTCAGGAAGAGTAAGTTAGAATGGTTTTGAAGTAGTAAGAAAAGACACTGAGAAATTGACTGTATTGCCATTTGCAATCTAATCTTTAGTTTCATTTTTTTTTTAAAACAGCAACATTTCCTGTAGAACTAGGTAAGATTAAAACAGAATAATACTGTTTTTTTTAAATTTGCTTTTGTTTTTATTTGGTTTGATTAACCCTATATGTTCTTCTTACTTCTTTCAGAGTGGAGATACATCAAAGCAAGTGCATGTAAGTAAAACAGATTCCAGTTGACAATCCCAGTCTATAAACCCTCCCTAGAGGCCGTCTGAAACTATTAGTCACAAGGAGGGACCTTATTGAGGCACAAAAGTAACCATCGCAATCTTGGGTCATACTGAGCCATGAGGTGTTAAAACAAACTGGGACCTGTTAGATCAATTGACAGGTTATGACAAAGTTGGGTCATACTGAGCTACATAAACCAGGGTCATACTAAGCCATGAGATGTGTTGTGCTAAACTGGGGCTATTTAGAGGAACCAGATAGGTTATGACAGCTTGGGGTCACACTGACCCATGTGTAGGGTTATGATACACTTGGGGGGGGGGGGGGAATACCAAGCTACAGGAAAGAATATGACAATTTCAGGCCATACTGACCACGGGAGGGATTATAATAACCCGTATGGAGGGGTTATGATAAGCTGCAGTCATACCTAGTCAAAGCAAGGGCTAGGATAGATTAGGATCCTTTTCAGACACCAGAGGTGCTTTTGCAAACTGAGTCACTATGTGGCATGCCTTAATTGGAGCCATGCACAGTTCCAGGGTAGTAACCTGATTGGCCTGGATTCCCGTTCCATATTTATTGTATCCGCATAGATGAATAATTTATAAAAAAATATTGTTGAAGTCTTCAGGCAGCTTTATGATCAAACCAGTTTTTAGAGACACATGGGGCCTGATTATGAGTTTGGCGGACGGTTTACACCGTCTCCCGAACATCCGACAGGGAAGTTGCCGCCATACTGGCTACCTCCCCGCCAGGCCTGTAGGAAACTGGCCCTTGTTGCAGTTACCCCCCCACCCCCACTTTTTGCCTGATATTGATGCTGACTTGACTGAGAGTGTGCTGGGATCCTGCTAACCAGGCCCCAGCACCAGTGTTCTTTCCCTAAAACTGTACCATTGTTTCCACAATTGCAACACCTCTGGCACATAGATAACTCCCTTGCAAACGGTATCAGTGGTACCAAGGGCACTTGGCTAGGGAGGGTCCCTAAGTGCTGCAGAGCATGTTTGCCACCCTAAGGAACCCCTCATCAAACACATGCACACTGCCAGTGCAGATTGTGTGTGTTGGTGGGGGGAAAAAAGGCAACGTCAACATGGCATCCCTCTCAGGGTGCCATGCCCACAAAACACTTCCTGTGGCATAGGTAAGTCACCCCTCTAGCAGGCCTAACAGACCTAAGGCAGGGTTCACTACACCACAGGTGAGGGCCTGAGCAATAGGCCCCTACAATGTCGAAGCCTATTCTTAGACATTGTAAGTGCAGTGTGGTCATATTAAGTATATGGTCTGGGAGTTATCATTATGAACTCCAGAGCTCCATAATGGCTTCACTGAATACTGGGAAGTTTGGTATTAAACTTCTCAGCACAAAAAACCCACACTGATGTCAGTGTTGGATTTATTCTAAAAAGCACACAGAGGGCATTTTAGAGATGCCTACCTGTATTTTACCCAATCCTCTAGTGTAGGGCTGACTGGTCTGTGCCAGCCTGCCACTAGCAGACAAGTTTCTGACCCCATGGGGTGCGGCCCTTTGTGCTCTCTGAGGCCAGAAACAAAGCCTTATCTGGGTGGAGGTGCTTCACACCGCCCCCCTGCAGGAACTGTAACACCTGGCGGTGAGCCTCAAAGGCTCAGACCTCCTGTTACAGTGCCCCAGGGCACTCCAGCTGGTGGAGATGCCCACCCCCGCCCCAGACAAAGCCCCACTTTTGGCAGCAAGTCCACTGGGAAACTTAGTGAAAGCAGGGAGCAGTGGCCACCTCAGCTGGGACCACCCCTAAAGTGTCCAGAGCTGAGGTGACGCCTACCTGCAGAATCCTCCATCTTAGTTTGGAGGAGAGGCACCAATAAGGTTAGGTTTGTGTCCCCCTCCGCAAAGGATTTGAGGTCTACTATCTCGTCCTCGATCGTGGATACCCGGTCTTCGGCCTCCTTGATACGACGCACTGCCAACCGGAGGTCCTGTCTGAGTAGGCCAACATCCTCCCGCACTTCGCCTGTTTTGGTCTTGACTGCTTGTTGCCAGGATTGAATCGCTTGGAGGATGGTGTCTAGCCCCTCCAATGCCGGCATCCCAGAGGTCGGGGCACTGCCCCCCTGGGGGTGCGAGTGAGTGCCATATTGATCAATTCATTGTTGTGTTGCGGGGGTTGCTTAGCACTTTTATCTTTCACCATAGGAGGGCTGGCAGGGGGCCAGAGGCACTCCAACGACTCCTTTTCCTCTTTGTGTGAAAGCCAGCGATTGCTCGGATGTGGGTCAAGCACCAGAGTTGGTAACTTGGCCTCCCGGCCCTTCATTTCTTTCGTGAATGTGAATGTTATCACCAGAGGTTGCCAATTCTCAGCTTTCTTCTCGTCACTAGGGGCTGGCTACCCAGCAGCCTCGCCTCTACGGTGTGTGGTGCCGTAGGAAAATGCCTCCCTTGGCATGGTTACCCCCTAACTTTTTGCCTTTTGTTGATGCCAGTTATGACTGAAAGTGTGCTGGGACCCTGCTAACCAGGCCCCAGCACCAGTGTTCTTTCCCTAAACTGTACCTTTATTCCCACAATTTGCCCAGCCCTGGCACACAGATAAGTTCCTTGTAACTGGTACCCTTGGTACCAAGGGCCTTGTGGCCAGGGACGGTCTCTAAGGGCTGCAGCATGTATTATGCCACCCTGGGGACCGCTCATTCAGCACATGCACACTGCCTCAAAGCTTGTGTGTGCTGGTAGAGAGAAAATAACTAAGTCGACATGGCACTCCTCTCAGGCATAGGTAAGTCACCCCTCTAGCAGGCCTTACAGCCCTAAGGCAGGGTGCAGTATACCACAGGTGAGGGCATAGTTGCATGAGCACTATCACCCCTACAGTGTCTAAGCCAAACCTTAGACATTGTAAGTGCAGGATAGCCATAAAGAGTATATGGTCTGGGAGTCTGTCATTTACGAACTCCACAGTTCCATAATGGCTACTCTGAAATCAGAGAAGTTTGGTATCACACTTCTCAGCACAATAAATGCTCACTGATGCCAGTGTGGAATTTATTGTATAATGCACACAGAGGGCATCTTAGAGATTCCCCCTGTATACCAGCCCAATTCCTAGTGTTAGGCTGACCAGTTCCTTCCAGCCTACCACAACCAGAAGAGTTTCTGGCCACACTCTGTGGCCAGGAACAAAGCCTGCACTGGATGGAGGTGCTTCTCACCTCCCCCTGCAGGAACTGTAACACCTAGCGGTGAGCCTCAAAGGCTCATGCCTGTTGGTACAGCACCCCAGGGCATCCCAGCTAGTGGAGATGCCCGCCCCTCCAGACACAGCCCCCACTTTTGGCGGCAAGTCCGGAGGAGATAATGAGAAAAACAAGGAGGAGTCACCCACCAGTCAGGACAGCCCCTAAGGTGTCCTGAGCTGAGTTGACCCCTGCCTTAAGGAATCATCCATCTTGGTTTTGGAGGATTCCCCCAATAGGAATAGGGATGTGTCCCCCTCCCCTCAGGGAGGAGGCACAAAGATGGTGTAGCCACCTTCGAGGGCAGGGGCCATTGGCTACTGCCCCCCCAGACCTAAATTCAGTATTTAGGGGCATCCCTGAACCCAGGAAATCAGATTCCTACAACCTACAACAACAAGAAGGACTGCTGACCTGAAAGCCCCGCAGAGACGACAGAGATGACAACTGACTTGGCCCCAGTCCTCCCGGCCTGTCTCCAGACTCAAAGAACCTGCACAGCGAGGCATCCAGCAGGACCAGCGACCACTGGGGACTCAGAGGACTGACTTGCACCTGAAGGACCAAGAACCTCCCGAAGACAGCGGCTCTGTCCAGAAACGGCAACAAAATTGCAACAAAGAAGGAACTTTAAAGAGACTCTCACTTCCCGACAGAAGCATGAGTCTTCACACTCTGCACCCGACGCCCCCGTCTCGAGTCCAGGACAACCAACACCGCAGAGAGGACTCCCAGGCGACTCCAACAACGTGGACACCCTGAGTCGACCTCCCTGCACCCCCACAGCGAAGCCTGCATAGAGGATCCAGAGGCTCCCCCTGACGGCGACTGCCTGGTAACAAAGGAACCCGACGCCTGGACCAAGCACTGCACCCGCAGCCCCCAGGACCAAGAGGAACCACCTACCAGTGCAGGAGTGACCAGCAGGCAGCCCTCATCCTAGCCCAGTCGGTGGCTGGCCCAAGAAGCCCCCCTGTGCCCTGCCTACATCGCCAGAGTGAACCCCTGGTCCCTCCATTGATTTCAATAGCACTTCCGACGCCTACTTTGCGCACTGCGCACTGTGTGCCGCCGAGGGTGTGTTTTGTGGGCTTGTGTGTGTCCCCCCCCAGTGCTCTACAAAACCCCCCTGGTCTTCTCCCCAAGGACGCAGGTACTTACCTGCTAGCAGACTGGAACCGGAGCACCCCTGTTCTCCATAGGCGCCTATGTGTTTTGGGCCCTCCTTTGACCTCTGCATCTGACCAGCCCTGTGTTGCTGGTGCTGTGGCTTTGGGTTTGCCTTGAACTCCCAACGGTGGACTGCCTATGCCCAGGAGACTGACTTTGTGAGTGCTTTACTTACCTGAGAAACTAACCGAAACGTACCTCCCCCAGGAACTGTTGATTTTTGCAGTGTCCACTTTTAAAATAGCTATTTGCCATTTTAACCAAAACACTGTGTACTACTGTTTTAAATCAAAGTTCTATACTTACCTTTGTGAAGTACCTTGCATTTTATGTACTTACTCAAATTTGAATCTTGTGGTTCTAAAATAAATCAAGAAAATACATTTTTCTATATAAAAACCTATTGGCCTGGAGTTAAGTCTTTGAGTGTGTGTTCCTCATTTATTGCCTGTGTGTGTACAACAAATGCTTAACACTACCCTCTGATAAGCCTACTGCTCGACCACACTACCACAAAATAGAGCATTAGTATTATCTAATTTTGTCGCTATCAGCCTCTAAGGGGAACCCTTGGACTCTGTGCACACTATCACTTTGAGATAGTATTTACAGAGCCATCTTCCTACAGGCGCTATACCCAGTTTCACCACTACCTGTCCTCTACATGCCCATGGTGGCTCAGCGGAGCGGGTCGGCCTCGTCGCCCAGTCCAGCTGCTGGGGCACTCCTCTCTCTGCCCTTTTCCCTTTCAGCTCAGATCACTGCCTGTTGCTGCCCCCCACTTAGGCCCTCATCATGACATTGGCGGTAAGTGATAAAGTGGCAGAAATAACGCCAATAGGCCGGTGGTAATCACCGCCAAATTATGACCATGGCTGTGAGAACTCCCATAGACAGCCAATATACCACACCATACGCCAGGGCGTTAACACCACGTACGCTGTCTGCCGCCATCAACAGCCAGGCGGAAGGCAAAGTACTGCCCAACATATTATGACACAGGAGACCGCCAGGATTCCCGGGGCGGTGCCAACGCCATCAAAAGCCTGGCGGAAACACATTACAGAAAACAAAAGGCTCACCTTCAGGGACACAGAGGATTCCGCCGCCACTATGGAACCGGAACTTCATGTCTTCCCGATGCTCATCTACGCCATGCTCCACCTGATACACCAACACCAACGAAGACGACGGCGATGAGTACAGCCACCTAGCACACAAGGGAGGGAGGGAGGAAAACGAGAGTGACACCCACACGCACAACAAACACCAGATACACACACACACACACACCATACACACAACCAGCTGCCGTAAACCAATCGCACACAACACACAGCACAATAAAACAAGGACCAGATCTCGGAAGTACTGAAAACGCATTAGCAAGGGAAAAGCCACCACATGAACCTGATATGTACAATTGTCTACAAAGGGCCAATGCCCAGTCTAAAGTACAAAGGGCCCACATGGCCACAGGGCACAGTCCAAGGCCCAACTTGTCACCTGACATCAACTGCACAGAACTCTGCGGGGCATCATTTTGCAAGTGGGCAGGCACCTCAGGGAATGGGGGCTGGGGCCACCTCAGCCAAAATCAGGAACTTTCCCATTGGTTCTGGAGGGGGCTCCATGCCCATTTCTTTGTGACGGGGAGTGCAGGGCCGCAGTCTCTCAGGTGGGTGACTCTCCCACTGGTTCTGGAAGGGGCTCCATGCCCATTTCTTTGTGCTGGGGAGTGCAAGGCCACAGTCCCTCAGGTGAGTGACTTGCCCACTGGTTCTGGAGGGGGCTCCATGACCACTTCTTTGTGCTGTGGGGTGCAAGGCACACTCTCTCAGGTGGGTGACTTGCCCACTGATTCTGGAGGGGGCTTCTTGTACAGCAGTCCCAGGAGGGTAGCCTACATGCCCTCTGCTGGAGGTGAGGGCTGCACTGTCTCATCTGAAGGTGAGGGCTACACTATGTCAGCAGGTGAAGATGCCTCCTGGGCAGCCTCTGCTGGAGGTGAGGGCTCTGTGACCACTGGTGGTGGTGGTATCATCCTGCCAGCCTCTGCTGGAGGTGAGGGCTGCACTGTCTCAGTGGGTGAAGGTGTAGCCTCTGCAGGAGGAGTGGGCTGCACTGCCTCACCTGGAGATGAGGGTTCCAGGACCACTGGTGGTGTGGTTTCATCCTGCCAGCCTCTGCTGGAGTAGAGGGCTTTTTCCCCTTCATGGCAGACGTCAAGGGCTTCTTCCCCTTCATGGCAGGAGGTGCGGCCTCCTTCCCCTTCATGGCAGGAGGTGCGGCCTCCTTCCCCTTCATGGCAGGAGTTGAGGGCTTCTTCCTTCATGGCAGCAGTCGAGGGCTTCTTCCCCTTCAAGGCAGTGGCTGTGGGATCCTTACTTTTCCTGGCTGGTGGAGTGGGAACCATCCCTGTCTTGCCTCCACGACTAGGAGGTACCACCACTGTCCGCGTAGACTGTTTGGCTGAGGTGCTGGACTGAGTCGTTGGGACCCTGCTCTTACTGGCAGGACAGGGGGGGTGAGGGGGAGGGAAGAGGTTCAGTTGGACAAGGAAAAGCTTTTTAGGGACGGTGGGACGGGAAGCAGGAGGAGGGATGGAAGTGGAGGTTGAGGGAGTGGTTGTTGGAGGAGTATGTCTGCTGGACTTAAGTACAGGTGCATGGGGAGTGTGCTGATGTGAGGTGGATGGCTGTTGGGTGTCTGAGTGCTTGCGTTTGTGACCTTTAGGAGGAGGAGGGACAGACAGGGTTGGAGAGGACACAGGGGACGCGTGCATGGATGTTGTGGAGGTGTCTGCTAGTGAGGTGTGTGTGCTGCTTGGTGTGGTGATGCTGGAGGTGGATGTTGAAGCAGTGCATGCAGGCGTGAGTGTGGACATGACTGTAAGGGAGGTGGAGGAGGGGGAGACAGTGGAGGCAGTGGATGTGGATGTGGTTGTGTCTTGTGGGTAGGACTGTCTGGTGTTTGCGTGAGTGCTTGTGTGTTGAAATGTGGTGCCTGAATGGCATTCACAAGGGTTGACTGCCCTACATAGATGGATCTCAGGAGGTGAATAGCCTCCTCACTCAGGGCAGCAGGGCTCACTGGGGCAGGACCAGAGGTGCCTGGGGCGAAGGAGATGCCCACCCTCCTATGTAAGCAGGCACGGGCAACTCGTTGAGGGGCTACTGGGAGTGGCGGCTGTACATGCAGAGGTGTCCACCACGACCAGGGAGCTTCCATCAGAGGATGTATCAGAGTCGGTGTTGTCACCTCCTGTCTCTGCCTTGGTGCTCCCCTCGCCCTCCGTCCCACTGGTTCCCACGGTGTCGGTGGTCTCTGCCTCCTGGGTCCTGTGGGATGCAGCTCCCTCTGTCGCCGGCGCCCCTGCTCCTCCATCAGATGATGCTAATGCACACATGGACAGGGTGACCGAAGATAAAGGGGTGGAGAGAGAAAGAGAACACTGGGTCAATTACTGCACCAACACCACTGTTGGCATACACAGCACCGTCACTCGCAGGGATGAGGAATGCACTGCCATTGATTTGGCTAGATGCCACAGCAAGACGAGGGCCAAACACCGCCAACTGCATGCCTCCTGGGACCTACGAAGCCCGGTCTGATATGGAATGCAACCTAGCTAGGTTACCTTGTTTTCCCTTTCAACCATTACCCTGGAGCTGGATCACGCTGCAATGTCTGGCCTGGCCTTAAGGGGCACCCACTAACTGACACACACCACCAAGTCCCATGCCACCTACCAATTATTGTAGTAATGCCCACTGTATTGACCCCCCATGTGGCTGCTGTGATGCCCTCTAGCGCCCATCCAGCTTTGGTTAGGCCACCGCCAGTATGCTGGCCATCGGGGGGTCAGGTTCCGACGGGCACCCCTTCTTTGATGGGAGGCCATACCCAGCTGGGCCTCCGCAGTCTGCCGTGCCCAGCGTCTCAGGTCCTCCCACTGTTTCCGACAGTGGGTGCTCTGCCTGCCCTAGACTGCCAGGCTCCACACGTCCTTGGCAATGCCATGCCACAATCCCTTCTTTTGATGTGCGCTGACCTGCAGAGGCGATACAGATGGGACGACACCATTACACATACAATCCAGCTTGTCACAGATATGGCCCACCAATCCCGTTTCCTTCACCATTGGCACACCTATCGCCCGGCGCACACCATGTACACCACCACATGACATCACCCCTCCATGACACGATGCTTGCGCACACATCTCCTTGCGTCCTTCACACATGCATCGTGTCCAAGGTGTACTCACCTGTTGGTCTGGACGGCCATACAGAAGTCCGTACTGGGGTAGGACCCCATTCACCAATCGCTCCAACTCCTCCGAAGTGAAAGCAGGGTCCCTTTCCTTGGTCACACGGGCCATGGAGGGTTCCAGACACAGGTCACAGCAGCACACCCAGTGTATATGTTCTCCTGTTGAAGGTCAGGAAACAAGTGAGGAATCAGATAGAAAATGGCGGTCACGTCCGCAGCAGTGTACACCGTCACCGCCAGCGCAGATCCCCATTGGCCACTGTGCTGCACAGAGTCCCATATTATCCAATGAGGAATTGCACGACCGTGCAAGACCGCCTTCTGCCGTGATGCCCAAAGTCGGCAGAGTTACCTCACTTCCACCTGTCCCTACATACAGGACAGGCGGTCGCCATGTCATGATGATGGACAACCATCAGATTTACCTTTACTGTGCCACTGCCTAGATTTGCACATACCTGTCATTCCCAATGTCCCAACACATAAATGCAACATGTACACTGAGGTTGTGGTTCCATTGTTCAAATTGTGACACCCTACTCACTCTTGTGTCCCTTAGAAACCTACCCCTGCGGATGAATGGGAGGAGAAGACGAACCCCCGTGTACAGACCCCTTGTGGACTTCGCTACACTGGAAGACAGGCACATAATACTCACCTATAGACTCGATAGGGCCACAATCACAGAGCTGTGTGCCCGATTGGAGCCTGACCTGATATCAGCTATCAGTCATCCCACTGGGATCCCCCCTCTTGTGCAAGTGCTATCAGTGCTCCATTTCCTGGCAACTGGTTCTTTCCAAGTGACAATGGACTTGGCAGCTGGACTGTCACAACCAATGTTTTCTATAGTGCTGGCAAGGGTCTTGTCTGCCCTGGTGAAACACCTGTGCAGCTACATTGCTTTCCCCCAGGTGGAAGATTTGGCCACTGTAAAGGCAGGATTCTATGCAATGGGTCATATCCCCAATCTAATTGGTGTGATTAATGGTACACATATTGCGTTAGTCCCCCCCTGCCAGAATGAACAGGTGTTCAGGAATCGTAAGAGTTTCCACTCACTGAATGTGCAAATGGTTTGCCTGGTGGACCAGTACATCTCCCATGTCACTGCCAAGTATCCTGGGTCGGTTCATGACGCCTTCGTCCTGAGGAATAGCAGCATCCCAAATGTGATGGCCCAACTACAGAGGCACAGGGTGTGGCTAATAGGTGAGCCAGATCCCCCACCCACTGTATGTCAATGTATGCCTTCAGGTGTTCTTCCTATAGGATTGTGTAAGGCTAAATGTTGTCCCTCAATACTTGCAGGTGACTCTGGCTACCCAAACCTATCGTGGCTGCTGACCCGTGTGAGGAATGCCAGGACAGGGGCTGAGGACTGTTATAATGAGGCACATGGACGAACCAGAAGAATAATGGAGTGGACCTTCGGCCTCCTGATGGCCAGGTTCAGGTGCCTCCATCTAACAGGTGGATCCCGGTGCTACTCACCGGGAAGGTCTGCCAGATAGAGGTGGCATGCTGCATGTTGCACAACCTGGCCCTCAGACAACATGTGCCTTTTCTGCAGGAGGAGGGGACTGGAGTTGACCCTGTGGCAGCAGTGGACCCTGAGGACAGTGAGGATGAGGAGGCAGAGGATGAGGATGAGGATGAGGACAACAGAAGATCAGTTATACGACAATACTTCCAATGACAAACAGGTGAGACAGTGGAACTGAACATTACTCTGACTATTGATTTATCTGTGTGCCTGTGGCATGATGGCATTCACTTCCTTTGCATATCAACTTGCTGTCACCTATGGCTTTTCATTTTCCAGATGTTGGTGATATGACAACATTGTCCTGATGTGATCACTACAGACAGTTCCAGGTCATTATTTGTTAGCTATCACAGTGTTCACATCATTTGCACTCGATGTGACCATTCCCACAATGCACATTTAAGGCACATAAAACAGTGTTACTCTAATTGTGTTCAAGGGTGTTTATTGTAGTGCTATAAAATTGAGGGATAAGTGCGATGAAATGGGGTGATGGTGGATGAAAGTCCAGGATATTGTTTCAGTCAGTTTGTAGCACAGGTCCAGTGTCCAAGGGGCAATAGGAAGGGGAGCAATGGTAGTTAAAAGTGGACAAGGTGACAGGGTGGGACACAAGGGGGACAATCAGGAGAGTCTCATTTCCTGGCAGTGGTCTTGGTCTTGGCAAGTGTCTCTGGCTTTTGTCTTGTTCGCAGGGAACATTTGTGGGGTGGTTCACCTTCTGCAGGGGCAGGGGTGCTGGTGGCCTGTGGGTCCTGTGGCGGGGCCTCCTGTCCACTAGCTGCAGCGGAAGTCAAGGGCTGGTCAATAGACTGGCTAGTGGTAGGGGCCCGCTGCTGTGCAGTCCATTCCCTCATGATGTTGGCCATGTCTGCCAGCACCCCTGCTATGGCGATCATGGTGGTGTTGAGGGCCTGCACGTCCTCACAGATCTCTGGATGGTGTTCCTCCTGCAGCTGCTTGTTCTCCTGCATGTTGTTCAGGAGCTGGCCCATCGTGTCTTTGGATTGTTGGTAGGTACCCAGGACATTGGTGAGTGCCTCCTGGAGAGTCAGTTCCCTGGGCCTGTCCTCCCCCTGGCGCACGACGGTCCTGCCAGCCTCCCTGTTGCCCTGTGCCCCTGTCCCCTGAACGGTGTTCCCATTGCCACTGACCCCAGGTCCCTGATTGTCTTGGCTATGAGGTGTGGACTGGGGTCCCTGTACAGGTGGGCAGACTGCTGATTGACGTGTCCTGGGGACAGAGGTGTGGGTACGCTGGGTGGGTGCTGTGGTGTTGTAACTGATGGGGGAGGCTCTGTGGTGGATTGGGAGTGGGCTGGGGTGACCGAGTGTCACTGATGGGCCAAGCTGTTGATCCAGATCCTGGAGTCCAGAGTTACTGTCATCACTGGGTGCATCTTCTGTTGGGGGACTGGATAGTCGTGGCACCTCCTCTCCACTGAGATTGGCTGGGGCACCTGTGGGGATGTAAGTGATGTATGATGCCTCATGCCTATGACATGTTGTACATACCTATCTTACCCTCTATGGTTGCTTTTGCCCTTCCACCTTTGATTGTCTATGGTGACGTATTGTGGGATTGTTAATTCCCCTATGCTGTGCATGCTTTGTTGATGGGTGGCCCAGGAGGGCTGGGTGGGCGGTCCATGCATTGGTATGGCATGCAGGATTAGGCATTGGGGTTAGTCATATGTGTAGGTGGTGTGTGTGGGATGGAGTGGAGTGATGGGAGTGAGGGGTGTGATGGCATGCAGGTATGGGGGTGATAAGTGGTAAATGTTGACTTACCAGTGTCCAGTCCTCCGGCTACTCCAGCGAGCCCCTCAGGATGCAGTAATGCCAAGACTTGCTCCCCCTATGCTGTGAGCTGCGGAGGAGGAGGTGGGGGTCCACTGCAAGTCCTCTGTATGGCGAGCTGGTGCCTTGCTGCCACCAAACGCACCTTCCCCCGTAGGTCGTTCCACTTCTTGCTGATGTCGTCTCTTGTTCTTGGATGCTGTCCCACGGCGTTAACCCTGTCCACAATACTCTGCCATAGCTCCATCTTCCTTGCAATGGATATCTACTGAACCTGTGCTCCAAAGAGCTGTGGCTCTACCCTGACTATTTCCTCCACCATGACCCGCAACTCCTCATCTGTGAAACGGGGGTGCCTTTGTGGGGCCATGGGTGTTGTGTGTGTAAGTGTGTGGGTGTTGGGTAGTGTGATTGAGTGTGCGTAGTGAAGTGCATGAGGGATGTATGGGTGTTTGTGTATTTGCACAGTGGTCTTGATGTCTGTCTGGTGGCAACGATTTGTATTCGTAAAGGGTTGTGGGTAATGTGGGTGTTTGTTTTATAGCGGTGTGAGTGGGTGGGTGGGTGTGGTGTGTGTATGGGTGTCAGGTGTGTGTTGTTTGAATTGGCCAATGTTGTGTAGTTTAGTAGTTGGGTGTCCATTCTGAGCGCGGCGGTGTGTACCGCCAATGGTTTACCACCATTAAATGTCCGCCGTGGTGATTCTTGGCTCATGATGTGGTGGGCGTTGTTATGGTGGCTTAAGAGTATAGGTGTTTGGACTAACAGTTTAACACTGACCTTTGGGCTGGCGGATTTGTGTATGTGGCTGTATTCTGTCGGTTTGGTGTGTGTGTCGTAATATTCGCCACCGCGGCAGTATGTTGGCGGCAGTCAGCGTGGCGGTAAGCGTTTTTTACCGCCAGTGTCATGATGAGGGCCTTAATTTCTCGTTCCGGATTCTAGATGGACGCAGTTATCTTAAGTTCTCCCTTAGTTGCACTTCACCTTGGATGCCAGGCAATAAAGTGCTGCCTCAGCCTGCGCCCATCTCGCCGAAGCCTCGGCTGCTCCGTCTCGTCCTTATCACCGGATGGGGGATCTGTCTTCGCCCTGGAGGCCTCTGCGTGGGTCCTGCTCCGCCGCCACCGCCGGGCCCCAGTATCCATCGCAGCTCCGGCTCTTCTCACTGGCTCATGTGGGCCCTGGTTTTGTCCCCACTCACTTTGTGTTGCAGGCCGTGCCTGGCACTTCTTGCAGGGCCTCCTCACTCAACAAGCCCCCAGGGCCTATCGCCGCCGCTGCCCCTCGGGTGCCCAAAAAACTCCCGGCCAGCGCTCCCCCAGTGTGGCCCAGGCCGATCTCCCAGGGGTGAGGGGATTATGCTGCCCTCCTGCTCTCTTTGGCCGTTGGGTGTATTGTATTGGCTGGGCCCCTCTTCAATAGTTGTTTCCCTCACTGGGGCCCCTCTCCCCAACTCACTGCATCCTCCGGGCCTGCTGTTCTCTCCCGGGCCACGTGCGACAACTGCAGCCCGAGCCGGTCTCCACGGGTCAGCAGGCCCACTTCATGTGTCCGTTTACCGCCGGCACCTGGCTGAGCACACCACTCAGGCCCTAACTCTCTTGGGCACTTCTTTTGCCGAGGACCGCATCACACACACAGCCGGATCACCAGACGCACTCAGCTCATCCTGCAGTCGCTGCTTCAGTGGTGTGAGACCCACCTCCTCAGCTCTCTGATCCAGCCAGCTGCTTCGGGATGCCCGACCCAGTGGTTGCCGCACCTCTGCCCACCGATCTACTCAGTCCTTACATGCCCTCCCGCTCCATCTCCTCACCACCGGGGGGTGCCCCACATCCCTCTCCGTGGCCGCCGTACGTAGTCTTGGCCTGGCTGCTCCACTTAGGCCAACGGGCCTAGTAGTGCCTCCGCCCGGGCCTCCACTCCTTTCATCATCGCTCTCACCGGGGTCTCCTCCTCAGCGCACCGCACTCACCGGGCACATTCCAATTTCCACGGCCCTAGACCGGGGCCGCCTGCACGGGAGCAGCTTCCTCGGGCCCTTGACCCGATCGGGCTTTACAGGCCAGCCCGGCCCGGCAGCCGCTGCTCCTGCTGCCCTCTGTCTCTGTTGGCTGCTTCTAGCCCCATAGATTCTTCTGTGTGCATTCTAGATACAATTGGGCAGCGGGACAGTGGGGCTTTTCCAGGCGGATTACGGAGGGGTCCGAAGCACTCTTAGAGTGCGACCATCATCTTGACGCCCGAAGCCACGCCCCTCGCACTGTCAACTTTTAAAACTGATTATTGCCATTTATTCAAAAACTGTACGACTTGCCGATTTCAATCAAAGTGATATTGCTACATATGTGAAATACATGTTTATTGATGTACTTACCTGCAACTTCAATCTTGTGGTTCTAGAAACAATAGGTCTGGAGTTAAGTCATTGAGTGTGTGCTTCTCCTATTGTCTGTGTGTGTACAACAAATGCTTTGCACTACCCTCTGATAAGCCTAACTGCTCAACCACAATACCACAAAAGAGAGCATTAGTATTATCTACTTTAGCCTCTGTTAAGCCTCTGGGGAACCCCTGGACTTTGTGCACACTGTATGTCATTTAGTATATAGAGAGCCAGCCTCCTACCGGGTCCATTAAGAGTTTCCCGCTAGGTCAGTGGGCGGAAACTGGCCTAGTGGGAAACAGCCTAAAGCATTGTCTCAGGCTCGTAATTGAGCCGGCAGCAATGCTGTAGGATGCCGGGTGCACCAGCACCCTTGCATTGTTCACTGTCTGCAAAGCAGACAGTAAACATTGTGATGGTGCTGGCCAGGAGGACCCCTGCGCTGTCCATGCCAAGTGCATGGGTAGTGCAGCGGCTCCTCTGGGGGCCCCCTGCACCCGTTTGCTGCCAACCTTTTGATGGCTGTGTACTGCCATCAAATGGCTGGCAGAGAACGAGGTCATAATCCCCAGGGTAGTGCTGCTTGCAGTGCTGCCCTGGCGGATTAGGGCCACTGCAAATGCCAGACCGCCGGGATCCTGGCAGTGCTGGCAGTCCCAACGCAACAC
The DNA here is from genome assembly GCF_031143425.1 of Pleurodeles waltl. NCBI lineage: Eukaryota > Metazoa > Chordata > Amphibia > Caudata > Salamandridae > Pleurodeles > Pleurodeles waltl. Next base: position 58,315,196 of record NC_090445.1, on the reverse strand, counting down.
GACCTTCATAGGTAAAATATGGCGCTGGGACCGCCGCATTGGCGGTATTCCGACCGACATCCGCAAGTCTTGTAATGGGGGCCATTGTCTCAATTGACAAAGAGACATTGACCCCATGGTTTTTTAGTTTAACCCAAACAATTCCACTCTTGAGAATAAAATAGAAAGAAAACATAACAAATGGAAATAAAGAAAGCATGAAGACCATACCATTAGACCCAGTACTCCTGTGACTGTTTTTTCAGCAAATATGCTATTGTGATTTAGTAGCACAACTAATCTGGGAATCTATAACTTGGCATAGAAAGAAAATGACTTGATTTCAGGTGTTTTTATCTGGGAAAGCCTCACATTGAATCTAGATAGATTTTCACAGTTTTTTCGGAGTGTAAGATGAATTAGGGTTATTGATATAATACTGGTATTTATTACTAGTTAATATTGTCTAGGTGAACAAAATAGTTGCCAGTCTGAACCAATGTAAGAAAATGAAAATACCCTGTTACCCTTCTTTGATGTGTCTGTAAAAACCTAGTAAGATTTTTGACTGAGTGAATCCTGCTTCTATTCTTTCACTGCTAAGTCTTTTCCTTTCAATTGTCTGGGGTTTATCATCCATATAATCTAGTTTTGATTCTAATTTATTGAATAAGTTATCAGGCATATGAGAAAATCTCTCTTTTTTTGTGTTCACCTTCATATTTGGCTGACTAGTATTGGTGTTTTTTTTTTTTTACTCAACACATGGTTTAGTGAATCCTAGTTTGTTTTAATGGGATAACAGGAATTAGCTTAGCCTTTGGCTTGCAGACTTGTGCCCCGTCACCTCATGACTTTTAACTTACTTAGCTTGCTCTGTCTTAGCCCATTTAATTATTTAATTCTTCTGAGATGGCTGCCTTGTTTATAGTTAGGCCATTTGTTATGATTTGCATTATCGGTGCTACCGCGCTAAGACGTCAAGATCAAGTGACAAAGACAAACAAACTGTAGGTGTTCACATTAGGTACTTTCCCTCTTCATGCTTTTTAGGGAATTGTGTATATTAATTGCCGTCCCAAGCATGACTGTTATCTATTGTTTGGGAACACACCTACGTCAGGGGTCCAAGTAGATCTGTATAAATGCACCACATTTTAGACAGATAGTCAGAGGGATTCCGACCAGATGCCATCGCTGTCATCGCTACTATTGATGCTGCACGTCGCCTTGACGCTGACCCAGTCTTCGTGTCCCTGCGGAGTCTGAGATAGAGACCTCATTTCAAGGTAACGAGGGTTGGAGGCTCTTCTCATGGACATGGCATTGGCAGATTAGGTTTAACATACCCAGCTCTCCTTTAGGTAGGAGGTTAGGCCTATCATGATAGGGTATTAGGACATATTACACACTTTTTGTCTTTTCATGTTATTGCAAGATGGTGGGGGTCTTTGTAATAATGACTTTTGTCTTTACCATTCTGTTTCTTGCACTTTTCATTATCCTAATCATTGCAGCCCATGCAACTTATCGTAGATTGCAGTTGCGTTAAATAAAGACTATTGAAACCTTACTGCATCTTCTTCATTGCCTGTGTTTGATTGAGACATGATGTGTCTGTGAGAAAGGGGTAATCTCCGTTTAACCACGACACTCCCTGTGATGTCATACTCTTGAGTCCATGCGTAAATGCTGCCACATTTTACTCTTTGGGTTTTTGGTGACTTGCTGCTAGTGAGCTGGAAGGGTTAGGACGACAGTTGCGACTTGTTGTAGGATAGGCATAGTTGCCCACAAACATAAGTACTGTCATACTTAAACCAGCAATCTTGCCTAGAGCAAGAGTCCAACTACAACAACAGTGACCCTCTGTCTAGTCACCAGTGTATTTTCGATGAACCCTAAAAGATTGTAAAATTGTCTAAACGCTTTTTCCCTCATTATGACATTGGCGGTAAGTACCGCTTACCGCCATGCTGACTGCCGCCGCAGCAGATTACTGCCACCCAAATTATGACCCACACATAGCAATCCGTCACTGTACAGCCACACACACAAGTCTGCCAGCCCAAAGGTCAGTGATAAACTGGCAGTAGTAAAACCCACAGCGTCACGCCAACAGAAATACGCCCACAGCATTATGACCCACGAATCACCGCAGCGGACATTCAGTGGCGCTAAACCATTGGTGATACATACCGTAGCGCTCAAAATACACTCACACATACAAAACAGCAACACATTGGACAAGCTAAACAACACACACCTGACACACATACACACACCACACCCACACCACCATAAAACACACACCCACAACACCCACAACCCTTTACGAATACAAACCTTTGGCATGAGACAGACACCACGACCACAGACAGGGCCACAGACACACACCACCATTACCTATACACCATCCACGCATCTTACATCACACACCCCAACGCAGCACACCACACACCCTCACGCAGCACACCACACACCCTCATCCACACCACTCACACTATACCCATGGCACTGCAACGACACCCCAGGTTCTCAGAGGAGGAGTTAAGGGTCATGGTGGAGGAAATCATCCGGGTAGAGCCACAGCTATTTGGAAGACAGGTGCAGCAGACGTCCATTGCAAGGGGGGAAGGTGCGTTCCACAGCAGCAAGACTGCTGTACAGAGGACTGGCGGCGGAACCCCACCTCCTCCCCCACAACTAACAACCTGGGAGGAGCAAGTACTGGCAATACTGCATCCTGAGGGCCTGGCAGGAGTAGGAGGTGGACTGGACTCTGGTAAGTCAACACTTTACTACCATCACACCCCCTACCTGCATGCCATCCCATACCCCCACTCTTACCCTCACTCCCATCACTTCACCACCTGCCACATACCCCACTATCACAACCCACCCCTCCCAATACCAAGCCCTGCATGTAGCACCAATGCACGGATCCCCATCACAGACCTGCATGGACACCCATCACCAAAGCATGCACATTAGAGTGAATCACCCAGCATAAAATTACTACTCACACAAGGCAAAGCTGCCAGGGCAGTAACAACCATAGAGGACAACACATCCATGCACAAGATGACACACACAGAAACAATAACACTGCATTTACATCCCCACAGGTCCCACACCCAACGACACCGGAGAGGAGGTGCCAGCAACTTCAGTCCACCCCCAGAAGAGGCCCACAGTGATGACAGCAGCCCTGGATGCCTGGATCTGGATGACCAACCTGGCCCATCAGGGATCTCCGGACAGTTGGGAACCCTGGCACAGGCCCATACCACCACAGAGCCTCCCCCCTCAGGAAACACCAGCACAGTACCCACCCAGCGGGCCCATACCTCTGTCCCCAGGACACGTCAATCAGCAGTGTGTCCACCACTACAGGGACCCCAGGGCACCCCACAAACACAGGACGTCCAGGGAGATGGGGTCAATGGCAGTGGGCACACGGTTCAGGGGACACAGGCACAGGACAACAGGGAAGCTGAGAGGACTGCTGTGCGACAGGGGGAGGACAGGCCCAGGGAACCCACTCTCCAGGAGCCACTCACCAATGTCCTGGGTACCTACCAACAATCCAAAGACACGATGGGCCAGATCCTGAACAACATGCAGGAGAACAAGCGGCTGCAGGAGGAACACCATCAGGAGATCTCTGAGGAGGTGCAGGCCCTCAACACCACCATGATCTCCATAGGAGGGGTGCTGGCAGACATGGCCAACATCATGAGGGAATCAACTGCACAGCAGCGGGCCCCTACCACTAGCCAGTCTATTGACCAGCCCTCGACTTCCGCTGCAGCTAGTGGACAGGAGGCCCCACCACAGGACCAACAGGCCACCAGCACCCCTCCCCCTGCAGAAGGTGAACCACCCCACAAATGTTCCCTGCGAACAAGACAAAAACCAAAGACACTTGCTAAGACCAAGACCACTGCCAGGAAATGAGACTCTCCTGATTGTCCCCCTTGTGTCCCACTCTGTCACCTTGTCCACTTTGAACTACCATTGCTCCCCTTCCTATTGCCCCTTGGACACTGGACCTGTGCTACAAACTGATTGGAACAATATCCTGGACTTTCATCCACCATCACCCCATTACATCGCACTTATCCCTCAATTTTATAGCACTACAATAAACACCCATGAACACAATTAGAGTAACACTGTTTTATGTGTCTTAAATGTGCATTGTGGGAACAGTCACATCGAGTGCAAATGATGTGAACACTGTGATAGCTAACAAATAATGACCTGGAACTGTCTGCAGTGATCACATCAGGACAATGTTGTCATACGATGGGACAGCCCTCCACCTCCGCTGCCGCCAGTGGACAGGAGGCCCCACCACAGGAACAACAGGCCACCCCACCCCACCCCCTGCAAAAGGAGAATCACCCCGCAAACGGTCCCTGCGATCCAGGCAGAAGCCAGAGACCATGGCCAAGACCCCCGCCAGGAAATAAGACTCTCCTGATTGTCACCCTTGTGCCCCACTCTGTCACCCTGTCCACCTTCAACTGCCATTTCTCCACTTCCCTGGGACAAAGCAACTGTGATACAAATAGACTGGACTCTAACCTTGACATTCCTCCATCATCACCCCAGCTCATTGTACATCCCCCTCTAATCATTAGCACTTAAATAAACACCATTTTAAACAATACAAGTATGGAGTCTGTCAAATGATTTAACCATGTATTCGTTTAACAAGCTTTAAACACTGCAATACCACTGCACAGTAATGTATACATAGGAATGAACAGTAGTTGGCTGCAGTCAACACACCAGGAGCGATAGTGGGGCACAAATATCTAAAAATAGAGATGCCAAAGGGTACAGTGAGTGGACATAGAAGTGTAAAAATCAGACTGCCAGTAACAATGTCAAACTGTCAATGTAAAGTGTAATTGCAGTGTCTTACCTGTGTGTCATTGGAATTATTGTCGTATTATTGCACTTCTGTTGTCCGCACCCTCATCTTCTGCCTCCTCATCTTCACTGTCCACAGGGTCCACTGCTGCCACATGCCCATCGCCAGCCTCATCCTCCTGGCGACGTAAGGCAAGGTTGTGCAACATACAGCAGGCCACGATGATCTGGCACACCTTCTTGGGTGAGTAGTACAGGGATCCACCTGTTAGATGGAGGCAACGAAACTTGGCCTCTCACAGGGGTCAGTAGCCAGAAGAGGTTGGGGTAACCAGAGTCACCTGCAAACATCGAGGGGCAACTGTGAGACACACACCAACCCTTGTGCCAACACAATACCCATATACAAACATCCACTGGGTGGGAACCAGGGCTCACCTATTAGCCACACACAGTGCCTCTGGAGTTGAGCCATCACATATGGGATGCTGCTATTCCTCAGGATAAAGGCATCATGCACAGACCCAGGATACTTTGCATTGACATTGGAGATGTACTGGTCCGCCAGGCACACTTTCATGGAGTGAAATCTCTTTCGATTTCTGAACACCTGCTCACTTCACTTGGGGGGGGGGATCAATGAAATATTGGGGATATGTCCCATTGAATAGAAATCAGCTTTCACCATTGCCAAATCCTCCACCTGGGGGAAACGATGTAGCTGCGCATGTGTTTAATCAGGGCAGACAACACTCTGGTCAGCACGATTGAGAACATTGGCTGAGACATTCCTTTTGCCAAGCCCACTGTCACTTGGAAGGAGCCACTTGCCCGGAAATGGAGCACAGATAGCACTTGCACAAGAGGGGGGATCATGGTGGGCTGACGGATAGCAGAAATCAGGTCAGGATCCAATTGGGCACACAGCTCTGTGATTGTGGCCCTGTCCAGTCTATAGGTGAGGATGATGTGCCTATCCTCCATTGTTGCCAAGTCCACCAGGGGTCTGTACAGGGGTCTATACACGGGGATGTCTCCATCTCCTATTCGTCCGCAGCGGTTTCAATGTAGGGGGCAAACGATGACCAGCTGGTCAGTATTCCATTGTCCAAACATTACACTACATTGCATGTTGTGACTGCAACTGTATATTGTTGGAAAGGCCCAAATAGTGCCTATGTGTACTGTGACGCAGTTAGGTGCCATGGCCTGCCCCCACCCCTGAAATGGCGTCCGCCTGTCCTGTATGGAGGGACATGTGGAAATGAGGTAATTCCGTTTACATTGTGCGCTGTTGCTGGAGGCGGTCGAGAACCGCCGTGCAACTCCTCATTGGATAACATTGGGCCCTAAGGGTTACAGTGGCCAACGGTTATCTACGCCAGCGGTGACGGTACGCACCGCCGTGGACGTGACAGCCATTTTCTATCTGTTCACTCACTTGCTACCTGACCTTCAACAGGAGAGTACCTACACTGCAAGTGCTGCTGTGACCTGTGTCTGGAACCTACCATGGCTCGTGTCACTGGGGAAAGGGCCCCGGCCTTCACCGCTGCAGAGTTGGAGAGACTGGTGGATGGGGTCCTACCCCAGTGGCGAATGCTGTATGGGCCTCCAGACCAACAGGTGAGTACACTGAGAGCACGATGCATGGGACATGAATGCATGGAGTGCTGTGTGTGCGGGCCTTGTGGGGGTTGGTGGAAGGGCCCTGGGCAGCGTGCAGCAAGTATGCTGAGGCATGTCTGTGAGTAAGGGGATATGAGGGCTATGGTGGGCCATGAGTGTAACAGGCAGGAAACCTTTCCCTATGTGTTTTGCTCTGCAGGTTAGCGCCCATCAAAAAAAGGGTATATGGCATGCCATCACCAAGGAGGTGCGGACCCTGGGGTTCTACGGCAGGCGGAGCACCCACTGTCAGAAACGGTAGGAGGACCTGAGACGCTGGGCACGGAAGACCGTGGAGGCCCAGCTGGGGATGGCCTCCCAACGAGGAAGGGGGGTCCCGTCGAACCCTGACCCCCCTGATAGCCCACATACTGGCGGTGGCCTATCGGGAGCTGGATGGGCGCTTGGGGGCATCACAGCAGCCACAAGGGGGTGAGTATAGTGCCCCAATATACTACTTCCGCCTGGTGGGGTGGCATCCGGGTGGGGGATGTGGGCCTGTAGGTGCCCCTAGGCCAGGCTGGACAGTGCAGGGTAGGGCCCATGTTGGGCAGGGTCTGCTGTCAACCTCTTCCAAACAAGCTAGTAGGCCTCCACTACTGGGAAGGTGTCTGTGGGTCTCAGGAATGCTGCATTTGGGGTTAGGTATCCTTGTCCATGGGCTGGTGACTAGCATTGTGACTGTTAGTACATTGCCTAGTGCGTAGGGCTGTTCCCTGTGTGTGTGTGTCGTGTACGCCAACGTTGGTGTTACTGCCGCCACTGACCCAAGGGTATCCTTTGTCTCTCCCCCACCTTTTTGTTTTGTCATCCTGTCCTTATGTGAATTAGCATCATCTGGCGGAGGAGCAGAGGCACCGGCAACAAGGAGAGCTGTATCCTACAGGGCCCAAGAGGCCGAATCCACCGACGGTGAGGGCACCAGTGGGATGGAGGGCGAGGGGAGCACCACGGCAGAGACAGGTAGGGACAGTTCCGACAGTGATACCTCCACCGATGGAAGCTCCATGGTGGTGGCGGAGACCTCTGTGCCCACCCCAACTACAGGTACAGCCGCCACCCCCCGTACCAGCACCGCCCTCCCAGGATCCCCTCAGCGTGTTTCCTGTGCCCGCTCACCCAGGAGGGTGGGCATCTCCTTCGCCCCAGGCACCTAAGGCCCTGCCCAGTTAGCCCTGCTGCCCGGAGTGAGGAGGCTATTGACCTCCTGTGATCCATCTCTGTTGGGCAGTCAACCATTGTGAATGCCATCCAGGGGCTGGCAGCCCAAAGGCAACAGACAAATGCATTCCTGGAGGGCATTCACACTGGCTTTGCGGCCCAACAGAGATCAATACAGGCTCTGTCCTCCTCTCTGATGGCAGCCATCGTCCCTGTTTCCACCCTCCCCCCTCCAACTTCCTCTTCCCAATCCCATTCCCCTCAACCCCAACCTATCCCAAGCACACAGGCAGACGAGCAGGCACCCAGGACAACACACAGGAGTGGCTCAGGCAAACACAAGCACCACACATCATCCCACAAGCACTCACACAAACACCATCCAGATGCAGACATACCAACATCCACTGCCTCCACTGTGTCCCCCTCCTCCTCGTCCTCCATCTCCCTCCCAGTAGCGTCTACACTCACAACTGCGTGCACTACATCCTCATCTACTACCACCATCACCATTACGCCTATCACAACACCCCCCTTACTGGCAGTCACACCCCACATCCATGCTCATGTCCCCTGCGTCCTCTCCCACTGTGTCTGTGCCCCCTCCTCCCAAAGTACACAAACGCAAGCACTCAGACACCCAACAGCCATCCACCTCACAACAGCATCCAGTCCATACACCTGCTCCCAAACACAGCAGACTGACACCTCCTACAACCACTGCCTCTTCCTCCACTCCCAAACCATCTCCCTCTTCCCGCCCCATTGTCCCTAAGAAGTTTTTCCTCTCCACCTTTGACCTCTTCCCTACACCTCCCCCCCCGTCAGGCCAGGGTGGTCAGAACCCAGGCAAGCACCTCAGCCACCCAGTCCACGGCCACAGTTGTGTCGACGGCTACTGCAGGTGGGAGAGGATCCTGGGCACCAGGCAGCAACACTGACAGGGTGCCTGCACCAGGTGCATCAAGGAAGGGCAAGGAGGCACCACCAGCTGCAGGAAGGAAGGGTAATGAGGCACCACCAGCTGCAGGTAGGAAGGGCAAGGAGGCACCATCAGCTGCAGGAGGAAAGGGCAAGGGGCAATTCCTGGCTGCTGACAGGAAGGGAAAGGGGCCTGTACCAGCAGGAAGGAAGGACAGGAGGCCTGGTGCTGGGACTCATTCAGAGCCCCCACCACCAACCATGGTGGTTCAGCCATCCGAGCCTGCAGGGGGAGGGCTGGAGCCTCCCCCCACCACTGCCAGCACCGCCACCAGCAGCAGCAGTCCCAGTGGGCAGCCGTCCGAGGCTTCAGGGGAAGGGCTGGAGCCTCCCCCCACCACTGCCAGCACTGCCACCAGCACCACCACCAGCACCGCTTCCAACAGCAGCAGCCCCAGTGGGCAGCCGTCCGAGGCTGCAGGGGAAGGGCTGGAGCCTCCCCCACCACTGCCAGCACCGTCACCAGCACCACTGCCAGCAGCAGCAGTCCCAGTGGGCAGCCGTCCGAGGCTGCAGGGGAAGGGCTGGAGCCTCCCCCCACCACTGCCAGCACCTCCACCAGCACCACTGCCAGCAGCAGCAGCCCCAGTGGGCAGCCATCCGAGGCTGCAAGGGAAGGGCTGGAGCCTCCCCCCACCACTGCCAGCCCCGACACCAGCACCACCACTGCCACCACTGAACAGCCATCATCGCCGGCGGACAATGTGTAGTCCTGCGTCCATGGGCTGTTGTGCCTCCTGGCCCCTGCAAATCCTGTGGGTCTGACACCCAGGTGAGAGACTGTGACCTTGCACTCCCCATGATCTGCATCACAGGGCACAATGCCCCCTCCAGAACCAGTGGAAGAAGCCATCCACTCACCCCATCCTTCCCAGGATCTGCATCACAGGTCACAATGCCCCCTGCAGAACCAGTGGAAGAAGCCATCCACTCACCCCATCCTTCCCAGGATCTGCATCACAGGGCACAATGTCCCCTCCAGCGCCAGTGGGCAACCCAACCACTTGAGAGACTGTGGCCTTGCACTCCCCAGGACCAGGCAGTGGCAAACCGCCCACTTCAGAGACTGTGGCCTTGCACTCCCCAGGACATCGCACAGGACCAGTGGTGTTGTACCATCTTCCGGCTGAGGTGCCCCCCCATTCCCCGTTCCCCTGAGGTGCCTGTGTATTTTTGAGCTGATGCCCCTGCAGTGTTCTCTCCGTGTTGTTGCAGGAGTGAGGTGGGGCCTTGGCCTATGTGATGTGGCCCTGTGGCCCACGGACATTGAGAACTGGGCAGTGTCCCTCCATTTGTAGATATGTGTATGTGTTTGTATTTTAATGCACTTATTAATGTGATTTTTATCGTATTACACTCACTTTCTTCCAATCATTTTGTCCTTGCATTATTCCTGAGGGGTATGGGGGTACTGTAATGTTTGTGCATCTGGTTGTGTGTGTGGTGTTGGGGGTGGGGGTGTTGCGTGTGTGTGTCACTCTCTTTTTCCTCCCCCCTCCCTTGAGTGCTAGGTGGCAGTTCTCACCGTGGTCGTCTTCGCCGGCGTTGGTGTTCGTAATGCAGGAAAAGGTAGACGAGAATGGGAAATATGTGCAACTCGGGCTCCATGGCGTCATTGTTGTTCCCTGAGTCTCCAGAGGTGAGTCCTTTGACTTCTGTGTTCTGTTTCCGCCGTGCTTTTGATGGCGTTGGTGCCGCCCCCGAAAAGGTGGCGAATTGGTGAGTCATAATACAGTGGGCGGTACATTGTCTTCCGCCTGGCTGTTGGCGGTTATTGCCGTGGTGCTTGTTGCTACCGTCACGGCGATCGGTTTGTTAAAGATGTTTTTCTGTCTGAGCGGTTTCCGCCGTGGTCATAATTCCATTTTTTTTACCGCCGGCCCGTTGGTGGTATTACCGCCGCTTTATCACCAACCTCCAGGGTTGTAATGAGGGCCTATATGATATAGGAAAATACACTAATGGCATGGGAAATTTAAATATCACCTGTGAACCTCAGTACATATTGTGCCATCCACTAAACTGACAAAGAAACCTGGCTTCAGGAATACCTTTGTAGCCTACCAACTGAACGTTTTAAACCTGCAGGTAAACCTGTCAAAATAACACTTTTAGACAGGAAAACTGTTACTTTTAAATATTAAATAAGTCACTCCTAAGTAGGTCTTGCAGCCCACAATATAGGGTGACTAGTATTTAAAAGCTTCACATGCAAGAATTTACTGTTGGTATGTATCTACAGTGACTACCCCCCCAAAAGCTATTTGCACTGTGGAAGGTTGTTCTATTACATAAGTTCAGATAAATAATAATGTAGCTATCTTTGATTTGGAATAATTTACAAAGATGATTCAGCCGCTATTTTTTTATGTTTAATGTAAATTCAGTCATTGGAAAAGTAACTTTTAAAAAGCTATACTTTGTTTGACTGAACCTCTTATAGGCTAATTAGCATTAGCCTTCAAGCAGGTGGCTCTTGTTGGTGATTCTCCTTAATGAGGTGTGAAAACTGCTTCCAATGCAGAAACAATGGCTTAGGTGTGAGGCATGCGACTCCTCTCTGTTTAGAAAGGCCAGCTGGGTTTGGTTCAGGAACTTCATTACCTTGAAAGGAACCAGGATGAGACCTGCCCATTCAAAGTTAATTGTAAAGTGTGACGTGGGGAAAAGAAGACTTTGGCCCTCATTATAACATTGGCGATATTGACCGCCTACCGCCGCGGTGACGGCCGCCAAAACACCGTCACCTCGGCTAACTACCGTATGCCATATGATGACCGTAGCCGGAATTCCGCCAGAAGGATGGCGGAATTCTGGCTGGAATTCCGGCTACGGTCATGGCGGTGGATGGCGGTAAGGTGGCGCTGCTGCCAGCAGCAGAGCCACGGCAGTAAAACGCCGCCAACTGTATCATGACACATGATATGGCCTGGCGGTGTTGCGCTGGCGGACGCTGCTGCTGGCAGCAGCGCCACATCCCGTCTCCTGCCGGTGGACCCCCTGCAAGCAGGTAAGTCGGGTACTCCGACAGGGGAGGGTGGGGGGTGTGACTGTTTATGTATGTGTGCATGCGGGTGTGAGTCGTGTAGGATGTGTGTGCAGGAATGGGTGTGAGTGTGCGTGGATGTGTCGTGTGAATGCGTGTGTGCTTGCATGTTTGTCAGTGTGTGTTGCTGTGTGTGTGTGTATGAATGTATGCATGCGTGGGTGAATGTGGGTATGTGTGTGTGAATGCGTGTGTGTGTCTGTGCGTGTAGGTGTGTGTATGTCGGGGGAATGGGAGGGGGGGTTGACTGTAGGGGGGGAGGGGTGCGGGGAAGACCTCTGTCAGTGCCAGGGAAGGAATTCCCTGGCACTGATAGTGCCTACCGCCATGGTTTTCGTGGCGGTAAGTTTGCCACGAAAACCATGGCGGTAGGCAGGGTCATAATCCCAAGGATGGGATTGTGACGGCCGCCTGGCTGGAGACCGAAGAAGGCTGCATATCTTCAGTGACAGAACAAATGTACTTGTTCCTGAAAGGACCAATATATACGGTAAGAATCTCCTATAGGGCAATCAGGAAATCCCTGACGCGCTATCTTACAGGTCAGTTTGTTCAACATTGTTTGGTTGTATTTGGGCCTTTTATATCCTGCTGGGCAAGTTTTTGCTTTTGATATCCCTGATGCTAAAACAAACATTGCCTGCAGCAGGCTCAAATCCATGTTGTAGGAAGTTCTCTCTGTATATACTACCTCAAAATGAGAGATAGTGTGCACAGAGTCCAAGGGTTTCCCTCAAAGGTTGATAGTGGCAAAAATAGATGATTCTAATGCTCTATTTTGTGGTAGTGTGGTCGAGCAGTAGGCAGTGGGTAGTGTTAAGCATTTGTTGTACACACACAGGCAATAAATGAGAACACACACTCAAAGACTTAACTCCAGGCCAATAGGTTTTTATATAGAAAAATATATTTTCCTAATGTATTTTAGAACCACAGGATTTGAGGTAAGTACATAAAATGCAAGGTACTTCACACAGGTAAGTATAGAACTTTGATTTAAAACAGTAGTACACTTTTTTTTCAAGTTTTGGTTAAATGGCAATAAGCTATTTTAAAAATGGACACTGCAAAAATCAACAGTTCCTGGGGGAGGTAAGTAAAAGTTAATTTCTCAGGTAAGTAAGGCACTTACAAGTTCAGTTCCTGGGGCAAAGACAGCCCACCCTTGATGGTTCAAGGCAACCCCTAAACCACCGCACCAGCAACACAGGTCTGGTCAGGTGCAGAGGTCAAAGGAGGGCCCAAAACACATAGGCGCCTATGGAGAACAGGGGTGCTCCGGTTCCGGTCTGCTTACAGGTAAGTACCTGCGTCTTCGGGGGCAGACCAGGGGGGTTTTGTAGAACACTGGGGGGGTCGCAAACAGTCACATAAAACACACCTGCAGTGGCACAGGGGCAGCCAGGTGCAGTGTGCAAAGTAGGTGTCTGGCTTGCTATAGAAATCAAAGGAGGGACCTGGGGGTCACTCTAGCGATGCAGGCAGGGCACAAGGGGGCTGCTCGGGCCAGCCACCAACTGGGCAAGGATGAGGGCCGCCTGCTGGCCACTTCTGTACCAGTGGCTGGTTCCTCTCGGTCCCAGGGCCTGCGGGTGCATTGCTATTTCCGGGCGTCTGGTTCTTTGTTACCGGGAAGTCGCGGTCAGGGGGAGCCTTCGGATCCTCTATTTAGGCGTCGCTGTGGGGGTGCAGGGAGGTTGGCCAAGGGTACCCACGTCGTCTGAGTCGCCTGGGAGTCCTCTCTGTGGTGTTGGTTCTCCTGAACTGGAGCCGGGGGCGTCGGGTGCAGAGTCTGAAGACTCACGCTTCTGGCGGGAAGATGGGGTCTCTTTGAAGTTGCTTCTTTGTTGCAATTACTGGACAGTGCCGCTGTCCTTGGGAGTTTTCTTGGTCCTTTAGATGTCGGGCCGTCCTCAGAGTCCTCTGAGGTCGCTGGTCCAGGTGGATGGTGTCGCTGGGCAGGTTCTCTGAGTCTGGAGAAAGGCTGGTAGGGCTGGGGCCAAGTCAGTTGTCGTCTCCGTTGTCTCTGCGGGGCTTTCAGGTCAGCAGTCCTTCTTCTTTCTTCAGGTTGCAGGAATCTGATTTCCTGGGCTCAGGGTCACCCCTAAATACTAAATTTAGGGGTGTGTTTAGGTCTGGGGGACAGTAGCCAATGGCTACTGTCCTTGAGGGTGGCTACACCCTCCTTGTGCCTCCTCCCTGAGGGGAGGGGGGCACATCCCTATTCCTATTGGGGGAATCCTCCCAAATCAAGATGGAAGATTTCTACAGGCAGGGGTTACCTCAGCTCAGGGCACCTTTGGGGCTGTCCTGACTGGTGGGTGAATCCTTGTTTTTCTCATTATCCCCTCTGGACTTGCTGCCAAAAGTGGAGGCTGTGTCCAGAGGGCCGGGCATCACCACTAGCTGGAGTGCCCTGGGGCTCTGTAACACCAGGGTAGAGCCTTTGAGGCTCACCGCCAGGTGTTACAGTTCCTGCACGGGGAGGTGTGAAGCACCTCCACCCAGTGCAGACTTTTGTTCCTGGCCACAGAGTGACAAAGGCACTCACCCCATGTGGCCAGAAACCTGTCTGAGTGTGGCAGGCTGGCAGGAACTGGCCAGCCTATCACTGGTGTTTGGACTGGTATTCAGGGGGCATGTCTGAGATGCCCTCTGGGTGTATTTTACAATAAATTCCACAGTGTGCATTTATTGTGCTGAGAAGTTTGATACCAAACTTCCCAGATTTCAGTGTAGCCATTATGGTACTGTGGAGTTCGTGTTTGACAAACTCCCAGACTATATACTCTTTATGGCTACCCTGCACTTACAGTGTCTGCACTTATGCCCTCACCTGTGGTATAGTGCACCCTGCCTTAGGGCTGTAAGGCCTGCTACAGGGGTGACGTATCTATGCCACAGGCAATGAGAGGTGGGCATGGCATTCTGAAGGGAGTGCCATGTCGACTTTTTAGTCATTTTCTCCCCACCAGCACACACAAGCTGTGAGGCAGTGTGCATGTGCTGAGTGAGGGGTCCCCACGGTGGCATAATACATGCTGCAGATCTTAGAGACCTTCCCTGGCCACAGGGCCCTTGGTACCAGGGGTACCAGTTACAAGGGACTTATCTGTGTGCCAGGGCTGTGCCAATTGTGGGAACAAAGGTACAGTTTAGGGAAAGAACACTGGTGCTGGGGCCTGGTTAGCAGGGACCCAGCACACTTTCAATCAGAACGCGCATCAACAAAAGGCAAAACGTTAGGGGGTAACCATGCCAAGGAAGGCATATCCCTACACATGCAGTCTTTCAATCTTTGCAAAACACTTATACATTGTGTCTTGACAAGTTTAATACTACCCCGCTTTGCAAACATGGAACGCTTTGTTAGCCATATAATTCACCAATGGTGGCCACTTTTATTTGTGTGCCCGTCCTATTTTCGATCCCAGTCTAACCATACCAACTGAGCAGTAGCAACTAAACCTGGACTGCACCCTGATACTGGCCTCTTCTGGACTGATGTAATCAATTCTATGCAGACAAATGACAATTACCGATTGGCAAAGGCCATAAAACGTTTAGGATACCAAACATTTAATGGTTCAAGGCATCGCTCAGGTAGTAAGAGAGTGATTGAGAATAAAAAAATAAAAAAACAGTAAAGTGTGTGTGTATTACAAATATGCAATGGAACAATAGATAATTCTTAGTGGCATGTCCTGCTTGAACCATAGCTATCTAGATAACCAAGGAGTCTATATAAAGTGGTCCAATTGCCCCGAGTGTCGGTGGTGTTTGAACCTGTAGTGAATGTAACGTTCTCATCAGGACCCAAGATTTATGAAGCAAAAGCCATATAGTGTAAATGGAAAGTGAAATGGGTCAAAAACTGATATGCAATGATTGTTTAAAGTAACATGTAGTTTCGCCATGTCTAAAGGCAAGCTACGTATTATGCACTTGATCAGAGTGACTCAAAAACGTGGAAATAAACGAGAGCACAATGGATGCGAGGCGTAGTGAATTGGTGCAACGGTTGGGTCGACAATGCATGGAAAACTACTCCGGGATAACGCCAGTCACTGTATTATTTGACATGTAATATTGAAGTGATCACCTGTATCAGAACCAACAGCGTGGTTTAGGGGTCTCAGTGCAAGGTACAAATTGAATTGAAGTAGTGCACAAGAAAAACAGACTTGGTTACCTAGTATGCTGAAGGTGTCGGCAAAAGGTAGTTGATATGGCATCCCACTGAAATCAAGTCACCGCGATGCTCATGTGGTGAGGAGAAGGGGCCTTAACGAATGTATAATTCCTTGTCCATAAGTACGGAGGCGGAGCAGCAGTATCCTGAAGAGCTGGGGCTTCACCGCAGGAGTTTCTGTGCTGCTTTTAACAGCTTTTACACATTTCACCAGAAACCTTGCCATTATCACTGTGCCAACCGCAGGTTCTCTGTCCTTGTTAAGAGACAATTAACGCTGGATACTTCTTGGAAAGTTTCTCTATTTTCATTTCTAGCTCAGAAAAATCTACTGCTTAAATGTGAGGAAAGTCGAAGATTTTCACAGCGCTGAAGTACTTTTGTATTATTTAAATATATTTAATTTACATAAAGTAATTATGGATCTTAATATATTTAATGTTTACTATTTTTAACAATACATTGTAAAAAACAATATTCTTGCCTTTATTCGATAAACAATTTTTTTCTATATTTTTGGCATTTCCATTATAGGTACAGGAAAACAATATTTTTGGGTTCAATATTTTTGACACTATAATTTTGTATAATTTTATTTAGAGTTTCAAAATGTTGTCAGTGAACCATCTTGCCTGCACTAAGGAGTCGGGAGTTGGGGCTTTCTTCTTAAAGACCTGTTTTACCTCCCACTATTTGTAGTCAGGCGGGGAGAAGCCGGGCGTGGCACAGTGAATGGGTCACTGCCTCTGTTGCTTTTTGGTTTCAGTGGGTGCACCCACTAATGCATGTTCCCGTTGTTGTTTAGATGAGAGTTTGGATGGGGGTGTTTGCCTGCTTGTCCTGGTGTCAGGGAGTTGGGTAAGTTATTGTTGGTTGGCTGTGGGTTGGGTATTGGTGCGTGCCCTACATAGATACAGCATTATTGGCGAACAGAGGACATTTCCAGGTGGGGGCTTTATGGAAACTCCTAAGGGTTTCCGGATTGGTAGTCAACAAGTCCAATGGCGACTACCGCAACTACCGCAGCTTATAAAATTCTGACTTGAAATATTAGGGGGATCCACACTATGACGAAGGGGCACAAAGTCTTTTCATACCATAACCGGAGGAGTATGAATTTAGCACTTCTCCTAGAGACTCATTTAGTGGTCAAGGAGGGACTGGCTCTGCAGCCAAGGTGGAGGGGACAATCCATTTATACCACGTACTCCGCATATGCAAGGGGGGTACTCCGCATATGCAAGGAGGGGTTAGTCTTGACATCCTCAATACTCTCAGTCTCAATACTCTATGGATTTGCCCTGAGGTCCCCATCCAGCCCACTGGTCACCTTGTGGCCCTGACAGGCCGATATGTAGTGGTTATGGGATGCTTGGATGTCAAGGACTTCACCATAGGAAGCAGGTATTGACCGAATGTGGACGAGGCAACTTTCTTTGCGGACCTCTCTCAAGTGCTGGTCCCCAACCTAGTGGGCTCTATTATTTTAAGGGGGAGCTACAATTGTATAGCAGACCCTGTGACGGAGAGGTCCCACCCCCCACTGCCGGACTCTCCCACCTGTACAGCAGCTTGTGCATTTCCTACCTGGCAAAGGGAATGGGGATTAGTGGATTCTTGATGTCTGCATCACCCTGGGGAACAACACTATTCCTTCTTCTCTACCCTACACAGGCTCCATGTGCGGCTGGATGCGGTCCTTTGCACACCAGATATGTATGAGCAGGTCTGTACTACAGAATATCTGACCATAATCCTTTATTGTTGGGACTTGGGTGGGGGCGAGCACATTCTTGTATTCCGTCCTGGTGTCTGTGCCCGGAAGCCCTAGAAGACTCGGTCTTTCTCAATACAATATGGACAGAACTGAAACAGTATTTTACTGAGAATGCTGGAACAGCTGAGTCGCCACAGATAGAATGAGACACATTGAAAGTGATCCTTATAGGAAGGTATATTTCTGAAACTGTAGGAATCCGGAAGACAGACAGAATAAAACACCTGGAACATACAAACGTCCGTTTGAGGTCTATTCGACTTATGCTGAGAAACTTGCCCCTAGACTGCAGGACCTCTACAAGACAGCTAAAGTAATTAGTTACTTGCCACAATCCACTCACATACCCTGGTCATCCCACAGTTAAAACAAAGGAAAGAGCCACACTATCGTCTATCACCTGTTATTGATGGTAAACACTGATTATAAAATTTTGATCAGAATCTTGGCAACCTGTCTTCCGAACATGCCTCGGCTCATCCATCAACATCAAACAGGTTTCATCCCGGACTGCAACATGGCCCACAATATGCGCAGACTCTTCATGGTCTTGGACGCCACTATATACAACAGAGAAGAAGCAGTAGCCTTTCTGTGGACATAGAGAAAGTTTTTGATATCCTGGAATGGTAGTTTCTATGTAGCTTGATGATGCATATGAGGCTGGGATGCGACTTTGTCGCTTGGACCAGATTGTTATATACTGATCTCTCGGCTATAAGGAGGACAGGTTGCATTATTTCTGAGATGTATAGGGTGGAACAGGGCACTAGACAGGGCTGCCCCTTATCCTTTTTTTGTTTGACATAGCCATGAATCCGCTGGGTAGCTATGCTAGACTTGGAAATGCTTATCAAGGCATACAGGTAGGGGCCCAGACCCACCACATTCCACTGTACACAGATGACCTCCTGCTGTTCTTGCAGATTGTGGAATGAACTTGAGAACAGAATCTCCTTGAGTGGTTTGGCTCCCTTTTGGGCCTCCACGTCAATTGGCAGAAATCCTCTCTCTTCCCATTGCAGGTTTCCAGAGCTACTTCTGTGGGGTTGAGAGCTCTGCAGTGGAAACCTAGCTGCCTCTCATGCCTCAGAGTATGAGTCTATCACACCTCTGCAGATGTTCTAGAGGGTAATATAGGTAAGTCCATACTTGCCTTACGGGCCAATGCTGACTTCTCGGGCTGACTTCTGGGGGATGCTCCCACTGTTGGTAGCCAGCCAGGTGAGGGGCACTGCTGAAGATGGTTGCCCTGTCTGCTGTATTTCTTTGCAGCGCTCCTGATATGGATCCCTAGGGTGTTCTTTAAGACATTGAGAGGATAATCACAGGCTTTCTTTGGAGTACCGGTTGTAGATGGGTGACACTGACTGTACTTCAGCAGCCAGCACAAGGGGGAGTTTTGGCTGTGCCCGACTTCAAATCATATTACTTGGCACAGATGTGGGGAAGTTGGGGCCAAATACTTTCACATGTTTTGGAGCTGTATTGTATTGCACAGTTATTGGGGGGGCATTTTGACCACACTAGCTGAAGTCGTGGAAAGGGAAGTCCAGTTCACTCCAGCACATTGTCTCCTGGGTTGGTTCCTGCACACTGCGAAGACCAGAGACACAAGAAAATTCTAAGCTCTGGCTTTTGTTCTTGGCAAACGAGAGATTGGCAGGAACTAGAAATCTCCATGAGAACCCCAGGTGGTGGTATGGAAGCGAAAGCTACTTAAAAGGGCAGGGTATGAAAGTGAGGTGAGACTACAGGATGACAAGCGGGTTAGGGCTCCATTGATATGGCCAGGGCATGGGGGGCATTAGTGGGCACACTGCGGCATTTCAACCCTCCCCCCAATGGCTAGCGAGAACCACCTTATCCCCCCTGAAATCCCTAGGGATATTAGGACCTGACAAACATCTCCTTAATATAGCTACTCCCAGAGATAGACACCTGACTACATATCTATGAGACCCTACACAGGGTCTTCTGTATTGGTAGGTCCACACCTGTCCCCTGTGGACACAAAATGCCCAAGGGGTATACACCTGGGTCGGGGGAGGGATGTGAGAGAGCTTTGACTCTAAGTTCCAGTGGAATAGGGAAGTAAGACTTGAGCAGTAAGGGCACATATTGATGCGATGCTTGAACAACTGGCACATGGAAGATTTTGCTTGTATTTGATTCTTTATTGTTGAAAGGAGCTGAGCAAACACCTATTGTGTTGCTTTGACTCCTGGATTGCATTACAAATGTACCTTGAGAGGAGTGGTGTTGTGTTATTATGAAAACATTTGCAATACAGTTTGTTTAAGAAAATAAGCTGATATAGTGCTGCTACATTCATGCATTATTTTGGGTCACTGTGAAACTCCCTTAACATTGTTGATCCTGAAAGAGGTCTCACGTACTCAAGACAGGTTTCTCACTTGTCCAGTCCAGGATATGTAAAAAAGAAACTGATACCAGTCATCAAAAAAGTGGACTTCACATGATTAATCTATGAGGCTCTGACAGGATCTTTGATTCAATGTTCAAGATTAATGTATGCTGGGTTTTGCTATTTTCATTGTACCCTACAACTTTGGTTTACTCGAATGCAAACAAAATACATGGGGCCTGATTCATAAATGTAAACTTAGACCAAAATTCTAAGTTTAGACCTAAAGTTTAACTTTACTCATAGTAAAGGTACACTTTGGTCTAAGTATATCCATTATATATATAGAATTGTGTAAAAAACTGTGAATGCATAAACCACAATATATAACCTACATGCTCTATTGCACCACAGTTCTTCCAATAACTCTTATTTGCCATCAGTCACTCCTAATGGAAGGCCAGATATTCACATTAATATTACCAAACAACTACTACAAGACCCAATTGTTGTTAGCCTCAATCTTTCCGGTATAATTTCCTTTGGGGGGACCAATATAAAATCCTTATTATTGAAACCATAGAATTATGGAAAAGTAACCTCACACCTTCTTTAATACATATCACTTTTTAAAAAATATATAGCATATTTCACAAGAAATCATGGCATTCATTGTCAGTATTGTGCCAGTTTCGGTTTTTCCATTTAGCTTCTGTCTTGAGTGCAGTATTCTGTCTGGCTCAGAGTCATCCTAATTCCATGAAAAGGTCATCAATTATCCGTGTTTAAACCCTGCTTTCTGGTTCATCATCACCAGTGTGATATTTTCACATATGCAAAGTGTAGTCTTTATGGAAGTCTGATAAATGTTACAGCGTAACGGTTAGTAAAATAAACCGTGGATACATCTATGTTGTAATGTGTTATGGAAAGGCACACATTTTTTAGCTTCAGCGATCCAAAGCTACAATAATGTTATTTTATCAAATGTTTCTGCAAATGTGACCTTCCTCACCAAGCACAGATACATTCCTCCCTAAACTGATGGCAGTAGGCACCATCTATATTCCCTTAAGGTATCATTGAAAAATAGGGCCTCGTTCCTGCTCTTTTAGTTTAGCCTCCCTCTCAGGGCCTCGCTGTACAATGGATTTTTGCTTCAGGGTTTTACTCAGTGCTGCAGCAAGCTATGTTTCTTTCTCCCCTAGCGAAGTGCGGCGAACTTTGTCCATCCAGATACTTGTCCTGTCGTTTTTACTTCTGCTTGTGCAACTGCTGTTCTGCATATGTGAGAGAAGCATGCAATTATAATTTGCACCTGATCTTTATTTCAAAAGTCTGCAGCACTACTTCCTCCTGACTTGGGTCAATGAATTGTGGTTAAAAATGTCCCATACAAAAAAACTGATTGGCATTGCAAATGCTGGTGGTTGATTTTATTGTGTGGTTATTCGTACACTCTGATCGAATTAAGAGATTTGTGGCTGCTCATTTTAATGGCTTCTTGGTGTTCTTTGATCTCTGATTTTCTGTTTTGTAGGTTCAGTGACTCTGGATCCTGACACTGCTCATCGGAAACTTGTTGTGTCTGTGGATGGTAAAAGTGTAATACGTGGAAACAGAAGTCAGTATCTGCTTGACTCACCACAGAGATTTGATCCTGCCCTGATTGTCCTGGGGAGAGAGAGGCTGAGCTCAGGGCGGCATTACTGGGAGGTGGAGGTGGGGAACAAGACCCGCTGGATCCTGGGGGTGTGTGACGAGGCTGTGAGCAGGAAGGGGAAGATCACACGAACACCTAAGAATGGATACTGGATGGTGTGGCTCAGAGATGGTAAATATGAAGTTAACACCTTCATCTCCACCCTCTTGACCCCCTGTGTTGTCCCTAAGACTATTGGCCTTTTCCTGGACTATGAGGCGGGCAGGCTCTCACTGTACAATGTGGATGACCGGTCTCTGCTCTTCACCTTCTCCACGACCTCCTTCCCCCCCACCCTGCGGCCCTTCTTCAATCCTCATTCCAAATATGGAGGGAGAAATGCGGGTGGACTGCGGATACTGACAGTGTCTAGATTTGAATTAAAAGATGAGACTGTCAGGTGCTCCAGAAAACGGAGCAGCCTATAACTTGTGTTTTCTTCAGTGGAATTTTGCTTTCTGTCCCTTTCTAATATTCCTATAATTTTTTCGGAGTGAACGTGATTCTTTATTGTAACAGTTGTGTTGTGAATGACCGTCAGTCCTGTCTCTTTTGTTTGATGTTTCATTTTTCTCCTGCCACAAATTAAACCTGGAACTCAGCTCCCATGCTGAAAGGAATGAGGGTCCAGGAGGCAGGCTTAAGCAAGCAGAACCTTTGTCACGGAGAAATACTAGTTAATAACTTTTTTCACATCTGGCCATCAACAAATACAAGAACTAAAATGATTTTGATTTGATTATGTGTGACACCACAAATCAAAACTGCATACTCCAGTATGAGTGTGCTTCTTGCACTGTGCCTACACCTAACAAATTAAAAATGGCTTTAACGCTTTCCAAAAGCAAGGGGATCTTTATTCTGGTGTAGTTGCAAGATAACATGTTCCACACTTTAGCATCTGCATCTATGAAGGTTTACCACTGTACTGGGACAAGAAAAAGAAAGCGATTCTCCTAGTTGTCCAGTTTCAAAGCATCTTTGACATATAAATATTTATTTATGTGTGCAATATAAACATTGGAAGTGGGGTCTTTCTTTAATGGCTGGCTTGGTCAGGCTCCTGCAGGATTCAGCCAAGTGTCTGAATTTCAGCAGGAACAGTGCAGTGCATGCACTGAAATGTTTCTCCCACTGTAATTACTCAAGTGCACAACATAGCATTCGTGTTTTTGTGCAGAAATGGCAAGTTACCCTAAAACACTGGAGAAGTTAAGAATAGGAGTATGATGCTCCATTAATCATAACCCGAAGAGAGTTGTACCTACCGACTTCATCAGTTTTGACAGGGAATACATGTATAAATTAAACATTGTTGGGCATAATCTGCCACCTCAAATGAAGCACAAAGCTCCAATAAGTGGGCTTCCATTGAATTCCTGTCTAGAGGATGGCCCTTACGTCATCTAGAGCAGTTTTGTTTCTGCCCCCACACAGGCAAAAAGCTAACCTGCTAGTGGTCAGTTGTTGGCGACATCACTTGAATAAAAGCTGCATTCTTCCACAACGGTGAGACAAATTATATCTTCTCCTGGTCAGGGACACTCCCTGATCTGAAGGAGCAGCTGATGACCTCTGTCATGCAGTTGATGCCGTCTGTGGGTCACAACCATGGCCAAGGATCCTAGGCTTTGACTAGGCAGTTAACTTGTGATCTTGAATTAAAGATCCTCCATAATTCTCATTTTGAAAAACAGATAGACTCAGATTATTCTGTAGCGAGGGCTGAGTGAGGATATTTACAATAGTGTACAGTTGTTTGTAAGAATCTAGTACTGCTACTGTCCCATTGCATGTGTGACAGTTCTGCAGAGAAGTGCTGATTCTGTCCCAATTAAATGGGTAGCAGCTCTTTTCTGAAGTGTTTACATTGTTCATTATAAATATAAGAGAACTGTCATGAAGGGCTGGTTAGGCATCTAGTACCCCTCTTAAGAACTAGTGGTAATGCTGGAACTATTAATGCTGGTAATAGCTATTACATCTTTTGTGGTGTTTAAATGGCAGTGCTTCATCAGCTTCTATTAGGAATGTATAATACACAAAAGGCATACAAAGTTTAACTTATCCATACTGCAAATAGGGTTCTGAAAATTACATAAAGAAATGCTAGAAGAAAGTGAGACAAAGAAATGTAAGTGATAGGCATTAATCATATGTAAGAACAGCTTGACATTATGGTGTGATTGTGTGGTGTACTGTGAGAACTTGTGGACAAGTGCCCTTATCACACTTTGATGTGGTGGAGTAATGTGAATATTATATTTATGGCAATGTTGTTGTAAAATCTCATACATGGCTCATATACATGTACGGATGCAAAGTTCAGCAATGGCTGGGTGAAAGTACATCCTTACTTGTAAGGATATCAATAATCATTAGTTGTCCTTATCTTTAGCTGGATCCTGAGCAGAAAGTGGAAATAAATAAAGGTGAGACATTTCCTTTTGTGAGTAAACTAAGCTAACCGAGTGTAAGCTGAAATTTTATTGAGTTTATAATGAAATATTTTTTTTAAATGTATTTCCATAGCTATGATATACAGAAATGCATAATTCATTAATGTTTTGATCCCACACAAAAACTTAAAAAGGTGAGACTTCTTTGAAATACGTATAGTGATCTGCTTTTCATCTTAATAAGACTTGAAATACTTATTTAGTTTAGAGTTTTCATTTTGATTATGATGCTTGAGTTGGTTGATGCCAAAGTCGGTTTACTCTTCTTGTATAATCAAAGCTCTTTGTATTGAAATGTTGTGTTACAGCAAATAAAATAAACTTAGAATTTTGATGACACTGTTTTATCTAGCAATGTAGGTCATCTTTTGTGATTGATTAAAATAAACTGATGGATGTGTACCAATCTCTTGAGATGTTTGGGTTTACTAAAGTCTTGTTCAATAAGAATCCAGTTTGTTGTGGGAATTATGAGGACCATTTAGGCTAAACCATATCACTTGTTTCAGGAGCAAAGATTAACTACATTTTACAAAATCCGAAAAGATGGGTGTGGTATTCCACTAATCTTGTCTGCAGGATCTAAAAGGAGCAATGCTCTTTTCCATCTCCCGCCAGCCCCATCAGTGACCACATAAACAGAGATATGAGGGTAAAGGTTTGAAATGGAGAAATGGAAGTGGGAAAAGAGAAAAACTGGCACAGAACTTCACCACTATGCCTCTTCACTTCGGCTGGTTAATGAGAACTGCTGGATATAGTGCATCTCTACAAGGCAAAGAGATATCCTTTGTAAGTTGCCATCTAGACTGTTAAAGTTAACTGTGATTGTGAAGGTCTATACCTGAGCAATATCTCTGAATAGCCATCTCTCTATACTTCAGTATGAAATGGAGAACTTGTCAAAACTAAACATATGGCTAAGAAGTATCTCAAATATACATGTGCACTAGTATTTCTTCCTGTGTTTGGGCAACTCATCCATACGGTCACTTCACACTCTTTTGCAGACAACTGTAGAACTGTTAAGATCCTGTTTGTTAGTAAGTAAATTATTGATTAGGGTAGATGAAAGTGTACCACAAGTGATAAATTCACTAGGCTGCTAGGTCCAGTCAAAGGTGTCACTAATTTAAGCCTGAGCTCAGCCCCTGGTCGGTATAGTACAGAGCAACCAGTCTTAACTTAAAGAAAATGTGTAAAGCATTTAAAAGTACTACAACAGTTAAAAACTCAAAAGTACAACAAAATAAAGTCCCACTCCAATTTAGTAAAATGTCATTAACAGAAGGACAACAAAATGACAAAAATCTAATTGGAGGCCCCAGAGATATGAATTTTAGAGGGTGTAAGGAAAAATAGCTCCAAAAAGCACTAAGCGCAGATGATACCACCAAGTGGAAGAACACAGATTCATCTACCTAGCAAACTAGCAACTTTTGCAGATTGGCTTGGGTGGTTGGGACCACTCTGCCGGAGGTCCTAAAAGTCCCACCTTTTCCATAGTTGTTAAGAAACGTCCTGTTAGAGACAGTTAAGGGTGTAAGGACCTCAAGAACAGTGGTTTGAGTTCAAGACTCACTCCAGCAGAGGCCACGAGGAGGGCCCAGGGGAAACACTATTGACTTTTGCAGCAGGTCTTGTTTGCCCTACTGCAAACAATCCCACAGTGCATCTTATTCCTAACATTCAAGTTGGAGAAACCCTTCATCTCTTGTACTGAGTCTATGTGCCCACCCAGCAGTGTGGCCAGAGAAATGAGCAGTCCCCTCCTCCATGGTTCCGGATCTGGGGAAAGATCCCCTTTCACTGCTTTTTTGCCCTCCTGATGAGGGACCAAAAGGACTTTCCCAGGTTTCGCCTTACATTTAGCTGTGAAAGGGCAGGCCTATTTATAAGTTAATGAAGTTCCTTAGTCCGCTGTAACTTGCCTTCCTGCCAGGAGGAGAAAAACACCTCACGACACTCAGGATGGTGGTGCCATGCCTCATTTAGTACTGCCTGGACAGCTACTGAGAGCTACCTCAAAGGCCTTCAAGAGCTTCAGACAGGAAAAAGGTAACTTTCTAAAAGTCACTTTTCTTAATTATTTATAAATTTCTGAATTTACCATTAGATTGGATTTTTTATAAATATTAAAAATAGTTTTGGAAACATTTTTTTCTGGCTGGTCTCATACTTGATATAGCAGAATTAGTATTTTAATCTGTACTCTAGTTTTCTTAGAGGATAGCTAGAGCCTTCCACAGTGAACATAGAGTTTGGGGCCTTGTCACTTTAAGCATATGGTAACATAAAATTTCTACATGTTCCACTTTTAAATACCATGCACCCTTCCTTGTGGCCTACATGGCTTACAGAGGGGTGACATTAGTATTTTAAAGGGATACTTTTCCTTGTCAGAACAGGGTAAGACTGCATGTGTACACTGCAGCAGTCAAGTTGCACTGGTGGGCCTACGGACATGTTTTCTCTGTCACATTAGTCGATGGCACAAGTGCTGCAGCCCACACGTGAAATTTACCTTTCCATTCCATGTTTGTATTTCTGCACGATATCTATGGCCCTATAAGAATGTGTCATATGCCAGTTATGAACTAGCCTATTTAACCACATCTATGGGGTCAGAGCACATGTTCTGGGGCCTGATTTGCAGTGTCCCAATGCACAGACACAAAGAACAGCATCAGTCCATAATAATTTGGGTAATCACACCAAAAAGGGTACATGCTCACGCTGTTGTTTCATAATATTAACAACTTTGCATGCTTACCAGAACTCTAATACTGTGCACATAACATTCAGCTATACGTATGCAGTGACGCAACATAATGCTTTCAGTGCTTCACACAGCAACCCCAAGAAGAATACACAATCCCACTCTTAACATGTTCAGGAAAATAGTTCAAAGTTAATTTTCATTAAACAACACAACTTTCAGCATATTTATCTGTTATCCAGTTGTCCATCAAAAAATCATATAAGAAGCAATGGGTTTCGCAAAAAAAAATTAGGAGGTCCTGGCTGTACCAACATTGTAGCACAACTGCTTAGTAAAGGGCACCATGAGCCACGGGAGAGGTTATAACCAGTAATTCAAGATAGCT
The DNA here is from genome assembly GCF_031143425.1 of Pleurodeles waltl. Lineage (NCBI taxonomy): Eukaryota > Metazoa > Chordata > Amphibia > Caudata > Salamandridae > Pleurodeles > Pleurodeles waltl. The sequence goes on along the minus strand of NC_090445.1, from coordinate 58,287,872 downwards.
GCTGTCTCTCTAGAACATGTGTGCGTTTATTGCCTTCTGAAAACTGTCATCCATTGCCAGCATGCTGTTGCACAGTGTGTCCTCTGCATGTATGTACAGCCTCAGTTTGCATTCAGTGTAGACTCCATTCTTTCCCTCACCAAAAGGAACCTAGTGCGGTCCTTTGAAGTGCCACCTCCAGAAGCACAAGACATGCATTCATTGGGAAATAATGTTTTTTGTTTGTCATAAAAATCTATTCTAAATATTTATATATTTTTTAACAGATTTAATTATTCACTATTATTTATTCTTAGGTGGCCATGGCTATATCCTATAGCCATGGTTAATGACATCTCGAGTAAATCCACATTTGACTGAAAAAAGATTCAGTTCAGTACAAAAAATGAAGTGTAGTAAAACAAACATTTGGAATTTGAAAGCCAAGATTTATTTATTTGATTCAATCAGGGGGATTACGGCTATACTTCTCTGAAATTGATGCAAACCCTCTAAGGCCAACTCCATACTATGAAAGCCCTGACTCCCTTTTGGCTAACAGAGATCTCCATCTTCTCACTCTTAAGCAATAGTAGTCACCATCTTTCCCGATTTATGCAGAATCAGTGTCATGTCTACCATTAGATGCAGATGTTTTATTACCTTATATTTCTAAGAACGAGGACTTCTCTGTTGATAAAGAGAGCCTTTGCTGCCAACAAGGTATGCAGTGCATTTCTTCTCCCTAAAAAAAACTTGCTGTGCCTTCCAAACTCTCTTAGTGTATGGCATAGAAGTAGGCATTAGGGTGTTAGATTTTAGATGACATCTTAAAACATGCTGGAAATGTTTATTTTGTTCTTGTAGTTTATAACGTGCCTTCTTGCTGTTTTTATAATACTATGTGTAGTTGTTTTAGATGCACGGAGAAATAGATTGTTCCTGTAGTAATAAATACTTTTTACTTTAAGTATTCATTCTTCTTAGCACAGTGTGTGTGATACTGTGGCTAACATAATACAGTTTGTTGCTGTCTATTATGAGCACTGATCGTATTGTGATTTGTCAGCAAATGCTGTGTCATGGTATGTGCAGCATGACCTCATTGACATTTAGAGCACAACCTGTTATTCTAAATATAGTATGCTATGGTTGTCTGAAATGTTCCTAGACAATTCGATTCCTTTGGAGAATTTAGAGGTTGGTGAGTCTGCTCCAATAAAAAGGATGGATAATATTTATTCTCAAAAGAGATTAACAAGACGGTTTTTCTCAACCTACTGCCTATTGAATTCGGAAAACACAGATTATGCATACCTCATGAGATTGTGTAGGGAGAAGGGCTACAGTATAAAACATGCAAGTTACACGTCCACCTCAGTAATGGTTAAGGAGATTGTATTGAATCATAATCACTCACTCTTTAATAAAGATTATCTTTATGTTGAGAGTTTCTATGCAAGAGTTCAGCTGTTTAGCCATGTGTGCAGCATTGGCAATGTTGCTTGTGGTCCTATTCTAAAACACTACGCTAAATAACAAACATATCATGAAGTTCCTGATATTACACAAAATTAAGCCAGTGAAACAGAAATTTCACCCAGGCCTAATTCTCTCTACAATTCATGATGAAAGGACTTCTCCTGACATGGTTTGGTATCATATTGCAAAAATGCCCAAGCCCATATATATACTTGATTATGACCATTATATGTGGACTTATTAAACTGTAGCAGCTATTTCAACCATATGATGCAATTCGGTGTACTTGAAAATGCTACAGGATGTGTTATGTTGACCTGATGCAATTGCCAATTTAAAATGCACATACTTTCTGTTGACAAAGTAACGCAGGAAGACTGTATTTCCTTGACTTTAAAGCTGGCCATTAATAATAGCATTATTGCTGCAGAAGTAGAAGCCTCAACAACCTCTGTTGTGAAGGACATTACCAGGCTGCTGATTGACATTTTAAGTCCATATTCCTACAACATAGTTGAAATGTTAGCCATACTACATATGCAGAGAGAATATTCTCCATGAAATGATATGAAATTGAAGTGGAGCAGTCAGTTTAAGAATTAGTATGTGACTGGAAAGGCCCTTCGCTTGATTTTTATTCAAAGTCTTTCAAATTTCCTAATTGAAGTTAAACATTGATTTTAATTCTTTATTCACAAATAGGTAGCTTAATCTACTATGTCTTCAATGACTCCAGCACATATGTATACATTTGTTATATTTGTGGCGTGCTTGCCACCTTCAGCTATGTGTATGTAATATACATATATATAGATATATGTTCGATGGCATGTGTAGATGCAGATACACATGCTGTGCACTGTTCCTGCCATCTAGTGTTGGGCTTGGAGTGTTACAAGTTGTTTTTCCTCGAAGAAGTCTTTTCGAGTCACAGGACAGAGTGACTCCTCCCTTTCGGCTCTATTGCGCATGGGCATCAACTCCATCTTAGATTGTTTTATTTCCACCATCGGGTTCCGACGTGTTCCTCTTCGCTCCGTGATTCGAATCGGGAACGTTTAAGAAATCATCAAAAATACATCGGTATTGTTGCGTTCGGGACCTGTTTTCTAAAGATACATCAGCACTGACGAGACAACCGCTTCGGCTGCCCTTCGGGGCTTCCGCACCCAACCGAGGCCTGGTCGGCCCGACCACACCCGTCGTCGAAGACTCATGGACCGGACCCCCTTCCGTTTCTGTCCGACGTGCCACGCCAAGTATCCTTCTACAGACCAGCATCGGGCCTGTAATCTGTATTTGTCACCGGAACACAGGGAGGATACCTGTGAGGCCTGCAAGGCTTTTCGGTTGAAGAAGACCTTGAGAGATCGACGAGCAAGGCGCTTGCCAATGGCGTTGAAATCGACACAACACTTCGACGTCAAGGAGGAAGAGATGGCCATCTCGATCCAGGGTTCGGAATCGGACGACTCCGACGGAGACCGACCACCGACGGCAGGACAAAAAGTGAGTACGCCTGCCCCGACCCAGCCCCAAAGTCAGTCAAAAAAACACAAGGCCTCGGGGATGCCACTGCCAGAGGGCCATGGCTCGACGCATAAGAAAAGCGGTGACCAAATAACATCTTCGGCACCGAAAAAGGCCAAGATCGTGCTGAAGTCTTCCGACTCGGGTCGAGAAACCGGCATCGAAAAGAGTCGACATCGATTGGTCGAATCGAGTAAGCCTCGAAAGAGCCTCTCGGAGCCGAGACCAACTGTAACCATGGGTGTTTCGGTACCGAAAAAAACGGCTTCGGAGCCGAAAAAGACTTCTTATACAGAAGAACATGAGCTCTCCCAACAACCTAAAGAGAGGCACAGGTTTGAGCAGGAGCTGAATATGGAGAAGCTTGACCAAACTCAACCAAGGTTACAAATCCAGAAAGACACTGGAAAAATTCAAACCATCCCTCCGCTCAAGTTTAAAAGGAAATTGGCTTTTCACGCAGAGAATGAAACTGAGCAGCCAAGAGCAAAGGTGGTTAGAGAAAGGTCACCAATTCCACATTTCACACCAGAGATGTCACCACCACACTCGCCACAAGGGACAAGGTCACCAGTCGGCACACCAACTGCACAGTCACCCACACATACTGTGCAGACGCAGGACGATGCAGATCCCTGGGACCTCTACGACCCACCAGTTTCAGACAACAGTCCTGAGTGTTATCCTTCAAAGCCATCTCCTCCAGAGGATAGCAAATCCTACACGCATGTACTAGCCAGGGCTGCGACATTCCATAATGTCACTATGCACTCAGAACCAATGGAGGATGACTTTCTTTTCAATGCACTGGCGTCCACGCATGCGTCATATAAAAGCCTGCCAATGTTACCAGGCATGCTTAAGCAAGCACAACAGGTCTTCCAAGAACCGGTCAAGGGAAGGGCCATTACACTGCGGGTGGAGAAAAATATAAACCTCCCCCATCTGACCCTGTGTTCATTACACAGCAGCTACCTCTGGACTCTGTTGTAGTAGGAGCTGCAAGAAAGTGGGCAAATTCACAATCATCAGGAGATGTGCCACCCCCTGATAAAGAAAGCCGTAAATTTGAATAGGCGGGGAAAAGAGTGGCGTCACAAGCGGCCAACCAGTGGCGTATCGCCAATTCACAGGCCCTCCTCGCCCGTTACGACCGAGCCCATTGGGACGAAATGCATGATATTATTCAGCATTTACCAAAAGAACATCAAAAACTGGCTCAAGAGATGGTGGAGGAGGGACAGGCCATCTCCAACAACCAAATCCGTTCTGCACTGGACTCTTCTGATACAGCAGCAAGAACTGTAAACACAGCAGTTACCATCAGGAGGCATGCATGGCTACGCAGTTCTGGTTTTTAAACCAGAAATACAGCAAGAGGTGTTCAACATGCCGTTCAATCAGCAGCAACTATTTGGGCTGGAGGTGGACACTGCAATAGAAAAAATGAAGAAGGACACAGACACGGCCAAAGCCATGGGCGCGCTCTATTCTTCCCAATATAGGGGAACATTTAGGAAGCCACAGTTTAGGGGAGGGTTTAGACAGCAACCCTCAGAGCCATCTACCTCCCAAATAAAAACCACCTACCAGTCACAATACCAGAGAGGGGGGTTTTGTGGGTCATTCAGGGGACAATACCCAAGAGCAAGGGGAAAATTTCAGTCTGCCAAGCAGACCCCCAGTAACAAGCAGTGACTCCAATGTCACACTTCCCCAACACACATCACCAGTGGGGGGAAGATTAACAAAATACCACAAACATTGGTCAGACCTAACCACGGACACATGGGTTCTATCAATTATCCAACATGGTTACTGCATAGAGTTCACACATTTCCCTCCAGATGTTCCCCCAAGGACGCACAAACTGTCAGCACAGCATCTAGACCTACTACAAATAGAGGTGCAAGCACTATTGAAAAAACAAGCCATAGAACTAGTATCACACCATCAAAAAGGAACAGGGATTTACTCCCTATATTTCCTTATTCCCAAAAAAAGACAAAACACTAAGACCAATTTTAGATCTCAGGACGTTAAACCTCTTCATCAAATCAGATCATTTCCACATGGTCACACTACAAGACGTAGTTCCCTTGCTAAAACAGGAAGAATACATGGCAACACTGGATTTAAAGGATGCGTATTTCCACATACCCATCCATCCATCTCACAGGAAATACCTCAGATTCGTCATACAGGGCAAACATTACCAATTCAAAGTATTGCCCTTCGGGATAACAACAGTGCCCAGAGTATTTACAAAATGCCTCGCTGTAGTAGCAGCTCATATAAGGAGACATCACATGCACGTATTCCCATATCTCGACGATTGGCTAATAAAAGCCAACACTCAACACCGGTGTCAAAGTCACACGCAATATGTAATAGATACTCTACACAAACTAGTGTTTTCTATAAATTACCAAAATCTCACTTGCAACCATCCCAAATGCAACAATACTTGGGAGCCACACTCAACACGCAAAGAGCAATTGCCACTCCAAGCCCACAATTGTTTCAAAATATAGTGTCAAACATACAACCAAACCAACAGTACACCGTCAGGTTTGTAATGAAACTACTAGGCATGATGTCCTCATGCATCGCTATTGTCCCAAACGCACGGCTACACATGCGTCCCTTACAACAGTGCCTAGCAAAACAATGGACGCAGGCACAGGGTCAACTTCAAGATCTAGGGGGTCATTTTAACCCTGGCGGTCCAAGACCGCCAGGGCTAAAATGATGGGGGCACCGCCAACAGGCTGGCGGTGCCCCGCTGGGCATTCTGACCGCAGCGGTTTGACCGCGGTCAGAAGTGGAAAACCGGCGGTCTCCCACCGGTTTTCCGCTGCCCATTTGAATCCTCCAGCCGCCATGGGGATTCTGACAGCCCATACCGCCATCCTGTTCCTGGCGGTTCGCCCGCCAGGAACAGGATGGCGGTATGGGTTGTCGTGGGGCCCCTGGGGGCCCCTGCAGTGCCCATGCCAATGGCATGGGCACTGCAGGGCCCCCCGTAAGAGGGCCCCACAAAGAATTTCACTGTCTGCATTGCAGACAGTGAAATTCGCGACGGGTGCCACTGCGTCCTCGTGGGAAGGTAGTTTTGCACTGGGCTGGCGGGCGGCCTTTTGGCGGTCGCCCGCCAGCCCAGTGCAAAACCCAAAATACCCTCAGCGGTCTTTCGACCGTGGAGCGGTATTTTGGAGGGGGAAGTCTGGCGGGCGGCCTCTGCCGCCCGCCAGACTTAGAATCACCCCCTTAGTGTTGATAGACCGCCAAAACCACTCTTTGCTTCAATGGTGGAACCCTGTAAATTTAAACAAAGGGCGGCCATTTCAAGACCCAGTGCCTCACGCCATTATTACAACAGTCGCTTCCATGATTGGGTGGGGAGCACACCTCAACAATCACAACATACAAGGTCAATGGGACAATCAACAAAAACAACTTCACATAAATCACTTAGAACTACTAGCGGTCTCCCTAGCACTAAAAGCTTTTCAACTCCTTCTAGTCCACAAGCACATTCTTGTCAAAACAGACAATATGACAACAATGTACTATCTAAACAAACAGGGGGGACACACTCGTCACAACTATGCCTCCTAGCACAAAAAATGTGGAATTGGGCAATTCACAACAACATTCACCTCATAGCGCAATATATACCAGGCATTCACAATCAGTTAGCCGACAATCTCAGTCGAGATTACCAACAAACTCACGAGTGGGAAATACATCCCCAGATTCTACAAGATTACTTCTACCGCTGGGGGACACCAGACATAGATCTGTTTGCATCAAAACAAAACGCAAAATGCCAAAACTTCGCATCCAGGTACCCACAAGCTCAGTCCAAGGGCAATGCTCTATGGATCAGTTGGTCAGGGAAATTTGCTTACGCTTTTCCCCCTCTCCCACTCATTCCTTTCCTAGTCAACAAACTGAGTTAAAACAAACTCAAACTAATACTCATAGCACCAACGTGGGCTCGCCAACCGTGGTACACCACACTGTTGGACTTCTCAGTAGTACCTCACATCAAACTCCCAAACAGACCAGATCTGTTAACACAACACAAACAACAGATCAGACCCCCCCACTCCAGCATCGCTCAACCTAGCAATCTGGCTCCTGAAGTCTTAGAATTTGGCTATCTAAACCTTTCAAATGAGCGTATGGAAGTCATTAAACAGGCAAGAAAACCGACAACAAGGCATTGTTATGCTAATAAATGGAAAAGGTTTGTTTTCTACTGCCATGCAAACCAAATCCACCGTTAGATGCCTCCATACAAAACATTGTGCGTTACTTACTACACCTACAAAAAGCAAATCTCGCTTTTTCTTCCATCAAAATTCATCTCATTGCGATCTCTGCTTACCTGCAGATTAAACATACAAAGTCACTTTTTAGAATCCAAGTTATTAAAGTCTTTATGGAAGAACTAAAAAGGATCATACCTCCAAGAACCCCACCAGTACCCTCGTGGAATCTTAATATTGTACTTACACGACTCATGGGCCCACCTTTTGAACCCATGCATTCTTGCCAAATCCAATTCTTAACTTGGATGGTAGCTTTTCTAATAGCCATCACTTCACTATGAAGAGTTAGCGAAATACACGCGTTTACTATCGAAGAACCCTTTATACAAATACAAAGTGGTTTTCCGTACAAATCCAAATTTTTTACCAAAAGTCATTTCACTGTTTCATCTAAACCAAACAGTAGAGCTCCCGGTCTTCTTCCCACAACCAGACTCGGTAGCAGAAAGAGCACTGCACACATACATATATAAAAAGAGCGCTAATGTATTACATAGACAGAACAAAATCATTTTGTAAAACTAAGCAAATGTTTGTTGCTTTCCGAAAACCCCATGCTGGAAACCCTATATCCAAACAGGACATAGCCAGATGGATAGTCAAATGCATTCAGACCTGTTACCTCAAAGCTAAAAGAGACTTACCCATTACACCAAAGGCACACTCCACTAGAAAAAAAAGGAGCAACAATGGCCTTTCTAGGTAATATACCAATGACAGAGATTTGTAAGGCAGCCACTTGGTCTACACCTCATACCTTTACCAAACATTACTGTGTAGATGTGTCAGCAACACAACAAGCCACAGTAGGACAGGCTGCAATAAGAACATTATTTCAAACAACTTCAACTCCTACAGGCTGACCACCACTTTCAGGAGGATTACTGCTTTGTAGTCTATGCACAGCAGGTGCATCTGCAGCTACACATGCCATCGAACGGAAAATGTCACTTAACCAGTGTACATGTGTTTGTGGCACGTTGCGCTGCAGATTCACATGCGCCCTCCCACCTCCCCGGGAGCCTGTAGCCGTTTAAGTTGCATTTAAATTGTATATATGTAAATAAATATTCCTTTACCACAAACTATGTACATACATATCTATTCCATTGCATGGACATCTTTAGTATCCTCATTCTACCACTCCTACCTCACCTTATGCGGGGAAAACAATCTAAGATGGATTCTATGCCCATGCGCAATGGAGCCGAAAGGGAGGAGTCACTCGGTCCCGTGACTCGAAAAGACTTCTTTGAAGAAAAACAACTTGTAACACTCCGAGCCCAACACTAGATGGCAGGAACAGTGCACAGCATGTGAATCTGCAGCGCAACATGTCACGAACATATGTACACTGGGTAAGTGACATTTTCCATATATATATATATGTGTGTGTATATATATATATATATATATATATATATATATATATATATATATATATATATATATATATATATATATACACACATATGTACACTGGTGGTCGCAAGTAGGTAGCTATATTTAGGACTTGGGGCCCGATTACGACCCTGGTGGAGGTGTTTACTCCATCACAAACGTGGCCAATATCCCGTCCACCGTATTATGATCTCCAATAAATAGAATGGGATCATAATACAGCGGATGGGATATCCGTCACATTTGTGATGGAGTAAACACCTCTGCCAGGGTCACAATCAGGCCCTCAGTTTCCATAGACTGAGCATTTTTTTGTTTTGCTAATAACTTTGGACTTGTTTGATGACTCTTCATGGAATTTTCAAAACTAGTACGCCAATCAGTTCAGCTCTCTGGAAGGTTTCAGGGTGATTTGTCAAGCGGGGGCTGAGAAAAAGGGGGTCCCAGAATGCTTAGCTCCCATGAAATTTCCTGTAGGGATGTTGGACACCACTTCAGCCTCAACCACTGAATGGAATTACAGCAAATTTGGCAGAACGTTAGCTCTTGGTCCAGAAATAGCTTTTTGGTTAATTTGTTGTAAATCTGTTAAACCATCTTGGGACTTAGGCTCACTTGAGTCCCAAGGAAAAAGGAAAAAACCCCGAAATTGGGCTTCTTTCCAAAAGTAGAAGGAAGGGTTAACAGACGCTAACCATTCAGATGTAGGATAAGAAAAAAAATATGAAACACAGTTTGTGATTTGCTAACTAAGACCGCATCACTGAGAGCAAAGTTGAATAGGTTGCCATTAATGGTTTCTTGGTTTAAGAGTGGTGTGCCATTCTTATTCTGAGATTTCATGCTTCTACAAAGAAAAGAATTAAAGTGATATTGTGACAGTATTTGACCTATCAACGAAAGACCTTTAACAGGTATGGCATTTATAGTGTATGTTTACAAAAAAATATGTATTCACAGGTGTCTCTGTAGATAAGAAGGGTGAAAGTGCATACAACATAGAGAAAAGTATAGTGTCTCAGATACATCCAAAGAGGTATTGATGAATGTGTAGTAAGGTATTTATTATTCGAGAAAATAGTTAACACTAGTAGATTGTAAACCATGACTTTTATTACAGCAGACTGTATATACAGATTTTCAGTTTCAAGTTGATCTGGCATTTATAACCACTTTACAAAAATAAGAGTTACGTTTGACTAGATATAAAATATGTCTAACATAGGCTATATGTAGGTTATAGGGACGTGGTATGTGCTTTTAAGGTAAGAGAAATACTTTGAAGTTGTAGTTTATCAGTTCTGTACTTTCAATTCCATATGGTGTATTACAAGTCACGTGTCTCACTCATACTGTGTCACAAGCCAGTTCTCAAAAGCATAATTGTAGTCAAAAAGATATTTAGAAAATCATATATTTGAAAACATAAAGAGAACACCTAGGCACACAGTTGTGAATACACTAAGAGAGCAAGGCATGCATACACTCGCATGCCCAGGCACACGCTGAAACACCCAGAGACATACTGATTCATACATGTATACAATTAGACACACTCAAACCTACACTAACACACTGAGGTACACACTGATACATACAGTGACACAGCCAGTCACATAATTATGAATACAGTAGCACATAATGGCAATGTGTCTTACATATGCTGACATACCCAAACACACACTGATACATACACTGAGAGACACAGATATGCTCTCATACATACACTGAAACACACAGGCACACACTGACACATACACTCACATCCCTAGGCACACTCTGGTGCATGTCCTGGCACACCTTTCCAGATACTTATACATGCACTGTCATACCCAGGAAGACACTGACACACATCCTAACACATCCAGGCACACATTGTTCTGTACACTGAGACACTCATTAACTCAATGATACATACTTTAAGATACTTAGACATACACTCATATATACCCTGAGACACCCAGTCACATAATCATTTATACACTAACACATCCATGTAGACACTTATGCATACACTGACACACAGGAATTGACTCATGCATATGCTGACACACCCAGGTTCACATTCATGTATAAAGTAGCCTATCCAGAAACATAGTGATGCATGTGATAAGATACCTAGGTAACACTGAGCCATACAGTGACACAGCCAAGTACACACTGATGCATACACTGAAACACTTAGTCAGTGCCACACCCAGACACATACTGATGCATACACTGACAAAGCTGGGCACACAGTGATGAACACATACTTCACAACACAGAAGTACACACTGATATGTTCCATAATACACACAAGTAGACACTCATTAGATAAACTGCCCCCCCAAGGACACACTCATGTATGCCCTAGCAAACATAATGACACACTTATGCACACACTGATACACCCAGTCATACACTAATCCATACAGTAACTCACCCAGACATACACTTATGCCTACACTTACACACTCAGGCCTTATGAATCAAGCCTTATACAATCTGTACATCTATTTCAAGAAATTATACGATTGGAACCAAAAACAGGTAAATTACATGCAACAGAGTTGCAGAAAGGCCTTAAAATAAGGGTAGTGTATTGGCCATTAGACTTTAAACAAAAAGATAGACGAACCACTTAATATTGTAGTGAATAGTGTGCCAACTAAGAATGAAAGGAATGGGCAAGAGTTAGTTTATGTTAATAAAGTAAAACCAGCAACATAATATAGCAAATGTTAAAGATGACATTTGTCAGCAACTGGAAAATAGAAAAAGTGGATCGATCCAGATCAGAAGAAATTTCTGAGTACTTCAGCATCCATCTGTTACATTCTAAAGAAGTCACTGGTGATGCTACTGAGCTCTTTCAAATGAAACAAACACCCATGAGTGTGGGGGGAAAAAAGTTTAGAAGATCACTGTTTTCCCCAGTTGCTTCCCACTGGAGTAGGCGGTCGCTAGGAACACCAGCACATACAAATACCAGCAGCTGAATACCAATCCACACAATTATATTCAGAGATTCCATGATTCCTTCAGTGTATTCCATATATATTTCAGCTTCTATTTGAGAGTGGCTTGTCTGGACTTTCATATGCATGCAGTAAATCACATTCTAAATATAGGAGTTAATATTCACAATCTGTCTGCAAGAAATTTGATTTACAAAGTTCATGGAGAAGACAAAAATATAGAATACAACTTGATTAATTGAATGGCGTGCCAATATGGCACTAATGACTATTGGTACCATCATCATGGAGAACTGACATGTATGCTAAGAAGCCTGGGTGCACTAGCCTAGTTTGTGACACTGAGTTGCACTGAGTATGCCTGGGATTACCTGCTTCAATTTTTGAGAGAGGCAAATTCAAACCTAAAGGGCATCAATGCAAAGACAGCGGGAGAACTTTGCTCATTAGATCCTGCTAATGTTTGTAGATATTTTAACCACAGGTTCCAAGCTATGCTGGCTTTCATCTGTAATAAAAGTAATCCTCCTTTTGGAGAAGTAACTGGTTTCTTTTGGCAGAAAAAGTACCAGGTGTTCCTCATATCCACATGCTGCTATGGATAAAAGATGCACCCAAATTTGGAGCAAACACCGAAGAGTCTGTACTGTCTTTTATAAAACAGTATTTGACATGCACCATTCCAAAATACACCGGTGAACGAGGTCGCAGTCAACAAGGTTTGCATTTCCAAACACATAGATGTGGGAAATACTGCTGTCATAAATACAGATCCAAAGGAAGATTTTACACAAGATGTTGATTTGGATTTCCATGACCTTTCATTTCAAAAGTAAGAGTGAATAGCTTTTTGTCTTCATTCAGACATACACTGACACGAAAATCGCCAAAGAACACTTATAACCTACGAAGAACAGTGGGTTCCAAGTATATTAATGGCTATAAAACTGTAATTTTAAAAATGTGAAATGCTAATATGTACTTAAAATGTGTTGCAGACAACTCCATTGCTGTGGCTTAGTATGTCACATCATATATTAAAAAATCTGAAAAGACCAAGATGAAGGCGATATGGAGGGAGGTTTCTACTGAGAAGACACTTAGCAAGGATTTTTTCTCCTTTAGCTTGAAAATGCCTTCCCACAGGGAAATGGGATCCTGTGAAGCCTGTGACAGTTTGAGCTCAGCACGTCTGTTCTCAAAATCAAAGGGAATTGTTTGGATAAGTGTTGTTCTAGCTAGTTACTTAAACAGATTGTTAAAGTCTTTCCCAGAAATTTAGTACCTAGCAGAGTTTGAACCACAAAGTACACACACTGTGAAATGAAATATGTTGGATAGGTACTATCCTAGAAGAAGTCCACATCTAGAAGAAAAATGCCTTTATGAAATTCTTCAACACTACAGCTATAGAAGCAATGTAAGTGAAAACATAGAAGAAGGGAAATATGCAGTAGTTGGATGTGACGATTATTGAGTCAGACATGCAAAAGAAAAAATCTAATTAACAACTGAAAACCTAGTTGCCAAACTCTTGACAAAAGAAAGTTTTTCTATTTAGCTTTTCTTCAACTGTTCAAGCCCCAGCGTAATGAATTGGAATTACTTGGAGACTGGGCCTCATTATGACCCTGGTGTGTCACGGTGTGGTCGGACCACCGCCAATGTGGGCGTCCGACAGCCATATTACGACCGTGGCGGTAGCGACACTGTTGGACCACCAGCGCTGCAAGTTTTACTGCACAGGAGGGTCTGGCGGTTCTAATCCGCCAGGGCAGAGCTGCATGCAATGCTGCCCTGGTGATTACAAGTCCCTTCTCTGCCAGCAGTTACATGGCAGTAGCACCGCCATGTAACTGCTGGGGGAGAAGGGGTGCAGGGTGCCTCAGGAGGCTCCCGCACTGCCCATGCACTTGGTATGGGCAGTGCAGGGGCCGCACTGACCAGCCCAATTACAAAGTTCATTGTCTGCTTTTCAGACAGTGAACTTTGCAACAGGTGCTGGTGTACGCTACGCAGTAGATCATTGCCGCCGGCTTGTAATTGAACCGGCATCAATGTTTTAGGCCGTTTCCCGCTGGGCCAGTGGGAAACTCTTAATGAGGCCCACGGGAAGGCGCCCGCATGTGCGTCAACCTGAGTGCGTGACTTCAGCGGATGGGCTTTTCTGTCCGTCTAAGTCATAATACCCCCTATGACTTCTATGAAGAGTCTTTTAATGCTGTGTAAGTTACTATTCAGTGTTCTGTTTTCACAAACTATTTATAAATGTTAAATGATAAGATACAACAAGAAGAAATGATTGCTGCTGAGGTAGCTAAGGATAGTTCTCACAGCAGCCTAAGTTCAGTACAACTGAGTCAGGATCCTCTTGGACAGCTGTTATTGAAAACAAAGCTGCAATAGATATGAATAAAGTGAAAACTGTAATGGAGCAAGCAAGACAGGAATCTATAGGTCTCGAACAGTTAGTTACGCAGCTCAACAATGAACAGAAAGGCATTTATATTGAAGTAAAAGACAAAACAGAACATGGATTTCTTCATGAGAAGAAAGAATGCAATTGCTCATCATTCAAGCCAATACTATTAGATATTAGTGGTCAGGCTGGTACTGGAAAACGCTTTTTAATTAAAGTTCTCTTTACTAGTGTAATAACAGCAGCTACTGGATTAGCTGTGCAGTAACATCACCTATTGCATTAGTTGCACACACAGTCAAAGGAATAACTTTACATAGACTGCTTATGCTACCATTTGAACATGACAATAAACTGTCATGGGGTGGCAAGAATTTTGAAGAAATTGAAGCCTTTAATTATAATTAGGTAAGCATGGTTTCAAATGTATTGCTTGCATTTGTTCACTTCTAGAATGCAACAGATTTTAAAAACAGAATACGACCTCTTATTTGAAGGAAAGCATTTCATTGTTTTTTTTGATCTACTACAATTTACCCCTGTGAAATGACAGCCTGTTTTCAAGGCCCTTTTACATGAAGAAACTGAGAACTCATTGGGAAGTATTGGCAATGTAAACATATGGCAATATTTCAAATATAAGGAACTTGTGAAGAGTGTCAAGCCTCTGACATGGGATATGGAAACATTCTAAAAAACATTAGAGTCCAAGTTCTGACAAGTGAGGGAAAACATACCTTGGAATGCAACTTATTAACAAACTGTTTTTCTCTAACAACAAAGCAGCAGAGCTAATGTTTAATTTTTGTAAAGAAGTTAAATCCATAGTTTCTTTAGTGTCTACACTTCAAGAGTGTGCTGAGTTTCATGAACAATTACTAAAACTAGAGAATTAAGACATTTTGGAGATTACTGCTATTGACAAAATGAAACACCAAGGAGTAACTGTGATACTGACTGGCAAACTACAATAACAATTGAACTATTTCGAGAAATCTGTATCCAGGACTGCTGGACTAGAGAAGTGCATATGTGTTTGCAAAAGACTTAATTTAAATTTTGGGGAAGCATTAGTAAATGTAGCACTGGGTAAAGGTATTGATTTCATGAAATTCCCCAACGGTTATGAGGTAGGATTATTAGCTCTAAAGTTTGTTCAGATTGATGGTGTGAAGCCATTTGGGTGTTGTGTTGTATGTATTTTGTTGTAAATGACTTATTTGTTCGGCAGAAGCAGTTCCCAGTCTGTCTTGTGTATGCTGTAACTATCCACAAGTCTCAAGGTATAAGTGTCAATTCTGCATTTATTATTATCAGAAGTACAGTATTTGAAGAAGGAAGGTCAAATGTAGAATTGTCACTAGTTCAAACATTGTCAGGTTTGTTTCTGGTTGATTTTGATGAGAAGAAGCTTAGTGCAGATGCAAACTGTGCGAGAGAGTACAACAGATTAAGAAGTAAATATGCTGCTCATTTAGGACAGTATCTTATTTCTAAAAACTGGTATTATGTCCTAAGCGCAAACTGACAAAAGAAGAAATGAATGTCACAGAAAATACAGAAGGCAAAGATAAAGAAAAAGGTGTTTAGAAAAGAAAATTGGAAAGTGATCGATATATTGTAGGTTACCAGTTGGATAGCACTAATTGTCCATACTGCTATGTTAATGTTGTTCTCAGTGTTCTCTACCATTTACAGCATGTTGTAAATGAAATTCATGAAAAGCCATGGAACACATTGTTGCCTTCAATGTTTATCTTGTGATAGATGTGCAATACATTCTGCTTCAGGCATTCAAGAGTTAGTAGACAAATATAGTGGATCTGTAGTATTTACTCTAAATGCTCAACAGGATGCACAGGCATTTATTATGGTGATCCTTGGAGTTTTAGAATAAGAAGATGTAAATATTGATGACTTATTTGGACTGAGTTATACATGGAACCATGAGCGTGAAGACTACTTTTTCTCATCTACCACTGAAATCCTATCTAAGTGATGTCTCTCCTAGCTCTGCTGGATTCCAAAAGTGTGTCTTTTGATGAACTAATAAAGAGTGACCAAAATATGACCTGTCCAAGTTGTAAATCAAATGCATTGTTTACTGTGCTTATACAGAGAAGTAGTAAATACATTATAGCAATGTTTCAATGATGTAGAGTAGATGGATCAAACTTGGACACCCAAATTACAATCTCTAAAGCCATACAAATATCAGTTTCAGGGAGAACATACTTTGGCTATCACCTTCCATAAAGGCCTTAATATTACATCTGGACATCATACTGTATATTTAAAGACCCAAACTGGATAAACAGAATGCAAAGACAGCAGTCTGCAACTGTAACAAAAACTACATTTTATACTTCCTAATACTTTCTTATTGATTCTTCAGCCAAGGTTCTAAGGAGGATATACGCAAACATATTGAATTCAGTCTTCTCCCTATGTGGGTTGTTACTGCTTACAACATCATTTGAAGGGTGATGTTTTGAAAAAGATGTAAAAAAATAATGTGTTTGAATGGATGTCGAAAAACTAAATGGGTATACAGTCTTGTCTCTACGTTGATCATCACTATTTAAGACACCATTCGGCCTATCAGGGGTGATGGCAATATAAGGATATCCAAAGATTAAGTGTGGATAAATATGCTTAAGATTTCTAGAAGAAAATGACTACATAGTCTTCTGTCTACATGATTCATCACTGTTTAAGACATCATTTGGCCTATCGGGTGATGTCTACAACAGCATGTGCAAAATTCAAAAGTAGATTGTATCTGTTTGTAATTTTGTACCAGATATAATACTGACCAGAATGTTTTTAACATAGGATCTTTTGATTAGTGTAGTAACTGTGGCTTGGTTAAATAATTTTCAAATTGTAGTGAGTACAATTCTCAGTATTACTTATTTGTAGTGAAATACTGTGGAGTTATAGGTTTTGCTCTACAATCAATATGATTGTTGTTCCCACTGTTCAATGATGATTATACAGTTCTCTGCATGTGCTAGTATAAAGACTGAGAACAGGAAAGAGGGAAAATAAAATGGTTTACTTAAATGGCATATTCTATTACAGCATACGTAATGTAAACTGGTTTGTTTCAGAGCTCTTCTAAACTTAATACTTACTTTTATTTATATTCTTTTCATTCAACAGTGTTTGGAGACATATACTATCAAATTTGTCAAGATACTGCCAGTGGTACATAAATATTTCTTTCAGATACTTATGGAGATAGTCTTTTTCAAATGACCATATTTCATATGCATGGCAACAGGTTTGTTTTCTTTCTACTTACCTATGGAGCTACTCACCGACCCAGACAGCCACTCATACAGCATAATACTTACCCACACATTCAGTCCCTTACAGCCACTAATGCACCCACTTACTCACTCATAAATCCACCCATACATGCTCTCACTCACTTATACAGGCAGTCATGCACCCACTCACTCATGCACACAATCACTCAAGCATGCTATCACTTACACATAGAGCCACTGATACACCAGGTCACTCACCCATATAGCTAGTCACACACTCTCTCATTCACTCATGCACACACTCTCCCCAATATACCCACTCACTCACCCACACAGCTACTCACACAACCAGTCACTCACCTATACAGCTACTCATGCACTTAACCATATACCCACTCATTTACTGACTCACTCACCCATTGAAACACTCACCACTCATACACCCATTCACTCTGCTATACAGCTACGCATGTACTCTGACTCACTCACACAACCACTCACTGATAATAACACGCAGGTGCTCATTTTGACTTCGGCGGCATTTTGCCAAGATCGCCTTTGAAGTGGGTGACAAAATGCCGTCAGTGTTGGCGGTCCGACACTGCATTAAGCGTCACCAACAGATTTCTCCCCATAAACAGGCAGAAATTTGTGGGAGAGAGGTGGTTCCACCCCCACGCCGCAAGGACTCTACCCACCATATTATGAGAAGTAATTTAGCAAGACGGTCCTATCACAGTGGTGCAGCATTGGAGGTGGAACTGCCAACATCCACCCCCTCCCGGATAACCACCTCAACGCAGGCTGCAGTACGGCCCACACAGGTAGGTGGACCGACCGAAAGGGGGAGGGGTGTGTGGTAGGTGTGTGTGTGTGGAGTGTGAACGTATGTGTGCGAGCGTGTGTGTGTGTCAGAATCGGTGTGCACGTGGGTGTGTCTGTATGCAGGAGGCATGTGCATGTATGTGAAGGGAGGTGGGTGTGTGTATCTATGCCAAGGGGTTTGTGTGTGCATGTATGTGAAGGTGGGTGTGTGTGTCTGAATGCGGAGGGAGTGTTTGTATGTATGCTTGCAGTCAGATGATGGTGTTTGTACATATGAGTGCAGTCAGGTGGGGGTGTTTGTACATATGAGTGCCGTCAGGTGGGGGTGTTTCCACACATGTGTGCGGTCAGGGGGTGTGTGGGGGTGTTTGTATCTATGCGTGCGGTCAGGTGGGGATGTCTGTATGTATGCTTGCGGTCAGGTGGGGGTGTTTGTATGTATGCATGCGGTCAGGTGGGGGTGCTTGTATGCATGCAGTCGGTGGGGGTGTTTGTATGTATGCGTGCAATTGAGAGTGGGATGCTTGTATGTATGCGTGCAGTCATGTGGGGGTGTGTGTCAGGAAGTGTGTGGGCAAGTGGGGAATGTGTTGGGAAGTGTGTGGGCAAGTGGGGAATGTGTTGGGAAGTGCGTGGGCGAGTGGGGGTGTGTGTCTGCAAGTGTGTGGATATGGGGGGTGTCTGTGCCAGTGACAGAAATGGGGATTCCTGTCACCAGGTGGGTCACCGCAAGGGTTTTAATGGCAGGGTAACTACCGTGAAAAGCCTGGTGGTTTGCTGCCTCATAATACAGCCGACTGTCTTCAGTATGCCGCCAGCCCGGAGATGCTCACTGCCGGCTGCGGCAGTCCGACCGCACCAGTGGGACTGGCGGCATTGTGGTGGTTCAGCTTTGGCCAAACTCATAATGCAGCAGCCTTTACAGACGGGTCCACGGCGGTAAGACCACCACCACGAGTGTGGCGGTAAGACCGCCACTGCGAGTGTGGCGGTCTGAAGACTGTCCCACTTGAAATAAGGGCCTCAGTAATTCATCTACTCGTGTACTGACTCACTCACCCATACAATCACTCATATATCCTCTCACTCACCTATAGACCTACTCACCCACCCACTCACTCTCTTATACAACCACTCATGCACTCTTTCACTCGCCCATATGCCCACTAATATACCCAGTCACTCAAACATATAGCCAGTCCATCACCCATACAGAAACTCATGCACCCACTCAATAACCTATTCAACAACACATGCAACCCCTCACTCACACATACAGTCACTCATGCACCTACTCAATGACTTATATGCCCACTCATCCACACAATCACTCACCTGTACAGAAACGCATTCACCCACTCATTAACCCATTCAACAACTCATGCAACCCCTCACTCAAACAGCCACCGATGCACCCACTCATTCATGCTTAAAACCACTTATCCACCCTCTCATTCACAAACCCGCTCATGCAGCCATTCATCCACCAGTACACCAAATGACACACTCCCTCACACAGTCACTTATGTGCTTACACACCCAAACACCCACTCACTCACACATATAACCACTCATGCACCCTCTCATTCACCCATACAGCCACTGATGGGCCTACTCACTCACCCACATACCAATTCATCCTCTCACTCACTAATGCAGCCACTCATCTACCAACCCAATCATAAAACAATTGATGCACCCTTTTACTCACACATACAACTGCTTATGCACAATCTCACTCATCCATAAAGCCACTGATGTACCCTCTTACCCCCTCATAAAACCACCCAGGCATGCTCTCACTCATTTGTACAGCCACTCATGCACACAATCACTCAAGCATCCCATCCCTTACACATAGAACGACTAACACACCTAGTCACTCAACCAAATAGCCAGTTTATGCACCCTCTCACTCATACAACCACTCATGCACCCTCTCACTCACACATATAGCCACTAATGCACCCAGTTACACATTCATAAACCCACCCATGCATTCTCTCACTCACTTATGCAGCCACTCATCCACCCACTCACTGTCTCATACAATCACTCATGCAGCCGTTTATACACCCAGTCACTCAAACATATAGCTCATCACAACCCTTCTCACTCAATCATATGGCCACTCATGCAGCCACTCACTCACATAATCACTCAGGTGACTCATCACTGACTTATACATTCACTCATCCACCCATACACAAACTCATGCACACATTCAGTAACCCATTCACCAACTCATGCAACCCCTCACTCATGCAAACAGCCACTCATGCAACCATTCACACACTCACTCATAGAGTCAGTCATGCACTAACTCATCCATACACCCACTCATACACCCTCTCACTCACTCACATGGCCACCCATGCAGTCAGTCACTCAACCATACAACCACTGACACAGCATCTCGCTCACTCCTACAACCACTTATACAACGCCTCATCCACACACTCACTGATGCACTCAAACACCTATACACCACTTATACATTTATTCAGTCACCTATATATTACTCATGCACTCATTCAGTCACCTACACACCACTGATACGCTCAATCACTGAGTCACTCACACAGTACTGATGTAATTACTCACCCATACTGTTGGAAAATGGGTTATTGGTAGGGCAGGTAGGTACCTACACCTAGCAACAAGCCACAAACCTCCACAAAAGTACAGTTAGGTCTCAGTAAATTAATCCCAGCTCTACCCTTGGTAGCTTGGCATCGAGCGTCAAGGCTTAACTTAGGAGACAAAGCGTAAAGCATTCAAATATCACAAAACAGTAATTAAATAAAACACAGGAAACAGTTTAAAAATCCAAAACCAATTTATAAAAATAGCTTATATTTTTATCTTTAAAATGACACAAAAACGATTAAAATCGGTTCAGGGGAACCGGAGATATGAATTTTTAAAGTATTATTATTTTCTAGCGCTTAGAAACAAAAAGCGCCAATCGGGTCATCTGGTTGCACCAGGACCGGGACAAAGTCAAACTTTCAGGCCGACCGCGATGGAGCCCTGCTCGGCTACAGGTCGCGGGAGGCCTCGGTTAAAAAGTTACCTTCTGACTTAGTCTTTATTTTGAAGTTTTTCTTCACCGGGACGAACCTGCCAGTTGGATCCGACCTCCTGGAGCCCTTGTCCGGATACGCGAAGTCGGTTTCCTCGGTGGTGATTTCTACCTTCGGACTTAGTCGTTTTTTCGAGATGAAAATCCTTCGACCGGGGTAAACCTGGATCTTGATCCGACGTCCGTGGAGCCCTTCTCGGATACGATGGCTGGAAGGTCCCGGTCAACTTTTTACGTTCGGACTTAGTCTCTTTTTCGGATGTTTTTCTTGACCGGGACGAACCACGAAGTCAGGCCGGGTCGCGGTTGAGGCAAGCCGGCTAGAATTTCCGCGTCGAGTCGGTCACTTTATGGAGCTTTTTTCTAAAATTTCTCCAATCTTTTCCAAACTTCTGGGGCTTCACCCAGATGTTCTTTTAAGGTTCTTTTGGGGTCCACAGCTCACCCCAAGGGTCCAGAAGTTCTGTGATGGTCCTTGGGAAGTGCGGACTTCAACTCCCAGAGTGCACCTGGCGCAAACTCCTTTTTGGCCACTGGGCAGTGGTCAGCTGGTCACTTTTTCAGGAGTTGGTGCAGGGGACTCTGGTTAGCAATTTTTCACCTGTAGCAAACAGGGAGTCCCTCCTTGAACCAGTGGAAGCCAGGCAAAGTCCTTCTTGTGGTGAAGCCCAAGTGTGCAGCTGGTGCAGTCTTTCTGAGTGCAGGGTCCAGGTGCAGGCCAGGGGTCCAGCAGGGCAGTCCTTCTTCTCCTTGTAGTTCTTTCTTCTTGAAATTTGGTGGGGATCTGAGGCGTGGGTGCAGGTCTGCCAGTTTTATCCTTGCTCCTGGGTGAAAAGCAGGGGGGCCCTGGTCCTCCAATCAGGGACAGGGTCGTCCCCCTGTGATGACCACTTCCTGGGAAGTGTGGCAAAAATCCATCCCAGAAGGCAACAGTCTCTAAAAATCCAAAATGGATGAATCTGATTTTTGGAGGAGAGATCTGGCTGAGCCCACCCACTGGTGTGGCTAAAAATCATAAACACACCCCTCTCCTGCCCTCTCCTAATCTAATCAAGGGGGCACCTAGCTGTCTGGGGTTGCAGGATGTGGGGGTGTTGCTGGGTGCTCCAGATGTCCTTCTCTGCCTTTGAAGACCAGTTTGGCAGCCCTCCCCCTTCCTGCCTCACCATCTGCTGAGGGGAGATTCTCTCCCCCAAGCACATTCCTTTGTGTGAAGTCAGGCCACTTCACACCTCATTAAAGTAGCCTGGCAGAAGCTGCTGCAGGCTGGCCAATCAGAGCACAGGAGCAAAAACAATGCAGAGCTGAAATTGGCAACTTTTTAGGTAAAGTCTAAACTTTTTACCTGCACTAGTTATATTAAATCCAACAACTGGAAGTTGTGGGATTTATTATAACAATCAATTTGATACCAAATTCTTGGTATGTAACATTTAAGGAGACTTTAAAATTTAAAATAAAGTCTGCCCATTCTAGCCTATGAAGGCCATTTACTTCAATGAGGGAAAAACGAATTTGGCTGTTTTTACCTCACCAGGGCTTATAAATCTATTTTTATAAAGTCCCTGCTTATAGTTACATGGCACCCAGCCCTAGGGGCACATAGGGCACACCTTAGGGGTGACTTATATGTAAAAATAAGGTAGTTTAAGACTTTGGAAGTACCTTTAATTCCAAAGTCGAATTTGCATATAACTTTAATTTAAAAGCAGCCAGCAAGGCAGGCTTGCTTTTAAAATGACACTGGGCACCTCAGCAATGCACCTAGGTGTGCACCACCTATGCTGTGGTCCCTAAACCTACATGCCCTACCATATACTAGGGACTTATAGGTAGGCTAACTTAGCCAATTATAATTAGCCTAATTTGCATATCCATTTTACACAGAGCACAGGCCCTGGGACTGGTTAGCAGTACCCAGGGCACCATCAGAGTTAGGAAAACACCAGCATAAAGTGGAAAATGGGGGCAAAAAGTTATGGGGCCTCTGCAATCAGCCCCAGTTTCTCACACAACCCCCCCCCAGCCCACACGCCCAGGAGACTCAGCCCAACCCTGGGAGAGTCTTCCTGGCTTGTTAGGCGAGGAAGACAGTGAAGAAAACTGGCTGTCCCTTTGCAGGGCCTACTCTGCCTTATATCCTCCTGTCAGGGTCACTCCCTCTGGGTAGTGAAGCCATCCCAACAGTAAAAGGACCCAACTCAAACTGAAACTTCCCTCTAGGGGGGTCTTCCTCCTCTCTCTCTGCCAACTTGGGTAGTGAGGTGCCCACCTCCCCTACTCCTAACTTTGCTAGGGCAACACCTAGCTTACCCAAAGAGGTCACCCAACACTTGAGCAACCCCACCATGACCAACAGGGTCAGGGGGCCTACTTTGCTATTAGCCCTGGGGTCTGCCTCCCAGGCCAAGTACAGTGCTGCCTGGAAGGCTAGCACCCAGCAGAGGCTACTGACAGCTGTCAGTACCCAGAACCACACCCTAAGCTCTCCACTGACAGGTGGCTGAGCTGCTTTAGGGGCATCTTTGGGGTCCTGGCACCCCTCTTGCTGTCTAGAGTGGGGGGCTACCACCTCCTGTGGCAGACACCCTCCTTCCACTCTCCCTTCTGTCAGTGCAGGGGCAACACCTTGCATCTGGACAGCTGCCTGACTACTCAGGACTTCCTTGGGGTCAGGTGAGGCCTCACCAGTGCCAACTCTGGGCTTCCCCCCTACTGGGGCAGAAGGCCTTTGGCTCCCTGGAACTCTCTTTAAGAGTGGCCTACCCTTCCTTTTCTTCTTTCCTTTTTTTTGGGGACCCCTGTCTCCTAACTGTAGGGACTGACTCCCCAGGACTTTGGGTTGGGGGGGCGCCCTGGGCGACCACCCCATCTGTGACCAGACTCACCTCTGGGAGGTCATTGCCCAGGATACAATCTAGGGGAAGGTCAGCACTGACTACCACCCTAATCCAGTCAAGGATACCCTCCCTCTCTAGGGGCACTATAGCTACAGGTTTGGAGGTGACCTCCCCTGTGGCTATCCTGACTTTCTTTGTCTTTCCTGGGACATACATGTCTGGGGTCACTAACCGGTCACTCACTACAGTGTGACTGGCACAGGTGTCTCTCAGGCCAGTGGTAGGGATCCCATTCACTTGAATGTGGTGGAAGTGCCTACTCCCACCCTCAGGGATCACCAGCTTACCATCTGGTCCTGTCTCCCAGCACAATGCTAGGAGGACTTCATCGTCTGAGGAATCCTCCTCTATGGCTACACTGGACAGCCCAGTGCTAACCACCTTCTTTGGACAGGCTGCATCTCCTCTGAAGTGACCTGTCTGCTGACAGTCAAAGCAAGCCCTACTGTCCAAGAGCTTTTTTAACCCTGGGTCTCCCTGTCTCTGCATGTCAGAGTGGGAGTGGGATTTACTCTCCTCCTTCTTAGGGTTCTGGGGTACAGAGGGAGTCTCTGTGGTGGGCTTACCACCTCCCTCCTTAGGTTTTTGGGGACCTGACCCCCCCTTCTTGGAGTCTCCCCCCTGGGACTTGACAACCACCCTGGTTCTCAACCACTCATCAGCTGCCTCCCCTAGCTCTCTAGGGTTGGTCTGCTTAGAGTCCACTAGATGCTGGCGTAACCTTTCTTGGATACAATTGGTCAAGATGTGCTCTCTCATGATCAGATTGTATAACCCCTCATAAGTATTTACTTTGTTGCCAATAATCCAGCCCTCTAGTGCCTTTAGTGAGGTGTCCACAAAGTCAACCCAAGACTGGGTACTGACCTTCTGGGTGTCCCTGAACTTCATTCTATATTGCTCTGGGGTCAGACCAAACTTCTTGACTAAGCACCTCTTCATACTAGGGTATGAATCTGCCTCCTCCCCCCTTAAGGTCAGAAGCCTATCCCTCCCTGAGTTGGGGACCAACTCCCACAAAAGGGAACCCCAGTATTGAGGCCTAACCCTTCTCATTTGGAGTGCCCTCTCAAAGGCCCCTAGCCACTTATCTATGTCATCCCCCTCTACATAAGCAGGAACCACCCCCTTGGGTAATCTGGGGCAAACTCCCCCACCCATGGACACCTCAGCTTCTTTATCGCTGCTTCCATCTCTTTTTTCTTTGTATGCCCACTTTTGCTTTTCTAGGGCCAGCTTATCTGCTTCCAAAGCTATGTAGGCTAGCTGGGCTTCCAGCTCTCTTTCCCTGATGGATGGGTTCTCTCCTCCTGAAAGGACCCTCTTCCTACCACTAGCTTTGGGTCTGCCCCTAGTGACTGTATCCAGTGAGGACCGTTCCTCCTCTTCCTCACTTGGGGTCTGATGCCTTCCCTCCCCTGAGTGGTTAGAGTTAGCATCTTCCTCTTTTTCTTCCCCCTCTGGAGCTTCCTCTGTCTCTACCTCTTGGGCCTCAGCCCATGCTGTCAGGGATTTAATCAGGATTTCCTTCCTGAGATTAGTGGTTGCAGGCAACCCCCTCTCAATACACAACCCCCTAAGCTGGACTACTGTCAGTGTGGGTAGGCTAGCCAGATCAAGCTCCATGGTTCCCTAGTTTTGTGTCAACAAAAACTTTTTGCAAAAATTGGAAACAAGAATTTAGAAAAATTACAAAAATTCAATAATTGAAATTAATCCAAATTAATTTTTAAAAAAAATTTTTAAATTAAAAATTAAAAACAATTTTTGCACTAGGACAATTTAAAGGATTTTTAATTTGTTTTATCTAAAACTGTAACGTGATATTGAACACAAGTACAGGATCCCGTCGCTGCTTCCAATTATGTTGGAAAATGGGTTATTGGTAGGGCAGGTAGGTACCTACACCTAGCAACAAGCCACAAACCTCCACAAAAGTACAGTTAGGTCTCAGTAAATTAATCCCAGCTCTACCCTTGGTAGCTTGGCATCGAGCGTCAAGGCTTAACTTAGGAGACAAAGCGTAAAGCATTCAAATATCACAAAACAGTAATTAAATAAAACACAGGAAACAGTTTAAAAATCCAAAACCAATTTATAAAAATAGCTTATATTTTTATCTTTAAAATGACACAAAAACGATTAAAATCGGTTCAGGGGAACCGGAGATATGAATTTTTAAAGTATTATTATTTTCTAGCGCTTAGAAACAAAAAGCGCCAATCGGATCATCTGGTTGCACCAGGACCGGGACAAAGTCAAACTTTCAGGCCGACCGCGATGGAGCCCTGCTCGGCTACAGGTCGCGGGAGGCCTCGGTTAAAAAGTTACCTTCTGACTTAGTCTTTATTTTGAAGTTTTTCTTCACCGGGACGAACCTGCCAGTTGGATCCGACCTCCTGGAGCCCTTGTCCGGATACGCGAAGTCGGTTTCCTCGGTGGTGATTTCTACCTTCGGACTTAGTCGTTTTTTCGAGATGAAAATCCTTCGACCGGGGTAAACCTGGATCTTGATCCGACGTCCGTGGAGCCCTTCTCGGATACGATGGCTGGAAGGTCCCGGTCAACTTTTTACGTTCGGACTTAGTCTCTTTTTCGGATGTTTTTCTTGACCGGGACGAACCACGAAGTCAGGCCGGGTCGCGGTTGAGGCAAGCCGGCTAGAATTTCCGCGTCGGGTCGGTCACTTTATGGAGCTTTTTTCTAAAATTTCTCCAATCTTTTCCAAACTTCTGGGGCTTCACCCAGATGTTCTTTTAAGGTTCTTTTGGGGGTCCACAGCTCACCCCAAGGGTCCAGAAGTTCTGTGATGGTCCTTGGGAAGTGCGGACTTCAACTCCCAGAGTGCACCTGGCGCAATCTCCTTTTTGCCCACTGGGCAGTTGTCAGCTGGTCACTTTTTCAGGAGTTGGTGCAGGGGACTCTGGTTAGCAATTTTTCACCTGTAGCAAACAGGGAGTCCCTCCTTGAACCAGTGGAAGCCAGGCAAAGTCCTTCTTGTGGTGAAGCCCAAGTGTGCAGCTGGTGCAGTCTTTCTGAGTGCAGGGTCCAGGTGCAGGCCAGGGGTCCAGCAGGGCAGTCCTTCTTCTCCTTGTAGTTCTTTCTTCTTGAAATTTGGTGGGGATCTGAGGCGTGGGTGCAGGTCTGCCAGTTTTATCCTTGCTCCTGGGTGAAAAGCAGGGGGGCCCTGGTCCTCCAATCAGGGACAGGGTCGTCCCCCTGTGATGACCACTTCCTGGGAAGTGTGGCAAAAATCCATCCCAGAAGGCAACAGTCTCTAAAAATCCAAAATGGATGAATCTGATTTTTGGAGGAGAGATCTGGCTGAGCCCACCCACTGGTGTGGCTAAAAATCATAAACACACCCCTCTCCTGCCCTCTCCTAATCTAATCAAGGGGGCACCTAGCTGTCTGGGGTTGCAGGATGTGGGGGTGTTGCTGGGTGCTCCAGATGTCCTTCTCTGCCTTTGAAGACCAGTTTGGCAGCCCTCCCCCTTCCTGCCTCACCATCTGCTGAGGGGAGATTCTCTCCCCCAAGCACATTCCTTTGTGTGAAGTCAGGCCACTTCACACCTCATTAAAGTAGCCTGGCAGAAGCTGCTGCAGGCTGGCCAATCAGAGCACAGGAGCAAAAACAATGCAGAGCTGAAATTGGCAACTTTTTAGGTAAAGTCTAAACTTTTTACCTGCACTAGTTATATTAAATCCAACAACTGGAAGTTGTGGGATTTATTATAACAATCAATTTGATACCAAATTCTTGGTATGTAACATTTAAGGAGACTTTAAAATTTAAAATAAAGTCTGCCCATTCTAGCCTATGAAGGCCATTTACTTCAATGAGGGAAAAACGAATTTGGCTGTTTTTACCTCACCAGGGCTTATAAATCTATTTTTATAAAGTCCCTGCTTATAGTTACATGGCACCCAGCCCTAGGGGCACATAGGGCACACCTTAGGGGTGACTTATATGTAAAAATAAGGTAGTTTAAGACTTTGGAAGTACCTTTAATTCCAAAGTCGAATTTGCATATAACTTTAATTTAAAAGCAGCCAGCAAGGCAGGCTTGCTTTTAAAATGACACTGGGCACCTCAGCAATGCACCTAGGTGTGCACCACCTATGCTGTGGTCCCTAAACCTACATGCCCTACCATATACTAGGGACTTATAGGTAGGCTAACTTAGCCAATTATAATTAGCCTAATTTGCATATCCATTTTACACAGAGCACAGGCCCTGGGACTGGTTAGCAGTACCCATGGCACCATCAGAGTTAGGAAAACACCAGCATAAAGTGGAAAATGGGGGCAAAAAGTTATGGGGCCTCTGCAATCAGCCCCAGTTTCTCACACATACACCACACATACACTTAATTAATCACCCATTCCCTAAATTGACACTGTTACAAACATACATTAAACATGTAACATTTCTTTCTTAAACTAGAGTAAGTGTTTTTTAACAGTTTATGATTTTATGGTTTTCTTTTATTTTTCTATTTTGAATTTTAAACAAGCTGCAAAAAGCAGAAACTGTGCTTCAACGCAAAAAAAAAAGACATTCAATGCATTAATAATTTGCACCAGTGTAAAGACAGCATGCTCCCCTACACTGAGAATAGCAGTGCGCTTAGAACAAAAAATCCCAACTTTTAAAAACTCTGGAATTACAGTAGGGTCATGTGAAACTCATGCAGTAGCAGAAGATGTTCC
This sequence comes from Pleurodeles waltl, assembly GCF_031143425.1. Classification (NCBI taxonomy): domain Eukaryota; kingdom Metazoa; phylum Chordata; class Amphibia; order Caudata; family Salamandridae; genus Pleurodeles; species Pleurodeles waltl. Next base: position 58,258,962 of record NC_090445.1, on the reverse strand, counting down.
TTGTTAATTATCTTCAGATGACTTTCTTTGTTGCACCTTTTCAAGCCTCTTCATTACAGCTTGTCTCAAATGTGTGGCATGGATGGTGCTTAAGTGCTTGTACAAGCTAGATGTACTGCATGAGTACTTTTTGTCACTCCCACATGAGAGGAATTTTTGGCTCAAAGTGCATGTAACCTTTCGAGCATTTACCTTTTTTTTCAACCTCCGGAATGCTGAAGAACTCTCAGACAATGCTCTCTTTTTTATCTTTGAGGGATCTTTATATTCCTCCAGAATGTTGAATGTTATCCTGTTCTTCCTCTACATGCTCTGGTGCAGATGCCATATTGAAAAAGAAGAAAGCACCATAAAAACACCAAAAACAAATTTAAGATGGGGCTCCCTAAAACAAGATGTGAAAATTCACAGCCACACCCAAAATGATAGGGAAAAGAGGTGGGACCTTCCTCTATTTATGATAGAAAGGTGTTCCACCTATCAGATCCATTTGTTTGTGTGTCACATGGGATGCGCGAACCCAGCGCGGTTACATCACACATGGGTCGCGACTTGGTAAATATTATTAAAACAGCCTAAAAATATTTGTTCTCTCTATGTATAGTATTTTATTTTTACTGTTAGTCACTTTTAAAGGAACGAGGTTTACTATCAATGTATTTTTTAATATTGTAAAAAAAAAAAAAAAAAGCCGGAGTCAACTACCCAGCTCAATTCCTTCATGACTCTCCAAAATCTACTAAAACGATCATAAAAATACTTTTAATTTGTTATTACACCATTTTCTTTACCTTATTACTAAACCTCTTACAAAAAAGTAAACCTTTGAACTCTCTGTATATGTATTTTCCTACTACAGAAAATGTGCCGGACGTGTACCCTGCATAAAGGGTTGCGACGGGTTTGTGACTCCTAAAAACATACATTTAACTACAATATCAGTATATAATGCTCAGAATCGGAGCTGTAAGTGGCCTCGGTCCTGCCAGTGCTCACTACCAGCAATTCGTAAAAGGAGATGCTCAAATAACTCATTCTCAGGCTCTCCATTTTTGCCCTCACACTGAGGGAGAAAATAAAATCTTAAATCAGCAGTAGTACCACCCTCTGCTGCCTTAAATATAATTTCAAAGACGCTCATTATAGTGACTTCAGTCTCATTTCATTACTGAAGCATTTTCAATATTTTATAGAACAAAACCACCTTACTTATTTATTACACACTACTAACAAGCACTGATAAAGCCAATAGCCCTGGCTTGTTCTGTGTCTAATTATGCTTGATGTTTTATATATATATATGGATAAAATCATAGAAAAATAACAGAAAATAAAACAGTCAGTTGGCACACTATGCTAGAAAACAATTTCAGTGAAAAAAACAAGGTTACAGAGACGTTATAGTTAGGAAAATAGAGTAAAAAAAAAACTTAGAAATTGAGCCAAATGAAAGCGTCCCTGTAACCTTTGCTTTTTATCAGTGAATATATATATATATATATATATATATATATAAATTTAAATACACGCAGCATATATATTAATAGTGTTGTGTAGTCATTTTAGTTATAGCTCCATGCACGTTATTCTAACACACTAGGCCGCTGTGCACCTTAACCTAGATACATTTTATTCAGCTTCATCTTATTGTTGTTACAATAACCATTTTTACGGTCTTGTTTTATTTTCCATTTATCTAACTGTTTTTGCCTTTGCCTAGGCCAGTGCTCAAACAAGACATTCTTGATCACTCTGTGCTTCTTCCAAGGCTACAGCTGGGTACATTGCCGGTGAACGTGGTAGAAGTTTAGTTTCTAACATTCGTAGAAAACACACATCCCTACGTAGGGACATTTTCTCAGAACATCAGCTGTGTTATTATAAAAGCACTTCCTTGTCCCTTACACGTTAGAGGGAGATTCCAGCCAGTGAACTACGACTGTATGCAGATTGCTGAATGCTTTGCTACAGATGCTAACACAGACCGAAGGCCTTTGCTCAGGTATGGGGGTTGATGTCTTCCCAGGGGAACCTGAAGGGCAGAATTAGAGCTTAATATGCTGTGCTCTATCATAGCCTAGGTAGGAATTAGTCCATTGATTATAGTGACAATATGATAGTGTTGTTTTTATGCTTCACTCTTCTCGTCACCATTTTAATACTGTCATGCTCTGTCGTCCTGGTTATTGCAGTTCACACTGTGCTATCTAAGATGCAGTTGTTTTAATAAGTTCATTATTGAAACATATACTGCCTCGCTTTGTCATTTATATATGAGACCGCATTGTTATTGAGAGAAACAGATGAGACCTGAGTGACCACGACTTCCCTGAGAAGCCAAGTATGTTATGCGCTCGGCTGCCCAGTCATCCCTATCCTTGGGTAGAGATTAGGCACTGCTAGTTAGCCAGAGCAAAACCCGGTTTGGAGCGACAGGTGTCACCTGCAGTGGATTAGACTTAGGTGGTCATTCTGACCCTGGCGGTCTTTGACCGCCAGGGCGGAGGACCGCGGGAGCACCGCCGACAGGCCGGCGGTGCTCCAATGGGGATTCCGACCGCGGCGGTAAAGCCGCGGTCGGACCGGCACCACTGGCGGGGTCCCGCCAGTGTACCGCCGCCCCATTGAATCCTCCGCGGCGGCGCAGCTTGCTGCACCGCCGCGGGGATTCCGACCCCCCCTACCGCCATCCAGATCCCGGCGGTCGGACCGCCGGGATCCGGATGGCGGTAGGGGGGGTCGCGGGGCCCCTGGGGGCCCCTGCAGTGCCCATGCCACTGGCATGGGCATTGCAGGGGCCCCCGTAAGAGGGCCCCTACATGTATTTCACTGTCTGCTGCGCAGACAGTGAAATACGCGACGGGTGCAACTGCACCCGTCGCACAGCTTCCACTCCGCCGGCTCGATTCCGAGCCGGCTTCATCGTGGAAGCCTCTTTCCCGCTGGGCTGGCTGGCGGTCTGAAGGCGACCGCCCGCCAGCCCAGCGGGAAAGTCAGAATTACCGCCGCGGTCTTTCGACCGCGGAACGGTAACCTGACGGCGGGACTTTGGCGGGCGGCCTCCGCCGCCCGCCAAGGTCAGAATGAGGGCCATAGTCTCCCACACCGCTGGCAAATCTGCCGCTCAAAATCCAGTAGTCTCATTAGAATAATGAGAGCCTATGCGACAGTGCAATACAGTCAATATGCTTCATGTAACAGGGGATTTGGTGCCTACTACATTTTGAGTAATTACTCTCCCCTCCTAGAATGTGTATAAAAGCATCTTACGGAAAATACGAAAGTCTGGCTAAAATCTTTACACTACTCCACTAATGTACATATGATCACAGTGTCTCATGAGTAGTTCAATAAGTCACCCCATTTGCACAGTCTCCAAATTAATGTCAGGCAGTTGTAAGAGGTACATTTATTATAGCGACATTGTTAAATGTGCCAGAAAAATTAGTCCTTTTGAGCCTAAGAAAGCTACTAGGGGGATGTGTTAAGGTTGATCTTGAACCCTCACTGTGTTATTCAGTATTCTGAGGCAGAGAAATGAAGAGAAGTTATATGGTTAGCTTAATGTGGTTTAAATAGGGATGTGTTAGGAGGAAGACGCGGTTAAAGTAGGAGCAACATACAGATCACTACACTGAACACTGCTCGCATAGGTCATAGTAGAGTGACACTCCTCTGTAACCACACATACAGTTCTGCCTGTAAAATAATTAATAAATATATACAAATGCCAAACACAAAAGGAAATTCACAGGGGGTGATGGGAGGTTTTGGTGATGAAGCATGCAACACTGTTTTTAATGAGGATCTATCTTGCTTCACAAGTTTTTGATGTATGGTAATTTGAATTAAGCAACCACCAACAGTGAAGTCTATGGCTTAAATTATTAAAACACTAGTTGCATTTGTAAATGTGTGATGTCCATTTTGGAATGATGATTGTTAAACTATTTATACAACAAACATTGTTTTTCAAAATACAATTATTCTGTAAACATTCTTAACATTTGCAAAAAAGAAAAGGTTTTAAATGCACACAAAAACAGTAACATGCTGATCTCATATATAGTCTTACTGGATTACTTATATGAAGACAGGTAGGTAATTACAAGAGGTGCAGCATTCTGTGTGGGTCCAAATATTCTTTCTTACCCACTTTACCCTGCAAATGTCATATGTAGAAAAAATCTATAGATTTTACTTTCACTTATGTGAAGTAAAATTCTGAAAACTGTATTGGTTCAATATATTCCTATCACCTAGCATTTGTAAACCTCTCATTTTAAAAACGGTAAGCCACTGACGTGTTGGTGCCTATTATGTCCAATAGAAGCAAATTAAAACTTTGACTATTTGAAATCAAAGTACTATCAATTTTTACATTAAATTTTGACTTTAAAAGGTTGCTGGTTTTGTTTGTTAGACCTGTCTGCCTTAGGGTGGTCTTAACCCTAACTTTTTGCCTACTCCACTCTGGTGCTATAAATGCTTGTTATCAGCTTGTTATCACTTCCTAAAGCATTGTACAATTGGGGTATTCCTGATTGGCATAATTATTAACTTCTAAGTCCCTAGTAAAGTGGAATACTATTTTCCTGAGTCATGTAAATTAAATGTTACCAGTGGCCTGCAGCACTTATTGTGCCACCCACTTAAGTAGCCCCCTAAAATGTATCCCAGGCCTGGCATTGTCACCAGTGGGCAGTGCAAAACATGCTGATTCAACTTTGCAAACTAACCCGTTTGTCAAATTTTAATGCCTATAGGTAACCCTTAGGGTGGGCTCTAAACAGCCCATAGGGCAGGGTGCATTGTATTTGAAAAGTTGGACATGTACTTTACATGTTCTGGTAGTGAAAAACTCACAAATTTGTTTTTCACTACTGCAAGGCCTACCTCTGCCATAAGATAACATCGGGTTACCTTATTAGATTTAAAGAATGTGGTAAATATTGCTTAGTAACAGTTAGAAATATCATGTTTGGTGTCTAAAGAATTTTAATATAAAATCCTCTTGAATGATAAAGTCAGATTTTAAGTCACAATTCAGAAAATGCCACTTTTAGAAAGTTGCCATTTTCTTGTTCTAACCATTTGGTACCTTCGGCCTTTTTCCTGGGTCACATGACTAGGTGTGAGTGGCAGTTGGTCCTTGTGTTTTCGTCCCAGCAACCATACAATAGGGGTCTTGGTGTTGACAGGGTGGGCCATCTTAGCAGGACGGGGGGAGTGAAGCTGTGCACAGCCCCACTTACACTTTAAAGACACTGCTCTGCACACACACAAAGAATTTCACAATAGCCTTTTGTGACTTCAGGCAGCCTGGGACCAGGGCAGGAAGGCAGGACATTCCAGACACCTCTTTGGAGAGAGAGGCTCAAGAAGTTTTCTTCACTTCAAAGATGGGACAAGGTATACAAAAATAGGATCCTTAGACTCATTCTTCACTACACTGCTGTACCTATAGATACTAGAGAAGAAAAAATACCCTAAAGCCAGAGAACTGCCTGCTGTCTGAGAAGGAAGACAGGACATCCTCAGTTAATTCCAGACTCCCTGAAGTAACTCCAAGGGTAAGCTGACTGATTTCCTGTTCAGAGCTACAGGAACAGAACAAGCTCCGGAGGCCTCCCTTTAACTTGCCAGTTGCTTGCTGCACTGGACCTGCAACTGGATCTGCCTGAGCCCTGTTGGCCTCTGCAAGAGTGAAGGCCTTATACCCAAGAGGTGCTTCCCCAAGCCCTGTGCCCTTGGTTTGCATCAAAGCACACTCCTCTGACTACTTAGGAGAAATCCTAAAGTTATGGTTGCTTCGCAAAAAGGCCAGTTTGTGCCAAGCTCTTGCTGCCCACACCAGCCACCATCGCAAAGTTCTGGTGAACCTTACTTTGCGCTAGTGCAACCACCTGTGACGATCAGCAGAGCGAGCTCTGCATTTTGTGCTACAGCATCAACAGCATGTGATGACCACCAATGTGACGCTCCAGCATTGACCGTCCATGACGGCTGACTGAATTTGTGCAGTACAGCAACAATTGTCTGTGATGCCTGGCCTGCTCTTCACACTACAGCAAGGACATCCGCACTGCTTGCCTCGTCCTCTACCGCAAACTTGGCTCTTCAGACCGGACTTTGAGAAGGTAACTTTTTCTGCAGGAATAGCTTGGACCCTGCATCTAGTTTGCACTTCATCGCACTTGTGACTTTTGGTTGGCCTAGCGCAACAAGATGACTTAGAGTGCTTTTAGGCACTATACTTACTTAAATCTTTAACATTGTATAGCTCTAGTTCTACTGGTTGGATTTTTGTCACTTTGATTTCAAATTAATTATTAAATTCTACTCTATTGTTCTAAATTGGTGTGGGTTTCTTTGTGTTGTAGTTTTACTTTATTTGAGTTTGTGTGCTGCATACATACTTAACTGAGTGCCTCGAAATTAAGCCTGACTGCTTTTGTGCACAGGCTACCAGGGGGTTGAGCACAGGGTAGTTTAGTACTTTTTGTGCTTGACCCTGGCAAGTATTGTGGTTGTGGCTTGAGAAGGGCTCACACCCCCTTCAGCCAACAACCGAATTCCTCACATGTCCATTTGTCTATCAGATAAAGGACCCAGTTACACAATAGGGGTACCATTATTATTTTGAGAAAACTGGCAACACATAATGACTAATGAAGTAGGTTTAAGACTGTATGTGTCAGTAAATATGTTTCTTTCTGCTGTCACTATACTTGTGAGACAAGTTGCAGACTTTTTGACAACATCTGTTTATTCATAAGACATTCATTGTTTTAGGTCTGAATTTGTATGAGTTTTGGAATGCATGCTGTAAGGTACTGGTACCCTCTTTTAACATACAATCTAACAAAGTAAGCAAAGAGAGAAACTGGATAACATTTGTAATAAAAAACTATATTTGAGTTTTTTCAATTTAACAAAAAATAAAAGATTAGAAGTGTACTTATTTTCAGAAAGTACATGAAAGCTTAAGTTTACAAATTTTATGTGATGTATAATATAAATAACATTGTAAACATCAAGCAAAATATAAAAATATTGAACTTCCAATAGTTATGAATTTTTAAAGAGAAAAATAGAGCCAAAAAGAACAAAGCAGCAACCACAGAAATCTTGTTGCATGGGACTGGGTCAAAGTTGAAAGTTAGGGCCAACCGCATTGGAACTCTGTCCGGTCACTGTCAGTGCTTACCGTCTGACTTGGAAGAGTTTTAAGGAAAAATATTATGAGAAGGTGAAGTTCAGAGGGTCAGGCTGAAAGTGGTATCCAAGGAAGAATCGTTTACAGGGAGTCGCTGGACAAAGTTATGGTGAAGTTTTCTATGTTCAGACATTGTAACTTTTTGGGAAGTTGAAAATGTCCAGCTGGATGAAGCTGCAGTCTATAGCCAATGAAGGTTCCATGAGGCAGGATACCCCTTTGATAAAGGACTGCTGAACAGGATTTGCTGCTGTTAAATGTAGTGGGAGTTACAACAAAGTAAGGCTGACAGATGATGTGCCTTTTGGTGGGTTGGTCCCGGTCTTACCTTCGGCTACAAAATGCTCTGAGAACAAACTTTCAACTCCCCAAGATTTGGATTTCAGCTATCTGGTCACCTTTAACACCACCACTAAAAAGATCCTGGACTGGAGGGGCACCACTTTGCGTGGGTTGGAGGATTCACTCAGGCTGGGTTTAGGAGTGGGAGTAGGATCAAGATGGTCATATTTCTCTGTGGCTTTGAACAAGAGACCAGCAAAATAGTCTTGGAGTCACTATGGTAATCCTGGATTCAGGTGGAGATGCAGGGCTCTGAGAGTTCAAGGCATGCAGACAGCAAAGCAGTCCTTCCAGGAGCACCAAACCAATCATGTGGAGTATACAGCAGACTACAGCAGCAGTCCTCTGAGAGCTCTTCCTGCAGGTCTAGAATGTGAACAGAAGAGTGGGTCTGCAGGCCCTATTGTCATACCAGGTGTATTTTTGATGTGGGAGAAACTTCTAGATGTTTCACTTTGAATAGCTTAGAATTTCGAGACTGCCCCTGCCCTGGGTCAAACTGACTGCATAGACATGCAGTGGTAACAAGCCCTATGTGCAAAGGAAGAACAGCCTTTTCAGTTGCAGTTGAGACTGTGCCCAGCTCTGCTCCCTCCCCACACTGCCAGCAGCAGGCCCATTCAGGCACACCTAATCCCTTTATTGTGTGACTGCTGGGAGGAATTTACAAAGTCCTAACTACAAACTACACTCAGTCAGTCATGTGACCTAGGGACCGCTACAGGCACCAAATAGCAGAGGACAAAATAATTCTAAACTTCTAAAAGTGGAATTTTCTAAATTCCAATTTTAATTCTGGCTTAATTACAATTTCATTGATACCAAACATAAAATGCCTATCTGTCCCCACCAAAAGTTAGCACCAATTAACCGTAAAACTCAACTCAGTATTATCCTATGGGACAGGCGGGCCCCACAGCAGTGAAAAATGAACTTTGGGGTTTTTTACTAAGAGGACATTTAAAACCTAAAATACATGTCCGGCCTTTTGTTCCAACCCTATGGGCTATCTAGGGCCTACCTTAAGGGTGACTTATATGTAATAAAGGAGCGTTTAAAGCAAGGGGGTTATATTGCCAAGCCAAATTGGCAGTTTCAAACTACATTCAGGCTGCTATGGCAGGATTAGGACATGCTTTAAGGGGCTACTTAAGTGGGTAGCACAATTAGTGCTGTGGGTCACTAGTAGCATTTAATTCAAAGGTAAAGGGTTTATGGTATACCATTTTACAAGGGACTGATAAGTAAATTTAGTATGTGAAAAAATGTGCAAACCAATTTTACCATGTTTATCGGAGTGCTTTAGCAGTGGTTAGTAGTTCTAAGGGAAACAAAAACAAATTTCAGAAAACAGGCAAAAGGTTTGGGGGAAGACCACCCTTAAGCTGATGGGTGTAACACATTCCATTTTTAAAGTCTCAGTGTGAGTGTGCTCTAACACCTAAAACATGTCAAAATTGGCTACACTCCTTAATGGCATATTTGGCTTACCTATAATTCCCTTTCATATGGTACAAAAGTGAACCCTGGGCCTGTAAGTTAAATGTCAGTAGAGGATTGCAACATATACTGTGCCACCACTAATTGTCAAAGAAAAGCATATCGTCTGGCCTTCCTCTGCAGTCTAGGTGTGCAGTTTTGAAACTGATGTTTCACCGTGTCAAAATGCCCCTTTTGCCAGGCTTAAACCTTCTTCTTAATATTTATAAGTCACCCCTAAATTAGACTCTACATTGCCATAGGGCAGGGTGCATCGGATTTAAAGGTAGTATTTGGGTACTGATATTTTATATGTCCTGGCAGTACCAAAATCTCCAAAGTCGTTGTTCACTGTATGGAAGCTGGCCGTCCCTTAGGAAGACAGTGGCTTACATTATAACACCTTATAATGCTTAACTTTGGGAGTAGCTTGAAAAATGATTCAATGACTCATTTTCACAGTAATTTAAAATCCAGCTTAATGATTAAGTCAGACTTTATGTCACTGTTTTCAAATTTACACTTTGGAACTTTTTATTTTTCCTGTGTCAGCCAAAAGTGACTTTTGTACCAGTTTTCAGTGTTACCTGACTGTTGGTTCCTCTCCTGTCGTGAATATGTATTGCTCTGACAGTGGACAAAGGGCTTGGGTACGAGGAGATGGCTTTCCCCCTAACAGGATATCCATAACTTACTTAAAAGGAGACCTACACTCACAGATCACACCTGGGCCTGCCCTTGCACTGTTCTGTAAGCCACTCTGGCACCAATGCCATTGAAAGAAGGGCTACCCCCAGAACAGGTTTGGATTCCAGAAGGGCAAGCCTAAACTTGTATCCAACAAAGTTCAATCAAAATCACTCACCTTTGAGTGGTCCTACTGAAGTTCCAGAGGTCTTGGAAGTTCAAAACATTTTCAAAATGTTCTGGAGCAGTTCCCCTTAGTTACTTTTGATGCTCCAAGGATCTCAGGAGCAGTGCTTAGGTTCCAGAACATACTCTAGCTGAGGCCACCTCAAGGTCCAGTCTAGGCCCAGTTGTTTAATTTACTTGCCAGTGGACACTCCCTAGCTAATGGACAGAAGGTTCACAAGGGAAAACCTTTCCACCTTTGCAGCACATCCTATTTGCCTCACTGCAAATTATTCTACAGTGCACCATTCTTAATAAAATTCAGCAAGGCTGAATCCTTCTGCACCCATTCCTTATCTCAAAGAGTGCTGAGAACATTTGAACTATGCAGACTCATCGGCAGTACCACTGATACAGTTTTTAACTATGTAGGAAGGCGTCCACAATACCTTAGTGCAATGCTTGCCGATTGATAATACAGTAATTCGTTTTTAATAACCGATTTGTCAGTCTTTTTTATCAGACTACTCTGATGAGTGAAACTTGTCTTTGGCTATGTCTTTAGATACCAAAGAATGCACTGAGACAACTCACACATCTGATCTGCCTGTCTCACTAAAGTGAAATCATGTTTCAGTATCACATGTTCATAGCCAGAGACAGATTTGATATAATCCTCATAAATACACAAGTATGCCTTTTTACATAATCTGATTTTTATCACCCTAACAATTTAATAGGGAAGATACTTATTCATTATGTTATAGTAACATATTTGTAGCGCTCTCTGCTTCACAACAAAAGGTGTATTGGCGCTGTAGGTGAAAGAAACATACTTTGCCAGAGGGTTAGGGCTGCTGAAAGAGCTAAGTTTTAAATGTAAGTTTCTTTCCAAATAAAGCAGGGGTGAAAATAGGCATCATCTCTACGGGTTACTAACATTTGACTTATTGGAACGAAAATGAACGGCCATCTAATCTACTTCTTTGGAGGAAGCAAGGAAACGATGAAGCGAGCACAGGTGCACAGGAGCGGGTGTGCAGAGGGTGCGCAGGCAGGTGTACGGCTCCATTTGGAGTTGCTTTTTGGAGTTGCCCAGAGGGCCATTGAGTCTGTGCTGTGTGCCTCGCAGAGACTGAGGTGCGGAGACTGAGGTCGAGATCGCTGAGTCTCTATCCCGATTGTGCCATATATACTGCCCCCATGATCCAGCCCCTTCTATCCCATTGTCCTGCTGGCCGCTGACTTCTGCCACTAGAGGAGGTGGGCCAGAGCTCATCTCAGCCGGCCTGTCCGCACCCGAAAGCTGCCGGAGCCGGTGGGGCTGCAACAGCTGCAGCGCGCTGAGAGCAGGAGAAGGGCAGAGAAAGCGCGAGAGGGGAGTCAGTGTCAGCTTCTTGTTACATTCATCCGGCGATATGCTGTTGTCTGCTCTCCAATGCCTTTTTGATGAGCCGAGGCCGCCAGTTGCTGCGGATGTGGCCCAGTTTAGGTCCTGTGGCTTGCCTCACTTCCTGATTACCTAATGGTGCACTATTGCCAGTTTTTTCATCTCGACTTTGAAGTGAGTGTTGAACATTGAAGTATTTAAGTAGTTGGCATGAATGTGATTATTGGCATTTCAGCAGATCCACTGAATGTGAACATTGCACTTCACGAATACTGCGAGAACTGGCTACTAAAGACAAAACCTTGAGTGGGATATTGAATACTGTGACCTGAATATTGAATACTGATTGCTGAGTATTGAACGTTGGACTCTGAGCTTTGAGCATAGAACAATGAACACCTCGTCTCATTAAATGCCTCAATATTTGCCCTTTTTAGTTGCCTAAAGCATCATTAATGGATGACCCTGGTTATGACTTGGATTATGCGCTACATGGGGGTAAAAGTATTGTAGACTACCTAAAACCAGAAAGTGTCTAAGACACTTTGTGACCACTAGAAACATCACTGATAAAAGCGCATCTGAATATTGCTGATTTTTTTAAATTTTCTGAAAATACAGAGGGCCATATTTATACTTTTTGGCGCAAAACTGCGATAACGCAGTTTTGCGTCAAAAAAGTTAACGCCGGCTAACGCCATTCTGAAGCACCATGCGGGCGCCGTATTTATTCAATGACGTTAGCCGGCGTTAGCCGGCGCTGCGGAGTGGTGTGCGCCAAAAAAAATGGCACACACCAGGCAGCGCCAGCGTAGGGGAAAATGGAGTTTGGTCGTCAAAAAATGGGGCAAGTCAGGCTGAGGCAAAATTATCGCCTCAACCCGATTTGCGCCATTTTTTTTTGCCGCCCAGACGCCATAAACATGACTCCTGTCTTAGCAAAGACAGGAGTCATGCCCCCTTGCCCAATGGCCATGCCCAGGGGACTTATGTCCTCTGGGCATGGTCATTGGGCATAGTGGCATATAGGGGGGCACAAATCAGGCCCCCCTATGCCACAAAAAAAAAAATAAATACTTACCTGAACTTACCTTAATGTCCCTGGGGTGGGTCCCTCCATCCTTGGGCGTCCTCCTGGGGTGGGCAAGGGTGGCAGGGGGGGTGTCCCTGGGGGCAGGGGAGGGCACCTCTGGGCTCCTTTCGAGCCCACAGGTCCCTTAACGCCTGCCCTGAGCAGGCGTTAAAAAATGACGCTAAATCGGCTTAACGTCATTTTTTAAGGCCCGCCCACTCCCGCGCGTCATTTTTGCACGGGAGTGTAAATAAGGCGCACTTGCCTTAGAGTCATTTTTTAGACGGGAACGCCTACCTTGCATATAATTAACGCAAGGTAGGTGTCCACGCTAAAAAATGACGCTAACTCCAAGATCTTTGGCGCTAGACGGGTCTAACGCCAAAGTATAAATATGGAGTTAGCTTTGCGTCGGATTTGCGTAAAAAAACCAACGCAAATCCGGCGCAAACCGAGTATAAATATGCCCCAGAGTACTTTTGAACATTTTTCTAGTACAGCACAGCGCAGCATTTAGAGATGTTACCCTGCAAGTTTGTGAGGTGAGGTGACCCTTTCGCCAACTGTATTGCCAACCCTATTGGCAAGCCTGTATGTTTGCGCCTACTATTGCCCACCATCATCAAGTTATGCCAATAATCTAAATATCCCACAAGCGTCTGAGAATGAGATCGGGCAGAACAAGAGGCAAGGCCCCAATCTGCAATAAGAGGAAAAGGGATCGGGCATTAAATGAAGTGGCATCAAAAAGAAGGGCAAACAGTGCAGCCCGGACTCCAGGTTACTTAGCGCAACCAGTAGAAATAGCATTACCAGCAGGAGCTCACCATTACATAATAACAGTTTAGATACAGAGAATGTAATAGGTGTGGGTCAGGATGAAGCTGATAATTCTCAGAACAAACCTAAGAATAAGGAGGAGGTGGAAAAGATATCACATCAACAATCTGAGTGTCATAAGAAAACAGACTCCTCTCTCTCCAACAAATGTGGCCACAAAAAAATCAACTTTTGTATAGTAAGTCCACTGTAGCTGGCCCCTTGGAGGTGAATCAAGAGGCAGAATCAACATAGGGCGGGGGGCATATTAACATCAGTACCAGGAGGACAGGAAGCCATTGAGCCATGGACTGCCATGACAGAAAATCGCACACAGCAGCACAATCTATATAATCCGTACAACCGATATAAATTAGACGTCGACTTGGATGTCAGTGGTGAAAACAATAATTTGTTAAAGAGTCTGAGGACTAAGCTTTATACCTTTCTTGCTTTTAAAGCGAGCAATAATGTGCCAGATCTGGTCCACGCAAGACTGCCAGACAAGGTAGGGGGCCTGGTGCAGGGGATGTAGCCCAGTCAGAAAAAGGCGACTGGGAAACTCCAGCAGGAGATCAAATAACTTATTCTACAAAAAAGCTAGATTACCCACATACGGACCAGCAAATAGCTTGACCAACATGTGGGTTGCAATCTTGAAAACAATGCAAGAGATGGTAACAGCTACAAGGCACCACTCAAATAAAATGGATATTAAGGTGGATTCGCTAAATACTCTGGCTGTGTTCATCTCCAGAATCAATAGCAAACTTGAAAACTTAAACTCCTTGATAACAAGGGTCTAAACAAATCAGCTCAATGACTTCACTATCTGTTCATGTAAGGAGGTAGTGGACAGATTGATTTAACTGCCAGCAAATCCTGGAAGGAATTCTGAGGGAGGTTCAAATCACCCCCGCAAGGGAGGGCACACAGGCCAATTTTCCATCAGTAATTCCATCAGCAGCGCCATCCTTGGGGCAAACAGAGTGTAGTCATCACACTGGACAAAGAGGTTTGGGTAGAACAATAAATTCCACAGAGGAAATGGATACAAGGATAGTTTTAAAAGAAAAGCAAGAGAGGGCCACTGGTGTACATGAGGCTCCAGCTGTCCTACCAAGTTTGACAGAAATAGAAATGCACTCTCCTCTGCTCGAGAATAGAGAGCAGAAGTGTTAGAAATGGGGTTTCTGGTTGGCTAGGGTATGCACCTAAGCTAAGCGGAACCCACCCACTCTAGTCAGGGCAAGGGAGTTACACGTCCAAGATAACCCCTGCTAACCCCCTTGGTAGCTTGTCACAAGCAGTCAGGCTTATCCCAGAGGCAATGTGTAAAGCATTTGCACAACACACACAAGACATGTGACCCACTTTCCCCACCACAAAGGAAACACAACACCAAGTTATATAAAAATAAAGGGCCGTATTTATACTTTTTTTAGCGCCACATTTGCGCCGCTTTTTGATGCAAAACGGCGCAAACCTACAAAATACAATGGTATTTTGCAAGTTTGCGCCGTTTTTGCGTCAAAAAATTACGCAAATGCGGCGCTAAAAAAAGTATAAATACGGGCCAAAACGTATTTTTCACATCATGAGACCAAACACAACATGATAGTAAGACTCAGCTACCCAAGCAGTTGTCAGAACTCTACACAATAATGTTACTCTGCAGAAATCAGCAGTAGTTACACATAACACACAGGTTACTTATTATTCTGCAACATAAGCAGTAGTCAGGAAAACATTACTATAGAAATGCACTTGTCATGAAAGTATCATAAATGCCCATACCAGGGACATTAGAGAACATTAGGCAAGTCATGAAAACATATCAGCATAGTATGCCCATAAAAAGAACATTAGCAAATATATAGCACATCATAAAAGAACCAGGGTAACATACAATGCAGATAATGCCCATAAAAGAAACATCAGGAAAATACAGGCAAGGCCTGGGCAGCAAACATCCCCGTTTAACTGTCACCAAAAGAACCTGTTTTGAATGATGAAAGGCACCTCAAGTGCCATGATTTGAAGGATGAAAGGCACCTCGAGTGCCATGAAGTAGAAAACGGGGCCCTCAGTGGTCCTCCGTGCCAAACGGGGGCTGCTTTGGTGATTCAGGGGGCGGCATGCACCCCCTCCATCTCTTATATTGCGGCACCTCCATGGGCCCAAGCCCTAACTGGGTGCCCGCAATCTCTGTGGCCCCTCTGTGGGGCAGTAAAGCCAAAACCCCGATAAGGGGCAAAAGGAAGGGTCCCAGCAGTACGGGAGGCCTCTGATGAGGCTTCCACCCACCTGCGGCTCCTAGACCCATGCGGGGGCCTTGGTGGAGCAAGGTGGCCTCCGGTGAGGCCTCCTCCTCGCTCTGACGGCACCTGACGGGGTGCGAGAGCTACAGAGCAGCCCGCCCAGGCCACAGCGGTGAGCCAGCTAAAGTGGATGCTGGCTGGTCCCCCGGGGGCGCTCCTCGGAGCGTTCTTCACCCTGGGGGTACCATTAGGAGCGCAATCACTCCATTCTTCACTTTAAGGTGCCCTGGGGGCACTTCAAGAAGCGCCCTTTCGAAAAGCTTAGATTTCTAAAAACGCTCGGGACTTCTTTCACTTGGCAATGCCGAAAAATGCACTTCCCAAAGCACGAAGTTTCTGAAAATAAGGCAGCCCTCTCCTAGCGCCACGGGGAGGAGTGATCTCAAGCGCTTTAGTAATCAAGAAACAGGGCGCTTTTAAGGCACTTTAGCAATAAAAATGAAGCACTCCTCACACTTACCACTGAAGTCCAAAGGTTGCAGAGGGCAGGCGCCACAGCACCCAGCCTCTGGGGAAACAAGGATGGAGCACAGGGCGGTAGGGACCAGCAGCAGGCCAGCACAAAGGGGTGCAGGAAGTGTCAGTTCCTCTCAGTCACCTAGCAGGTCACAGGTCAGCACAGCAGCAGCAGGCCAAGGTGGTTTCTGGGGAGTCTCTCCAGCAGCATTCTGTGTACAGTTCCAAGTATGTTTCTTGTCCAAAGTGTCTACATGTTGTGTGTAAAAATCCCCGGTACTTATACTCGGTTTTGCAAAGGTTTAACAAAGAGGGGGAGAGGAGTTTCCAACTAGTTACAACTGGTTCTGAGAGTGCCCCCTCTCTCCTCCAGCACAGGCTCAAAACATCAGTTGGGGGTAAATGAGCCCTTTGTGTGAGGCCAGGGCACAGCCTCTAAAGATGCAAGTGTGCCCCACCCCCCTTCTCTCAGCCCATGATGGCCATTCAAAATGTAGACGCACCTCTGTGACACATCCACCCTCTATTTGTATAGGCTGTCTGAAAAGTATGCACAAAGCCCAACTGTCACTCTGCCAAGACCTGGATTGGAGTCAATCTGCAAAACACCAAAGTCATAAGCACAGAGAAATGCTCACTTTCTAGGAGTGGCATTTTGGATAATAAAAAATCCACCTACACCAGTAAACAGCATTTCTCACTACCATTAAAACCATACCACACATGCCTACGCTACCCCTCATAAATCAGACAATACCCCGTAGACATAATGCAGGGCATTTCCAATGCAATCCTATGAGAAGTCAGCACTTACATCAGTGAGAAACCAAATAAGCTGTTTGTCACTACCAGGAAAGGCCTCGCTACTAGGCACATGTCCTGCCTTCTACATACATAGCACCCTGCCCATAAGGTTATATAGAGCTTACCTTAGGGATGACTTACATGTAGTAAAAGGGGAGTTCTGGGCCTAGCAAGTAGATTTAGATGCCAGGTCCCTGTGGCAGCAAACTGTGCATGCAGGCTCTGTGCTAGCAGGCCTGAGACAGGTTTGAAAGGCTACTTCTGTGGGTGGTGCAAGTAGCACTGCAGGCCCACTAGTAGCATATAATTTACAGGCCCTGGGTATAGGGATACCACTGTACTAGGGACTTACAGGTAAATTAAATGTGCCAATTAGGTATAAGCCAAACATACCAACTTTAGAAGGGAGAGCACCTGCACTTTAGCACTGATCAGCAGTGATAAATTGCTCAGAGTCCTAGATCCAACAGCAAGAGGTCAGAAAAAATAGGAGGAAGGAGGCAAAAGGATGAACCTGCAAAAAGGGCCAGGTTCAATAAGGTGCATGCAAGAAAGGGCAGGAAGAATGCCCACCTTAGCCATGTAGGTGCTGCGAAAGCAACTGCGGCAGCAACAGAGGAAGGAAATGAGGAAGACAAGGCGCCAAAGTTACTGCAAAAGTCAGATGGCATTTTTAGGCAACCCATCCCAGCACCTGTGATCAATGTGCTTGTGTCTGAATTTGTGCCCATGACAGCTCAGACCCCACAAGCACCCAGGCCACGGTCACCTGCAAAAGTGTCCCCAGAGACAAGCAGAGGCCCTGTTAGGGGGCAATCGGGCCTCACACCTGGGACTCTAATTGTAGGAAGGGACTGCCCTACAACTCAGGGTAGCCACACAGAATTAAGAGGAGTCCATACCCGAGATCATGGAACAGAAAAACCTTCTGAAGGCATTGAGGTAACAGCTTACTAAGGAGACCGATATCCATACATACTATTACAGGATCACAACCCCAAAAAGAAAACAGATGTACCATGATCTGTTCTGTGAGGGACAAATGGGAGACCTAACTCCGGAGAAGCCAATTAAGGAGTTGTATGTCAGTCTAATGTGAGAGTCCAAATCTTGAGAGAAGAGGAGCCTAGGAAAATATTAAAAGTATATTTGGAGCTGTTTGCCTACAGTTCTATCACATGGAATGACCTATAAGAATTGAATAACAACACAGCAGACCACTTTCACACGGTGGGGACTGAGTATTTGCTCGTGGAACATACGGAGCCTACAGGCAAAAATGGAAGACCTAGCAATTACTCAATTTCTAGGCCCATTTGATATAATAATGATCCAAGAGTTATGGGCGCAAGCGAGTATACCCCTCATTGGTATGAAGAATTTAACAAGCCGGAAGAGAAAAACTGTATTTTTAGAAGAGAAAAGATGGTCTGGATATTTATATTAATATTAATCTCCCCGTTAAGACCTCAGAACTTCACATGGATGAACAGCCCCTCCTGTGGGTCCACCTGGATGACGGGGCAAAGAACATACATGAACCACTCATTCTCATAAATGTATACATCAATCCAAAAATAAAGGCCGTAGCAGCAGATAATCTTGCTGCACACTTGCTTCATTTAAATAATTCAATCTGCCCAGCATATTGGCTAGTCTCAGGTGATTTCAATCTTAACATATTCCATTGCCTGAGTGAGGAGCACAAGAAATAGCTAGATCTGTGCCAAGTCAAAGCATGCCACCTTATGTTAGGAAAGATAAGATCGGACAGAAGTTAATGAAGACGTGAGCTATCTGGCCTGTTCTTCCTGAACGGTCGGAATCCAGCTGATATTCCACCAGCATGGACAAGAGCCTCAGGCAAATCGGTCTTGTATCTGAACTATACGCTGGTTATCTTTCCATTGTAATATATAAATGTCTATCTTGTACTTCTTTGGATCTCATGGACTTGCATCCATTTATCACTGGCTGATCTGAGGGATCTAATGGGTTGATTCAGAAGAGCTTTATGCTTTAAAAAGACAGGTCCTGTATTATAAAATTCTCTGTACATGATTCACATACCTTTGAACATGGGCCGCTTTGGAATGGGATGCCAATGTAGGTCCTTGAGGCAGGAAGTGACATATAGACCATTTGTGAAATGATGAGAGTCTGCATAGTGGATTTGCAAGCATGGTTGGATGAAACTGGAACCATTTTCCCAAGCATTTTAAGAATCACAAAGCAGGATTCGGCAATGTGATTAAACACAATATTAGAGGAGATGTTTCACTTGAAAACAGTTCAAAGGTTTTTGCCCGAGGTCGTGGGAGAAGGGGTAGTACCATGTTCTGAGGGTCACCAAGCACTAGACCAGGCAGAAAGATGGCAGGCAAAGAAGAGCACTTCCGTTTTGTTAGACAGATGGTTAAGTTTGAGACAGATGGTCTTCATCTCGGAAGCAACTGCAGACAACCAAGAACATTACTACAAATTTCAGTAAAATAAGTAAAAAGTACAAAGCAAATATTAACACAAAGTAAAACACACACACACATTTTCCACAAGGGAAGTATACTTTTCCAAGATATAAATACCTTGTTTGAATAAATATTGATTTTCATTCTGACACCCAGAGGGGGCATGACTCTGCTGTGCAGGTTCACCCTTAGCTCCAGCATTCCCTTAAACAAGTCTTTAAACCGGAAATTTGAAATCACCGTTTGCCTACACAATACTCCTTCCTTTGCATGACAGCAACACATTCCTCAGGTATTTTTTAAGCAGCAAAGCCAAGCAACAGCAATAACCTGGACATGGGTGAGTTTAAAGTAAAATGGCAGACCATCTACAGGAGCAGAGTGAAACAAAGTACGGGTGAGAGTAACTCCCATAATGAGCCATATCGTGATTATGCAGAATTACTGCAAACCAATGCTAAAAACTGCGTAATCACGAAAGTTGAGTAATCTGGCAATGATACTGTAGGCGGCTGACCTGGCTTATAGTGGGTACCTTGGGGTACTTACACCTTGTGCCAGGTCCATTTATCCCTTATTAGTAGATTAGAGGTGTTCTAGCAGCTTAGGCTGATAGAGGTAGCTATAGCAGAGCAGCTTAGGCTGAACTAGGAGACATGTAAAGCCCCTACTATACCACTTATATCACTTAGCACTATATCATAAGAAACACAATACTCAGAGTTACTAAAAATAAAGGTACTTTATTTTAGTGACAATATGCCAAAAGTATCTCAGAGGATATACTCCCTTAGGAGGTAAGTAATATACACAAAATATACACACAAACCAAAATCAGGTAAGTAAACAGTTATAAAAGTAGTGCAAACACTGTAGAACACAATAGAATGCAAAAGGAGACAATACGTCTAGGGGCAACACAAACCATATACTTCAAAAGTGGAATGCGAACCACAAATGGACCCCAGGCCTAGTGTAGTGTGTAGACGGTCGCTGGAAATGTAATAAAGCACTAAGGGTGTCCAAGATACCCCGTCCCAAGACCCTGAAAAGTAGGAGTAAATTTACCCTACTACCCCAGAAAGACAGTAAAGTCGAGATAGGGGATTCTGCAAAGACAACAACTGGCTGCAAGGCACTGAAGACGGATTCCTGGACCTGAGGACCTGTAAAGGAAGGGGACCAAGTCCAAGAGTCACACAAGTGTCCGGGGGGGCAGGAGCGCACTAAACCCCGGATGAAGGTGCAAAAGGGCTGCCTCCGGGTGGAAGAAGCCAAAGATTCTGCAACAACGGAAGGTACCAGGAACTTCTCCTTTGGTCAGAAGATGTCCCACGGTGTGCTATAGGATGCAGAGTTATTTCCACGCAGAAAGACCACAAACAAGCCTTGCTGGCTGCAAGAGTCGCATTTGAAGGTTTTGGGTGCTGCCAGGGCCCAGGAAGGACCAGAAGGCTCCCCTTTGGAGGAGGAGACAGAGGGTGCGCTTGGCAACACAGGGAGCCCACGCAGAAGCAGGCAGCAACTGCAGAAGCACCTGAGCAGGCGTTAAGAAGATCTGAGCACGGCGGTCGTCTCAGCACAACAAAAGTGAGTCCCACGAAGTCGGAGTCCAACTCAGCGAGTTGGGCAATGCAGAGCGGAGTGCTGGGGACCTGGGCTAGGCTGTGCAGAAAGGAAGTCTTGCAAAAGTGCACAAAAGCCCTAGCAGCTGCAGTTCATGCAGTACACATGATTACTGTCTGGCGTGGGGAGGCAAGGACTTACCTCCACCAAATTTGAACAGCAGGGCCACTGGACTGTCGGGGACGCTTGGATCCAGCTCCTGTGTTCCAGGGACCACGCTCGTCAAGATGAGAGGGGACCCAGAGGACGGGTGATGCAGACGTTTGGTGCCTGCATTGGCAGGGGGAAGATTCCGTCGACCCACGGAGATTTCTTCTTGGCTTCCAGTGCAGGGTGAAAGCAGACAGCCCTCAGAGCATGCACCACCAGGAAACAGTGTTGCTGGTAGTCTTCTTGCTACTTTGTTGTGGTTTTGCGGGCATCCTGGAGCAGTCAGTGGTCGATCCTTGGCAGAAGTCGAAGAGGGAAGTGCAGAGGAACTCTGGTGGGCTCTTGCAACCGTTATCTGGTGAGATACCCACAGGAGAGACCCTAAATAGCCCTCAGAGGAGGATTGGCTACAGAGAAAGGTAAGCACCTATCAGGAGGGGTCTCTGACGTCACACTGGAGGAGATCTGGGCACCTCCCCTTGGGAGGTGCTGGTCAGGGGAGTGGTCACTCCCCTTTCCTTTGTCCAGTTTCATGCCAGAGCAGGGTGGGGGATCCCTGAACCGGTGTAGACTGGCTTATGCATGGAGGGCACCATCTGTGCCCTTCAAAGCATTTCCAGAGGCCAGGAGAGGCCACTCCTCTCAGGCCCTTCACACCTATTTCCAAAGGGAGAGGGTGTAAAACCCTCTCTCAGAGGAAATCCTTTGTTCTGCCTTCCTGGGACTGGGCTGCCCAGGCCCCAGGGGGACAAAAACCTGTCTGAGGGTTGGCAGCAGCGGTAGCTGCAGAGAAAACCCCGGAAGTTAGTTTGGCAGTACCCGGGCTCTATGCTGGAGCCCCGGGGATGCATGGAATTATCCCCCCAATACCAGAATGGTATTGGGGTGACAATTCCATGATCCTAGACATGTTACATGGCCATGTTTGGAGTTCCCATTGTGACGCCACATATAGGTATTGACCTATATGTAGTGCACGCGTGTAATGGTGTCCCCGCACTCACAAAGTACGGGGAAATTGCCCTGAACAATGTGGGAGCACCTTGGCTAGTGCCAGGGTTCCCTCACACTAAGTAACTTTGCACCTAACCTTCACTAAGTGAGGGTTAGACATATAGGTGACTTATAAGTTACTTAAGTGCAGTGTAAAATGGCTGTGAAATGCCTTTCTGGGAGAGGAGGTGTGACACCTCCGCCCAGGATAGGATTTGTCTTCTGGTCCCACAGAGCAGAAGCTCTCTCTCCAGGGATGCAGAATCGTGTCTGGTGGTGGCAGATTGGTTAGGACAGCCAACAACCATGCCAGGGCTGTTTAGATTTGTAGGGAGCACCTCTAATGTGCACTTTGGGTACATTTTAGAATCCAACAGTGGTACCAGTGAGGATTTATTATTCTGAGTTGTTTGATACCAAACAACCCAGAGTTCAGAGAAGCTATCATGTAGCTGGGGAAGTCATACTGATCAGCACATGTACTTAAAATGGCTCCTCTGCACACTTACCATGTTCATGAATTGAAAAAACACAGTAGGGACATATTGCTCATGCACCCATGCTGACACATGCATTATGGAGGACCCTGCCTTAGGGCTGTAAGGCCTGCTAGAGGGGTCACCTACCTATATTGTCTGCAGTGTTAGGGGACTGGGCACACAGGCTGTGTGCCATGTCATGTTTTCATTTTGGTTCTGCACCAAGACACACAGCTTGCAATGGCAGTCGCAATGTGCACTTGGTAACAGGGTCCCTTAGGGTGGCACAATCTTCCTTCAGTACCTCATGCCTTAGGTACCAGGGTACCATTTACTAGGAACGTCTAATGGTAGCCAAATGTGTTGTCAACTGTACCAACATCTTAGCAGTTTCAGGGGAAGAGGTATGGCCTTGTGAACCTATTTAGCAGGGGACCAAGGCACTACAATTTCGAAACCGTATAATTTTCCAGGCAAAAAGTAGGGGGCTAACCATGTCAAAAGAGGCACTTTCTCACACAGTGCTTGCTAATTCATTCTCCCACTCCCAATGTTGCCCAACCTTCACCTCCTAGCCGTCCTTCAGTCAGTCTGAGCCCCAGTCCCTCAGATTTCTGGATTTCCAGGATACCACCTACTCCCCATGCAACACAGTCCATCCTTCTGCGTGCACATTCTAACTTAAATGAAAGCATATTTGCCTGACTCCTCTGCATGTGTTCTTTCTCTCTGCCTTGCAGCAGAAGTCCAGCCCCAGAGACATTGCACTTGCTGTACTCTAGTCAATCTCCATGACTGCCTTACTGTACCGCTTGACTTTGTACACTGCCAGATTGTGCCCATATAGGGCTCTTCACACAGTACCAGTGCTTTAAATGGCCAGGTACTATCCGGTACTGAGTACCTGCACTTCTTTAATTTGGAAGAGAGAGTACCTGCACTTCTCAACACTGCTGCAATACATTGAATGGGAGAGTACCAGCACTTCTCAGGAGCAAACAGATACTTTAAGCAGTGAGTACCTTCACTTCTATACTTCCATTTAAAGCACTGCACACTACCGAGCAATAAACACAATAAATTGCACATCATGTATCTCAAAATGCATCCAATTAATTTGCAACATTGAACTTACAAGCATTCAGACTGGATGCACTTTTGCAAAGAAATTACTTGCATTTTAACTTTAAATAGATGCAATTTAGTTTTGCTAGAACAGTCACCTACTCACCATCCCAGGAATGAGGTGTGCCTCGGGACCCCTAAAACAAAATCAAAGCTAGTTGCTATTTCTCATGCTTTTGTTGCCTTTGTCTTGGTTCACAGAGGGTCCCCAGCCAAGGAGAGCCTTGCAACACTGATTGAGGGTTGCTGCTGGGCCACAGTTCCTGTTTACTTACCCAAGTCTTCAAGTGAGTTGCTGTCTTCCGTGTTCTAGACAGTCTGCCTCACCGGTCTCCAGGCTCCATCCCTTCTTTTTGGTGGACTATTTTCGAGGGGAAGGCGTGCAAAAGCTTAGCGGGCTCCTTGGAGGCATGCTTAAGGCAAGCACGTCTGATCCCAGATGCGCCCAGCGCCAGGAGCCCTGATTCAACATAGACCCAGTTATTCTATTTTGCCAACTCTCTTATGCACTTGCTCCCTTTTCACCAGAAAACGCTTGTTCAGCAAGCCTTCCCAGCCTGCCACAAGACTACTGTACTTGTTCTAAGTGTAGCTTTTCCTGCTCTTCTGACCTCGTAGACAGGGGCGGCTGGTGTTCAAGGGCTAAGGGGCTGCGCCCATAGCCTTTTCTGGCCTCTCTAGTGAAGCATATATTTAATTACATGATGAAAGTAAAACATTTTCTGCACAACATTTTCAGAGTGAAAGTTGTGCACTTTGAAAAGCCCCACTGTGCCTGCGTGTGTATGTGGCTGAAAGCTGCACAGTAGGGCTGACAGGGCTTGCCCACGCAAAGCCCTTACGTTTTCTCAGAACGCAGTGACGTCCCTGGCTTATCTCCTCCTCCACCAGAAGCCCTGATAGTAAACAGCCTGGAGCGTTTTTTGTTCAGCCCGGGTTTCTGAAAACTTCACGTCACTCCAATATTATTATCCACCCTTTCCTATTTACTCAAATGGTGGGGTGTGATCAGAAGGGTCTACTATCAGAGGTCACATTTTATTAATAGAATGCGGCATTGCACAAAGAAAATCCCCTTTTCCTGCATTACAAGCAGTCTGTGGCAGAGAAATTGAATACATACAATAAATAACTCCATCCAGGGCTCTCTGGGAGACAGGAGTGTGACCTGAAGACCTCAAGTCATAAATATGCCAAAGACAACCCTGCACACAAGTAAGTTGGAGCTCTATCTTTTTTACAGACAATAAGAAATAAATCTGTTCTCTCAGCTTTCCTCTCCCTTCACTGCCTCTGTAGGTGATTTCATCTCTCAAAGGCAGTAATGGTTTCAGTAATTTATCATGGCTAGTTATGCTAATTTTATTTCTTCTGCAGCCTAATGACGTGATATGTCATATTAAACATGTAATCTGCAGCTCAAATAAACATGTACCTTTTATCACTGAAACTGCTGGATACTGGATGGGTGAGGCAATGTGTTTTTGTTTGAATAAGTGTTTGCAGGGCTTGACTGAGTGGCTGAGAAAATGTGGGTGTCTGTGTATAAGAGTTGTGTGAATGGCAGTGGATGACAATGTGGATGAGTAAATGGGTAGGTGACCAAAGGCAGTAGGTGAGTAGGTGAATGGAAATACGTGGGTAGTGAGGCTCACCCACAAGGTGCAATTACGTCGTGTATTTGTGCCCCACCACTGCTTTCAGTCACCAGCCACCACTGCTCGTAGGCCAGGCTTTGACTGCTGACCCACCAACTCCTTCCAATTCCTCTGGTCGCATCTAACTCGATAATTAATTATCTGACCTTGAACGCTTCCTCTCTTCTTCGAGATGTTTAGACAGTGGACTACAAGCTTGATGACCTCTTCCTCTCTGTAACGTGGTTGAAAGACTTCTGAGGGCCTGACATGTCCTTTGCCATCCCACCCTAAAACACCATTTCAAAATGCCATCATCCCCTGAGGGTGCAACTGTAATTATCCACCACCAGGCCTGGAAAGTCTCCAAGTTAGCTGCATCAAACTCATGGAAATGATGCTGTTCAGATTCATTTATCCCTCCACAGCAATTTTTGGGACCCTTATTTATTTGCTCCGCCCCAGGGCCTGCCTCCCAATTAGGCTCTGTTTGTTCTTCGGCCCTCTAGTTTCTGGGCTACCTTAATACTCACCTGCACGATCCCACTTTTCCTAAGATGACAGCTCTTATTTAGGTCCTTCTCACTAATTCACTCAAACAAAAACCTACACACCCATGCAGGTGGTCATATTCTTGCCTTGACCCTATATTTAGCAAGGGCCCAGTGTTGGGAGTAGATCTTGCTTTTCCTCTTAACAAGTCCAATCATTAAGTCATACCTTTCACTTCCAGGTCACCCGTGCCCCCTCGGAATTCAAGAGGAAGCCCCCGCCTTTTACAGGTCTTGGTTCAAATGTAGTCACACTAATTAGGTGAAGCCCTGGTCCATTTGTATCTACAGAGTCATGCTTCTGATGCCTGCGTCTCCTAGGCAGTGGCTGACATTGCCCCCATTATGCTATCACACACACTGTGGACCACTTTAACCCCATCGTTCTCTGGCGGTCTTATGTCTAAAAACACTATAAAACGGTTGAAGGAGCCTGGAGGAACGAATTATCGTAATACCAAATCCAGACTAGACAGTGTCACTGCATTGCAGAAGTATAAACAGAAAATTAAAGCTGCAAATTAAAACTTTCTTTGCTTATATGATCCTTAGTACCAACAACTCGTCTCGTGAAGCCTTTACTATCCTTAAATGGCTATCCAAACCTGCAGCCAATGAAAACTCCCTTCCTGCAGGGTCGGAACTCTGCTCTGCTCTGGCCACTTTCTTTCAGTACAAAATTGGCATCTTTTATGAATCTTTTGGTTCTTCAGCTGCTAACTCACATTTGTTTCATGACTTCTTGTCTTCCACTCCATCTAAACTCTGTGGTTCTATGCCCTACTTTATCACTCTCTGGGGCTTATTTACAACCCCTTTGGCACAGGGCGGTGCGTCAAGTGTCTTGCTGCACCGCCCTGCGCAGCCTGGAATAGGCAGAAATGGACCGCATCTTCAAGATACAGTGCATTTCTGTCCTCTCCCCCTGTGCTGGTGCACAATGGGCTGCCATGCACCAACGCAGGCACCTTTGCAAGGGACACCTTCCTGCACAAAAACAAACAAGAGAGGTGTTTCCTCTTTTAAAGTGTGCTGCACATAAAAAGAAGGAAAATGGAGCGAAATAAAGATATTTCACTTTCCACTTTCTACTCCACATCTGATGTGGTGTAGGAATCTGACGCTTTCCCAGACTTGTAAATCTGGGAATGTGTCAGATTGCTTAGCGTTCCATGGGTGATGTGTGGGAACACCCCAAGCAACACCCATGGAACACCCCTTTCATGCAGTTTTATGCGTGAAAAGTGCTCATATTTACAAGCCCATGAAAAGCCATATGTGGCCTTGTAAATATGGGCAGGCACACTGTGCCACCAAAGCGTGAAAAAAAATAACACTTCGATGGCACAGTGTGCCGCAAGGGCCTCGTAAATGAGGCCCTGACTATGAATGCAGCCCTTCACTTTACAGTCCAAGATGCTCCACTATCGGCCATGGACCTCCACGCATCCTCTCCCTCCTACCTGACATTGTGACCTTCACTATTTAACTCTTCTCTCACCATCAGTTTTGTTCCATGTGGGTGTGAACACACGAGTAATTTCTTTCCTAAAAAACACACTGCCTACTCACCATTTTCAGCAACTAGAGTTCCATATGTATTTTGCCTTTTCTATCCAAAATTAGTGAAAAAGAATCGTCAAATATCTTTCATGATAGAGAATTGCTTCTTGCTTGACACTTCCCAAACTGGCTTCATGTTCTTTCAGGGTCCAGAAGCTGCTGCCCCTGGTGACTTACTCATGATTCTGCAGCAGGGAGATTCAGCAGCCTTTATCCACTTAGACCTAGGGAACTTATCTGAGTCCCACCATATTTGCCACATTCATTTTTCCTATTACTCTTCTCATTGAATCATAAGGCTTCCTTACTCCTTATGCTGACGATACTCAGACATTATCAGAATTGACAATATCTCTCATGTTGCTTGATAAATGCAATGCATGCAATGCAATGCAAAGAACAATTTTTCTTGATAAATGGATGCAAGAAAATTGACTCAAGCTAAACGAGACAAAACTTAAGACCTTATTTTAGGAGCTCAGCTTTCCATCTGGTCATTTGCATGGTGGTTTTCTGAGTTCAATTCCACCTCTTTCCTAGTCACTTTTTCTAAGAATTTAGGCCCGTATTTATACTCCGTTTGCGCCGAATTAGCGTCGTTTTTTTCGACGCAAATTCGGCGCAAAACTAACGCCATATTTATACTTTGGCGTTAGACGCGTCTAGCGCCAAAGTATGGGCAAATAGCGTCATTTTTTTGCGTGAACACCTTCCTTGCGTTAATGAGATGCAAGGAAGGCGTTCCCGTCTAAAAAAATGACGGCGACGCAAATGCGTCGTATTTATACTCCCGGGCAAAAGTCACGCCCGGGAGGTGGCGGGTCAAAAAACCCCGCATTTGCGCCACTATTTAACGCCTGGGTCAGGGTAGGCGTTAAGGGGCCTGTGGGCTCAAAATGAGCCCACAGGTGCCCTCCCCTGCCCCCAGGGACCCCCCCTGCCACCCCTGCCCACCCCAGGAGGACACCCAAGGATGGAGGGACCCACCCCAGGGACATTCAGGTAAGTTCAGGTAAGTATAATTTTTTATATTTTTTAATTTTTTTTGGGTGGCATAGGGGGGCCTTATTTGTGCCCCCCTACATGCCACTATGCCCAATGACCATGCCCAGGGGACATAAGTCCCCTGGGCATGGCCATTGGGCAAGGGGGCATGACTCCTGTCTTTACTAAGACAGGAGTCATTTAAATGGCGTCTGGGCGGCGAAAATAATGGCGCAAATCGGGTTGAGGCGATTTTTTTGCCTCAACCTGACTTGCCCCATTTTAAGACGCCCTAACGCCATTTTCCCCCTACGCCGGCGCTGCCTGGTCTACGTGGTTTACGTGGTTTTTTTCCACGCACACCAGGCAGCGCCGGTCTGCTAGCGCCGGCTAACGCCATTCCATAAATACGGCGCCCGCATGGCGCTTCAGAATGGCGTTAGACGGCGCTAAATTTTTTGACGCTAAACTGCGTTAGCGCAGTTTAGCGTCAAAAAGTATAAATATGGGCCTTAGGCTTTAACGTCAACACTTCTCTCTCCTTTGCCAAATCAAGTGGTCGAGTGGTCTCTTCTTCGGTCTTCTTTCTATGCATTCTTCATAAAACTATTCTACTACCGTCCTCTGCTCGAAAATATGTAGTTGTTGGTGCTATTTTATCTTTGCTTCATTATGCACTTCTCTGTGTCTTGGTCCATTCAGCTACTTCATTTGCCATCTTCAGTTGGTACTGCCCAGATGGTACTTTACTTTCCTACACATGACTACATCTTTGGGCACCATAAAACATTTCATTAGCTTCAAAAGCTATTTTCAAAGCTTCTCTCTGTTTTAAGGTCATTCACAATGTGGACCCTCTTGGCAATAGGAATACATTTCAACCATACCATCAGCACTGCTATGTTCTTCCTCAACCATCCTTTCCTAGACCCTCACTTTCATCATAGCTTGCTTGGGGGAGGTGCTCAATCTCTTATTGCAGCTAAATACTGGAACTCTCTTGCCTGATGTCCACCACCTGAATTCTCTTATTTGTTTCAGGAAACATCTTAAGTTCTAGCTTTCACTGATCCCTTACCCTCCTTTTGTCTCTCTGCAGTTCAGATTCCCTTTCAGCACAAGGTTTCCTCTAAGGGTAACAGTTCATGCTTGTCATCAAGTGATATACTCAGGGCAAGGACAGTAGTCCTATGTCCAGCATGAGGGGATGCTTGGTGCACCACACAGGCTTTGGACCTGGTATTACCAGGGACAGGCCTAGGCTTCTGCTTATACAGTAGAGTAGTGTGACACAAGGGCTATAATAAAAGTCAGGATACTTGTTGCACACGCAGTCCGGTACTCCTCCAACTACACTGCACTTGAGGGTTCACCACACTGCACAACAAACAAATGTGTGATAATCAGGATCATTACAGAAAAGCACAGAAAAACACTGGCATGGTGTGACATTCCATCTAACAATATTTGTGAAAAAAGATTGAAACTAGGGACAGGTAAGAGCGATACATAGCAAATCTATCCTGAAAGGACACGTGAGGTGAATATCAAAGCCAAACAAATAAGAGGAACCTAAGATGTGTGGGTCAGGAGAGAAGGTAGGGCAACAATCAACACTGGACTGAAGGATAGTTCACAGAAGACATAGGGTAGGACCAAGTGAATTTTGATGATCATTGGTGACTTGGAAATTCTGATCTTCACTGGAAAGGAGCTCCTGAAGGTAGCTTGAGAAATAGATTGAATGTTTTTTCTCCCCAACGTATAGTTCTAGATGCGCCTGAGATTCCTAATAGTCTCTGATAAGCTGTTGCAGAAAGAAATGTATTCCGGAGTCTGCAGATAACGTTATTCCGGTTTTTAAGGAGAGCCAATGTCCTACACAGGGGATGTATGGCAACGTTTTTTTTTTGCTGGAGGTAAGTCTAACAGCAGATCAGCTATCACCTTGATGGCGGAGGATGACGATGGAGGGATCCCCCACAAGGATGGACTTTCCATAGTCAGTCTTCAAGATGACCAGGGTCTGTACAATGCATTATAAGTCATTTGGCTGCCCTACCACAGCTTGATCTATACGTTCTGAATATTTCCTAACACACCGATTTAGACCCATTCACCACAATATGGACACTCCAGGAAGGAAGGGATAAGGGAAGAACAGGTGGGGGTATAAAGTTGTGTTGACCTCTGGGTTGGGGTCTCATGTACAAAGATTTTGGGTAGGGCAGAACCAAGAGTCGTTTTGCTGCACTGCCTTACATCAAATCGAAAGGGCAAGAATGAACTATATCTGTCAGATAGGGTGCATTCCTGTTCTTTCAGCCAGTGTCGCCACACACTTGGATGCCTATCGCCAGTGCAGGCACCCTTGCATCATGGTGCAAGGTTGTCTGTGTTGTTAGCACCAATGTTTTTCTACAGTAAAGGACACCTTCCTGCACAAAACCAATCCATGGAGTCATTGTCCTTGTTCTATGCGCGCTGCAGAAGTGAAAACGTTTCTCTTTATTACGCCTGCTCTGGGAAGATGTAAGGTTTTGGCACTGACCCAGTTTCACGTGGTTTTGTAAATCTTAGGAAATAAAGTTATTTCTCCTCATTATGCCTCAACGGGGAGGTGTAGGCTTTCGATGCACTAGCAGGTTTAAAAAACTTATTAAATTAGGGAATGTGTCAAAATGCATCAGTGATGCCTGGGAACACTCAACGCAACACCCAAGGAACGCCTCTTTGATGCAGAGCAAGACAACACAGTGACTTGCGCTGCGTTGCCTTACTCCATGTCTACAAGGCCATGCAGGCAGCACCGCTGGTGCATCAAAAAAGTGATGCACCAACGGCGCAAGCCGTTTATAAATGTGCCTCTTGGTTTTTAAGATTTACCCTTGTGATGATCTCCACCCACCATGACCTTATGGGCTTGGGGTGGAGATACCTACTGTAAACGTAATGGATGTGTCAATAAAATGATGGCAACCACAAACCCAATAAAACCTGTTGACAAAAAAAAAGGAATTTGGTTGGAGGAAAGTATTTAGGGCCAGATGTAGGTAGGAAAAAATTAGCGAGTCGGAAATTGCGAGTCGTTGCGACTCGCAATTTCCGACTCGCTAAATGATATCCAAGAAGAAAAAGCAACTTCAATTTGCGACTCGCAAATGAAGTCGCACCACAGATTGCGAGTCCGCTGTTTGCGAGGTCGCTTTTTGCGACCGCGTTAAAAATTAACACACAAATTGCGAGTGGGTGTCGCAAATTGTGACTGTGCTGCAAATTGAATGCAGGTGCAGCTGAACACTCTGGAAAACACTTCCTGGCTCCTGATGATGACATCACAGCCAGGAAGTTTACAAATACACCTGGGAGGAGGGAGGACCACACCCATTTTAAACTGCTGAACTGCAAACAGGAGGAACAGCAGCTACCATGGCAGAGACACCTAGAAAGCGCAAATTGAAATTTGCAGAAAAAGAGCTGGAGGTGCTGACTGAGGAATGCTGCCAGCACCATGAACAACGTTTTGGGAGGGCAGCCCTCAGTGTGCCAGAGGTGGAGAAGAAAAGAATCTGGACCGAAATACAGGACAAGGTGAACTCCATGGGTGTCAGCCACCGGAGTATAGAAGAGTTGAAGAAACGGTGGTATGACCTGCGCTCCCGGACCAAGGAGAGGGTGGCAGAGAGGCTCCGGGAGATGAGGGGCACTGGAGGGGGACCATCCACTATACCACCACCCACACCCCTGGAGGAAAGAGTGGAGGAGACCTTGGAGCCAGAGGCAGTGTGCGGGATGGGAGAGCTGGACACTTCAGAGCCAGGACCATCAACCGGTGAGTACCATGAGACATGCATGTACACCCATATATGCCATACCCCCACCCACCTTGTACACAGCAGCATGCACAACCAAAATAGCTCCATTTCAGAGTAGCAACCACCTGCATGGTCCATTATGGGCAATGTAGTCAAGTAGGCAGTTGATAGGCAACAGTTTATTAGGAAGCAGATAACAGATGGTAGATACTGACAGTGTGTTCCCTATGTCCCACAGGTCTCCCACACAACACCAGCTCCAGCCAATGCATCCAGGGGCCACAGGTCAGCCACCAGCCTGCAGAGGACTCAGGACCAGCCACCACAGGGACCTGCACTACCCAAACACAGTCCCCTCATGATGCACCAGTTGCCATACTGGTGAGTGAGCCAGCCCCCAGTCCCAGCCACAGTGCCGGTGTAGAGGACACGGAGCCTCCACTGCATCGCAGGCGACGTCTAAATGTCCATCCAGTGCCGCAGGCTGAGTCAGGGGACGCCTCCATGTTGGCCACCGAGGCTGCACTCCTACGTGGTCAGCGCCTGCAGACACGGGAGATAAGGAAAATATCTGGGGCCATGCGGCGCATGGAACAAAAACAGAACAGTGGGCTGCAACTGGTACACACAGAGCTGCAACAACTTAATACCCATGTAGGCAACCTTGCACTCTCAATGAGAGAACTGGTGGCAGAACTCATCACTGAGAGAGAGGGTGCAAGGCGCCGTGACAGGCAGCTAATGCACCGGCTGGACCGCATGTCTGCCTCCATCGTCAGGCTGGCAGTGAACACCACTGGCCTGTCACAGCGCACGGTCAGCCTCCAGGTAGACATGGGCCACTTTGCCAGTGATGTGGCACGTGGACTGGGCCGTCTCAGCCACGCCGTAGATCTCATGGAGGCACAACAGGTGGCTAGGGGCGCGGCAGACACGCCGCAGGACAGCGAGGAGGGCTCCACGGTTAGCAGTGTCTCTGCCAGTGACACCAGGGTGTTGCGCAGTGGTAGCGCAAGGCAGGGCACTGCTGACACACCAGGGACCAGCCATGCTGGGCGACGCCGGCGTAGAGTGTGAGCTCCCCACTGTCCTGGAGCAGAGGCACATGAGGTTAATGTGTCCTCATGCCAGGTGGACTATTACATCCCCTGAACTGTAGTTTATGTATATATTTTTTTGGGTGCACATTATTAAATTCCTTGTTTGTTACACTTCATACCTGGACTCTTTGTGTGTGACATTAGTGAGTGTGGTGACAGTTAGCACGTACCTTCCAAAGTATTGGTTTGCAATGTGGTCCCGTCTCAGTCTGCCTTGATTTGCAATGCTTCTATCCCCATGATGACGATGTGGTAGCTCTTGCTCGTCATCCTCCGAATCTGGGTCTTCTGGGGTGAGAGGTAGCCCACGTCCGGTGGCAATGTTGTGCAGGATAGCGCATGCGCCAACGATCTTGAAAGCTGTTATTGGGGTATACTGGAGGGCACCTCCACTTCTGTGGAGGCATCTGAATCTTGCCTTCAGCAGTCCAAAGGTCCTCTCTATGATATTTCAGGTCCTCCTATGGGCATTGTTGTATCGCCTCTCTGTCTCATTGCTGGGTGTTAAGTACGGGGTAAGTATCCATGGTCGTAGCGCATATGCACTGTCACCTGTTTGGCACAAAATGTACAATGTTAGCTGGGCATACGTGGGTTCCACATTGACCTGTGTGAATGTCTTCAAGGTGTATTCAGCTATACCTAGGAGGTATCTGTCTCCAAACTCCCCACGTTCTAGGCGTTGGTGTATCCCACTGTGCCTGAAAATGTAGGAGTCATGTGTGCTCCCTGGAAATTTGGCAACCATATCAGTGATGACATATAGTGCGTCACATACCACCTGGATGTTCAGTGAGTGGGTACACTTCCTGTTTCAGAACAGATATTCCAGATTTGCAGGAGGGCATATTTGTATATGTGTACCGTCTACACACCCTATGACATGGGGGAAGTTGGCAATCCTGTAGAATTCCAACTTGGTGCTGTTGATTTCTGCCTCATTCCTGGGTAGGTATATGTATCTGGACATGTGTGTGAGTAAGGCATCTAGGAATGCTCTGAAGAAACGTGAGAGTGCACTTTGGGATACCCCACCCGCCACGGCAATGACCCCCTGATAGCTACCCAAGGCCAAGAGGTGCAGTGAGAATAGCACTTGCACATGTGTAGGGATGGCGCAGCCGCGCACAGTCTGGCGTTGAAGCTGAGGATTGAGTAACTCTATTAAATCTTGTATTGCTGCACTTCTAAGTCTGTATGTATCATAAATCTCCTCCTCAGTTTGTTGGAAAAGTGTCTGTCTGGTTCTGTATATCTTCTCCTGTCTCTGGCTCCTCCTCCGCCTCTGCTGTGCGGCGTGGGCTTCCCTCCTCATTGCTATCACATATATCTCCGCCATCTTGAGTAACCCAGGTGCCTTCTGGGTCTCCTTTTATACTTTGGTTCTGGTTACCACCTGCTCCGAGTTAGTGGTAAATTGGAAGTTTAAAATTGGCTTTTTGCGACTAGTCGCAATTTGCGAGTGGCTATTGCATTTGGTTTGCGACTCGCAAATTGCGACTTCCTATTTGCGGGTCGCAAAATGGGGTCACTATTTCTGCGAGTCGGTAATGGCTTGCGTTGCATTTTGCGAGTCGGAAATGGGATTTTTGCATCCCGTTTCCGATTTTGCGGGGTCGCAAATTGCGATTCGGGCCATTTGCGACTCGCAAAATTTTGCTACATCTGGCCCTTAGTCCTTGGGCTGCATGAAGAGTGGCTCTGGTTGTTTTATTCTAGCTTGATAGGTTTTAATTAAAGTAGTAAACACTTTTTTTAGAGGAGCATCTCAGGAACATCATATAATAATGCACACACTCGTTGTAAAGAATTTGTAAATACAGATTATTTTTCAGTGTGAAGTGTGAAAGAGAAAAAAAGAAAAGGGGGAACCAATAGATTTGGAGTGTAACTTGCACAATGTGGGACTCATAAATAGGATACATTGCTATTCGACACTGACAACATTGACTTGCTGATCGAATGAGGTTTGTAAGTTTCAGAAAACAAATATCAGAGCAATAGGCGTATGATATTCTATCCTATTTAAAACTAATACCTTGATGTTTCATGAGGAATCTTCAATACCTCCCGTTCCTACCTGCCCCAGTGCTGACGGGGGCATTGCCTGTAGCTCATGTTATTGTTGGAAGAGGCTCACAGAAATTCCCTTACAAGTCAGCAGATAGCCATCTGGCATGCTACTAATTTCAGTAATCTTCCAGAAAAAATGCTCACAATACAAGACATTTATGACTTATCTTGTTCTTTGGCACCAGCCGTTCTCCCACTACAAAAGTCATAAATCCAAAGTTTTTTTTCTCTTAAAGTTTTGTTTCTCTTAAGAACTAAGACTTCCACATCAGAGGCAGGCTAGAGCACTGTGCATTAGGTAATGTCTCACAGAATGAACCTATGTTAGTGACCTAGTATGAATGTTGAGTTTATTTCTAAATATTTATCTGGAAATACTGTCATCTTAAAATTATCCCAGGTGCTATATTGAAACACCTGTATTCTTCCAAATATCAAGAATGTGCCTGATTGAGATATTGTTGTACTTAAGAGCAACTGTTGGTGTGGTTAATTACTGGTGTCTAGTTTGGGCCGGTGCAAGGCGGGGTGGCACATCTTGTTCTCACCCCCACATTTCCTGTATCCCCTCCCCATTCTGTCCATAATGCTGTTCAACTTGAGTCATACCTCTCACGGTTAGGTCAGGAGTCACTGGGGCGTGGACAAGCAACAGCAACATTGTTAGCCATAAGGCTGGAGGGAGAGGCAGCGCTTCTAACAAAGGCAGGGCCGGCTTGAACCAAGACCATCTTCTTTTGGTGTGATACAAGCTTTTTGCTTCCAAGACGACAACCATCGCTGCTACAACAGTGCCAGGACAGGCTGTGGGTAAGTGAGCTTGAAAGAGTAGAATGCCACAGCAGACTGGCACGGTAGATGCTTAAGCAGAGGAACCCAGTGCCCACCCTGATTCCTGGAGATCTAGCAGCTGCCATCATTGTATGCGATGCAAGGTGGGGAGGATGCACACTATTTTATCTACAGAAGTCGTCGATTAGGACCCAGTAGCCATGGCCCGGGTCCAAGTGCCAGGGCTACGAGGCCAACTCTCCAGGAACCCAACACTGGTGCACTCACACTGAATACCCAAGCACTACGTTTTACCTCCACAGTGAGGTGGAGCAGTCAAGGCTTATTCTAGGATGTGGGATGGAGTCAGAAACTGAGAAATGATGTGAAAAAGCAATAATAGGAAGTAATTTTATTGTACAGACAGTTCCTAACTTTCTAAAAAATGACTTTATTTGCAAGTAAGTACAATTTCTGTACTCCAAATACAGATAGGTATCGAAAACTAGAAGAGCTGTACAACAGCTTAACATTAGGATACATGGCCAAGGTTATACTATGTGGAACTGCTGTGCTGAGCTTAGCACCCGGCATGATCTGAAGGGGGAAAGTAGCTGTGCTCATCTGAACTGCGATCTTCTTAAGGAAGAGTGTTTTTGGTTGACTTTTAACTCAATGGTGGTCATTACAACCTCAGCGGTCTTTTAACAAGACCGCCGAGGGACCGCCGTGCGGAAGACCGCCAGTAGTGGCGGTTTGCCGCTCGGCGTATTATGACCGTTGGCTGCCCTCCGTCGTTTTTCCGACGGAGAGCGGCCAACAGCCATACTTGTGGGCGGCGGGGAAGTGGAGGTTGCTCCACCGCCACACCAACAGAACACCGCCCAGCTAATCACGTCCTGTGATTCTGTGCGGCGGTGTTCTGTTGGCGGTGTGGTGTCGGCGGAGCTGCCCCCATGGCTCCCGTCCCCTCCCGGCGGATCGACGGAACAGGTAAGTCGATCGTCCGTTAGGGGAGGGGGGGGTTGTGTGTTGTGTGGGTGCATGGGGGTGTGTGTCTGTGTATGTGGGGGGTGTGAGTGCGTGTATGCTTGCGGGGGTGTTGCGTGTTTTGGGAATGAGTTTGTGTATGTCTGTAGGTATGTCTGTGTGGATGTGTGCGTGAATGTGTGAATGTGGGTGTACGTGTCTGACTGTGTGTGTGGATGTTGGCATGTATGTCGGCGTATGTGCGTGTGAGTGTGTAGGTGGTGTCTGCATGCATGTCGTGTGGGTATGGGTGATGTGATGGTGGGGGTCGGGGTGGGGAAAGGGGCCCTGCCACCTTTGGTGGGTTGCAGGGGGGGTGTAGGGGAGGAAGTCAGGGTGGGGGTTGGGGGTGGGGGAGACCCCTATCAGTGCCAGGAAAGGAATTCCCTGACACTGATAGTTCTTACCGCCATGGATTTCATGGCGGTTCCTACCGCTGGAAATCCACGGCGGTAAGCCGAGTCAAAATACCGGCGGCGGTATTGTGATGGCCGCCGGGCTGGAGACCCAGGTCTCCAGCCCAGCGGTCATCTCCGCGCTGGCGGACGGAACAGAGAAGTGGCGGATGACCATGGCGGTAACCGCCATGGTCATAATCCTCAAAAAAAGACCGCCAGCCTGTTGGCGGTCTTACCGACGCTTTAACACCGTCCGCCAGGGTTGTAATGACCCCCAATTTGTCCAAATGCAGAGCAGACAGGCAAACGTAGTCTTTCTTGGTATTTATATGCATTGTGCAATGTGTTGTTAACCGGCACAACCCTCTGCCACATACAATAGCTCGGCTAAATGTAAAACATAAAGCTAAAGTGTAAATATTCTAAAATGAATAAAAAAGCTCAATGTGTGGTTATTCAAATACATAACTGGTCTCAAAGTGAGTGTATACTGACCTTAATGCATCTTACGTCCTTTGGGATAGAACATTGCACCTGCCAGAGGATACATAGCATCTCTGGGACTTTGATTTCGTGTGGTTTGCTTTAAGTGTTTTTACAACCGGACAAAGAAAACGTTGCAATGCATTTCTTCTTGTGGTTGAACACACGGAGTTGTATTTATTTATTTTAGTATATCTAATCAGTGACCTTAGAAATACACAGGCAAACCTAAATGACACGGGCAGAAGTCAAAGAAACCAATGGAGCTTAAATAACAGCTATATTTCATTGATCTGATACAAATATGCCTTCAACTCATTCACATGACAGAGAATGGTGGGTGTTAGACCTGACAGCCTTAGGGTGGTCACCCCTAACTTTTTGCCTGCCTCCCTTCACTTTTTGGACACTGCTTTTGCTGGTTTTAAGACTGTGTACTTTACCACTGCTAACCAGAGCTAAAGTGCAAATGCTCGCTCCCTTTAAACATGGTAACATTGGATCATACCCAAATGGACTATTTAATTTACTTATAAGTCCCTAGTAGTGTGCACTATATGTGCCCAGGGCGTGTAGATTACATGCTACTAGTGGGCCTGCAGCACTGATTGTTCCACCCACTTAAGTAGCCCCTTAGTCTTGTCTCAGGCCTGCCATTGCAAGGCCTCTATGTTCAGTTTCATTGCCAATTCAACTTGGCATTTAAAAGTACTTGCCAAGCCTAAACCTCCCCATTTTCTACATATAAGACACCCCTAAAGTATGCCCTAGGTAACCCATAGGGCAAGGTGCTGTGCAGGCAAAAGGCAGGACATGTACCTATGTAGTTTACATGTCCTGGTAGTGTAAAACTCCCAAATTCGTTTTTA
Source organism: Pleurodeles waltl (assembly GCF_031143425.1). Classification (NCBI taxonomy): domain Eukaryota; kingdom Metazoa; phylum Chordata; class Amphibia; order Caudata; family Salamandridae; genus Pleurodeles; species Pleurodeles waltl. Next base: position 58,220,094 of record NC_090445.1, on the reverse strand, counting down.
CACTGCTGTGAGGCCTGCTGCCTTCATAGGCTAACATTGGGGCTGCCCTCATACATTGTTTGAGTGGTAGCGGCTGAGTAGGGAGGTCATATTTAGCAAGACCATAATGGTGATATAAAATCCTGCTGTCTGGTGAAGTTGGATTTAATATTACTATTTTAGAAATGGCACTTTTAGAAAGTGAGCATTTCTCTGCACTTAAATCTTTCTGTGCCTTACAATCCACATCTGGCTGGGTTTAGTTGACAGTTCCGGGTGCATTCACTCAGACACACCCCAAACACAGGATACTCAACCTCACTTGAATACATCTGCATTTTGAATGAGTCTTCCTGAACTGGGAGGGCGGCGGGCCTGCTCTCACACAAAGGACTGCCACACCCCCTATTGGGACCCTGGCAGACAGGATTGAACTGAAAGGGAACCTGGAGCACTTCAAAGCCACTCTTTGAAGTCTCCCCCACTTCAAAGGCACATTTGGGTATATAAACAGGGCCTCTGCCCCTTCCAACTCAGACACTTCCTGGAGAAGAAAACTGGAACCAGAACCTGCCACCTGCCAAGAAGAACTGCCTGGCTGCCCAAAGGACTCACCTGACTGCTTTCTGTGAAGGACTGCTGCCTTACTGTTGCCCTGCTGCCTTGTTGCTCTCTGGCTGTGGTGAAGAAGTGCTCTCCAAGGGCTTGGATAGAGCTTGCCTCCTGTTCCCTGAAGTCTCAGGAGCAAAAAGACTTCTCTCTTGCAACTGGACTCCTTGTGCGGTGAGTATTTGATGCACAGCTTGCTAAGACCGACGCACAGCCTGAGCCGCAGTGGGAAATTCACCGCATGGCGAACCGGAACGACGCAGCGTGACTTCGCAAGGAGAAGTTTGGAGTGGCGCCTGCATTGCGAAGGGAACTTCGACGCACGGCCCACCGGATCGACGCACAGCCGACCTGGGACAACACAGCCCGACTTCCAGAGGGGAATGGACACAGCACCTGCTGTGCGGGAGAAAAGTCCATGCAACGCCTGCTGGATCGACGCAGCGCATATGACTTCGCTCTGCAAGCCCAGGATTCCACGCACAGACCCGGGGGCGTTTGAAAACTCCGCAACCCGAAGAGGATCCACGACCGAGCGCCGGAAATCGATGCACAGCTGTCCCTGTGTGGAAACTAAATGACGCATCACTGTGTGCAGCCCGAGAAATCAACACACACCCCTTTGCTTCCACGCTTCTCCTCCTCTGCGGCCCTTTGCGGAAACTATTCACGCGAACCAGGTACTTTGTGCTTGAAAGAGTCTTTGTTTGCTTTAAAAAGACTTAAGACACTTTATATCACTTTTCAGTGATATCTCTACATTTACTTATTGCATCTTTGATCGTTTTGACCTGCAAATATCCAGATAAATATTATATATTTTTCTAAACACTGTGTGGTGTATTTTTGTGGTGCTATATGGTGTTACTGTATGATTTATTGCACAGATACTTTACACATTGCCTTCAAGTTTAAGCCTGACTGCTCAGTGCCAAGCTACCAGAGGGTTGGCACAGGATAATTTGGATCGCGTGTGACTTACCCTGACTTGAGTGAGGGTCCTTGCTTGGACAGGGGGTAACCTGACTGCCAACCAAAGACCCATTTCTAACAGTGGGAAAATGGCAACAACGTTTTTTTTCACAGAATATTGGAATGGCAAAGCAATGTGCATACATTAAAAACACAGATCACACATACAAGAGCTGCAAGCTACGCAAACCCGGATTGAATATGATGAGTTTGTAATGTATCTGTAAATGCAAAAACATATTACAGGTTCCTCAGTATATTATTCTATGAACTATTTCTGCACTAAATCATACAGTAACACAGTGGAAACACCACAAAAAATACGCCACACAGGTTTAGTAAAATATAAGATATTTATCTGGTTAAATTAAGGTAAAAATGATAAAGATTCAATTAGCACAAGTTGAGATATCACTTTTGCAAGATTAAATAGAGCCTTAAATCTTAGAAATCAACAGTTGTCTCTTGTTTGCACGAAATACCTAGTTTACGTCGAAATAACACGCATGGAGACCGCAGAGGAGGAGATAAGTGTAAAAGTAGGGTGTGCGTCTGAATTTGCGGCGTGGCACAGACGATGTGCTGTTTCTTTCCATGCTGCAAGGGGCTTTTCGATGATTTACGGTGTGCAGTCTTGGATCCTCACTGGGATGCAGGGATCTGTTTGACGCTCAGGAACGATGTGTGGAAATCCTAGGTGTTTGGGACAAAGTCACAGGTGTTGTGTCGATCCGGTAGTCGATGCAGCAAATTTTCTGTTGCACGGCAGGCACTGCATCGATTCTTCACTCGGAAAGTCGGGCTGTGTCATTCCAGTTCAGCTGTGCGTCAATCTGATAGGGCTGTGCATCGAATTTCTACCTGCAAGACAGGCACTGCGTTGATTCTTCACTTGGGAAGTCGGGCTGCGTCGTTCCGGTGTGTGTGGCGATTTCTCGGTCGCACCACAACTGTGAGTTGTTTCTGGCGAGCTGTTCGTGGATTTTCGGCGCACAAGGAGTTCCTTAAAGAGATGCATTATTTTTGGCCCTGAGACTTCAGAAAACAGGAGGCAAGATCAATCTAAGCCCTTGGAGAGCACTTCTCAGCAACGCCAGAGGGCAGCAGAGCAACAGCAGGGCAGCAGTCCTTCTCAGCAAAGCAGCCCAGATGAGTCATTTAGGCAGCCAAGCAGTTCCTCTTGACAGGTTGCAGGTTCAGGTCCAGAAGTGTCTGAGTTGGTGGGGTTCAAGACCCAGTTTATATACCCAAAAATGCCTTTGAAGTGGGGGAGTCTCAAAGAGTAGTTTTGAAGTGCACAAGTCTGTGCAGTGTAGTGTACAGTGCAGGTCTGTCTGCCTGGGTCCCAGTAGGGGGTTTGGCAATCCATTGTGTGAGGGCAGGCCACAAGACTTTGAAATGTAAGCGTCAGACCTCCACCCTCCCAGGAAGACCCATTCAGTATGCAGATGAGTGCAGGTGTGATCGAGTATCCTGTGTTTGCAGTTGTCTGGGTGAAATGCACAAGGAAGCTGTCAACCAGCCCAGGCGTGAATTGGAGACAGGCTGTAAGGCACAGATGGACTTTAAGTGCAGAGAAATGCTCACTTTCTAAAAGTGGCGTTTCTAAAATAGTAATATAAAATCCAACCTCACCAATAAGCAGGATTTCTATTACCATTCTGGCCATACAAAAAATGACCTGGTTACCCCTTTCTGATCAGAATCTACCACTCAAATAGTATGTGAGGGTAGCCCTAATGTTAGCCTATGAAAAGAGCAGGCCTCACAGCAGTGGAAAACAAATTTAGGAGTTTTCCATTACCAGGACAGATAAAACACACATGTACCTGTCCTGCCTTTTACCTACATAGCACCCTGCCCTATGGGTTACCTAGGGCCTACCTTAGGGGTAACATATATGCAGAAAAAAGGAAGTTTAAAGCTTGGCAAGTACTTTTAAATGCCAAGTCCAAGTGTCAGTGAAACTGCACACACAGGCCTTGCAAGGGCAGGCCTGAGAAGTGTTTAAGGGGCTACTTCTTTGGGTGTCACAACCAGTGCTGCAGGCCACTAGCAACATTCAAAGTATAGCACCTGGTCACATGTAGTGCACTTTACTAGGGACGTACAAGTAAATCAAATATGCCAATTGGGAATGAACCAATGTTACCATGTTTTTACGGAGAGAGCACATGCACTTTAGCACTGGTTAGCAGCTGTAAAGTGTCCAGAATCCTAAAGCCAGTAAAAATGAGGTCAGAAAAAGGAGAGGAGGAAGGCAAAAGGTTTGGGGGTGACCCTGCAGAGAGGCCGTTGCCAACATATCCCCCTTCTAGCCTAAAGCCAGGGTAGGCTAATCAATACTACAGATGCACTTGCCAGTTCTAAGCCTTTCTGAACTCAGGTTACTCTGGGGCCACTCAACTGACCCATAGGGAACCCTTCTCCTCATCTGTGGACCCCATCTATGAAGCTCCTATTTTTTATTTGCTCACAGATGCATCCCAGTAGGCAGACAGTACCACCATGGCCAACAAAGTGATGTGGCCCATTCCACTCGTTGGGTCTGACTTCTGTCCCCAACCCAGGAAAAACTCTGTCCATAAGGACAGTAACCAACAGAGGCCACTGACAGCTGTCAGTGTCAAGAGCCAGGCCATCCACTTCTAAGTGAATTTCCTTAGTGGGGCCATTGGGTAAGTGTAAGGAAATGCCTCCTTGGCATGGTACCCCCTGACCTTTTGTTGATGCCAGTTATGATTGAAAGTGTGCTGGGACCGTGTTAACCAGGCCCCAGCACCAGTGTTCTTTCCCTAAACTGTACCTTTGTTCCCACAATTGGCACAGGCCTGGCACACAGATAAGTCCCTTGTAAATGGTACGTCTGGTACCAAGGGCCCTGATGCCAGGCAAGGTCTCTAAGGGCTGCAGTATGTCTTATGCCACCCTGGGGACCCCTCACGCAGCACATGCACATTGCCTCACAGCTTGTGAGTGCTGGTGGGGAGAAAAATGACTACGTCGACATGGCACTCACCTCAGAGTGCCATGCCCACCTCACACTGCCTGTGGCATAGGTAAGTCATCCCTCTAGCAGGCCTTACAGCCTTAAGGCCAGGGGCACTATACCACAGGTGAGGGCATATGTGCATGAGCACTTTGCCCCTACAGTGTCTAAGCAAAACCTTAGACATTGTAAGTGCAGGGTAGCCAGAAAGAGTATATGGTCTGGGAGTTTGTCAAACACGAACTCCACAGTTCCATAATGGGTACACTGAAATTTGTACAGTGTGGGATTTATTGTAAAATACACCCAGAGGGCATCTTAGAAATGCCCCCTGAATACCAGTCCGACTCATAGTGCTAGGCTGACCAGTTTCTGCCAGCCTGCCACAAGCAGATGATTTTCTGGCCACATGGGAAGAGTGCCTTTGTCACTCTGTGGTGAGGAACAAAGCCTGTACTGGTTGGAGGTGCTTCTCACCTCTCCCTGCAGAAACTGTAACACCTGGCGGTGAGCCTCAAAGGCTCATACCTTTTGTTACAGCACCCCAGGGCATCCCAGCTAGTGGAGATGCCCGCCCCTCTGGCCACTGCTCCCACTTTTGGTGGCAAGGCTGGAGAAGATAATGAGTAAAACAAGGAGGAGTCACCCACCAGTCATGACAGCCCCTAAGGTGTCCTGAGCTGAGGTGACCCCTGCCTTTAGAAATCCTCCATCTTGAGATTGAAGGATTCCCCCAATAGGATTAGGGATGTGCCCCCCTCCCCTCAGGGAGGAGGCACAAAGAGGTTGTAGCCACCCTCCAGGACAGTAGCCATTGGCTACTGCCCTCCTGACCTAAACACACCCCTAAATTCAGTATTTAGGGGCGACCCAGAACCCAGGAAATCAGATTCCTGCAACCTACACAAAGAAGGACTGCTGACCTGAAAGCCCTGCAGAGACGGCGAAGACGACAACTGACTTGGCCCCAGCCCTCCCGGCCTGTCTCCAGACTCAAAGAACCTGCACAGTGACGCATTCGACAGGGACCAGCGACCTCTGAGGACTCATAGGACTGCCCTGAACCCGAAGGACCAAGAAACTCCAGAGAACAGTGTTCCCTCCAGTGCTCTACAAAACCCCCCAGTCTGCCCTCCGAACACGCAGGTACTTACCTGTTGGCAGACTGGAACCGGAGCACCCCTGTTCTCCTTAGGCGCCTATGTGTTTTGGGCACTCCTTTGACCTCTGCACCTGACCGGCCCTGTGTTGCTGGTGCGGTGACTTTGGGGTTGCCTTGAACCCCCAACGATGGGCTGCCTATGCCCAGGAAACTGAACTTGTAAGTGCTTTACTTACCTCAGAAACTTAACGTTACTTACCTCCTCCAAGAACTGTTGATTTATTTAAGTGTCCACTTTTAAAATAGCTTATTGCCATTTTAACTAAAACTGTGTATGTTACTGCTGTAATTCAAAGTTCCTTACTTACCTGTGTGGAGTGCCTTGCATTTTATGAATTTACTTCAAATCTTGAATCTTGTGGTTCTAAAATAAATTAAGAAAATATATTTTTCTATATAAAAACAATTGGCCTGGAGTGTGTGTACAACAAATGCTTAACACTGCCCTCTTATAAGCCTACTGCTCGCCCACACTACCACAAATTGGAGCATTAGTATTATCTAATTTTGCCACTATCAACCTCTAAGGGGAACCCTTGGACTCTCTGCACACTATCTCTCACTTTGAGATAGTATATACAGAGCCATCTTCCTACAGTAAGGTTCTCCCCCAGCCTTGGAACTGGCAGGGAGTTCACTATGGGCTCCTGAGGGTTCCCTGACCTCTAAGGCATTTCAGTATGGGGAGCAATAGCCCCAGGGGTCTTGTACCCCTTCTCCAATCTACCTCCCACCAGTTCAGGGGTGGTATCCTGACACTGATCAATTAACCTAGGGTCTGTACCCTGAGGCTGAACAGGGGACAGGGGTGAGTCCTCTCTCACCTTGCCCCTACATTTGGGGACTGGTACGGCCAGACAACTGAAACTGTCAGGGCGCCCTTAGGGGTCACCCCTATCAGTTATCCTTCCACTAGGGGTAACTCATTCCCCAGAATGCAGTCAATGGGCACCTGAGGACTAACTATGACTCTTCTCTGGGTCACCTCCCCACTCCATTCTAGGGCTACCAGGGCCATGGGGGGAATACATTCTCCCCATGGGCTGGGGTCACCCTACACACCTGGCCAGTGTACTGCTCTGGGGAAACTAGTCTCTCCACCATCATGGTATGTCTAGCCCCTGTGTCCCTCAGAGCAGTGATTGGGACCCCATTCACTCTCACCTGGTGGAAGTGATGACTCCCACCCGCAGGGATCACCAGCTCACACTCTGAGTTTATCTCCCAACTGAGGGAGATTAGGGCATGGTCAATGACCTGCCTCTGGGGTCTACTTTCCCCTAAGGCCACATTGGCCACCTCTGTAGAGGTCCCACCAGTGGGTAGTTTCTTTGGGCAGACAGAGTCCCCCTGCTTGTGTCCTAGCTGGGAGCAATCAACGCAGCGGGGTTGGAAATGGGGTTCCGTCACCACCGCCCACCAGAACCACCACCCTGTTTCTCAGATGGGGCATGGGAACCCTTTCATCCCCCCCTTACTCTGGGGCTTGTCTGGGTCATCTTTAATCTCCCCCTCACTCTATTGGTGTGAACGGGAACCACCCATCTTGGGGTCACTCCAAGGTACCTTTTTGGACACTCTGGTGCTAGCCCAGAGGTCTGCCTCCTCAGCAAGCTTCCTGGGACCAATGAGCTTACTGTCAATCAGGTGCTGGGGCAACTCGGTAAAGCAAATACTGAGCATAAGCTCTCCCAGGATCAAATCATATAACCCCATATAACCATCTACTTTACTGCCCCACACCCATCCATTCTGTGTCTTGCTAGAAACATCAAAAAGGTCTACTAAAGTTTTTGTAGAGAGTTTGGTACTGGCCCTGAATTTCTGGCAATACTTTTCAGGGGTCAGTCATAAGCCAGAAGTAGTTTCTTTTCAGCCAAGGCCCTTTCAGCCTCAGCTTGCTTGGCTTCTCTCTCAGCTTGTTTGGCTGCTCTCTCAGCATCTCTTTCTAGTCTTCTCTCCTCTGCCTCCATGTTTAACCTTGCCAATTGCAGTTGAAACTCTCTCTCTTCCCCCCTTTCCTATGTGGTCAGGCCATGACTTGAGACACTGCTCCCTGGTTTAGCGGGGGCACAAATCCAGGGATGTTACCCTCCCCACTGCTATTGGCAAATCCTCTGAGAAGCCATCCTCTAGCTGCTCCACCTCAACATTCTCTTGTGAACAGGCTTCTGCCCAGGCCCTCAGCGCCTTTTGGTACTCCCCCTTCCTGGAGGCACCCTCGGCAGGCACTCCCATCCCCTTGCAGAACCCTTTGAGCTAGCTGACAGTGTACGTATCCAGCTTAGCTAGGTCAAACTCTCCAGCTCCTCCTTGAGACCCAGCCAGAGACATGTTGTATAGGATTAGGTAAAAAGATCAAGCAGGAAAAATGTTGCAGCAAAAAGAGAACAATCAAATTGACCTTTAACTGTGGATAGGTAGTGTACACGTAGCTATTGTATGTCACTGCACAAATATAAGTCCTATCCTCACCACTGATCACCAATGTTAGAAAGGGGTCTCTAGTCTAGTTGGCAGAGATATTCACCTTTGTCCAAATAGGGGCTGTTAGAAATGGGGTCGTTGGTTGGCAGTCAGGTTACCCCATGTCCAAGCAATGATCCTCACTCTAGTCAGGGTAAAAGAGAATCACCCTCAGCTAACCCCTGCTTACCCCCTTGGTAGCTTGGTACGAGCAGTAGGCTTAACTTCAGAGTGTTAGGTGTAAACACACACAGTAACTTAATGAAAACACTACAACTTAACACAAAACAGGTTTAGAAAAATAGAGAATATTTATCTAAACAAAACAAGACCAAAACGACAAAAATCCACAATACACAAGTCAAGTTATCAATTAAAAAGCAAAAAGAGTCTTTATGTAGTTGTAAACACACACTAATGCTGTTAGCATGAAAATGTACCTTGGGCGTGTCAAAAATAACCCCGCATGGGTAAGTGTGTGTCAAAAAGGGCTTGAGATTCGTCAATATCACTCACGAGTGAGACCTTGTGTTGCTTCTCCTTTAGTCAGGTTGGTGTGCATCGTTTCTTCTCTCCGCAGGAGACCGATGCATCGATCCGGTTAGCACTCTCGGTTCTGGGCAGGCCTTGCGTTGTTTTTACACACCCAGCAATGTTTGTGTCGGAAATCCAGCCGCACGATGATCCGAAAACCACGCAGCGTGGGTTGCGAACTCACCAGCCTCTGTCTGCAATGCTGTGTGTCATTTCTCCAGCCACGTGCCTCGATCTTCGAGTCGCGCTGTAGGCGAGCATCAATTTTTAGCAGCGAAGCTGGCAGCACATAGATTTTCAGCTGCGGATCGGAGTTGCGTCTATCTTTTCCCCGCACTGCGATCTGTGCATGGATTTCTTCCTCATAGGCTGCCAGCTTCTCTTTTCAGGGTCCCTGGATGGGCACCACAAGGCAGAGTAGGAGTCTTTCCAGAGACTCCAGGTGCTGGCAGAGAGAAGTCTTTGCTGTCCCTGAGACTTCAAACAACAGGAGGCAAGCTCTAAATCAAGCACTTGGCGATCTTCACAAGATGGAAGGCACACAAAATCCTGTCTTTGCCCTCTTACTCTGGCAGAAGCAGCAACTGCAGGATAGCTCCACAAAGCACAGTCACAGGCAGGGCAGCTGTTCTTCCTCAGCTCTTCAGCTCTTCTCCAGGCAGAGATTCTTATTGGTTTCCAGAAGTGTTCTAAAGTCTGTGGTTTTGGGTTCCCTTGTTATACCCATTTTCTCCTTCTCCTAGGCCTACTTCAAAGTAAAGTCTCTCTTGATTGTGAAATCCTGCCTTGCCCAGGCCAGGCCCCAGACACTCACCAGAAGGGTTGGAGACTGCATTGTGTGAGGGCAGGCACAACCCTTTTAGGTGTGAGTGACCACTCCTCCACTCCCTCCTAGCACAGATGGCTTATCAGGAAATGCAGACTACACCCCAGCTCCCTTTGTGTCACTGTCTAGTGAGAGGTGCAACCAGCCCAACTGTCAAACTCACCCAGACAGGGAATCCACAAACAGGCAGAGTCACAGAATTGGTATAGGCAAGAAAATGCTCACTTTCTAAAAGTGGCATTTTCAAACACACAATCTTAAAATCAACTTTACTAAAAGATGTATTTTTAAATTGTGAGCTCAGAGACCCCAAACTCCACATGTCCATCCGCTCCCAAAGGGAATCTACACTTTAATCATATTTAAAGGTAGCCCCCATGTTAACCTATGAGAGGGACAGGCCTTGCAACAGTGAAAAACGAATTTAGCAGTATTTCACTGTCAGGACATATAAAACACATTACTATGGCCGGCATTGCAACCCTGGTGGTAAATCTTGCTTACCGGCGTGCAGAAGACCGCCAACATACCGCTGCATCCGCGGAATTCCGCTACAGGTATTACGACCCACAGCTCGGAATCCGCCACAATACAGACACCCACACAAGTCCGCCACAGCAAAGGTCAATGATAAACTGGCGATAACAAAACCAACACCGTCACGCCAACAAGAATATGCCCACACTATCACGACCCACGAATCAATGCAGCGGTCTTTCAACCGCAGTAAACCATTGGCAGTACACACCGCCGCGCTCAAAATACACACACATCTACAAAACACAACCACATTGGACAGTTCGGAATGCACACACCCTTACTACACGATTTTTTAAAGCAGGCCAGAAAGAGACTACCGAAAACAACACAAGCATCCACAGACACACAACAAAATCACTTACACAACATCCACGCACCTCAACAACACACACCAACACATCCCCTCACACATCACAACAGACACCACCTCATACATCACCCATACCACATCATGGCACCTCAAAGAAACCCCAGGTTCTCTGAGGAGGAGCTCAGGGTCATGGTGGAGGAAATTGTTCGGGTAGAGCTACAGCTATTCGGATCACAGGTGCAGCAGACATCCATTGCTAGGAAGATGGAGCTATGGTGCAGAATTGTCGACAGGGTAAACGCAGTGGGACAGCATCCAAGAACACAGGATGACATCAGGAAGAGGTGGAACGACCTACGGGGGAAGGTGCATTCCGTGGTATCCAGACACCAGATTGCTGTACAGAGGACTGGCAGTGGACCCTCACCTCCTCCCCCACAACTAACAACATGGGAGGAGCAGGTCTTGGCAATACTGCATCTTGATGGCCTCGCAGGAGAAGCAGGAGGACTGGACTCTGGTAAGTCAACCCTTTACTACCTTATCCACCCCACCTGCATGCCATCACATACTCCCACCCTTACCCTCACACCCATCACCCCAACACCTCACATATACTCCACCATCACAACCCACACATAGCAATACCAAGCCCTGCATGTGACAACAATGCATGGACACCCATCACAGACCTGCCTGGACACCCATCACCAAAGCATGTCTAGTACAGAGACTCACCCATGCCCCAAAATCACCAATCACACATGGACCAAGCCAAGAACGCAAGCACAGGAGTAGAGGGTCACTCATGCATTGCAGAAGACGGCACACACAGATACAATAACTATGCATTTACACCCCAAAAGGACCCCTACCCAATGTCACCGGGCAGGAGGTGCCAGACATATCCAGTCACCCCACAGAAGAGACCCACAGTTATGACAGCAGCTCTGCACACCTGGATCAAGATGACCAGCCCAGCCCATCAGGGACCTCGGGACAGTCGGTTCCCCTGACACAGTCACAAACCACCACAGAGCCTCCCCCCTCAGAAAACACCAGCACAGCACCCACCCAGTGGGCCCATCCCTCTGTCCCCAGGACACGTCAATCAGCAGTGTGTTCATCACTACAGGGAACCCAGGCAAACCCACCAACCCAAGAAAATCAGGGGCCTGGGGCAGTGGCAGTGGGCACATGGTTCAGGGGACACAGGCACAGGATAACAGGGAAACTGGGAGGACTGCTGGGCGACAGGGGGAGGACAGGCCCAGGGAACCGACACTCCACGAGGCCCTCCCCAACATCATGGGAGCTTACCATCATTCCCAGGAGACCATGGGAAGTAACGTCCTGCTAATGAAGGCTACGGGTTGATCTAGGCCCTCTTCATTAAGCTGGGAGAGTACTGCTCCAATACCATGCTCTGAGGCGTCTGTTTGCACAACAAACTCCTTGGAGTAGTCAGGTGCCTTCAGCAAGTCCAGGGGGTAACAATGGTACCATATCCCTTGACAAACCTCCTGTAGTATCCTGTGAGACCTAAGAAGGCTCTCACTTCAGTCTGGGTCTTGGAAGGCTCCCAAGCCAGAATGGTGTCACTTTTTGGTTGTAGGGGTGCCATCTGGCCACTCCCTACCTGGTATCCTAAGTACACCACCAAACCCTGCCCTATTTGGCACTTGCTTGCCTTAATAGTGAGTGCTGCCTTCTGCAGGGCCTCTAACACTCTCCAGAGGTGTTGCAGGTGTTCCTCCCATGTGGAACTAAACACAGCCATGTCATCCATGTAGGCGGCACTGAACTCATCCAGCCCAGACAACACCTGGTTGACCAACCTCTGAAAGGTGGCAGGGGCATTCTTCATCACAAATGGCATGACTTTAAATTGATCGTGTCCAACTGGGGTAGAAAATGCTGGCCCCCTCAATTAAGGCAATCTGCCAGTACCCAGATGTTAAGTCAATCGTACTGAGGTACATGGCAGCTCCCAACCGGTCAATGAGCTCATCAGCTCGGGGGATGGGGTGTGCGTCAGTCTTGCTGACCACATTGAGTCCCTGGGCCTCCACACAGAACCTGAGTTCTGGAGTGGCAACAGGTGCAGCAGGCTTTGGGACCAATAACACTGGGCTGGCCCAAGGACTGCTGGAGTGCTCTAGGGTTAGCTTTTTGGATACTTCATCCTTAATGCACGCCCTGAACCTGTCAGTCAGCCTGTAAACTTTTTGTTTAATGGGTGTATTGTCCCCAGTGTCCACATCATGTGTGCACAAGTGTGTGACTTCAGCAACACAAAAGGATGATGGATGGAGTGCTGAGCAATGCAAACACTCACCCCCAGTCACAGATCTGGGTTTAATCCATTGTTCTTTTGCTCACCATGCCACCCCAGTTTGGACCCAGCCATATGCAAATCAGTCTTGACCCTTTCCTCATGGGAACAATCCAGTCTGAACTGCCGAGTCAGGTACTCACTGGACCGGAAACAAGCATCCGGGGACCGGTTTCAGGGTTTCACCCTTCATCAGCCAGGCTAGTTTGAATCCAGTGACACATTGAGCAAGGGACCCACGTCTGGGCATACCCTTCCCATTTAGGGCAACTTCAGCAACACAAAAGGATAATGGACAGAGTGCTGAGCAATACAAACACTCACCCCCAGTCACATTTCTGGGTTTAATCCATCATTCTTTTGCTCACCATTGTTCTTTTGCTTATTTTGTTTTGTGATGTTGCTTTGTGCACCCTAAGTGGCAGGGGTATGCCCAGACGTGGGTCCCTTGCTCTCTGCACCACTGGATTCAAGCCAGCCTGGCAAATGAAGGGTGACACTCTGAAACGGGTCCTAGGATGCTTGTTTCCTGTCCAGGGAGGACTTGGTCTAGCAGTTCGGGCTGGACTGTTCCCATGGGGAACAGGGTCAAGACTGATTTGCATATGGCTGGGTCCAAACTGGGGTGATGTAGCGAGCAAAATAACTATGGATTAAACCCAGGTCTGTGACTGGGGGTGAGTGTTTGAAAAGTTTCAACACTCTGTCCATCATTTTATTTTGTTTTGTGATGTTGCTTTGTGTGCCCTAAGTGGCAGGGGTATGCCCAGACGTGGGTCCCTTGCTCGCTGTGCCGCTGGATTCAAGCTAGCCTGGCTGATGAAGGGTGATACCCTGAAACTGGTCCTAGGATGCTTGTTTCCTGTCCAGGGAGATCTTGGCCTAGCAGTTCGGGTTTGACTGTTCCCATGGGGAACAGGGTCAACACTGATTTGCATATGGCTGGGTCCAAACTGGGGTGACGTAGCGAGCAAAATAGCGATGGATTAAACCCCGATCTGTGACTGGGGGTGAGTGTTTGCAACACTCCGTCCATAATTTTGTTTTGTTATGTTGCTTTGTGCGCCCAAAGTGGCAGGGGTATGCCCAGACGTGGGTCCCTTGTTCGCGGCGCCACTGGATTCAAGCTAGCCTGGCTGATGAAGGGAGATACCCTGAAACGGGTCCTAGGATGCTTGTTTCCTGTCCAGGGAGGACTTGGCCTAGCAGTTTGGGCTGGACTGTTCCCCTGGGGAACAGGGTCAAGACTGATTTGCATATGGCTGGGTCCAAACTGAGGTGACATATTGAGCAAAATAACGATGGATTAAACCCAGATCTGTGACTGGGGGTGAGTGTTTGAAAAAGTTTCAACACTCCATCCATCATTTTATTTTGTTTTGTGATGTTGCTTTGTTCGCCCTAAGTGGTAGGGGTATGCCCAGACATCGGTCTCTTGCTCGCTGCACCACTGGATTCAAGCTAGCCTGGCTGATAAAGGGTGATACCCTGAAACCGGTCCTAGGATGCTTGTTTCCTGTCCAGGGAGGACTTGGCCTAGCAGTTCGGGCTGGACTGTTCCCATGGGGAACAGGGTCAAGACTGATTTGCATATAGCTGGGTCCGAACTAGGGTGACATACCGAGCAAAATAACAATGGATTAAGCCCAGATCTGTGACTGGGGGTGAGTGTTTGAAAAGTTTCAACACTCCGTCCATCATTTTATTTTGTTTTGTGATGTTGCTTTGTGCGCCCTAAGTGGCAGGGGTATGCCCAGATGTGGGTCCCTTGCTCGCTGCGCCACTGGATTCAAGCTAGCCTGCCTGATGAAGGGTGATACTCTGAAACCAGTCCTAGGATGCTTGTTTCCTATCCAGGGAGGACTTGGCCTAGCAGTTAGGGCTGGTCTGTTCCCATGGGGAACGGGGTCAAGACTGATTTGCATATGGTTGGGTCCAAACTAGGGTGATGTAGCGAGCAAAATAACGATGGATGAAACCCAGATCTGTGACTAGGGGTGAGTGTTTGCAACACTCCGTCCATCATTTTATTTTGTTTTGTGATGTTGCACAAGTGTCTGACTCCTGGGATCAGGGAAAACAGTGAGGAAGCTGTCCCAACACGTGGCGACATGCTCCCTGCTGCTCCTCAGTCAGGGAGGGGGAGAGGATCACTCCCTCCACAGACCCATCTTTTTCTCCTGCAGACAGGAGGTCAGGAAGAGGCTCACTCTCCTCCTGTATCCCATCATCTGTCGCAAGGAGCATGGACAGTTCAGTCCGCTCAAAGTGAGGTTTGATGCGGTTGACATGTAAGACCCTTAAAGGGTTCCCTGGAGACAGCAAGTCCATCAGGTAGGTGACTTCGCTCTTGCACTCCACCACTTCAAATGGCCCAGTCCACTTGTCCTGGAGCACCCTAGGCTCCACTGGTGCCATCAGCCACACTTTTTGTCCAGGTTGAAACTCGACCAGAGTGGCATTCTGGTCATACCAGCGTTTCATATCCTCCTGGCTTGCTTCCAGGTTCTCTGTGTGAGACTCCTGAAGCGTGCAGTCTGGTTTCTCAAAGCCATCATGAAGCTAAATACATCCTGGGGGGTTTATTAGGAGCTTTCTCCAAAGACTCCTTCACCAGACTTAAGGGTCCCCTAACAGGATGGCCACATATCAGCTCAAAGGGATTAAACCCAAGTCCTTTTGAGGCACCTCCCTCTAGGCGAACTGAAGGCATGGCAAGAGAACATCCCACTTCTGCCTCAAGGGCTCTGACAGGCCCATGATCATGCCTTTTAAGGTGTGGTTGAATCTCTCAACCAGACCATTACTTTGGGGGTGGTAAGGGGTGGTGAACTTGTAGTTACCCCCACACTCCATCCACAGAGACTTCATATACGTGGATATGAAGTTGGTACCCCTATCAGATACCACTTCCTTGGGGAACCCCATGCGGATGAAAACCCCCATCAGTGCACGACCCACCACAGGGGAAGTGACTGACCTCAGAGGAATGGCTTGTGGATACCGGTGGCATGGTCCACCAGGACTAGGATGAACCTGTTGCCCATGGCTGTCTTGGGATCCAGAGGCCCCACAATGTCAATACCTTCCCTTTCAAAGGGAATACTAACAACAGGTAAAGGATGGAGGGGAGCCTTACATTTCCCCCCACTCTTGCCATTTGCCTGACAAGATGGGCAAGACCTACAGTGTGTACAGCAGAATGCTTGTTCATCTGGGGCCAATAGAAGTGGGAGACAAGCCTCTTATAGGGCTTGTCCTGCCCCAGATGTCCTGCCAAAGGCACATCATGAGTCAACCCCAGTAGGAAGGCCCTGAAGCACTGGGGTACCACCAGCATACAATCTGACCCAGGCTCAGGAGCCTTAGCCTCACTATACAGGAGGCCATCCTCCCAATAGATCAGGTGAGTACTGAGCTCCTCGCCAGCCGCCTGGGCTGCAGCCTGCTGCCGCAGTCTCTCTAGAGTAGAGCAAGTTTTCTGTGCTTCACAGAATGCCTCTCAAGTGGGTCCCCCTTCCTGCTGCCACTGCGACAGCTCAGGGACCTCCCCAATTTCAGCCACCTGCTCCCCTATAGGCTCCGGGGCGTCACCTTCAGGCTCTGCCTCCTCTCGGGCCGTGGGAACTTCTGGGGTCGGTTTCCCACACCCCCTGCCCTTCCTCTTTTTGGCGGTCCCCTGGGCCACTGTTTCAGGTTCCAGGGGCTCTTGACAACCCTGATGGGCTTCCATTGACCAAGTGGATACTCATACCCACCCAGGCATACCCAACATCTCTAAGTGAGACCTGTGTTCCACCTCCTTCCAAGGGGAATCCTCCAGGTCATTGCCTAGCAAACAACAGGCATGGTTGGACTCACAGCTACCTTCAAGGAACCTGACACCCTCCCCCCCATTCAAAGGGAACCTCTGCCACTCTGCAGAGGCACTCTGAGTTGTCCACTGAAACTATTTGGTGAAGTACCCGGGGATCAATCTGCTCTTCAGACACCAGCTGACTACTCACTGTAGTCACACTGGCTCCTGTGTCTTTCAGAGCCTCCACCCTCTGACCATTGATGGTCACCCAGTGCCTGTACTTCACAGTGTTCTCAGGCACAAGGGTTCTCTGGACCATCTCACTGTCCCCTAGTGAGACAAGGGTCATCTCAGCTGGCTCTCACCCACCTGGAACCAACTCCTCCCCAAGCGCTACACTGGCCAAACCCTGGGACGGCGCACCAGTGGGTGCCGGTGTACTATTGGGGCATTT
This sequence comes from Pleurodeles waltl, assembly GCF_031143425.1. NCBI lineage: Eukaryota > Metazoa > Chordata > Amphibia > Caudata > Salamandridae > Pleurodeles > Pleurodeles waltl. The sequence goes on along the minus strand of NC_090445.1, from coordinate 58,203,119 downwards.
GTGGTCCCCCTCACATGACCCACCTGGTCACATGCATAGCACTTACGTGGGGGACCACCTGCCACTGACTTCCCTTTGGAGAAACATGGCTTCCTCTCACTGGGGGGGTTGGGAATACTTACCCTGGGAATCAGTTAAGGGCCCTTTAGAGAACTACCCCTGTTTACCCTTACCCCTCGTTTCTTCCGAGAGGGACTCTGCCCACCCTTGGCGTGGTCTCCCCCAAACCTCTTTTGGACCCTGGGGCTCTCCCAGCGGTCCACTTCATACTCATGCTTCCTGGGGTCAGTCAGCTTGCTGTCAATCAGGTGCTCGCGCAGCTCTGGAAAACATAAACTGTACCTGTGCTCCCAAGCAATCAGATTGTAAAGCCCCTCATACGTAGTTACCGTACTGCCCTTCACCCAACCATCCAGTGACCTGCAATAAGAATCAATACATTCCTACCATGTTTGGGATTCCTTCTTCTTGTAGGACCTAAACTTATCCTTATACTGCTCAGGGGTGACACCATACCTTCTGAGTAGGGCATCCTTCATGATAGTGTAGGTGAGATTCTGAGCATCCCATAAGGCTGTCAGTGTATCCCTCCCCTCACCTCAAAGTGCTTACACAGACCCGTCCCCCGATGAGCTTCAGGGACCAGATTCATGAGGAGAGCAGACTCATACCCCTTAAACCACAAGTATATGTTGTCCTCCTTTTTATAATCCTTTACAAGATCTTTAGGAATGTGCACCCTCCTTTCAGGCTGCACTGCGATGTGGCTGCCACCATCCTTACTAGACTGGCTCCTCTGATCCAGCTCCCTCAAACTGAGCTCATGATTCAACAACAACATTTTCTCTTCAATGGTCATCCTCATTTTCTTCAACTCCCTCTGGTGCTCCCTATCTGCCTGTCTGTCCTGCAATTCTTCAGGGGTCAGACCCTTAGATGAGACACTGCTGCTTGCCCTGGAGACCCTCTTCCTGGGTATAACTGGCTCACCCACAATACCATTGTATATGGAATGCCCTTCCTTCTCTTCATCCTCCTCCTCCTCTGTGTGCCCTTCAGTGCCCTTGGCCGTCACCCCGGCCCTCAGCGCCTTTTGCAGCTCCTCCTTCTTGGATGAGCTCTTAATGGGACAGTCAAAACTTTTACAGAACTGCTTTAACTGAGCCTTGGTATAGCTATCCAATTTCTCCAGGTCAAAAGCAGCTCCAACTAATGCATCTCCAGATTGGGACATGATGAAAAGTCAACAAAAGTGCAAAGTTCCGAAAGCAGAAAACAAGTTCCCAAATGAAGTTCAGAAAAATGGATGTAGAGAAAAATTCAGGCAAATGGGAAAAATAAAAAATCACAAGACAAGCAGTATGTGGTCACGTAGTGGTCTGCACTCAAAATAGTAGTGTACACTTAATTACTGTATGTCAAGTACAAATACAAGTCCAATCCCAACCGCTGATCACCAGTGTTAGAGATGAGGTCTTTGGTTGGCAGTCAGGTTACCCCCTGTCCAAGCAAGGACCCTCACTCTGGTTAGGGTAAAAGAGAATCACCCTCAGCTAACCCCTGCTTACCCCCTTGTAGCTTGGCATGAGCAGTAGGCTTAACTTCTGAGTGCTAGGGGTAAAGTATTTGTACCAACACACACAGTAATTTAGTGAAAACACTACAAAATGACACAACACAGGTTTAGTAAAATAGTGAATATTTATCTAAACAAACCAAGACCAAAATGACACAAATCCACAGTACACAAGTCATGTTATCTATTAAAAAGCAAAAAGAGTCTTAATGTAGTTTTAAACACACACTAATGTGTTAGCGTGAAAATGTACCTTAGGCGCATCAAAAATAACCCCACACAGGTGAGCACAGATGGCTCATCAGGAAATGCAGACTACACCCCAGCTCCCTTTGTGTCACTGTCTAGTGAGAGGTGCAACTAGCCCAACTGTCAAACTCACCCAGACAGGGAATCCACAACCAGGCAATGTCACAGTAATGGTATAAGCAAGAAAATGCTCACTTTCTAAAAGTGGCATTTTCAAACACAAAATCTTAAAATCAACTTTACTAAAAGATGTATTTTTAAATTGTGAGCTCAGCGACCCCAAACTCCACATGTCCATCTGCTCCCAAAGGGAATCTACACTTTAATAATATTTAAAGGTAGCCCCCATGTTAACCTATGAGAGGGACAGACCTTACAACAGTGAAAAACAAATTTAGCAGTATTTCACTGTCAGGACATATAAAACACATTACTATATGTCCTACCTTAACCATACACTGCACCCTGCCCTTGGGGCTACCTAGGGTCTACCTTAGGGGTGCCTTACATGTAAGAAAAGGGAAGGTTTAGGCCTGGCAAGTGGGTACACTTGACAAGTCGAATTAACAGTTAAAACTACACACACAGACACTGCAATGGCAGGTCTGAGACATGATTACAGAGCAGCTTATGTGGGTGGAACAACCAGTGCTGCAGGCCCACTAGTAGCATTTGGTTTACAGGCCCTGGGCACCTCTAGTGCCCTCTACTAGGGACTTACTAGTAAATCAAATAGGCCAATTATGGAAAACAGAGTCCAGCACATATCGACAAACTGGAAAACAGAGGCAAAAAGTTAAGGGAAACCACGCCGAGGATGAAAAGTCTAACAGTGGCCACAATCCTAGTCAGGGTAAGTCACACACAATCCAAATTATCCTGTGCCCACCCTCTGGTAGCTTGGCAATGAGCAGTCAGTCTTAACTTAGAAGGCAATGTGTAAAGTATATGTGCAATATATCATACAGTAACACAGTGGAAACACCACACAAATACAGCACACAGGCTTAGAAAAATATTAGATATTTATCTGGTAAAATTAAGGTCAAAACAATAAATATTCAATAAGCATAAGTTGAGATATCATTTTGCAAGATTAAAAAGTCTTAAATCTTAGAAATCAACAGTTGTCTCTTGTTTGCACGAAGTACCTGGTTTGCGTCAAAAATAGCATGCATGGAGCCCGCAGAGGAGGATATGCATGGAAAAACAGGGTGTGCATCGGAATTTCCAGTGCGGCACAGACGATGCGTTGTTTCTTTCCACACTACTGGGGCTTTGCGACGATTTCCGGTGCACAGTCTTGGTTCCTCACTGCGATGCGGGGATCATTTTGACACCCAGGGATGATGTGTGGAAATCCTGGGTGTGCTGAACGAAGTCACAGGTGTTGCATCAATCCAGTAGGTGATGCATCTAATTTTCTGTCGCACAGCAGGTGCTGGGTCAATTCTTCACTTGGGAAGTCTGGCTGTGTCATTCTGGTTCAGCTGTGCGTCGATCCAGTAGGGCTGTGTGGCGAATTTCCGGCTGCAAGGCAGGCACTGCGTCAATTCTTCACTTGGGAAGTCGGCCTGCGTCATTCCGGTTCAGCTGTGCAGCAATTTCTTGGTTGCACCACGGCTGTCGGCTGTTTCCCGCAAGCTGTTCCATTCAATTTACAGGCCCTGGGGACATGTATGCACTTTACTAGGGACTTACAAGTAACTCAAATATGCCAACTGGGAATGAACCAATGTTACCATGCTTTTAGGGAGAGAGCACATGAACTTTACCACTGGTTAGCAGTGGTAAGGTGTCCAGAGTTCTAAAGCCAGCAAAAGTTAGGTCAGAAAAAGAAGAGAAGGAAGGCAAAAAGTTTGGGGTTGGCCCTGCAGAGTGGCCATTTCCAATAATACTCAACTAGGAATTTCTGAGAAAGTGGATTATTAGTATACATTTCTATCTTTCAATAGACTCCAAAACAACAAAAATCAGATGTGGGAAACTAGAGGTATGGTTTGTCATATTTTTAGGTTTTTCTAGCCCTGAAAAATGCAAATTGACAAAGGTCGTTATCTGGTCGTATTCATCCAAGCAAAGTCACAAGTTCAGACCAACTGAGAGTTAATACAGGCCAGGCACAGGACCAAACGTCCCACTGGAACAGCAGGTCCCAAACTGTGTGCCGCAGTCCCCCAGTGTGCCACCAAACTCACTCAGGGGCGACTCGGTCACTACAAAACCATCAATGCTGCACACATTCTTCAGCAGTGTTGCTTTGCAGATTGTTTCAACAAACTGCAGTTCCTCTAATAGCCACTAGATGCCAGTATGAACACACACTTCTTGATTTGTGAACAACGGCTTTAGTTGCATCATTGTGATTGCTGAAGGACACCTTTAATTCTAATTATCCATGCTTTTAGGTCGAGTGTTAGCGTTCGGCCCGCTGTATACTAAAGTATACAATAGAGTGAGTTCCAGCATTTTGATTTGTTACTTGCAGTGTCCTTCAAAAATCCTTGCTTGCTAGTGGTCAGTTCTGCCTCTTTGTCCTGCCTTTTTTCACTTTGGGAGCCGCACAAAGTACTGTGTAATTGCGCTATGTCCTGTTTATCTCTTCTGTAAGGGACTTTTTTTGGGCATATGCCTGTTTCACCTGAACAGTGTGGGTGCTTGTTCAGTCCCTCCTCCCCACCAGCTCCCTCTATAAACATAAACCAACAGCAGAGGGGGGCTTTTCCAGGGCCAGCTCGCCCTCGCTCTCTTTATTTTCAGTCTGTGTGGCAAGAAAAGTCCACCCAGTAATTTACAACGCTAGGAGCTCTAACTCGAGCAAACACAAGAGCATTGCATTCCAAATGCTTGTAATTTTTGTATTGTTTCCTGCTCATTCGGCGCCCGATGCTGATCTCAGCTGCCTGTGTTCAGTTTCGGCTTCACCTTTTGTGCACAGCGCATCTTCCAGTTCAATGAATCTGCGTGAACCCCTGCGTTTTTTTTTCTTTTCATTTGTGTGGCAAGAACAGTCCAGTTAGGAGTTTACAACGGTAATAGCTCTAACTCGAGCAAATGCGTGATCCGTTGCATTGAAAATGCTCGTTAACTCCTCTTTTAAAAATGCTCTGGGTTACGTCCGATTCTCTCATCTTCACACGCTGCAGCAGCCCCTTCCCAACTTAGCACGACTATTAGACGGCCGCTCTCACACACTCAGTTACAATGGACAACCCTGACCTGACATAGCATGTGCTGCGCCTCCTTGGACCCCTCTTTAGGGCATGACAAGGAGGAGTCACCAGGGGAGACGCTGCTTCTGAACAGCAGCGTTCATTCTCCCCTCCCAAGGAGGATTAGATGCTGTTATCTCACTGAGTGGCGACACCTCCATTCACTCTGGGTGGGAGAAATATCTCTTCTACACTACCTTAACAAATTCAGAAATAAACGGGAAGGCAAGCCAATGACTTACCTCTTCTTGCACTTTTTTCGCTTAAAGGAGAGGATCTGTCACTCTGTAAGTGCCATCTGCAACATATTCGCCATGCCTTACAGGCAGAGGGTGGCCAGTGTTTTCTTTACTTTTGTCAAACCAGGGTCCCACAGAAAATACTTAGGAGTTGTTGGAAAAATCAGAACTTTCATCATGGAATCCTTTCTCAAACAACATGAAAAATAATGCCCCTTCTTACAATACAAGTGAAACTGAAAGAGACAGAGGTCTGTAGTTTAATTCTTAGGACGCAACAGTGAGTAATGTGCTCTCTGCTGGGATGTTTTCCTATGTTGAACAGGTTTTATTCTGCACACGCCCTGCTCACCAGTTCTTTCTGTGGTCGATAAATGGATCGTTGAGTTAATGACACCTGTTACAGTGCCATGAAATGCCGGAAAATGCTTTGGAATGCTTTTACAACAACTCAAATTGTATGCACTTTTCCTCTTTTATTTCCTGTTTCTGGAATGCTCTGCTTTTGGACTCTGTTACACTAGTGTCTACAACTCATTTAATTCTTCCACACCGAATACATCATCATCCTTTTATCACATTTTCGAAACGCTGTGCTGATTTTTTCCATTTGGTTGCCAATAGTGGGCTCAAGCACTATTTCTTGGGGGCTAAGGCTTATTCATGGCACAAGTCTTAAAGAAAATAAGTGGGGGGACTGACCAAGTTAGACACTATGCAAGTGACATCACAGCACATGACACCACGGCGCGTGAAATCGCACCTGGAATCACAGGTAGTGGCATCACAACTAGTGACAGGAAATGACATCACAAGAAGTGAGATCTGGTCTTAAGACCTCACACATATGCTTACCGCAAGAAAGCAAAGCCTTAGCTAGGTATCCCTTTGCCCATCGTGGAGCAAATATTTTCTTCAGTTTGGGCAGAGTGTAAAGTGCAGAATAATTGTAAGATTTCCTTTGGAAAGTATGTATTTTAGTGTTATTGCTGTTCTTTTTTATTCCTTTTTTTTAGACAGGAAAAAAAAGAGTGCAGGAAATAGAAAGTGGAAAATGAAATTAGCAAGGAAGCTGTGTAATTGAGCTAAGACGTGCAGTGAGAGGCATAATGCCTACAGCACCTGGTATTCCCAGGTGATCTCCCATCCAAGTGCTAACCAGGCCCGACCCTGCTTAGTTTCCGAGATCAGGCGCATTCAGGGTGGTATGACCGTAGGCAGGAAAAGCTGCAGTTTCAGTTCTCTTCTGCTCACCACGCCCACCACCTGGACCCTGCTGCTCTTAATCGCACCTGCACAGGCTCCCCTTTGGGAAGTCGGACATGCGCTCACTGCCGGAGGCCCAAATGCGTCAACCCACATAGAACACCATTTTTAGGGTCGAGCCTGCGTCGCATGCGCTTGCGCATGAGTTTCGCTTGCGAGAAGCATTAGTAGTTAGAAAAGGACTCGGAGCCCCACCCATGTCACGTCAGTGTCTTTCATTGGTTCGTGGGCTTGCCTTTCAAAAACTGCTTGCTTTCATTAGTGGAAGGCATGCATACACCATACCTTTTCCAGTGGTTAGCCCTCCTCGAGCACAGCGACCAAGTACTGAAAACCTGCGAGGCTCACTGTTTCCGTCCGGTTTGTTTTCACTGTTGCACTCTCTCAACTTTACCGAAGTAGTGTTATTTTACATCAGGACGCTCTTTTGACGTAGTGAAGCATGCTTGTGGTAACAGTTTTTTCTACATTTGGTCCTGTGTTCCTAACAGTCAGTCTGGCCTTTAAACTTCCTAACAAATCATGTAGTATAAGTTTGATTCTAGATTGTGTGCAGCATGGATTTACATGAATCCTGTTTCAGTATCTGGTGGTGTACAGAAACAACAAGCTGCCTGGATTGCATTTGGCATTTTAATGTATTGTCATTCTCTTCACTGTGAACTGATGCTGCATTAGCCATCATTATGTAAGGTCTCTGCTAGAAGGCTGATAAATGAGCATTAAAGTGCACAATGTGCAAGAGCAAAGTTTCATTACCTACAGTCAGATAAGTCAGTGGTTGAAGTGGGCCTACATTGTGCCCCATGTGTTGTGAAGGGCACAATCACCACAGTAGACTATACATGGATGAACAGGGCTGACAGAAAGCCCCCGAAAGTGTGTATATTATATATTTTTGTGTTTATTAAAAACAAAATGTTGTGGGTAATGCCCGACCTAAAACGTTCCTGGTTGTGGCAAATGTATCAATGCAGTTTCTCCTTATCCAGGAGAGTTGTCCGGTGCCCTGTCATATCCAGATTTAAAGACATCTCTTGATCGAGAATTTGATCTCAAAGCACAAACTCAACTAGCCAAATAACAGTTCTTTTTTTGTTGCATTTTTATTGGCCTAAATTCGACCCCTCCCCCACCACCTGTGTAGCTTTGCATTGGGCTCTGCGACTCTACACAGCTTGCTGTTATACTCCTTTGTGGGTTCTGCATCATGCTGTGTGACTCTGCCTTGCTTGCTGTTGGTAAGCTCTGTTGGCTAGAGGTTGCATTACACTGTGGAGCCCTGTGTCACTTTCTGTTGAAGCTTTCAGTAGATGAGGAGGAGTACATTCTGACCCCAGTTAAGAGTCAAGAACTTTTTGGGCAGCACTTGAGGGTGAGGACACACACTCCCAGAAACCAGCAGCCAGGTCCAGGGCAAATCCAGTTGGAGATGGTCTGCTTGATACAGCACAGTCTTGGGGCTTCTTGTAGCTTTTGTGTCCCAGGGTCTTAACAGGAGGCTAAACAACTAGGCCTTGAAGTTTACTCTCTGGTCTTCGTCACATGTGGAGGTGAAGCAAGCCTTTCGAGTCTATTTTCCACAAAGTCAACAGTAGAAGCAGTTCTCTCACTGAACTCCTGTCTTTGGCTCTCCATGTGCAGTCGATCTTGGTGCAGCCTCCCTTTCTGAGGTCCACAGGTTCAACAAGTACAGTCTTCCTTTTGTCCTTTCCGAGTCCATATGTGTTCTGTGGTGTCCAGGGGTGCCACTTTTATGCCACTCTCAAGCTTGTGGATGGGTAAGACTCTCTAACCAATTTGGCAGAGGTTCCCATGGGCAACCCTCTTCACCTTTTCATCACATCCTGTGAGGTTGGCACTAAACAATCCCACAGTGCATCACTCCAAATTAAGACTGCAAAACCTTTACTTCCTGGGTCAGTGCTCTGGCCACATCTCTGAGGTGTATCCAGTATAAGGAGTAATCAACCCCCTCTGAAAAGTTTACCTCACTGGGATCGATGCCAGATTGTGACAGATGACTAGGCCATTGAAGCTTCATATTTGCGGCCACCAGCCTTCTGGTCATCCTGTCAAGAGGAGGTCACACCTCCTCCCCCCAACAGGCCCTTTTGTTCCTGTAAACAATCAAGCAGTCCTGACAGAAGGGCAGAAAGCTGTCTTGAGGGACAGCAGTTGGGTTTCTTCAGAAAAGGCTACTGCAATGTTGGTCAAAAAAATGTAACTTTTTAAGAGTACCATTTTTCCAATAGTTATCTCAAATCCAACTTTACAGTTACGTCAGGTTTGAGCTAACTTTTATTTTGATACTTTGAAGCACTTTAATGGCTAGTGCAAATTTGAAGATAACATTATTAGATGTAGTAGTGTAACCCAGCGTTTCTCTATGGCACATACAGTTCTACTACAGTGAAAACGATATTGGAGGTTTTTCACTCTCAGGGCATGTGAAACTCAAAATAAACATGTCCAACTTTTTAATATCTGGCGCGCTGACTTTCAGCCCTGTAAGACGTATCTTAGTAGACTTTTATCAATAGTAAAAAATATTTGGGCTTGGCAACAGGGTTATTTTGTCAAGTCAATGTCAGTTTTTAAGCTGCACACAGGCTGCTGTGGCAGGCCTGGAGATGTTTACCTTTGTGCTTTAATGGCAGCACAATAAATTCTGCAGTGTACTAGTGGCATTTAACTTACAGGCCCTGGGTACCCAAAGTAACATTTACTAGGGACATACAGGTAAATTAAATATGCCAAGCTGTGCTATCCAATTGCAGATGCATTTGAGGATTTAGAGCACTTTCAGTGGAACCTCATCAGTAGGATCCAGGGCTCTTTCAGAGTTGAGAACCAGCAAAATCAGTTGAAAATGTGGAGGTGATCATGCAAAAGGACACATTTCCTTACAGAATTGTATAGATTTAAAGAGCTGTCACAACTCCTACATAACCATTGCATTACTTGTGCATTTTTCATATGTTTTCTCTTTCTGAACCTTGCATTGTTACTTTGCTTATTCACACCTAGTAGCAACTACCAGGCAATAATTTTGATAGCAAATATAGCTGAAACAAAATGTACAAAGTGGTATAAAAATAAAATCCGGCCAACCACTGTTAAATCATTCACTTCAGTATGACCACTTCATGCCCCACTGTAATGAGGAACATAATACTGTTTGTAATGAGGGTATCTGTAAGTAGTATATGCCTAAACCCAGAGTTTCTTTTTATCCTCACATCTTAATTATGGGAAAGCACCAAGGTGTGATCGTGTTGCATAAGTTACGACTTTGGCATAACTCTACAAGGGGTGCCTTGCCACCCAGGGTTGATCTGAGATAACTTGGTTCAATGCCCCAGCGATGAATGTGAAGACAAGTTATTGTAGCCTCGCAAGACACTATTCAATGTGTAATTGATATAGAAGTATGGCTTTTGGGGTACTAACAATCTGATGAAGGGATTAGGGGCACAGTGGAAACAGCCACAAACCTGATTTTGTTATTCACAGTACCACCACATTGTACTAAGAAGAATGAACACTTTTATGTTTAAAGTAGTTATTATTACAGGAATAATCTGTTTCTTGGTACAGCTAAAATCCCTACACAGAGTATCATAGGAACACCAATAAGACACGTTATAAGTAACAAGACTAAAATGAATACTTCCAACATTACTAAAACATAATTTTAAATGTCATCTAGAGCCTAGCACCCTATTGCCTATTTCTATGCACTATAATCTGAGAGCATGAAAAGCAGAGGAACTTGCAATCTAGAGTTCTTAAAGGAGAAAGGATGCACTGTATACCTTGTTGATAGCATAGGTTGCCTTTATCAGTGGCGGCGTGAAGATAGTGTTCCCTGTGAAGGGCAAACAGCCACTGCAGTAGCAGTCGATCGGTCTTCCTCCAGGTCTGGGGTCTATCAGCTTCAGACTTCAGGTGAGATATGTCAGCTGTGCAGTGTAAAGTGCGCTGACAGTAGGTGAAATCATCTCTGTCAGAATCTTAGGTGACAATCTTGGAGAAGGACCTCTCTCCCAGTTGGGCGACTGACAATCTTTACATTCTAAATCTTATTAGAGATTGGATTGTCGAACCTAGATTATGAACATCAAAGTGTACACTTCTGATGTCTTATGGACACATAGGGAAGAGAGACATCCATTCAGACTAAACTCTTATGATTAAATATTTATATCAGTTGTTTAACCTTGGCATAATGGCGAATCAACATCTTATCCAGACAAGTGTTTAGACAGGGCAAAGAAGGAACACATCTAGTGAATCCCCCGCTTAATGCCTTGGTAGCTTGGCACGAGCAGAAAGGCTTAACCAGAGACAATGTGTAAAGTATTTGTACCAACACACTAATACAGTGAAAACACTACAGAATTATTCGACACCAGGTTAGAACAATAGCCAATATTTATCTGAACAAAACAAAACCAAAATGACAAAAATGCAACATACACAGGCAAAGTTATGAATTTTGCAAGATTAAACATAAAAACAGCGCTGAGAAATACAAATGCTTCTCTTAGGTGATATCACGGCGTAGTGATGGAGTCATTCCTAACAATCTGACGCTAATGGCACCGGTTACGGATTCACATGGACCCTCAGGTTCCTTACCTTGTGAAAGTGAGGAAACAAGCTGGTGCATAGAGTCAGGGATTGCGGCATCCCTAGATCCGAGGCGGAGACGGTTCCAGTGCTGTGGAGCGAAGGGGCAGAGGTGTCACAAAGAGTCATCGGGTTCTTGCTGCGGATCGGTGGAGGTGAGACGGCATCAGTGCGAACCGTTGGATCCGTGCACTTCTGGCAGAATCGGCATCCGGCGGTCACGACGTGGCACGGTGACTTCCAAGGCTGCAGCGGTGTTGGGCCTGTGGGGTCGTCGCACTCCAGCGAGGACCACAGCTTTGGTTGCAGGCGGCATCACGGAATTCAGCAGCAGCGTCAGTCCGAAGTCGGTTCACTTGGTTTTTTCTTGGTATTTCCAATAGCTTCTCCTTTCAAGGGCCCAGTGACTAGAAGGCACCACTAGCAGCAACTGCAGGATAGCCCAACAAAGCACAGTCACAGGCAGGAGCAGTGGTTCTCCTCAGCTCTTCTCCTTGGCAGAGGTTCCTCTTGGTTCCAGAAGCAAATCTTGAAGAAATCTAGAGACTGGGGTTTTGGGTCCACTACGTATATCCCTTTCTGCCTTTGAAGTTGCGCAACTTCACAGAAAAGTCTCTGTTGTTTACAGGACCCTGCCTTGCCCAGTCCAGGCCCCACCCACACACCAGGTGTTGGAGACTGTATTGTGTGAGGGCAGGCACAGCCCATTAAGCTGTAAGAGACCACTCCTCCCTCCACTCTAACCCAAATGGCTCATCAGGATATGCAGGCTACACCCCAGCTCCCTTTGTGTCACTGTCTAGAGGAGATTTGCAAACAGCCTAACTGTCAGTCTGACCCAGACAGGGAATCTACAAACAGGCTGAGTCACAGAATGGTTTAAGCAAGAACATGCCTACTTTCTAAAAGTGCCATTTTCAAACAGTCTAAAAACTAACTTCAATAAAAGATGTATTTTTAAATTTTGAGTTCAGAGACCCCAAACTCCAGGTCTCTGTCTGCTCTCAAAGGGAAACCATACTTTAAGAATGTTTAAAGGCAGCTTCCATTTTAACCTATGAGAGAGATATTTGCCTTGCAAAAGTGAAGACAGAATTTGGCAGTATTTCACTGTTAGGACATGTACAACACATCAGTACATGTCCCACCTTTAACATAGACCGCACCCTGCCCATGGGGCGGCCTAGGGCCAACCTTAGGGGCACCTTACATGTATAAAAAGGGAGGGTTTAGGCCTGGCAAGTGGGTACACTTGCCAAGTCGAATTGGCAGTTTAAAAGCTACACACACAGACACTGGTCTCTGGGATTGCAGGTCTAATCCATGTTTACAAGGCTACTCAGGTGGGTGGCACAATCAGCAATTGATTTACAGGGCCTAGGCACCTCTAGTGCACATTACTAGGGACTTACTAGGATATCAAATATGACAATTATGGAAAAGCCAATTACACATACAATTTCACATAGGGAGCACTTTCACTTTTGCACTGGTCAGCAGTGGTAAAGTGCCCATAGTAACAAAACAGCAAAAACAGAGTCCAGCACACAGCAACAACCTGGGAAGCAGAGGCAAAAGGTTTGGGGAGACCACGCCAAGGATGCCAGGTCTAACAATAAGGGATGGAGACAATGGTGTTAAGACACAGACATGACATTGATTCTACAAAAACAGGGAAAATGGTGATATCCAGTGTCCTGGACGAAGAAGATGGTGGCACAAATATCTGTAATGGAGTCGGGCCTAGCTAAGATTGAGACAGACCTTAGGGACTTTACGTCAATCGAAGCTCATTGTTTTTCTGTACGTAACATGCATATTTTTTGCAAGCGTTATAGATTATCCATTCAGGGCCAGATTTTCTAACCTTTCAGGCTAGCAACACAGCATGGGAACCTGGCCTCTCTTTGTTTCATGAAATGGAGACGGTAGAAATGTGCTATATCTAATAAGATATGGCACGCGTCTGCTCCATCCTTGCACTGGTGCATTGTGTGTTGCCTAGCACCAACCCAGGCACCATGGTGCAAGGGTGCCTGAGCTACAGGTAGGATTTTACAGAATGCAGCACACATAGTAAGAGGAAAAAATTAGGATAAATAAAGATATTTCTCCACCGTTTTGGCACAATGCCAGTTTTACTGTCTTTACTAAATCTAAGATTGTGTCATATTCCAGGGGTGAATGCACAGGAACACCCATGAACCACCCATGGAACGCCTACTACAATAAAATGTAGTGCAGCTCAGCACGAGTCAATGCCTTGTGGTACCTTTCTTTACAAAGTCTTTACAAAGTCATGCAAGGTAGGGCAACTTACCCATTGTGTGGCTTTGTAAGTCCCATTTAGGGACTTGCATTGACTTACAATGACAATGCATGTACCTAGAAAACCTGCACCATGGTGCAAGGGTGCCTGCATTGATGATAGGCTGACAATTGTGCGCCAGAGCTGAGGAACGTACAGGGATGCATTGTATTGCCATAAATATGATGCATCCCTTCACTTTCCAAATGGTACACCTCCGTGCTCGTTGAAGTACCAAGAGCTGTTTTTAAGCCATTATTTGTAATCTGAATGGTATGTCAAAATGAGTTTTTTGCCTAGAAGACTCTACCTGCCTACATGTAAAAGTGTTGTTATTTAACAGCATGTTACCTAGGTAATGAGAGGTCTGAACACTCTCCTTATAGACAGCATTACTGGCCTGCCATATTGCTGAACATTTTTGAGCAGAGAGGGGCATATTTACAAAGCTTTGACGCAGGGCAGCAAGTAAAGTTGCTGCTCTGCATTGTGTGAAAGGGACAGGGCAGAAATGCTCTATATTTACAAAGATATGGAGCATTTCTCCTTGCGCCGGGGCACTTCAGGCAGCCTAACCCCAATGCAAGAACCCTTGTACGGGTGCCTGCACTGCAAGGAGAATTGTTTGTGTGCAGGAAGGGATGCCTTCCTGCAAAAACAATTCCCTTGAGGCAATTTACTCTTTCTATGTATTCTATGTGTACTGCTGCACACAAAGAAAGAGGAAATAACAAGGGAATTTTTTTTTTTTAGGCCTGATGCCATCCTCTGGGAGACTTTATGCAATCGCAGGTTTGCAAACCTTTGTAAATCTGGGCTTGTGTGAAATTCATGGGCGGATGCATGGGAACGCCCATGTTCCACCCATGGAATGCCTCCCAGAATGAAATGTAACAGAATGCTGCCCAAGCCGCTGCATTGCATTACGTTTTTCTTTCTTACAAAGCCACACGAGGTGGAGCAAATCGGCCCTAGCATGGTTCTGTAAATATCTACCATCATTTTGCATCATGGATGCGCCAAAAAAGTAGTGCAACAATGATGCAAAATGTTAGTAAATATAGCCTATGTGTTCCATGCAGTGTGCGTTAACATTTGCGCTGTGGCATCAGACATGTACATACTCGTGGAGGTGGTCAGGTTTGTTTTGATCAGCCACACCATACTGTGGAGGAGCAAGATGGTGCTAAACCTTCAACTACTGTTGCAGCTCCCTGAGGTCCAACAGCACAATTTGTTGACTTGGGTGGGCAGTCTTCTTTTCCACCACAACAGCTATGCCGATGGCTTCCCTTTAACTGCATCCATAGCTTGCAACCTCTCTTGAGCTATGCTTTGCTCCGATACTAAAGATATTTTCAGACTTCATCTCTTACATTTTACAAATAGTAACAGGCCTAGCATCTACCTGATCTTCTAGCATCAAAGATCCTTCTGGACCAGTAAATTGGGTTAAAACTAGATTATACTTTTTATTTATTTTCAGTGTAATGTTTTATGTTTGTGCTATGTTTTTGTTGTTAGTATTAAAGAGCCTCAGGAAATGTGATATTTGTCTGTTATGAGTTTTAATCCATTCTCCGCAAACTTGTAAAAATCATAGCGACTTTGAATATGTGCATGGTGCAAACTTGTTATGGGCGTTTGAATTTGCTATGTTCAATCTAGGGAGTTCAGAGTGCGAGGGGATTTGTATTTATTGTTGGGGTGTATCTTGTACTATGTATGTGCGTATTTGTAAGTGTGCGTATTCTTTGCCTATTGTTTACAGACTGTTCCTCAAGTTAAACTGTGCTTGAATGCTCCAATGTTAGGTGCTGTAGCTCAATTTAGCAGATTGCCAGTCTCTAGTGTCTAGGGTCATTGGCCTCGTTAGGACACTCAACACTGATGACTGTCTGCCTCTCATAGCCTTTGCACACATGAAAGTAACTTTCTGCCCTGCTTAAAATATTGGCCTTCACAGACTAATCTTCCCCTGGGAGATTTCGTGAGGGGAAAGTGGAGGGCAGTATCAGAGCGTGGTGAGGTTAGAGGGCGAGTGACAGTTACAAGGGGATTTACGGAGTCAGAAGAGGGAGTTACGGCCTCTTCCAACTCCACTGCTCGGACGGAGAAGAATTTTGACCGGCTGGGGCGAGTGCTCCTGGGTGTCTCCGTGGCACGATTTTTCTTCAGGCAGTACAACGCGGTATTATGGCACATGAGTGCAATGTCGGCAAGGGAGACCACAGAGGCTGTGTGTGCGACCCTGCACATGTTGGGTTGGGTGCGGCCGGATGTGCTGACCTGCTCAGGCCTGGTGTATTAGACCAGGCCTGGGTGGGGATGGTGCAGCCTACAAGGGCTGCTGCTAAGGGTGCTGCGGCTGCATTAGCAGCTTGTGCTTCATTCAAACAAAAGGCACAAAGTGGCGGAGCAAGAAGGGGAAGGAGTGCCTCCCCGTGGGGCATTAAAAAAGCCAGCAGGGAGATGTATGAGCCTCCTGGGAACAGGGCTGCCAGAGAGAGATGCTGGCAGGGAACAGGCAGATTCAGCAGGGGCAGGGTCCAAAGGGCAATAGCTGGAGTAGTGGATGGGGCTAGTACATGGCCCCATCTCTTTGAGGCCCCTTTACGTTTATCCATGAGATCGGGGGGAAACAGACCAGTGGACCAGGAATACAGCTTGGCAGGCAAGAGGAAACATGTGGCAGGAGCATTGGGGACACAGGGCGTTGGTAAATAAATGACTGATTGAGGGGCAAGTATTAACAGAGGGCTATTGCGCTGGGAACATATGAGACAAGAGACTCAAATGGAGGATAGAGCGCGCTCTGATCTCAGGTTGGGGGCCAGGGGTCAGCAAGCCTGATTGGGGGATGGTCACTTTACCAGTTGCCCAGAATGTGATCTGGAAGCCAGGATTAGGGAGCAGCGTAGGGCAGTGGAGGAGTCTGAGGCTCTGTGGGAGTATCTGCAGAGAGTTAGGGAACTGGAAAATCAGGAATGCCAGCTGAAAAAATGAGGGGGAGTCAGCGAGTAGTAGGCCCAAGGCGGCCTTTAGTCATCAGGGCACAGACGGATGCTGGCTGTGGGTGCCCAAGGATAGTGGAGACTGGGGACAGGTGAATGGAGCTGGTGCAGGTGGAGGTTCGCCAGGTTGGAGCGGCCCTGCAGCTAGTGAGTTGAGGCCAACAGTTGAGGTTAGCAGGCAGGTGGTGATACCAACGGGGGAGTATGACGGCCCCTGGACACTGGTCTGAAGAGATAGGGTGCGTCATCGGCGGCCGTCCCTACAGTGCGGAATCGTTCATGCACGCCTGGATCTCTGACTATTTTAGCCCCCAATGGGTTGAGGTTGAACGATCAATAGGATGGTATGACATACATATTGATGCCAGAAATGAGTGCAGGTGGAGATGAGTTGGAGTTGGACTATGATGAAGGGAGTAATGGTGAGGTGCAAGGACAAGGAGGTGGGCAAGCCTGGGGAAGGTTCTGGGAACGGTCAAGCACGGACATGGGAGGCACTTCAGAGGAGCAGAAAGAAGCTTCCATGGGTAGAAGCAGGCAAAGGAGGACAGCAGCGGGACCGTCGTCAGGTAAGAAAGACTGGTGGGCTGTATGGGACACAGAAGGATAATAATGGGGGAAAGGCCTGTAAGTCCATTAGAGTGGGGGATGGGGTGTCTGATGGGGCAGGGGAGCAACAGAAGGATGGTGTTGACAAAAAAAAGTGGAGAACAGTTTAAGGTTCCCGACAGCATCCAAAACAGGTGACAGGGAGGTTGAGGAGAGTATGCAAGAGGGTGGGCATAGGAAACAATTATCTTACATGGGCCTGGCAATGCCTCTAGGGTCTCACCTATCAGACAAAACAAAAAAACAAGATATTGAAACATGAATATGTGGCGTTTTCAAATGCTTACACAGAGATATTTAGGCTAAGGAAGGGTCATAGGAAGAAGAATGGGAGTTAGCGAGGCAGTCCAAGTTTCCCATTACAACGCAGAATTGGATGTCAGCATCAGCATTTTTCATATATGCTAGCATGTACTGTGAGAAATATCTGGACAGGGCCATAGCATTATTTAATACATGGACATTTTCAGGAAGGCCCTGCCGTAAGGTTATTTTAGCTTTATTTTATGGCACATTATTTTAGCCCTAGGCCTGCAGCTTGTGCCCTTTAGCCTAGAGAATAATTCATTTGATTATGTTATGTTATTATGTTTATCATGTTAGCAGAAGCCTTATTCTGTGGTGATGTTATTATTTTATCTGTTGTTTGCCCTGCCTAAAAAAAATTTTTTCATTTCTTAGCACGACTTCTTCACTCTGTGCTTGCTCAAGGCTGTACATGATAATGATGTTGGTTCAAAGCAGAACATCACATTCCCTATTGTTTCATAGAAACATACGTATACGTACGTTAGGGCAGTATTCTCAGACAATCAGAATTTTTCTTATAAAAACACCTCTCTGCCCCATATACATTAGAGAGAAATTCAAGCTACAAGTTGCCATTGCATGCTGTCACTTCATTTCAACTGACTGCTGGGACTAAACATTTTTTCCCCCTACATGGGAGAAGACTCTCGTAGACCAACAGCTCTCTTTACTACTACCATATTCAGGTATGGGGAATGGTGTCTTTCCAAGGGTTCCTGGGGCTAACACTTCTGTGCTCTAATATAGAACCTTAGCGGTATAGGTAAGAACTCTGACACGTAGCATTGTGACACTATGGTGGGACTTTTCTTATGTTTCACTTTTTTCATCACCTCTCTGATATTATCATGTTTCATTATCTTAATCATTGCAGTACATTTCTTTTTAGCTAAGATGCAGTTGATTCAATAAAATATATTGAACCAAGTAATGATTCTGTTTGTATTTACATGTGTGAGATGAAGGTAATTGAGAGAAAAGGAGTAATATCTGCTCCACCATGATTTCCCTGAGAAGTCAGAATGTCATGTACATGGCTGCCATAAATCACCTCTGCTCTTGGGTACTGGTGAAATACTGCTAGCTGGCCGGAAGGGTTAGGCCCACAGTTGTCATACAGTGTGAAATTGGACCCCACAATCCTGTGGTGCTGCCGCAATCCAACAGTCTCATTGCTATAATGTGAGCCAATACAACAGCCCAAATGCAATTTGGGGGGTTTGCATGGCTCAGTTATGATGAGGAATTTAGGCCCAGAGTCAGTGTAAACCCTGACAAACCCTGGGAGGATGTGGATTCTGATCTGTGGATGTCTTCTACACAAGGAAATGCCTCGACCCATATGGCAAGTGGCTTGCCTAGTACTTATAAAGCCTTTCAGTCATGTCCCACTCGACTGGGAGCTGGTAATGTTTCAAACAAATTCCACCACTGGGAACATTTCGGGTGTCCGTAGGAGCTCAAATAGGGTATTCTGTTCCAGAAACCCTTGCGAGTTCAAGCAAGAATGTTCTAAATGTGGGGGCCGGCAGGGCTTTACCCAATCCTTCACATTGCCTATCCCCTCCAAACAGTGGAAGGCAGATAAGAGTAGGGGGCAACCAGGTTCTTTTGCGCCTAAGGGCTCCTATGCCAGTAAGGTTGGAGGCTATGTTGCCTGGTTGTCACTATACCCAGAAAAAGGCACAGCACTGAGATTTGAGTGGGGTTTTCAAGAGGGTTTTTGGGTTGGGTATCAAGGTCCAAGAAGCCGCAGGTGGGCTGACAACTTGCAGTCAGCCAGAGAACTCCCTGACTTTGTAGTAGCAAAATTGCAAAAGGAGGTGAAGGAGGGTAGGATTGTTGGCCCTTTCTATGAGTGTTTGTTGGTGGACCTGATCATATCCCCATTGGGCATGGTACCTAAAAAGCAAGAAGGGGAATATAGGTTTATTCATCATCTGTCTTGGCCTGAAGGTGTGTCTGTCAATGACATGTCATTGCTATGGAGGACACGAGGGTGGTTTATGTCTCAGTAGATGATGGCATTCGTCTGACCAGGCTCTGTGGTCAAAAGGCGCAGCTGGAGAAATATGGCATCAAATCAGCTTTGTGCTTGTTGCTGATAAGCCCTGACAAATTATCTTTACTGGGCATGCATCTTGATAGAGCAACTTATGTGGACAGAGTTTTGTTGATGGGGTGTGCTATTTCTTGTGTCCTCTTTAAAGCCTTGAGTTCCTTTCTGCAGTGGGTCTTTACCAAATCGAGTGGACATAAGGAGGTATTACACTCTTTGGATGATTTTCTGTTTGTGGGCAGGGCGGGGTCAGACAAGTGCACCAGAGCACTAAGACTCTTTGAGGAGATGGTGAATACACTTTTGGGGTGCACCTAGCACCTTAAAAAACTGAAGGGCCCAGCAAGGTTTTGACCTTTCTGGGTATTTTGTTGGACACAGCTGATATGACTGCAAGATTGCCGCAAGCAAAAGTTGCAGAGATGCAGAATTTTTTTGTTTGGAAAAGG
This sequence comes from Pleurodeles waltl, assembly GCF_031143425.1. NCBI lineage: Eukaryota > Metazoa > Chordata > Amphibia > Caudata > Salamandridae > Pleurodeles > Pleurodeles waltl. The sequence goes on along the minus strand of NC_090445.1, from coordinate 58,183,194 downwards.
TGATGGCAGAAAGACAGTTGGAGCATCAGAGAGTTAAAAAATTGTTGGGACTCCTGAATTTTGCTTGTTGAGTGGTGTGGGTGGGTCAAACTTTTTGCAGACATCTGGGCATGACTAGGGCCCTCATTACGAGTGTGGCGGTCTTAAGACCACCAAACTCGCAATGCCGGTCAGACCGCACTATTATGACCGTGGCAGATGGGCCACGGACCCACCACCGGCACCACCAGGTTGCCGCCTGTCAACAGCCTGGCGGTCTCGGTGGTCCGCCAGGGCAGTGCTGCTTCCTGGGGATTACGAGTCCCCTTTCTGCCAGCCTTTGCCAGGCAAAGGCTGGCGGAATTGGGGCGTCGGAGGCTCCATGGGGGCCCCTTCACTGCCCATGCACTTGGCATGGGCGGTGCAGGGGCCCCCATAGGCAGCCCCATCGCATATTTCACTGCCTGACTTACGGACAGTGAAATGCGCAACGGGTGCTGTCACACTGACACACCACAACATTGTTGTAGTGAGTTTTCCGCTGGGCCAGTGGGCAGAAATGCTGTTTTCACCCGCTGACCCAGCAGAAAACTCCTAATAGGGCCAGGTATACTGGCTGTAGCAGCTTCAGCAGTCTTTTAAGAAGAACACTGAAGTCGTAATGAGTGTCACGATTTGCACAATGCTTCTCACCTTTGACTGAAGAATTTGAAAGAGCACCCGGTCTTCTGCTGGTTCTGGACAGACCAAGCTAAGGGCGACCCTTTCTAGTAGCCATGGTGCTGTTTGACCGAAAAATGCCTAAGCAGACCATACCCTCCAGCAGGAGTCCCAGAGGGAAAAAACCCCAAAATATGGGGAAAAAACCTCAAAACAGGAACTCCTGAAAAAGAGGAAACAAGAGTGAAAAAAGGAAAAAACTTGAAAAATTTCAATCAGAGCAACAGGAACTGGAGAAAAACACGACAGACAGGAGCGAAGATCACCACCAAGAGGAATTGTTTGCAACGCAAAGCAGATCAGCACTGAGTGACTTATACACTGGAAGACAGGAAGTGACAATACAGGAAAGAGGAAAACACCATCTTGGATTGGGAAAGGCCCATAGAAAAAAATGGGACAAAGTAGCTGTATAGGAGAAAAAGGCATACTGCGAAAAAAGAACAGCAGAAGACAACATTGAACCCAGCAATAGGACAGTATGGAAAAAATACAAGTGCAGAGAAAACAGAAGAAGGAAAAGAAAAGAAAGAGTCCACAACTGACAAGCAAGAAGAAATGTTATTGAAACAGGTAAGGATAACGCGACCAGGAGCACGAAAAATGCTTCTTGGAACGCGTCGTAAATGTTGTGCAAAAACGCGGAGGACGGTTATCCGATAATCAGAGTCGAGGTCCGACCGCAGCCGGAAAAAGAGACGCTGCGGTTAAGCACGGCGTCACAATGAGGGCCTAAGTATACCCCATGATAGGTTAAGGACTTCTATGGCAGTGAGGGCAGACTTTGGGGTGTGGCACTCTTTTGTGGCAGATTTCAATGGTGTGTCGATGTGGTTTCAACTGCACATTTTTTCAGATGCAGTGGGAGCTCATGGCTTTGGCTATTCCGGGATGGGCTATGGTGCATGGAGAGTTGGCCCCTTCCTTGGCTGCAGCAGGGATGGAGCATAGCTTTCTTGGAATGTTTTCCTTTGCTGGTGGGCTTAGCTGTGTGGTGGATGAATTGGCGAACAGGACAGTAATGTTTCAGGTGGACAACATGACGGTAGTTGGCCTGGTGTACAGGCAGAGGGTACGGGACTCAAGAGTGTTGAGGCTGCTTTGCCGTTTCATGCTGTTATATTAATATATATCAAGGGTTCGCATGTACTGGGAGTGAACAATGCCATAGCTGATTTGTTGTCTTGTTCACAGTGGCACCATTTGTGCTGTCTGACACCTGAAGCCTCAGAAGTCTAGGAGTGGGAAGTATGAGAGTGCTTAGGCTGGTGGAGTTGTCATTAGCTGAATTTACCAGAAGGACTTAGCTCGAGTGGTGCTTTCAGAGTGCCTGAATTGCTGGGGGGGACGGGAGGACAGTGTTCGTTATGGTGAGGTGTGTTTGGAACTGGGACAGGTGGGAATATGGCTGCGTAAATCAAAAACAGATCAAGCAGGGAGGTGAACATGGATATGGTTGAATGAAGGTGGTTGCAAACTGGCGTGTCCAGTGAGAGAGTGGTGCCAGTTTATGGCATGGCCAGGTCGCCGACAAGAAGTGGTTTTCAGCCAATCAGGATGGAGCCAAGGGTATGGCTTTTCAGCTCCTGATGGTGATGCACAAGGCTTTGGTGAGCCTGGGGTATGACCCTGCTAAGTTTGGAACTCACTCTTTTCAGATTGGGGCGGCAACAGTAGATGCACATTTGGGGTGGAGTGCGTCTCAGATTCACAAGTCTGGACGGTGGAGATCTAAGTGTTGTGAGCAGTATGCGAGGAAGTGACGATTGAGTGTTGAATGGAGACGAGGGGTGATGACTTTGGCACGGACAAGTTCTAATCTATTCTTTTTCCCGTAGGGTGTGTGAACAGCCCTGGGAGTCATAAGGTAATGACATGGATAGGGGGGAATTTGTTCATCCATTGGGCTGCAAAATATGCGGAAAGATAAGTGTATGGATGGAATCTTGAATTGCCTAGTAGCAGGCATGAGGTCAGATGGTGGGGGAAAAGTGGAATGAGAAGGGGCGATTTTCTACCATTTCTAGCAACCATGGTGCCTAAATAGGGCTGCCCTAATATGCTGGTGTTGCACCTGGGAGAACATTTTGTGATTCAATCATCGGGACTCACACTACTTTAACACACGCAGGGATAATGGAAGTGCTGAAACAAACAATGGCAGGGATTTGTTTGGTATGGACACAATTTGTGTCTCACAGGAAATGGAGAGGAGCAGTGAAACATGCAGCAATTGACAAGGCACGCAGGAAGCTCAATAGAGCGATGAGGGTTTTCTGTTCAGAGAGAGGCATCACAGTGGTTACACATCGGGCAATCAAGGAGGGAGAAGAGGGCTTTTCCAGATGGATGTTAGAAGCGGGCAGATCCAGCCCAGGGGGAGCAATAAGGGAGTGCAAGTGAAAGAAGAGGTTTGGGTAGGATGCATGGGGCAGGAGAAGGAGGCTGTCTTTAGAGGGTGTCTTGGAAAAGAAGTGATGAAGATGGTGGAGATGAAAGTAGGTGATTGGGTGCAAGGTATAAGGAATTGGTGAAGCATTGTGGTGGCAGAGGGGTGAGGTGGAAAAAAGGGAGGATATTTAAAATTGGTAATACGTTTAAGGTTATCAAAATGTTGTTGTGGTTACATATTGCAATGTTGATACAATCCTGTACTGATAAATGGCCTTTTTCACATGAGAATCTGAGTCTGTAGTGTGATTGCCTCACAACAGGGGTTGGTGAAATCTGGGCCTTTTAAAGATTCTGTTATTTCTGCTCAAGTTGTCAACCTTATTTGCTTCTTTACTACCTTTCTCACTCGTGAGGTGTATTTCTAGAGTGGTAAACTGTAACTGCCTTGAAAAAATGCGTGGCTGCTGCTCATGTGACCAACTCCCAATTTTGGCCATTTGGCATCATTTTTATCTATTTGACAGTAGCTCTGCATTGCACATATTGCAATCTGGAATACTGGGCCTTTTCTTACTAACCCCTTTTTTGGTATCCACACACAAAGCACACCACTTCTCTCTGACTAGACTTTTGCTTGCATACCTCTCACACCTATTCCTTCAGTACGTTACTATGCGCTGGACCCTAGGGCAAGATAAGAGCACCTCTATGGTCACTCATGCAAGACATCAAAGGGCACATTTACTATTATTTCATGTAACGCAAGTGGTTGCCACCTTGTGTTGCATGTAATGGAGAGAGCAGACATGCTTCATATTTACAAAGATAAGAAGCATTTCTGCTCTCTCCTTGAGTAGGCGCAAAGGAGGATTGTTTTTGTGCAGAAAGGTACATCCTTCCTGCACAAAAACAATCCTCAGAGGCAGATTCATCTTTCAATGTGTGCCGCAGAATGCAGCACACATTGGAAGAGGAAGTAAGGAGGTAAAGAGGAGAAATAATGATATTTCTCCGTGTTATTCCTCTGTCGGGTTGCACAACATTTTGGCACAAACCATTTGTTAGATTTCAAATACATGGGTGAATGCGTGAGAACACCCATGCTCCACCCATGTAAGGCCTGCCTATTACAATATATTAATCCACGCATGGAGGTTTTGCATGGCTTAATGAATACAAAAAATTATTTCGCGTCAGGGTTGCGCCACAAAAGTTACGCAACCCCAATGCAAAATCATAATAAATTTGAGCCCAAAGCTCTCCTCACTTAGGATCATATCAAATACAAAAACACTCTGCCAAGCATGCATTCCACAATGGTGTAACATGCTAGCCATCCAAAAATACACTTCAGCATCCCACTACGAGGTATGGAGTGCTATGAAGTGTTATATAAAGGTTAAAATACAATACATAGCGTTCATGGCAGTCAGAGACACTTTTCTCACCGGCAAGATGTAAGTAAGGGCACTGCTTTATTTTCCTACTCAAATTGATCTTGATTAGGCAGGTTAGGATAATTGTCTCCTCGTGATATATAATATGTTTGTTTGAAAATATCACATTCTGTTAAGACATGTTTTTTGCCAGTTACTTATCTGAGCAGAGCACAAACAACATACCCTTGAGGCACTAAGAAGTCTAAGAATAACCACCACAATTCAAAACTTGATGAGCAATTGCGTAAACAAAAACAAAGCACAAATGAAAGCATGATGGGATCTTCTAACTATAAATTGACAGAGCCCTGCAAAGAGTCATGATAGTCATCAATTGACACATTTGTGGCTTAATTTCACAGGTTTAGTGGGCCTCATTTACCAAAATTCAATGCATCAGACCGATGCGACAGATTCCTTGTGCAGCCCCATGATCCTCTAACGATGACATGGATGCACTATGTTTACTATACAGAGCTCCATTACACACATTTTCACCTATGCATTAGAAATTCTGATGCATCTGTTGGTATTAAACTCAAGCATTGCTGGACTAGCGTCAAGAACATTATGCTACTCCAGCAATGCGAGGAGGCCCCCATAGAGAAACGCCCTGCATCAATTGTATGCCTGCTCTATGCAGGCAGTAAAACTCAGACGCAGTGAAGTCGCAAAATGACACAGTGAAATTTCACTGCGTCAGTTCTGTGTGGCTTTTCCCGTGGGAATGCCTAACTTGCATGCATTATATAAGGCACAGGTATAATGTGCCAAAGGTCTTTACAAACTGATGCATTTGGCTCATTTTGTCACTTTGTAAATTTTGAGTAGAGCACTGCTAGCGCCTCTGGTGCATAAACAAAAAAATATGTAACAGTGGCACAAAGCCTTGTAAATGAGGCCTAAAGTTTGAAATTGGGTGTACCTGTCAGTCGACCATCGTGTCCTAAAAAATCAATCAGGTACAATCTGTTTCGACTCAAATCCCAAAAGGGCATTTCAACGATCTTATCTAGTCCTAGTACTACTAACCTGGAGAGCACTGTAATGTCCTAAAGCAATTATCAAGGTCTCAGATGATCAATGGTGCACTCCAAGCCAAAGACAGGATTTAGACATCTTTCCACAGGCATGAAATACCATTACAATACATTCAGTAGCGTGGAACAGCCCTTGCACAATTACCTTGTGACATCTTGTTACCCATGTTATCATCCTGTTCAATCTGGCGTATCCCTTGAGTGGTGACCTACATGATTAGGGATGGTGTTTACAAACAGAGTGCTAAGCTCTGTTAAATGAGAAAGATACACCCAAAGCAGTAGTGCCTTTACCGTTGGTGACTACCTTCCACATGGCCAAGAAATGTCTTGAATATGGGTTGGTGGCAGCTTATCTATTATTTGAGGAGTACTGCCTTTGCGCCTGCATCCCTCGAGGGAGGCTGGATACTGGTTCCCTCTGTATAATTCTGAGCACAGAAGACTGGACCCACAGTAAGAGGCATGTGTGAAGTAGTGCTTAGATACACGAAGGTGTTGATGATATTTTGTATGCATGCATCCCCTAAAGTTGCCAGGTGTTTATATTGTTAGGTCCTCTTAACAGTTGTCGTCTCCCATTTCATGCACGCTGAATGTGATCCTTTCTTTCACCTTCCATCTCCACAGCAACCACTGTAAAGCAATGTGTGTCAAACATGTCTGGCCACTCCTGAGACTTTTTGGCCATGGTTGAGATGGTGAGTGAGATTGTGTTATTCTTCGTGAAGTGCCTCCTCCTCAGCTGCTTGCCTCCTGAGAAGCAGAAGAAGGAGGCTTCAAGTGTCCGGGAGCATGACCAAGCATACTTTGTACTGGCATATCAATAAAATCTTCCTGAGCCTTATCCTTCACTGCACAGCAGTGCCTGATTGAGTGAAGTCCATTTTGGTTTTGCAAGATGGATAGCTGCACTGCAAGCCCTGTGGGAAGTGGACTACCAGATAATGTGGTGGGAGTAAGTACTGTCTTGGGTGTTCGTGAGAAATCTGGGTCAGAGGGTACCAGGGAAATCAACTCTGACCCCAACTGTGACAACTAGGGTCTTTCCCTTCTGGTGTCTAGGGGCCCCTCTAATGCACACTGTCAACCTGGAGACAAAGTACCTATTTTAGCATGTCATTCTTAGGGTCGCAGGGCAGAGCACAAATGCTGGACCATGGAGCTCAAAACTCAACAACACAACAAATAACACTATAAATCAATGTACAGTCCGTGCTTTTATATAAAAACTGAGACTGCTTTAATGCAAACACAACTAAATACTAAGCACAAAAGTAACTTTAATGATTCCTGAGTCATCATGTTCTAACTCCTAAAATCACAATATACCTGCATATGCCTGCAACAAGTCACAGAAGGAGTATATATGTAAAGCGCTGCTTTTTTCCTAAGTAGATTTTAGACTTTGATTTTATTTTAGTTAACTCCTGGGGCTTTCAGCATTTTTTGGGAATCATTGGGCTCAATATGTTGGTATCTGCTTTCAGTTTCCTTATTCCTGCGACACAGGCAGAAGATTCTGTGCACAAGCCGAGCCCTGGGATTCTGCAATGCAAATCATCCAAAAAACATCATGTAAAATAGGATAAAGTCTCTTCAAAATTTAAAAAAAGCATATTTTTGACATGTGGTAGATTTGACATTAATAAATCACATTATGAACATTTATTGAAATGTAATGAAAAAAAGGGGGATTGGTAAAACAAAATATTTCCCTAAGATCACAGAGTTTGTTTAAACCGCAATTAATCCCAGGCTTTCTTGTTTCACTTCGTACAATTCAGACACTAAGGCCCTCATTCTGAGTCTGACGGGCGGCGGAGGCCGCCCGCCAGACTTCCCCCCTCCGAAATACCGCTCCGCGGTCGAAAGACCGCGGAGGGTATTCCGAGTTTTCCCCTGGGCTGGCGGGCGGTCTTCGCAAGACCGCCCGCCAGCCCAGGGGAAAACTCCCTTCCCACGATGACGCCGGCTCGTAATAGAGCCGGCGGAGTGGGAAGGTGCGACGGGTGCAGTTGCACCCGTCGCGTATTTCAGTGTCTGCTTTGCAGACACTGAAATACTTTTAGGGGCCCTCTTACGGGGGCCCCGCGACTCCCCCTCCCGCCATCCGGTTCCCGGCGGGAGAACCGCCAGGAACTGGATGGCGGGAGGGGGAAGTCGGAATCCTCCATGGCTGCGGAGCACGCTCCGCAGCCATGGAGGATTCCTACGAGCGGCGGAAAGTCAGCGGGAGACCGCTGGCTTTCCGCGTCTGACCGCGGCTAAACCGCCGCGGTCAGAATGCTCGTAGGAGCACCGCCAGCCTGTTGGCGGTGCTCCCGTGGTCGGTGGCCCTGGCGGCCACCGACCGCCAGGGTCGGAATGACCCGCTAAATGGGTATCTATTTGTCTTTCCTTTTTATGCCAAATGTAAACGCTTTGGCCCAGATTTATACTTTTTGCTGCAAAACTGCACTAAAACAGTTTTGCAGCAAAAAGTTTAGCGCTGCCTTGCCTCATTTTAAAACACCAGCCGGGCCCCATATTTTTAGAATGGCGCAACCGGCGCTAAGCTCGGGCTAGACTCTAAAAAAAGATGCTAGCAGGGTGTGGGTGGCAGTATTGGAAAAGGAGGTTGTGCGTCAGAAAATGACGCTAGGCTGGTTACAGGCAAAAAAAATGCAGCTAAACAGCCTTGCATCATTTTCTGACGACACCCATCCAAAAAATGACTCCTGTCTAAGTAAAGACAGAAGTCATGCCCACCACCCCAATGGACAGCACAGGGGACCAAAGTCGCCTGGGCATGGCCATTACACCCAATCCCATGCCGGGGGCCCCTTGTTGGGGTCCCCAATGGCACTTTAAAAAAATTTATAATACTTACCCATGCTTATCCTACTTACCTAGGATGGGGTCATCCTCTGGTGTCCCTCTGGGCTGGGTGGGGGTGTGCCTGGGGCTTGGGGAGGGCACCTGGGGGCCCATTCCATGGTGTTTGGTCATGGAAATGAGTCCACAGGTCCCCTAATGTCTGGTTTGACCCAGGCTTAGCGCCATTATTTGGGTCCACCTCCCACCCATGCGTCATTTTAGCACAGGGGATAAATATGCGCTAAGGAGATAGTGTCATTTTTTGGATGAGAACCCCTACCTTGCATCTCACTGATGCAAGGTGGCTTGGAGAATAAAAAAAAATGTGGCTACCTCCAATATTTTGACGCTAGATGTGTCTAGCGTCAAAATATAAATATGGAGTTAAGTTTGCCCGCATTTGCTTTCAAAAAATGATACAAATGTGGCGTAAACAAAGTATAAATATGCCCCTAAATTATTTTGTGTGGAGGCAACACAGGTTCTCAAAGTCTCTGCAAGAGAACAGAGATTTCCGATGCAATGGTAGCTGTCCAGGAGGAGGAGGAGTAGCTCTGACCTTCTAAATAAGTGTTGAGCCTCCCTACCTTCGTCAGGGACGTCTTCATTAACACGGAGTTAGTGATAAAGAGCCAGATGGAAGACAGTGAGTGTCTGATAATGTACATAGTTAAACTAGCATGAGGTAGGAAGAAAACTTTGTAGCATTAACTTGCATCTTTAGGATTAAGGTAATGATTAAGGTCAAGGGTAGGTTGGGGTACAGGTAAGGGCTAGGATCCGTGTAAGTGTTGGTTATAGGGTTAGAAAATGTGAAAAACAGTATGGGTTAGGATTAGGTTAGGGGATCATGCTTAGTTTAAGGTTTACCTGTGGTTGAGATTAATGGAGTCAATGGCATATTTTGTGCATTATGGCATTCTATAGTATGAGCTCTTCATCAAGATTAGTCTAACGGTAAATCTAAAAAAAATAGTGCAATTATGTTTTCTTGATTACAGAGTAGTGATTATTACGCTGTTTATAACTGTAATCTTATTTTTCACATAGGTGCAGTTTACCTACAGAATGATTCTTATTGTTCTATTTCCCTAATTCCATTCTAATAGCAGTGATCATTTTCCTCCACAAGGAGGTCCAAAATATCTTTTGACTAGAAATAAGCAAATTGGCTTGCTGAACTAATTTGATCCTTCCACATTTGCATAGGTCTTTGGTTGTTTGATAAATGCGTGTTCAAGTATCACATTTCTACAAACCAATAACTCCTTCAAGCTTTGTACAGACCATGTAGCTCTCATTCAAGCCAATTTCCACAAGCATGGTCGGCTCTGAAAACGTTAACTATCTTTCTGTAATTTTAACAGAGGACTTGTATCACTGCTAAAATGAATTATTTACAGTCTGTCCATCTCGTGGTAGAGGTCATTAATACCAGTTTGTTGCCTCCAATGTTGTCTCACTTTTTTGAGCTTCTTTGAATTAAAAAAAAGTTCACAATACGCCTGGCTTGCCACCTTCATAGCTGCAAGCTTCAGGGCCCAATTTACAACAAACTGGCGCAGCGCTGTGCTGCGCCAAAAGAAGGCAGGGCCATGCTGGGCCAGTTTTGAAATACAGAGATGCGCCATATTTACAAGAATACAGTGCACCCCCGGGTTTCCCCCTGCATTGGTGCTAAATGAAGCAGCCTGCGCCAACACAAGCATGCTTGCACCATAGTGTAAGGGTGCCTGCATTGAGGGGGTGTGATTGTCAGATTTATGATAACCTGGTGCAGTGCAGGGCTGTGCCAAAATCATCAGCGCCGCGCTGTGCCTGTTTTGAAATGCAGGGATGTTCCATATTAACATTAATATGGTGCACCCCTACGTTTCCCTCTGTGCGGCACTAAATTAAGCAACCTGCGCCAAAGCAGGCATCCTTGCAGAATGCAGCACACATGGAAAAAGCAAAAAATGAGGAACAATAAAAGTCTTCCTCTAGTTGTGCCACTCTAATGCAACTCCTGTGGTGGTGTTAGTTTTTTATGCTGCCACTTATTTACACCTTGTAAATCTGGGGAGGCGTGAAAAGAAATGGGTGTTGCGGTGGAACCCCATGGTGACACCCACTGCATGCCCCTCTAATGCAGAAAACTGCAACGGAGGGGCCCATATTAACAAGGAAGTGTAAAGAAATGGTGTTCATTGTAAATATGGAGAAATGGTTAGCGCCAGTGATGCTCCAGTGCTGCTAGTCTCCTTACACCCATCTTGTCACCGGCTGGATCCGCAGCGCCCCCGCATTCCTCCCTCCCTCGTTAGTTTCTGGACTGAAAAAAGGCCGCAGGGTGGGGGGGAAGGAGGCCCCAGAGAAGGAGAAGAGCAGAGCACAGTCATTCACATTGTACACCAAGAGCCTGCCCTCCTCATAGTCCAGGAAGAGACCCACAGCCCTGGGGGGCACATGGATGGTTAGGAGGGTGGAGGGGTCAGTGACAGCTCTGTATTCACCATTTCTGAGCTGCACTATCCAGTATCCAACCTCAGGTGATGCTGTGATCTCCCCTGTCCTGCTCACAGCCTCGTCACACACCCCCAGAGTCCAGCCCGTCTTGTTCCCCACCTCCACCTCCCAGTAATGCCTCCCTGAGCTCAGCTTCTCTCTCCCCAGGACAGCGATGACAGGATGGAATCTCTGGGGGGTGTTGGGCACATCCTGTGCTCTGTCTCCCATCCTCACACTCCTTCTGTCCTCGGACAGGATGAGCCAGCGGTGAGCAGTGTCAGGATCCAAGGTCACCTCAGCTGCAAAATGCAGGCAGGTATTAACAACATCAAACCCAACAACAGTCAATCAAAACAGCAGCAGCAAACATTCATGACAATAAGTTAAACACAATAAGTTCTGTAACATATTACCCACACAAAGGCCAGCCAAACACAGCAGGATCATCGTCACCTGGAAGAACTGTTAAGCACTGATAACTAAAGCTGTGAAACACAATGGCCCAGATTCATGGCAAAGTGGCGCAGCGCGGTGGTGAGCCAAAAATAGCAGTGCCGCGCTGCAACACTTTTGAAACGCGGGGATTGCGCCGTATTTACAGGAAAACTGCACCCTGTGCGGACGGTGAATTAAGCTGCCTGCACCAACGCAGGCATCCTTGCACCATATGCAAGGTTGTCTGTGTTGTGGGGTGTGATTGTTTATGTGCATGACGGTGTCCCTTCCTGCACATAAACAATCTATAATGGTGATTTGACACTTCCATATGTGCTGCAAAATGCAGCACACATAGAAGTACCAAAGCGTCATTTTGGAATGTGGTGAGCTTGTTAGTCAGACAAGAAGGGTTGCAAGTCAGGATGGTTTAGTAGATGATGCAGCTGGCTTCGTAAATGGTGGGGGCCAGCAGGTGAAGCCAGTGGAGTTTTATCAGGGTGTGGATGATGCAATTATATTTCTTCAGGCCCTTGATAAAGAGTGTTGCACAATGTATGATGCCCGTAAGAGGGCCAGTTTGGGGTCTGAGAGGCCATGGAGCAGGCCTCGACCAGACACAAAATTACTAAGGCTGGAGCAGCACGTTTGAGTTCACTTTCATTGAGGAATGGTTTCACTTTCTTAAGTGATTTGGCCCTGGGTAAAAGTTGGGGCTCAAATTTGTATTCATGCTGCAGAGCCAGGTTTAGAATTGTCGTTGCTGGCTGTTATTGGGCAATAGTGTAAAATCTCGTTTGTGGGCTTAAGCTTCAACTATTTTCTGGACATCTAGGTCTGAATATGCTGCAACCAGTGTTTGAGGAGTTAAATGTCTGTATCAGACTAGGATTCACAATACAGTTGTGTGTTGTCAGCATACAGGCAAATGTTGATGTTGTTGTCTGTAAGTAGAGCCTCTATGTTGATGTATAGAATGAGGGGAAGATAATGGGGTTAGTAAGATAGTTAAAAGAATTCTGAATCTTATTGAAGATGGCAGAGTGAATGATTGTTGGACAGCTTTTTGTGTGGTAGGGGAACAACATCCATACTCTGTAAAACTGTTGTCTACGTGCTGCAGCACGATGAATTGGCAAATTTGCAGTAGGTGCACATGCATTCTTGATGTCTGTGCAAAATGCTTTTTCAATAATCTTGCTTATGAAAGGGGAATAACTGGCGACATTGACTGGGCCTAGTGTGGATTTTACAAGGAGTGAGAGGAGATCTCACTTGTATTGCGAACTCCAGGGAAGATGTCTTGAGTGAGAGAAGCATTGACAGGGTTGACAAGGGATATGAGAGGGCTTTATTATAAGACAAAGGTAATACCTCATCTTCATAGATGGTCACTCTCAAGGAATTGAATATGTAGGTGAGGACCTCAAGATACTTGTGTTTGAAGGATGAGCATTGATAAATGCAGCCTTACGACAGAGAATGACTTAACAGATTCTCAGCAATTTGCTCCACCATTGGCGACATTCCTGAACAGACGAAGTGATGAACAACAAACAAGAACAGAAGAATGTGTGTGTGTGTGTGTGTGTTTGTGTGTGCGTGTTTTGTGTGTGTGTGTGCGCATTTGTTTCTGTGTATGTGCATGCATGTATGTGTATATCTCTATAACCTATAGGGCATTTTACCCATTTAACACAAACAAATCTTCCCTGGGCCCTCATCTAGAGAGGATGTCATGTTTAGACCATTTTAAATAACCAGGTTGGTTGTTTAAAATGTTTTTTAATCATGAGTGTGGGCAGTGAAAAATTAAAGATGGATGGTATATGCTAACACACTCGTTTTTAAAGTTTTTTCTGGTGAGGAAGAATTTTCCCTCTCTTGATTAGGGCCCAAGGAAGATTTTTGCTTATGTGAGCCACTTCCTATACTTCTTCTATCACGAGATAGAAAAAGAGTGGTGTGAGATATACTAAGGGCTTGCCAATCATATGGTCCACTATCACCCTCAGGTAAAGTGTATTGAAGTTTGTCCCAGCCTTCTAGGAATAGTGGGACAAAATCTGCACCCACTGCATGCAAAAATTAACACAGAATTGCATCAATGAATACAACCTAATCTCTCTCTCTGGGGGGAAAGCACAGATCATCAACATAGACGTTATGCCCAAACTGAATTATATGTTCACCATGTTCACATTTCGCATCCCCAAACCACTGATAGAGACCCCCAAGGAAACTTTGAAAACATTTTTGTGCAGAGGGCAGAAGCCCTGGCTGAGACATGGAAAACTACATGCACGATGAGAGGTTTTAGATTGCCCAACATATGCAGCTACTGGCTAGCGTCACAACCTGCACCCCTCACATCCTACATGACTCACTGGATATGTTCAGATGAATGCAATTAAAGACAGTCCTACTAGGGAGCAACGGCAGCTTTAAAATTCTTCACACAAGGGAAACTAGACAGCCTGATAAAATCACATGCAGGTCTGGCCACCTCCAACTATGACTGACATACAATACAAGGTACTACAATCCAGCACAACCGTATATGCCCAGGTCCCCCATGGTGCAATCCCTCACTGCTGATAAGAGACAGGGAACCCTGGGCCTGAGGGTATCTGCCAGCTCTCATCCATTATCACTGACAGAGAAGTACACATCCTTTGCCAAAGCCCAAGACCATTACGGTCTCCACATGCGACATTTATGCGACAACCAATGACTATTGTGATGCCTGGGAACGATCCTTAGCACCACTGTTGGACCTGCAATCATTTCAGTTAATGTACTATCTCTTTAAATGGGGTACTCACAATGGAGTGATGTATGGTTTGCTGATCTTTTGCTACACTCCACTGCATTAGGAGAACCTAAGCTCTGCACTTTATGCGTGTTTTGAACTTTACTCTCCTCAATTTGATTTTGGCTGCTTTGGGACAGTTTTTAAACATTCCTTTTTGGATGTGCCATATATTTTGTTAGGGGAAGTGTAGAACTTTTGACAGTGGTGTCGTACTGACCACTGGTGGGTTAAACCACAATGGTCTCTTTTTAGTTCCTGGCATAGAGTGCTTGACACTGGCATAAAGTGATTGACACCCACCATTTTGGTGGTGGGACAGAGTAAGGGAGAGTTTAGCATTCTAGTCACCAGGCTAGCACCATTTACTTAAATGCTGACACTGCGCAGTGGCGGGGCCGCTCCGCGAGTGCACCAAAGGTAAACCCATCGTTGCCCATCCGCGTCCTACCAATGCCAGGCGCCAGGACCACTGCCCATTTCAATACAGGTGAGCACATAGTGGGACCTTTGTCTTGTGCCAATTGTAAATGGATAGGTTGGCCGGACAATGAGCTATATAAACTAATGAGGGACCCTAAGGGAAAGGGAGACTTAACAACTGAAACGCACACATACCATAAGAAATTTAGGGCTAGTTACTGCAACCACCCCTGTTGTCTCGAATTTTAAATATATGCATTTTAATGAAAGATCCCTCCCCAGACACTGTATGGACATATAGGATACAATCAATAGCACCAAACCAGACCTAGGGGGTTATTACAACTTTGGAGGAGGTGTTAATCCGTCCCAAAAGTGACGACAAAGTGACGGATATACCACCAGCCGTATTACGAGTCCACTATATCCTATGGAACTCGTAATATAGCTGGTGGTATATCCGTCACTTTACAGTCACTTTTGGGACGGATTAACACCTCATCCAAAGTTGTAATAACCCCCCTAGTTTTTATCACAGAAATCTCAATATTTATGCGATACCCGTAACATCAGCAGTGCCAGCTGGATATAGGATTTTAAAATGAGCTAGAAAAGGCAGACAAGGTAGGGCATTGCAATGATTTTTAAGCACTCTTATCTTTACACAGTAGAGTGCAGAACCCCGATGGGGAACTGTGAGATCTTATCTTTTCAGCTTTCTTGAAACACCTTGGTGCCAATAGGTGGAGCCATTCTTCATAGGCTATAATTGTCTTCTGGCAACTAATTTATTTTCTTGGGTGCACTCCTTGATTTTGAAATATGATCATTTCTTAAACAATCAATGAGTTTAACCTTCATTTTGAAGACAATGGGGACTCTCTATGCAGACTGTTAGAGAATGAGATGCTGATTCTACAATTAAAGCAATGGATAGAGGATCTAACTCATAAGGCAGGGCATACCTGAGATCTGTTATTCTCTAAAAGTGATACAACTGGGATTCATGATACTGACCCAAATTCATTTTTCATTTATGCTGCTAGTGTCGGGGTCAATAACCCCTGGCCCCACTCCAGTCCAAAAGAGAGCCTGGAGGAAAGTTATTTCTGAGTAGTGAACAAGTCATTTCTTCCCCTCAGAGCAGGGAGATGGTACTCCTTTTGAAACATACTTAGAGGATTTTAACTCAGCCATGATTAAGGCTTGTGATGGGTGTACCTCTTGGAAGTCAGGTAACTCATGTAGATCATCCCCATTGGACAAATGGTATTCTAACAAGCTTAGGTTAGAAAGAAGGAAATGCAAAGCATTAGAGCACCTATGGTGGTACTCAAAGTGCTCTGCAGATCAATTAGCTTTTAGTTTTGCACTGAAAGCTCTTCATAAACTGTTCAGGAAAGCAAACAAAAGATTACTTTGTAAAGAGACTAGACGAAAATAGTGATTCCTTGAAAGAACTATTTAAAAGAGTGATGTGAAGTAGTAGCTACATTTTAAAATTGGGAAGATCTATTCACATTTTTGGTCCAACCGCCTTTAAATGAGATCTCTTATGAGCACTTTGGCCCTCATAAAAGAGGTGTGGCCCATTTAGGCATCTTTGCAACTTTTAATTCAGAACAGGTTGAAAAGGTCATTCTAGAAGGTGAAATGTGGATCCCTCTTTGATCCATGTCCCAATTTCATCTTTTTGCATTTGGCATCAATATTAAATCCTTTCGTTATCCAGATTTTTAATCTGTCCTTGAACAATGCTGAATAACCTGCTAGGTGGATGGTTCCATCCTGTCTAACTATCGTCCAACCACTGTAATAACATATATGTCAAAGGTATTTGAAAGGCTAGTTAATGCTCAGCTGACACGTTTCTTGGAAAGTAATAACTACTGGATGTGACCCAAACTTTAGAGCCAGAAATAGTCCATGTTGCTGGCATTTCTAGACAGTATCAGATCAGACGTTGATCAGGTGAATGGGTTCGGTTTTGATCCATTTGGATCTGTCCGCAGCTTTCAACACAGTCTCTCATAGCCTGCTAATAAAGAGATTACATGAAACTGGTGTGCATTCAAAAGCTTTGCAGTGGTTTAGATCTTTTCTGAATAAAGATCTCAGTCTATTAAAATGGCCACTTTTAGGTCTATCCCTGAAATGTCCACATTTGTGGTTCCACAAAGCTCTTCTCTTTGCCCTACATTGTTCAGTATCTAAGGCTTCTCCTTGGCAGGTAACGCCAAAGCTTGGAGCTTCGAGATCTGCACCAGTGCTGATGATACTCAGCTAATTATTTCTATAAGGATGAGACATAAAGAGACCTGAGATAATATCACTGGTTGTCTATCGGAAATAGCTACCTGGATACAATCATATTGATTGAAACATAATGCAGAGAAGATGTTGATTTTACTCTTTGGTGGAGCTTGCAGTATTTGGGATGCTTCATGGCAGCTGACATCCATAGGTACTGCTCGAGAACCAAGGAGAGTAACTGGAATCTTGGATTCTGAATAGCTGACTCCCTCTCCATGCAGGACCAGGTAAAGGCCACTTGTGGCAAATTATGTGGTCTGTTCCGACTAATGCACAAGCTCTTCCAATGGATCCAGTGGAATGGCGAAGGACTGTCATCCAGGCATTAATTATGAACAGGCAAGATTTTAGCAATGTTCTATAACTGGGGATGATTGATTTTATGTTTACTCACTTGCAATCCATTTAGAATGCAGCAGCCAGACTCATTTGTAACAGCGCCAGAAATAGTTCAGCAATTCTCTGTTTACCTGCACTTCATTGGTTGTCTGTACACAAGAGAGCTAAATTTAAGATGCTATGCTAATTTCAAAAAGCATTATATGATCCTGGGCCTGCTATTCTGCACGGCTGAGTGGCTTTTTATAAGACCACACAAGCACCCCGCTCTCCAAATTTAGTGCTGTCTAGCACATCAAAAAAGCCAGAATGGCTTCAACTGACTTCGGACCTCCTTAGGTTTCAGATGAGGTTGAAGACCTGGCTATTTCCCTCATAATTGATTGTGAGACAGGATGCAATGTAGCTGCTGATCTAGTGCTCTGACATTATTCTGGGGATGAGTGTTGCTTCTATAAATATAGTAGATAAAATAAATAAATATGGCCTACGCCAGCTACAGATAGCCATCAATACCCCACTCCACAGTCATTCATACACCCTACAGTAACATGCTGGAGATGCAGAGCACTAGAGGGAGACATTGTCCGTCTGCTATGGGAATGCCCCGTATTGACTGCTTACTGTACTTCTGTCACAACCACACTGTGAAGGACAGTGTCCTTCATGGGCACCTTATAAGCACAAACAGCTCTTCTCCAGGTCTTTGGCCAAGGCCAGCCATCACTAACCAACAATCCTGATTGTTAGCTGTAGCCTTGGCGATGGCTAAAACCTGTATCCAATGACTATGGTGCACAAACACGTGTCCAAAACTGGCTTCAGGATATGTACAAAAAGGCTGCTTATGTGCAAATATTGTACAACCACCTCGATAAATTCAGGGACATATGGCAAGACTTTATAAAGCACACAGTGCTCAGCAGCCAGGTCTCCATGATTATGTTGTATGTCCTGGGTGGGAGGTGAACAGACACATGATACACCTGCAGCACTGCACCTGACCACACCCCCTTCTCAGCACAAACACAGATGTAAGATGCCCCTGGAGAACAAAATAGGACACACCCCAGGTGAACCGCCCTGGTCATAACCGAGAGACAGGATGGACAAAGGAGCTACACATCCGGGAGCATACTACCCCCACATCTCTCCCCCACTCCAATAACTGTATCTACTGCAATGGTGCATGTATCATTGATCACATTGGTGACAAATTTCAACCCCCCGGCAGCAGTTTACACAGACCTCAGGACTGGTAAAGATCACCGCTGGTACTGATCACCGTTCCTCGATTTCCCATTATGTACTGTATGGCATCATGCATGCAAAATCTGTATCCTGACACTATGGCACCTGAACACATGTCCAAAATTTGAAACATGACTCTAAATGTACAAACTGGCTGCCTATGAGCAAATATTGAACTAAAAAAACACCTTGATAAATTCAGGGGCACAGGGAGAGACTTTCTTAAGGTCTCACTCCCTCTTTATTCTGCATATATAGCATACTAAAGTAATGCACAATAGATGCCAGTTTTATTGAATACTTGCATTATGGAACCCAAAGCCAATGAAAGCAACTACGTTTTTTTCCACTGTGTCCAAGATTGAAATGGGAAGCCTACAGAAGTTATACAGAGACTTTGTTGGAGTTTTAGTGGTGACTTCCAGGCTGCAACTGGTCCATGTACAGCATCTCCCTGAGGCAGACTGGTGGAATCGGAACAGTATTGGATTGGATGCAGGAGTGTCGTTTTGGGGCGAGGGTGTTTGGGATGTTCCACCGCCTTAATGAATGTATTTTCTATTAAATCGTAGGGTACAGGTGCTTTCAGTCAGGTACGGTGAGGTAGCTGTCAGATTTCCCCAGTACATTGTACATACACAAAGACACAAATACACACACACACTCTCCATCTTTCCGTTTTTGTCTCACTTACTATCCCTATCAATCTGCATTTTAACATTATATGCCAGTGTGATTGCTGCAAAATCCAAAGCTTACACCACCACCCCGACCCCCAATTTTACTGGCTAAGCTATGCCACTGATTAGATGTTGTGAAAAGGCAGTAGTGAGAAATGTATTGAGGAAAATTACAAACATTCCATCCTTGCGTTTGGTCTGTGGTGTGAGGGAGATGATGGTTGCAAACTGTGTGTTGTGTTCACATTACAGTGTTTCTCATGCTGGTTATGAATGGCAATTCAACTATGATAGCCAAGTTTCTAAGTGACATGGGTTATGTTTGTTAGACAATGCATGGAACCCATGCAGCATGTTACCAGCCACTCGAGTAATGTAGAAATAGACTCATCCTTAGCATAGCCAGCTCCAGTGGTGTTGAGGTAGAGAATATTTTGTCATTGCCCTTGTTGCCAGTCATGGTAGTTTGGAAATATATATCCCTGACTAGATGCTGTTAGAGCTTTTAAGATAAGTTAGGAGATGGCCAAACACAGCCATTGTGTGGAAGCATATTGTACTTTACTTAGGTGTGGATGATATCTCATATCTCTTGCAGTTATTATACCAATGAAACAACAGCTGAGTCCCCACATAATGGATGATTTAAAAAATAATGTTTTTAGTTACCTGCAAAGCGGATGTGCGATTTCAAATCTAGCAAAAATACAGAACAAAACATGTCAGTAGGTCTTATAAAGGTCGTAAAAAATCAAATGAACAGATTACAAGAGATTATATATGAGTGTTTTAAAGACAGGCCTAGATAGTGTAAGCAAATATTCCATGCATCAGAATAAGTGGAAATGTTCATGTTCTATAATCCAAAAGGTTTTGATTGGAAGTGTCTAGATTAAATACATTGGAAGGGGGGGTATTCCATCACATGAATTACTGGTTGGTTGATGAACCTGACCCAGGGAAACTGTGCCAACAGTATTTATTTGTTCTGCTACCAGACGTTTTTCCCATCTGCTGGGTAGGACTTACTCCTCAAAGTTACCATATAAGTCAGCACAGGAAAAGTATGTTAGACAAACTCTACATGTCTACATTTCCATAGACAGAGAAAACCAATTGGGCTTCACAGGAAACAAACCATAGATTTATTAAACAAATGTAGTCACATTAAATTCATTAACCTTTAAGTATTCAGCATTTGAGCATTACCGTTCCAGTTAATTTTTCCAAATGGTGATTGATTGATAATTACTAAGTAAAGAATGCAAATTATCTACAAAGTGTGTTCCATAAAAGGACATTCCCTGGTCTAAATTAAACAGGTACAGGTCAGGTAAGGGCGTATAGCTAGGCAAATAAAATAAGGTGTGAGCTTCAGAAACTAGATGAAGGCCTCTGATGGGAGAATGTGAAGAGAGAATATGACTGCTCACCCATGAAGCTTTTGTAGTTGGTCAGTGGAGATTAACAGAGACAAGAAGGATTTTCTCAGCTCCAAGTTAACAGCATTTGTGTCCATTCCCCCACTGTAGACCAATACAATTTCATCTTCTCCTGGGAGTATGTGAACTACTCTATCTCAGGGCAACACAAAGCCTATACACTGCAATGTCCTTGGGATGTTGATATGGGCAATCTGTTGGGTACAAACAGATTTTCCCATGAGTCGCTCTCCTGTCCTGGCAATTCCTCTTCTTCTTTTGGTAAGAATCTCACTATCCATCGTCTAATACATAACAATAAACGTTTCACTACCTAGCAAAGGCATCTTAAGACTGCATCTGCAGTGGAGAAATATATGAACATGTAAAACAAGCAAAAATAAAAAAACTGGCTTTTTGCCATACGAGATGCAACATTTTAAAACAGCAATTAAAAATATAGCTAACCTAAGTTGCACAGCATGATAACTCAGGTGCTGCTTATATATGCTCAGTGTGGTCACCTTTAAATAACTAATATGCGCATGTTATTTTAGTAAGGTAAGTTCCATTTTACCACTAATTGCATTATTTATGCATATATACAAGTTCGCTCTTCGGATCCCCTCTCTGATGGCTAACAGCTATCAAAAAATACACAAATGAAACTTCAGAATCAACTTTGCTACTCAGCTGAGTCCAGAATTTATGTCTAGAGTTTTCGAACTCCATCTTTCTTAACCTTTCTCTACTCCATTTCTATTTCTTCCTTCCTTTGCTTTCTTCTGTTTAGACACTGGAATCTCTTATACATCACCAATGAGCAAACTAAGCAAATGCCAATAACAGGCCTTAAAACTGCACCTAAAAATCCACTATCAATGCTCCCAAATTAACTACATATAGCCAAGCCCCCTTTTCTCAAGGTTCCTAGAACACTTTCTGTTCCTAAATCTTCCAATTCAGGTTTGAAATCAGAATTTTCTTTGTGAATCCTTCTATCTCTTTGCTCTTACCTGGATATAAGTACAACAATGTTGCACTTTCAGCATTTTGCGAACAACCACTTTTCTCAGCCAAAAAAATATCTAAAGTAAGTCTGTCTTGCAAGACCATAGACCTAATAGTCACTAATTCAGTATCCACTCTTAGCAATGTACCTGCAGTACTAGAAGCAATGTTGTCTACTACTGTGGAAAGCTTTCTAATTTTCTCATCATTCAAGGCTACTCCTACAGCAGGAATAATAGCTCCAAAAGTATCACACACTAAGGCCCAGATTACGAGTCTGAGGCTGAGGCGGTCTGACCGTTACATTACAAAGTTGGCAGGTGGACCTGCCAACTGACTGCCGTCTTCACCAGGATCTCTGATCCCGACAGGCTGATGGTGGTCTTGGTTGTGATCAGCCAGGGCACCCTGCTGATTACAACCTTGTTGTTCACCTGCCTTTTCATGGCAGAGAACAAGTGCAGGGGGCCCCACAGGGACCCTTGCACTGCCCACGACATTGCAGTAGAGGTACCCCCCTCCCCAGCACCATCGGAATGTGCACTATCTACAGTGTGCATTAGGAGGATGCTAGAGAGGCCCCCGGTGCGATGGCATTGGAGAGCGTCTAATGCTGCTGCTTGTTTTCCACTGAGCTGACCGGCGGAAACCCCAGGTCAGATCAGTGGGGTCACTGGGGAGCACGCCAGCTCCACAGCAGTCTCCTCACCACAGGTCTGGCGGATGGGTTTTCCGACCACCAACCTCATAATCAGACCCTAAACAGTGAATGCTAAAAAACAATAAGTTTCAAGTTTCAAGTTTATTTATTTATTATGTTACGGAACTCCGCTGGAGGTCCACATAAAATGATACATATTTATAAAAAAAACACAGAAAAAATAAAAAGGATTAAACTTTCGTGGACAGGTTGATTAGACTAGTACAATGATATGAAACACTTACAATAGTTAAAAACTCTAGCACAAAACATTTCATTCGGCTGAATGAGGGCTTGTAATAAATTGGAAGCAGTACTAAAGGAAAAAGTAAAACAGAGCGCAGCCACCTGTGGCGATGAAGCAATAAGGCTGGGAAGATGCTGTACTTAAATCTTTTATTCCCATGAAAGCACAACATTTTGCTTTTAGAGCAATTTACCTTTAAAAAGTGTGCTTCAGTGTATTGTTTGAGGGCTTGAAGACGATTATTGAGCCCCTTTGAGGTGCGATCTAAAATAAATTGTCATCTGCGTAAAGTAGACAACATAACAGTCTACCTCCTAATTTAGGGGCAAAACCCTCACATTGAGTTAAATGAGCAGGTTAGTCCGAAAGATACAGGGAAAATAGCAATGGGGCCAACATACACCCTTGTTTTAGGACGTTTTTGGTTGGAATGGCATGGTATACACCTCGTTCACCCCCTAGCAAAATTCTGCACCAGGTGGAGTAGTGAAGGGCTACCACAAGGTCAAAGAGAATACCGGGCATGCCTAGTCTTAGGAGCTTCTTCCATATCAAGACACGATCTACCTTATCAAATGTTGTGGAGAAGTCTACAAAGGCTGCGTAGATCACTTCCCCCCTCAGAGAGACATATTTTCCGTTAATTACTTGCAAAACTGAGATATTGTCAATTGTGCCATGATTTCTCCTGAAGCCTGACTGCTCTAAGGGAATAATTGTATACCCTACTCCCCAATCATTAATCTGTGACAGCAAAAATTTGGCAAACATTTTTTCCGACTGCATCCAAAAGTGCAATCTGGCGGTAATTCCCAGGGCAACTGTGATCCCCTTTTTTATACAAAGGGACAATGATGCTACTCTTCCAAGATTGAGGGACATTCCTGGCTTTGTAACAATGTTGATACACCGGGAATAAAATCCTACACCGAGAGGACATGTCATGTTTTATTAACTGTATTGGGATTTCATCTGGGCCACTGCAGCAGAACTACGCATTCCTCTTATGGCAGCCTCAATTTCTTTTAGAGTGGGATATGAATATGAGGAATCAAATCTGGTTTGGGGGAATTCAACTGTAGTCCCATTAGAAGCATAAAGGTCAGATAAAAAAGCCGACCAGCTTAATTTGTTGATGGACGTTGGGAGGGGCTTGGTCATTTTACCACACCCTTCTGTGATCAGAGACCAAAACCGCCTAGTGTGGCCAGAAGAGGCTGCTTCTCTTACTGCAACCCAAAATCTATCTGTATCATCCTTTTTTAGGCGCCCTCTTAACCTCCTCCTCCTTCTTTTTAAGATGCCTAGATGGGATTGCCTCACAGACGTTTGATCCCTATTCCTTTTACGAATAAGAGCATTAATTTCTCTATTCAATAATACTAGGGAGTGGGGTTTTGCTATACGATTACTCTGTGGCTTCTTGGGGGGAATCAAAACAACAATTTGCATATAAACAGTAAAACTCTCCATTACTTTTCCTACCCAGCTGCGGAGATGATTCAGGGTACTTTCTAGGATATCTTTGAGCCCCTTGAAACTACCCGGGGACCAATATGTTCTTCCCGTTTTGAAATTAAGCTTGGGGTGCTGCCCTGCCTAACTCCATGAATCGGCAGATTGAGCCTTCAAGTCGAGAGAGACAACCAAAATATTATGATCACTAAGGGTAGTCTGTAATATTATTATATCCTTTATCAAGGAAAAAGACTGATAGCTCAATACCACGTAGTCCAGGATTGCAGCACCCCTAGGCGATTTATGTGTGAAATGGGCTGGGGAGTCAGATAGGAGTCTACCGTTAGCAACTATACAATCATTCTCCCTAAGATACTCAAGAAAGAGCTTCCCACGCTTATCAGGCCTTATTTTGTTTGGGAAAATACAAGGAGGTAGTCCAAATGCTTCCTCCTTTTCTCATCCCAAAAGGATGCAAGCCCCAAGTTAGAAATCTTACAATTTAGATTTCCTACCATAATGACTTGGGTTTCTGGATTCCTGCCGCAGAGCTCCTTACTGTAATAAAAAAAACCTTGACTAGAAGATTGTTAAAAGGAACGCAAGGGGGGACATAAGAATTAATCAAAATGAGGGAGGTTACCTTGTCTCCAACTCATATACCGTGTAAGGTTAGGGCTAAAAACAGGTTACTGGGGTCTCTAAAACATTCATACTGCCAATGCAGCCTATTTGACAACAAACATGCAACCCCTCCCTTGGCGCGTCCCCTCGTTGAGGGGGTGGCCTTGCATTAAAGAGAGTAATAATTTTTAAACTGCAACTCCCCAATAGACCAGGTTTCTTGGAGGCAAATTCTATCAGGATTTAAGGAGTCCACAAAGTCAATTTTTTCCCTTTTAGACTTTACACCTGCTGCATTCCAAGATATAAAGGTAAGTTCATTGCTACATTGATGGAGCTGTTAGCCGTGAAGTTGTAGCAGAACTACTTAACACTGCCAGTAGCCAATTCAAAGAATGGGGATTAGTTCTTAAATCAGAAGGCGGACAAACTGGGGAGTCCCTAAGTAATACTTCTCGGCCGTGAACCTCCAGGTAAATTTTGAAGTCCTGATAGGTATGGAAATTAGTGTCAGGGTTAGCAAAAGGGATGACTGGGGAGGTAGGTTTCCACGCCCCATCTGGAAGCTGGGGGTCCCACTCAGTTAACTTTAAACCCGTCCCGCTCAAGACAGGAACTACATCGATACCTTTACACTGTAGAGACTCTAAGGGCCAGATGTAGGAAGCCTTTTGCGCCTCGCAAACGGTGAAAAAACGCAGTTTGTGAGGCGCAAAAGGCCTTACACGATGCAGAGTCACATTTTGCAAGTCGGTACCGACTCGCAAATAGGAAAGGGTGTTCCCTTCCTATTTGCGACCGCATCGCAATGTAGAGTTGCTTTGTGACCGCAAAAGCGGTCGCAAACCAACTCGCAGTTACCATCCACTTCTCATTTGCAAAAGGGAAGTGATCCCCATGGGACCCCTTCCCCTTTGTGAATGCCACAAAAAATATTTTTCAGAGCAGGCAGTGGTCCTATGGACCACTGCCTACTCTGAAAAAAACAAAACTAAATGGTTTCAGTATTTTTTCTTTTTGCAGCTCGTTTTCCTTTAAGGAAAACGGGCTGCAAAAAGAAAAAAAAAAAACTGCTTTATTTAAAAGCAGTCACAGACATGGTGGTCTGCTGTCTCCAGCAGGCCACCATCCCTGTGAGTGCCTAGACTCGCTATGGGGTCGCAAACTGCGACCCACCTCATAAATATTCATGAGGTGGGTCTTTGTGACCCCATAGCGAGTCGCAGAAGGTGTCTGAGACACCTTTCTGCATCTCGTATTGCGAGTTGCAATTTGCGAGTCGCTATGACTCGCAAATTGCAAGTTGCAATTTTCTACTTACCTACATCTGGCCCGAAGTTACTTAAGATTTTGTTGACAAGCAATTTGGAGAAAAAGGATACTCAAGACAAGGGACCAAAATCGGAGGCCTTCAGATAGACCAA
This sequence comes from Pleurodeles waltl, assembly GCF_031143425.1. NCBI lineage: Eukaryota > Metazoa > Chordata > Amphibia > Caudata > Salamandridae > Pleurodeles > Pleurodeles waltl. The sequence goes on along the minus strand of NC_090445.1, from coordinate 58,157,135 downwards.
GAGTATATCCCTACTTTCAATCAGTCTAAGAGGTTCAATGTCAGAAAAGCATTTTAACAATTGGGATCTGTTAAAAAAGAGATCATTATCAAATAAGAGCTTGAAGTCTAAAGTCAAAGTGTCCTCAGGGAAACAACCCTGTCCCCTTTTGATGGGTTGGGGCCAAATCCGGGCAGGCTTGAGTCCTGAAGTTGCTCCAAAGGATTGTGCAGAGGGATTCAAGGATGAGCTAATTGGTTGAGAAACAGTCAGATCAAGGGCCAAAATTGCGTTGACCATTTCAGGGTTGCCGATGGGACGATGAGGTAAGGGCACTGCCTGGGAAAATGTAGGTGTAAAGTGAGAATTTAGAACTGGCACGTCCTGGGTTAAAGGATCTTGCGGGCCAGATTGATCTTTGGAGAATCGTATCTTTGTCTGTCCTTTTTTAGGATGTTTCCAGATTGATTTTTTTGAACTTTTCACTTTTTTTCTTTTACGTAGCTTTGAAGATTGGAAACATGACTGACTCAGAGTTTTGAGAGACTGGAGCCGGGTCTTTCTCTGATGAAAAATGTCACTTAATACAAATCTAATGGAGTTGACTGGGCTCTCAATAGGAGTGGGAATCATAGGTGATAGTCCCACATACAGTGCACTAGCCTGAGAGCAAAAATCAGTACGAAGGGGTGTTTCGTTGTTTCCTGGAGTATGATGCGTGCTAAAAGGTTATTATGTTGCGTGAAGAATCCAGGATTTACTCCATTGCCAGCTGTCATTTCCTTTAGAATGGCCGCTACGGAATCAAAAATACAGTCAGATCTTCCAACCAATTTTTCTAGAAGGTTCAAAATAGAAGATAAAAGACACTCAAAGCTTAAGAGTGAAGAGGAGACCAAAACATTTTGATCAGGGATACTGTTTAAAGGGTTAACATTTAGACTCAGGTTGGGTGTCGTCGAAAGGTGAGAACATAGTGAGGAATGGTTGGAGGGTGTGCTGCTAAAGAGCTGCAAACCCGTGGATGGAGGTAGAGGAGATGGCGGGGGAGATTTGGCTTCCTGGTGGGACCCATGTCTTTGAAGGAGTTCCAAATCGAGGTCAGGGAGGGTGAAGTTCACAGGAAGAGTTTCCGGGCCAGCGCATGGAAAAGGATCGTCAGTACCAAGTTCAAGCTATTAAATTTCCTTTACAAAGGCCAGGCTAGTTAGATCACAATTTAATGGAGGGATTGTACTTGGAGAAGGTGAAGAAACTTTACAGAAAGCCAAAGGCTCAAGGAAGATGTGTGAGATGTGACCCGGCTCCTGTTTGGATCTGCTGGAATGTGAGGGAGGACTGAATCCTTGGGATAAGGACAAGAAGGGAGCAGCTCTTCTGATGAGAGAAAGACCTTGCAGTCTGGAGGACCAGGCATTGACAGATTAAAGGGGCCCTTCTATTTGTCCCATAAGGAAAAGATTTCATTTCAGTATTTTAGGCCCAAAGTGTCTGTAGCTTTATTGCACAAAGTATTGGATGTTGTTTTGGAACAGGATCTCTGACGAAGCAATCAGCCAGATCTCAGTTTTTTTGCAGTAATTGTGGCCGACGGTAGGGTGTTTCACTTGTTTTAAAATGGGAAATGTTCTGTTAGATGATGAGGACTTCCAAAGATGATTAGAGCGGGGGTGGCCAGGTGAGAGTAGAAAATAATTGGAGTGGTGTTAGAAATGGGCTTTTTGGTTGCCAGTCAGGTTACCCTCTGTCCAAGCAAGAACCCTCACTCTAGTCAGGGTAAGTCACACACAATCCAAAATAATCCTGTTTCCACCCCCTGGTAGCTTGGCACGAGCAATCAGGATTAACTTAGAATGCAATATGTAAAGTATTTGTGCAATAAATCATACAATAACACCATATAACACCACAAAAATACACCACACAGTGTTTAGAAAAATATATAATATTTATCAGGATAATTGTAGGTCAAAACGAATAAAGATGCAATGTGAAATTGTAGAGATATCACTGAAAAGTGATATAAAGTGTCTTAAGTCTTTAAAAAGCAAACAAAGGGGCTGATTCTAACCCTGGCGGTCCTTGCCTGCCAGGGCCGGGGTCGGCGGGAGCACCGCCAGCAGGCTGGCGGTGCTCCTAAGGGCATTCTGACCGCAGTGGTATGGGCGCGGTCAGAAACGGAAAACCGGCGGTCTCCCGCCGGTTTTCCGCTGCCCTGAGGAATCCCCCATGGGGGATTCCGACCCCCTCACCGCCATCCTATTCCTGGCGGTTTCGACCGCCAGGAACAGGATGGCGGTGAGGGGTGTCGTGGGGCCCCTGGGGGCCCCTGCAGTGCCCATGCCAATGGCATGGGCACTGCAGGGGCACCCGTAAGAGGGCCCCACAAAGATTTTCAGTGTCTGCTTTGCAGACACTGAAAATCCCGACGGGTGCAACTGCACCTGTCGCACCCTTCCCACTCCGCCGGCTCCATTCGGAGCCGGCTTCCTTGTGGGAAGGGGTTTCCCGCTGGGCTGGCGGGCGGCCTTCTGGTGGTCGCCCACCAGCCCAGCGGGAAACACAGAATCACCGCGGCGGTCTTCTGACCGCGGAGCGGTGTTCTGGCGGGGGAACTTTGTCGGGCGCCCTCCGCCGCCCGCCAGAGTTAGAATCACCCCCAAAGTCTCTTTCAAGCACAAAGTACCTGGTTTAAAGTGGAAAATCTCTGCAAAGGGCCGCAGAAGAAGAGATACGTGGAAAAATGGTGTGTGTGTCGATTTCTCCCCTGCACACACGGACTTGCGTCGTTATTTTTCACGTGGGGAAGTCGTGCGTTGTTTTCCGGCGTGCGGACAGTCTCTTTCTGTGGATCGCAGGATTACCAGATGTCCTGGGGTCTGTGCGTGGATTCTTCGGCTTGTTTTCCGGCTATGCGTCGTTCCGCGAGGCTGTGCGTCGAAGTTTTGTTCCCACGGCAGGTGTAGCGTCGATTTCTCCTCTGGAAGTCGGGCGGCGTTGTCCTTGCGAGGCCGTGCGTCGAAGTTCCGGTTGCCCTGAAGGCGTTGCATCGATCGGCGTCGGTGTGCGGCATTTTTCTCGCCGCAGAGCAAGCTGTGCATCGAAATCTTCAGCGCTCGAAGAGTCCAAATGAAAAAGAGAAGTCTTTTTGGTCCTGAGACTTCAGGGAACAGGAGGGCAAGCTCTATCCAGCCCTTGGAGAGCACTTTTACAGCCAGACAAGAGTTCAGCAAGACAGCAGGGCAACAGCAAGGCAGCAGTCCTTTCTAGAAAAGAGTCAGGTGAGTCCTTTAGGCAGCCAGGCAGTTCTTCTTGGCAGGATGCAGGTTCTGGTTCAGGTTTCTTCTCCAGCAAGTGTCTGATGAGGTAGGGCAGAGGCCCTGTTTTATACCCAAATGTGCCTTTGAAGTGGGGGAGACTTCAAAGAGTGGCTAAGAAGTGCACCAGGTCCCCTTTCAGTTCAATCCTGTCTGCCAGGGTCCCAGTAGGGGGTGTGGCAGTCCTTTGTGTGAGAGCAGGCCCTTCACCCTCCCAGCCCAGGAAGACCCATTCAAAATGCAGATGTATGCAAGTGAGGCTGAGTACCCTGTGTTTGGGGTGTGTCTGAGTGAATGCACAAGGAGCTGTCAACGAAGCCCAGCCAGACGTGCATTGTGAGGCACAGAAAGATTTAAGTGCAAAGAAATGCTCACTTTCTAAAAGTGGCATTTCTAGAATAGTAATATTAAATCCAACTTCACCAGTCAGCAGGACTTGGTATTACCATTCTGGCCATACTAAATATGACCTTCCTACTCCTTTCAGATCAGCAGCAGCTACCACTTCAATACTGTAAGAGGGCAGCCCCAATGTTAACCTATGAAGGGAGCAGCCCTCACAGTAGTGCAAAACTAATTTAGGAGTTTTACACCACCAGGACATGTAAACTACACAGGTATATGTCCTGCCTTTCACCCACACAGCACCCTGCTCTAGGGGTTACCTAGGGCACACATTAGATGCGACTTATATGTGGAGAAAGGGGAGGTTTAGGCTTGGCAAGTACTTTTAAATGCTAAGTCGAGGTGACAGTGAAACTGCACACCCAGGCCTTGCAATGGCAGGCCTGAGACAAGGTAAAGGGGCTACTTGAGTGGGTGGCACAACCAGTGCTGCAGGCCCACTAGTAGCATTTAATCTACAGGCCCTAGGCACATATAGTGCACATCACTAGGGACTTATAAGTAAAATAAATAGTCCAATCAGGTATGATCCAACGTTACCATGTTTAAAGGGAGAGAGCATATGCACTTTAGCACTGGCTAGCAGTGATAAAGTGCGCAGAGTCTAAAAGCCAGCAAAAACAGTGTCCAAAAAGTGGAGGGAGGCAGTCAAAAAGTTAGAGGTGACCACCCTAAGGCTGTCAGGTCTAACAAGTGGTGTTTAAGAAGACCAACAGTACCTTGTGGCTTCCGGTGCATCCCTGCAACCTCTCTAGGCGCCCTGTACTGTTAGATAATGAATGCTTCCAAAGATGATTAGAGCAGAGAGGGTGATCAGATGAGAGGAAAGAATTGCATCCCTGCAACTTCTCTGGGCACCTGGTGGCTCCACTCTCACAAAACAGGCCAGGAGGGACAGTCAGGGGTGGAAAAGCATCCGGGGCCCTCAGGAGCACAACACTCAACCCAGCTCGGGGTAAAGGGAGCCTCCACCAACTCCCTGATAATGAAATATCAGTGAACGCAGGCGGAAATCAAGGGGCCAGCAGAGGGCAGGTGAATCCTATGTCAGGGCAACGAACCAGCCCACAGTGGGGGAGAAAGTACCAGGGGTCACGGCCTGTACCACTCTCAGCTCACTGCACCTGCAGCCTGCGGCCGCGCGCTGTACCATGCTGTCACCGGCAGTGTCCCGCCGGTGTCACCAATTCTTCTCTGCGGCCACCGACCTGATAGGTGGGTCTAGCTGCAAAAAGAGGTCGGGATCCGCAATTTGCAACCGCCGCACGTTGCACCCCACCCCCTCGACACCACGCCATCAGCGCCTCTCCTGTGGTCTCCACTGCTTCTGGGCTGGTAGGTCCAAGGAGCTCCAATTCACTGTGCTCGTGGTCACGGCTGCTGCTTGGCGCGCGTCACTAGCGCTCCCCCCGCAGCATCTGCGGTTTCCTGGCTGGTGGAACCCTAGGAGACGGCCCCCGGCTGGGAGCTGCAATTTGCCGTGTTCATGGTCGCAGCCGCCGTCCACCGCCGTATGCCGTCCTCGCCCCTCAGAGTAGTGTAGCGTGCCTTCCACTGACCAGTGTGACAGCAAGGGCAGCAGGTATAAGAGGAGAAGTGATTAAAGCACAGGAATGGGTCCTTCATGCAACACTATGTCCACATGATGGGAGATGCGATAAAGTTGTGATGGAATCTGAAGGTACCATATCCTGCTGGTCAAGAGCAACTGCTGGAGGTCCCAGATCTAGTCTAGCTTGGGGAGACTTAACACCACCTCAACCTTTCCCAGTACTCCTAGATATACACCTTGTGAACTATAAAGACACTGTGGGCAAATGTTGCGAATTAGAGTTCAAATCACTTCCCTCATAGGAACACTGGGGCAGTAAGCGTCTGAAGGTCTGCTTCAGACCCCAGAACTCTGATCTCTGATTTTGTTCTTCAAGTGTTTTATTTTCGGATATCTAGTCTGAAACCCATCTGCAGGTCCTCGCTGCTGTATCAGGGGGGAGAAAAATAAGAGTGCAACAGTATATCCAAAATGACCATAGGACACATTTGTAGAAAAAATCCTGGAAAATTCAACAGAAAACCCACCTGCAAAAAACATTACATTCCCAAAAAATACATAAATGTAGGAGGCTGGCCTGGTGTGTAGTGGGTACTTACACCTTAAACCAGGTCCAGTTATTCCTTACTAGTGTAGTCAGTGTCCAGAAGCCAGGCTCTATAGAGGTAGCTGTGGATGAGCAGCCAAGACTCCCTTATAAGGTAAGTAATACACAAATTATATACACTAGTATGCAGAAATAGACATAAAACAGTGCAATTAGTGAATATCACAATAGTTAGAAATGGGCCTAGCGGAACACAAACCATATACTAAGAAGGTGGAATGCGAAAGTCAGTCTCCCACCTAGGCAAGTGTAGTGTGTAGAGGGGAGCTGGTAGTACTTAGAAAGCCCATAGGTGAGTACCAGAACCCACCCCAGCGACCAGGAAAGCAGGAGTAAATCACAGTAAGTTTCCTAGATCACACACAAAGAAGCACAAAAGAATATTGCAAAACCCAGAAGAGACTGCAAGACACCAACAGTGGTTTCCTGGACCAGAGGACCTGTGGAAAGAGGGGACCAAGTCCAAGAAGCACAGAAGAGTCCAGGAAGGTCAGGAGCCCCAACCCACCAAAAGGAAGGTGCAAGAAGTGAACCACCGGTGAGGAAGAAGAGTCAGCACTGCACCCAAGAAGACAGAGTTGGGTTCCTGGAGGGTGCAGGTGATGTCCCATACCGGAGGAGGATTGCAGTCGGGTCTGCATTGTTGGAGTCCGACAACAAGCCTTGGTCCATGCAAAGCTTCTGGTTAGTGGAAAATGGCGCTGTCGGGGACCAGGAAGGACCAGGCTGGCTCTATCCAGGAGAGGGAGTCAGAGGGGGCCCTCAGCAGTACAGGGAGCCACAGAAGACCAGGCAGCTCACACAGGAGTCCCACAGGACGGGGACAAGGAAGTTGCAGAAGAGGCCCATGCAGCAAAACGACAAAGGCTCCCACGCTGCCAGTGATTCACTCAAGGAGCTGTGCATCACAGGATGGAGTGCTGGGGGCCAGAGCTTCAGGATGCATAAAGAACTTGAAGGAAGGATGCCAACAAGCCTTGACAGCTGCAAATTACTTAGTGCACAGGGGTACTGTCTTGCCTGGGGAGGCCACCAAAGTTGGACAGCTGGAAGAGAGGGCAGTCAGGACTACTTCAGTCCACCACCCATGATGCAGGATCCATGCAGCTCAGCAGGAGAGGGGATCCACGCAGCCAGTCACCGTCGCAGTTGGTGCCTGCAGAAGCAGGGGAGCACACATAGGTACTTTGCACCCTGCTCTCTAGGCTAGAAGGCCTACCCGGGGGATGACTTCTAAGTGACCTGGAATAGGGAAAAATGGAAGTGAAAGGGTACTTGCACCTTTTGTAATGCAGGCTACAATGGCAGTCCTGCAGAAGCTTTTGAATGCGCTCCATATGGGTAGCAAAATATATGCTGCAGCCCATAGGTATCCTCTGGAACCCCAATGCCCTGGGTACGTAGGTACCATATACCAGGGACTTTTAAGGGGGCACGAGTGTGCCAATTGTGGGTGAAATACAGAGTTTTTGGAGAGAAAGCATAATCACTGGGGTCCTGGTTTGCAGGATCCCAATGAACACAGTCAAGCACACTGACAAACAGGCCAAAAGTGGCGGTAACCAAGCTAGAAAGAGGCTATTTTCCTACAATATACATTTAATTTAATCATAACAAAACAATAACATACACAATATAACATAACATATGAATACATTACTAGAAAAGGGAACAAAACCCAGGACTACATACTAATGAAAAAAACTACCATGAGTACAACTAAACCTACAAAAAAAACACATATAACACTGTAACTAACCTCTAGACACACCCTCCTCAAACCCTAAAAAAACCTTTTAAAAGGCCTTACCTGTTCCAACAAACAGCAGAACCTTATTGAGACCTCTATTCGGAAAATACACTAAAAGTGACAACTAAATTACAAAATGGAAGGTAGTGGTACAAAAAATTGGCTACTAAATTAAACTAAAAAAAATGCAAAAGCATTTCTCTTTCAATCACTGGGAGAGGCCCGGAGGGGCTTCAAAGGGAAGGAAAAGTATTTACTTCCCTTTGAAGTCTCTCCGAGGGTTTCAAAAGCCGGATTGCTTGCAATCCGGCTTTTCAAACCCCACTAGACACCAGGGATTTTTTTTTTTTTTTTTACTATAATTCACATATTTGGGCAAGGGTCGCTCCCATGGGGGGCATTTTTTCATAAAGGCCTTTTCTGCCCCCCCTGGGGTCAGATCGGCCTAATATTAGGCCGATCTGCCCCCAGGGGGGGCAGAAACCTCTAGGCACCAGGGACCATTTTTTTTTTTCATGTTTCATTTTATTTTTTTAGGTGGGGAGCGACCCCTTAGGCAAGGGTCGCTCCCCTTGAGGGAAAAATATATTTAGGCCATTTCTGCCCCCCTTGGGGGCAGATTGGCCTATTTTGATGAGGTCAATCTGCCCCCAAGGGGGGACAGAAACCACTAGACACCAGGGAGTTTTTTCTTTGCGTGAATTTCACGCAAGGGGAGCGACCCTTTAGGCAAGGGTCACTCCCTAGGGGTTCAAATTTATTTTAGGCCATTTCTGCCCCCCCTGGGGGCAGATAGGCCTAATATTAGGCCGATCTGCCCCCGGGGGGGGGATCAACCTCTAGGCGCAAGGGTGAATCTTTTTTTTTGTTTTTTTTTTGTTTGTTTGTTTTTTTAGAGATGGGGAGCGACCCATCAGGCAAGGGTTGCTCCCCTGGGGGGCAAATTGTATTTAGGCCATTTCTGCCCCCCTTGGGGGCAGATTGGCCGATTTTAGGTCAATCTGCCCCCAAGGGGGCAGAAACCACTAGGCACCAGGGATTTGTTTTTTGGCGCCAATGTCACGCAGGGGGAGCGACCCCGTAGGCAAGGGTCGCTCCCGGGGGGAGGGGGTGGAGGTTGGGGGCAAATTTATTTTAGCCCATTTCTGCCCCCCCTGGGGACAGATCGGCCTATTATTAGGCCGATCTGCCCCCGGGGATGGCAGAAACCGCTAGGCACGGGGGATTTGTTTTTTGGCACCAATGTCACGCAGGGGGAGCGACCCCGCAGGCAAGGGTCGCTCCCGGGGGGGGAGGTTGGGGGGGGGAGAAATGTATTTAAGGCCATTTCTGCCCCCGGGGGGGCGCAGAAACCTCTAGGCGCCAGGGCAAATTTTTTTTTTGTGTTTTTTTTTTTGTTTGTTTGTTTTTTTAGAGATGGGGAGCGACCCATCAGGCAAGGGTCGCTCCCCAGGGGGGCAAATTATATTTAGACCATTTCTGCCCCTCTTGGGGGCAGATTGGCCGATTTTGGGTCAATCTGCCCCTAAGGGGGCAGAAACGACTAAGCACCTGGGATTTGTTTTTTGGCGCCAATGTCACGCAGGGGGATCGACCCCGTAGGCAAGGGTCGCTCCCGGGGAGGGGGGTGGGTGTTAGGGGGGCACATTTATTTCAGGCCATTTCTGCCCCCGGGGGGGGGCAGAAACCTCTAGGCGCCAGGGGAAATTTTTTTTTTGGTTTGTTTGTTTTTTTAGAGATGGGGAGCGACCCATCAGGCAAAGGTCGCTCCCCTGGGGGGCAAATTGTATTTAGGCCATTTCTGCCCCCTCTGGGGCGATTTTAGGTCAATCTGCCCCCAAGGGGGCAGAAACCGCTAGGCACCGGGGATTTGTTTTTTGGCGCCAATGTCACGCAGGGGGAGCGACCCCGTAGGCAAGGGTCGCTCCCGGGGGGGGGGGGGGGGGGTGGGGGTTGAGGGGGCAAATTTATTTTAGGGCATTTCTGCCCCCCCCCCTGGGGCCGGCTGAGCTACAGGCCAAACTCCACAGGTAGGCACCTTGCAAAAAACACCTCTGTTTTCTGTGAAAAATATGTTGTGTCCACGTTGTGTTTTGGGCCATTTCCTTTTGTGGGCGCTAGGCCTACCCACAGAAGTGAGGTACCATTTTTATCGAGAGACTTAGGGGAACGCTGGGTGGAAGGAAATTTGTGGCTCCTCTCAGATTCCAGAACTTTCTGTCACCAAAATGAGAGGAAAAAGTGTTTTTTGGGCCAAATTTTGATGTTTGCAAAGGATTCTGGGTAACATAACCTGGTCAGAGCCCCGCAAGTCACCCCATCTTGGATTCCCCTGGGTTTCTAGTTTTCAAAAATGCACTGGTTTGCTAGGTTTCCCCAGGTGCCGGCTGAGCTACAGGCCAAAATCCACAGGTAGGCACTGCTTTTTATAAAAAAATGTGATGTGTCCACGTTGTGTTTTGGGCCCTTTCCTTTTGTGGGCGCCAGTCCTACCCACACAAGTGAGGTATCATTTTTATCGGGAGACTTGGGGGAACGCTGGGTGGAAGGAAATTTGTGGCTCCTCTCAGATTCCAGAACTTTCTGCCACAGAAATGTGAGGAACATGTGTTTTTTTAGCCAAATGTTGAGGTTTGCAAAGGATTCTGGGTAACAGAACCTGGTCCGAGCCCCGCAAGTCACCCCATCTTGGATTCCCCTAGGTCTCTAGTTTTCAGAAATGCACAGGTTTGGTAGGTTTCCCTAGATGCCGGCTGAGCTAGAGGCCAAAATCTACAGGAAGGCACTTCGCAAAAAACACCTCTGTTTTCTTCCCAAAATTTGGATATGTCCACGTTGCGCTTTGGGGCGTTTCCTGTCGCGGGCGCTAGGCCTACCCACACAAGTGAGGTATCATTTTTATCGGGAGACTTGGGGGAACGCTGGGTGGAAGGAAATTTGTGGCTCCTCTCAGATTCCAGAACTTTCTGCCACAGAAATGTGAGGAACATGTGTTTTTTTAGCCAAATTTTGAGGTTTGCAAAGGATTCTGGGTAACAGAACCTGGTCCGAGCCCCGCAAGTCACCCCATCTTGGATTCCCCTAGGTGTCTAGTTTTCAGAAATGCACAGGTTTGGTAGGTTTCCCTAGGTGCCGGCTGAGCTAGAGGCCAAAATCTACAGGTAGGCACTTCGCAAAAAACACCTCTGTTTTCTTCCAAAAATTTGGATGTGTCCACGTTGCGCTTTGGGGCGTTTCCTGTCACGGGCGCTAGGCCTACCCACACAAGTGAGGTATCATTTTTATCGGGAGACTTGGGGGAACGCTGGGTGGAAGGAAATTTGTGGCTCCTCTCAGATTCCAGAACTTTCTGCCACAGAAATGTGAGGAACATGTGTTTTTTTAGCCAAATTCTGAGGTTTGCAAAGGGTTCTGGGTAACAGAACCTGGTCCAAGCCCCACAAGTCACCCCTCCTTGGATTCCCCTAGGTCTCTAGTTTTCAGAAATGCACATGTTTCGTAGGTTTCCCTAGGTGCCGGCTGAGCTAGAGGCCAAAATCTACAGGTAGGCACTTCGCAAAAAACACCTCTGTTTTCTTTCAAAAATTTGGATGTGTCCACGTTGCGCTTTGGGGCGTTTCCTGTCACGGGCGCTAGGCCTACCCACACAAGTGAGGTATCATTTTTATCGGGAGACTTGGGGGAACATAGATTAGCAAAACAAGTGTTATTGCCCCTTGTCTTTCTCTACATTTTTTCCTTCCAAATATAGGAGAGTGTGTAAAAAAGACATCTATTTGAGAAATGCCCTGTAATTCACATGCTAGTATGGTCACCCCGGAATTCAGAGATGTGCAAATAACCACTGCTCCTCAACACCTTATCTTGTGCCCTTTTTGGAAATACAAAGGTTTTCTTGATAGCAATTTTTTACTCTTTATATTTAAGCAAATGAATTGCTGTATACCGGGTATAGAATGAAAACGCACTGCAGGGTGCAGCTCATTTATTGGCTCTGGGTACCTAGGGTTCTTGATGAACCTACAAGCCCTATATATCCCCGCAACCAGAGGAGTCCAGCAGACATAACGGTATATTGCTTTCGATAATCTGATATTGCAGGGAAAAGTTACAGAGTAAAACGTAGAGAAACATTTATGTTTTTTTCACCTCAATTTCAATATTTTTCTTTTTCAGTTGTTATTTTCTGTAGGATCTACACAAATGACCCCTTGCTGAATTCAGAATTATGTCTACTTTTCAGAAATGGTTAGGTTTCTGGGATCCAGCATTGGTTTCATGCCCATTTCTGTCACTGACTGGAAGGAGGCTGAAAGCACAAAAAATTGCAAAAATGGGGTATGTCCCAGTAAAATGCCAAAATTGTGTTGAAAAATTGGGTTTTCTGATTCAAGTCTGCCTGTTCCTGAAAGGTGGGAAGCTGCTGAGTTTAGCACCGCAAACCCTTTGTTGATGCCATTTTCAGGGGAAACACCACAAGCCTTCTTCTGCAGCCACTTTTTCCAATTTGTTTGAAAAAAACGAAAATTTTCCCTGTATTTTGGCCAATTTCTTGGCCTCCTTCAGGGGAACCCACAAAGTCTGGGTACCTCTAGAATCCCTAGGATGTTGGAAAAAAAGGACGCAAATTTGGCTTGGTTAGCGTATGTGGACAAAAAGTTATGAGGGCCTAAGCGCGAACTGCCCCAAATAGGCAAAAAAAGGCCTGGCACAGGAGGGGGAAAAGGCCTGGCAGCGAAGGGGTTAAGGTAAACCAGAAATAAAGTGGAAAATATACAAAAAGCAATACTATTGAAATATAATTTACATTTTTTATTTATTAATAAAAATGTATTACAATAGTTTTATGTATCTATATATAAAAGTTTATTTCCAAGTAAAAATATATATGGTTAAGCATATAAAAATATACATTAAATAAACTCTAAAAACATAAAAAATGAAAAATGTGTCTTTCTTCTAAACGTTTTTTAACAACATTATCTATTACAAACATACAGCTTCAACTTTTTCTTATATGTTTAAAAAACAACTCTATTAATTAAATTTAAAAAAACGATTTCTGCAGCATACCTATACAATGTAAACAAAGGAATTTCACATTTGAATTATTATGATATTAAATAATTACACTCCTATGTAAACCACTTTCAACAACGTGTTGGACACTAAAGTGGTGACATTTACTATTCTCATTCCAATTTAAATCAATTTGGAAAAGGTGAGGGATCCTAAATGGGTGACATTTACTATTCCCACTCCAGTTTATACCAATTTTAGATAGGTGTTGGACACGAAAGGGCTGACATTTATTATTACCACTCCCATTTAAAACAATTTGGGGAAGGTGTTAGACGCTAAAGAGACAATATTTACTATTGCCACTCCAATCTATTCCAATTCGGGGAAGGTGTTGGACACAAAAGGGGTGGCATTTACTATTCCCACTTCAACCTAAGTCAATTTGAGAAAGGTATTGGACTCTGAAGGGGCAAAATGTACTATTTTCACTACAATCTAAAACATTAAGCAAGATGCTTAACACTAAAAAATGTATACACATTAGCAATACTCCACACTCACATACACCTTTTGATCTATAAAATAAACTACTATTCACTTAAATAAACACACTAACCAAAACTACAAGCATAATGAAACAATTTACACATATATGTGCATTTTCTTTTTTTTACAAAGAAGAGGTGTGGCAACTAGTTAAGCTATGCTATTTTAACCAGCAACTAGATTACAGGTAACTGAGGGGCCTTTCTCCTTCTTGAATTTACATTGTGCCTTTTTGTTTTCTGAGTTTATTTTCTTGTATAATGAACTGTGAATTCAGGAACTTTGATTAAGCTTGTGGTGTGGCCAAGCTTTATGTTTTAATGTTACTTTCGAGTTTTCAATGCTCACTTTTAAGCATAAATCAAATTCTTCATTGCACTTCAATGTTAGTCGCTTTATGCCTGTTTGGCTGCATTCTGCATCTTAATAGGCACCTGCATGATGAGAGCCATGCAAATATCTGCTATTATCCCACATCTCTTTGCATCACAATTTACCTGGCTCACTCTTGAAGTAATTGTGCGATCTTGAGCGAAGCACATCTCATTGTGCCACTTTTCCGCAGTATCTCAATCCCCGGTTCATATTTCACCAGTACCTTCCCCCCTCTTGGTTCTCCCTTGACCACACTGTGTGATCTTCCACACATTGCACCTTCACTCTGTACATATAGCTAGCCCTAGATTATATTGTGTAATCTTACATGTGTCTCTAGTTTTCTGTAATTTTGTGCTTGTGGCTATACAGTTTAATCCCACTATGTACATAGTTTCTCATAAATCACATATTTATGGTATTACTTTGAGTATGTTGTGATACATTTTGTTTACTGTATTCTTGTAAACCACTGTAAGCACTTCTAATATGCACCTCAGGATGCATATTTTTATATTTCATGTGGATGACCTTATCTCTTATTTCTGACTTAAATAATGGCTTTTCAATTTCCTTTGCTGACTTTGAAATTGCACCTTCTTTTGTTTTTATTTTTAAGCGGACTTTATTTGCTTATTTGATGACAGTGACAGACAGACACACTTCCATCACTAGTACGTGTGTGGCATGGCCAGACTACACCCTTCGATTTTAACTAAGGGCCTCATTACGAGTCTGGTGGTCGGACAAGGCGACCGCCAGACTTGCAGTGAGTAGACCACTACAAAGCTGGAGGTCTCCCCACCAGACCCATTACAAGGTTTCCACTGGGCTTACCAGCGGGAAATCAAGGTATTCGCCAGCCAGCCCAGTGAAAACTGTGCAGCAGTGTTGGTCTCGGCTCCACATGGAGCCAAAGCCAATTACGTCACACGGGGCCCCCCCAGCACCATCAGAATGCACACTGTCAAAGCAGACAGTGCGCATTCCCGTGGTGCTGGCTGGGGGGCCCCTGCACTGCCTATGCCATGGGCCCCCAGGACTGGCCTTCCGCCATAGAAAAGCTGGTGTAAAGCTGAGTTGTAATCAGCGCCACCCTGGCTTAGTACAACTCCGACCGCTGTCACCCTGTTGGGAACCATAGCCCTGGTGGGGACGGCAGTCTCCTTGCAGGACCACCTGCCAGGGTTGTAATGTGGCTGTGGTGGTCTAACTATCACTGTGAGGCTGGCGGTCCTTGGACCACCATCCTCGTAATGAGGCACTTAGGGCCTTATTAAGATTCTGATGGATGGAAAAGGCTGTTCGCCGAAATCCTGATGGGGAGGTTGCCACCATTGCGGCTTCCTCCTTGCCGGGCCCATTAGGAGTTTCCCGTTAGGTCAGAGGGTGGAAAAACTCAGCCCAGCGGGAAATGGTCTATACATTGTCTTCGGCTCATAATAGAGCCGGCGGCAATGCTGTAGTACGAGGATGCACCAGTACCCTGCAAAGCAGACAGTGAACATTGCCAGCGGTGCTGGACACTGGGGCACCTGCACTGCCCATGCCAGTGCTTTGTCAGTGCAGAGGCCTGCCTGGGGCCCCCTGAACCCGTTCTCCACCAGCCTTTACATGGCAGTGAAACTGCCAAGAAATCGCTGGTGTAGAACAAGGTCATAATCCCCAGGACAGCACTGTATGCAGCACTGCTCTGGCAGATTAGGACTGCCTGGACTGCCAGACCATCGGGACGACTAATCCTGATGGGCTTAGAATTGACTAACATTTTGATACTACTAATAACATTCCAACAACCATATGGGGAGAATTCACCCATATTGTCAATAGTGAGTGTGAGAAAGTGTCCTTTAGCAGGGTCACCTTCATTTTGTGTGGATTGTTGCTAATGGTTTTTAAACTCTGTCTACTGGGGAAATGCTGTCCAGAAACCAGTGTATGTGCTCCGGCCCATATAGCATGATAAGATTGGCTAATCCCCCATTGGCACATGTAACTTTCCAGTAAGGCCACAGCATATGGTTCATAAAAATACAATAATGGCATAGAAAAGTTGAATGTCACCTGTAAATTGCTGCACATGCTGCAAGTAACCTAACAAAGAAAACTTGGCTTCAACCCTTCCTGAAGAACCTGAGCCCCACATCTTTTAAACCTGCAGGCACACCTGTCAAAATAACCTTTTTTTTTTTTTTTAACAGGGGGATCACTACTTTTGCATAGCAAATAAGTCACCCCTAGGTAAGAACTTAATTTTGAAATGCACCAGGAGTGATTATCCCCCTCAAAAAAGCAATTTTTATTGTAAAAAGGCAGTAGTTGCCTTAAGTGGAAAACTAAAATTCTGAATAAAATCCTATCTCTGCAATCTTTGGTTTGGGACAAGCTGATTCAAACACTAGTTTAATATGTATTGAAAATGCAATTCAGCAGTGACATTGTGTTGTTAATATATATTTTGGAAAACTGACTTTTAAAACGCAACACAACTACACTTTTATCACGCGAACACAAAACATTACATTTAATAATTTACTCTTGCATCATGAAATATTGAGCTATGCAGAGTTTCCCCATCTGGTTCCTTAATTACGATGCCTGCTGCTCTTGCAGTTGTGTTGGGGCACATCGCCTGCACATCTCGGAGATGTAAACTCTGGTGCAGTGCCTCCCTTTTCAGCACAAGTGTACCGAATTTCAAAGGCAAATGGCAAGGAAGCTGGGAGCAAATGTTTCTCAGGAACCGGTGACGGATTAGATCCCTTGCCCAGCTGGAGAAGATGTTCAAAATGCTAGCAAAGGGGGAATGCTTAATGCTTCCAATTGTCGGCCGCCCCTAGACCTCATGACCCCTGCTAACATGATAATGGCAGGAGAGAGGTTAGAACACAAAAAACACACAGCAGGATGGCAAGACGTGCACTCGCAAGGGCAGATAAAAAACAAGCATTTGCAATGCAATGGGTGTCGAGTTTACTCGAGTTAGAGCTACTAGCAGTGTAAACTAGAGGACCCGTGGCAATGCATATGTGCAGCGACAGCCTCAGCAAATCTGAAGGGGATGGTGGGCGGTATGTGGGGATGGGGGAAATTTCCAATAATTTTTTATTTTTTTTTAAACGAGCATGATCATGCTGTGTAGGAAACAAAAGGAACGAGTTAGAACTATTAGCGTTGTAAACTCCTAACCGGACTTTCCTTGCCACATAAACTGATAATGAAAAGTAAAACAGTTTCACATAAGTGAGCCGACGGTCACCATGAGCATGAAGGAGACACAGAAAAGGAAACAGAAATTTGCTCGCAGTATAACGTATGAACAAAAGTGCAATTATCTATGTAACCGGCAAAGGTAGAATTACCCATGTAACCAGTAACAGTAGAATTATCCATGTAACAGGGTCGATGTAATGCAAAGCACTCAACTACTGCCCAGCGAGATCATGCTGCATAGGAAATAAAAAGAAAGTGCAGAAGCCATTCAGAAAACATGGAGCCTCTTATGTTTTCAGTAGTTTACCAGTGCGCTAGAGGAGGGCTAAACACGGAAAAGGCATGACATATGCATGCCTTTCACTAATGAAATCAAGTGAATTTTAAAAGGCAAGCCCACGAAGCCCAAAGAGAGAATACAACAGGGGCCAGAGCCATTGCGCGGGCTCCACCCTAAAAAGGGAGTTGCCCACATTTTATTAACTCACAATAGTATATCATTTAGCTTTGTGCTGCATATTTCTAGACAACACATTTGAGATGTGATCAGTAATGTCATATACATGTCATGAGTGATGTAATGTGTGAGGTCTTAAGCAGTGCATAGCGGAGCACAAGTTATAGCACTGATAATCTTATGTGTTGAATTTCCGTCTTTTTAAAGTTTAAAAGGTTAAATTATGACTAACTAAAATATTGTTATTATTTCTAACTATAACTTTACTTTAACCTTTGGATGAATGTGTAGGGTATTTTTAAAATAATGTCATAGTTTATTATCATACATAAAGCCAACGCCTGTGACCTGCGTCCAACGGCTCACGACCAACCAACCCCACACTCTACACAGCCTTCTGTCATGCGCTACAAGCATTTATTTTGTATGTCCTAGGGCATCACAAGCATCACAATATATCACCCGCAAACTATAAAACATCAAGATCGCCGCCGCCAGACTGATCCTCGACCTACATCAACACTGCCACATCTCGCAACGCCTGCGTACCTGCACTGGCTTCCCATAGAAAAAAGAATCACCTTCAAGATCCTCACCCACGCACACAAAGCCCTTCACAACATCGGACCAGCACGAACCAGCGACTCATCCTCCACGTACCCTACAGGCCTTACGCTCAGCCCAGCTCTCTCTTGCAGAAGTACCCTGCATCAGGAAAACCAGAACAGGAGGACGCTCCTTTTACTACCTCGGGGACACCACCTGGAACACCCTTCCACTCCACATCAGACAAACCACCTCCCACCTCAGCTTCACAAAGGAACTGAAGACATGGCTTTTCTAATAACCACCTCACCGGTATAAGCTACTCCTCCCCCCCCATCGCCTTGAGACCCTAAAGAGTGAGTAGTTGCGCTTTACAAGCACTGATTGATTGATTATATTATATTAAAATGCCTTAGGACATTATGGGGCACTCCTTGCTAGGAGCAGAGATTAATAAATAAGTGGTTCCTGACACTAATTTCTTCTTTTATATTTTTAATATTGGAAAGTGGAGCATGCTGCCCCTCTCCCTATACCATTACTAGCCCCAGGGACCCCATACTTTTTTATGAGGAGAGTGGCACTCAGCCTTCCCTCCACTAGCCTCAGAAGGCCCGGGGCCCTTAGCCATCAGGACCAACATCTATTAAAAGGAGAGGACAGAGAAACACTGTCCTATGAGTCATAGGAGTGGACTCCCAGACACAGTGATAGAGCTGGGGAATGGGGTCCCCGGGGATGAACTGGCTCAAGTAGGGGAGTGCACACTCCCATCCCCTTTCATAATTATCCTGGGCCCTGGAGGATGGAGTCTTCAGGCCATAATTGGCTTGTGGAGGGGGCCCACACCCTGTCCCCCTCAAGAAATTCACCTGACTCCAGGGGATGGAGTTCCCTAGGGCCAAAACTGAGCCAGGAAAAGGGCCCCCATGCACACCTCACCCCAATATACATATAGATCGATCCCCAGGCAATGGTCTACCCCAGGTTTAAATTTTTTAAGAAATAACTGCTTTAGTTTTTTTTTTGCCACAATCCCTCTGGAGTACCACAGAAACGTGACTATGAAAAACAAAAGTGCTAAGGTGGCAGTGTATCATTACCTTGCTCCATTAGTGTTGTTTTTTTTTAACATTTTGAGGACGGGGCCCGATTATGAGTCTGGCGGTCCAAGGACTACCTGATTTGCAGTGACAGTCTGAACGCCGCACTCCATGTGGTCGGACCTCCACATTACAACCCTAGCTGTCTGACCACCAGGGGACCACCGTCACCACCGGGAACATGGTGCCCGACAAGCTGACAGCAGGCAGACTCGTGGTCAGCCACAGCGGCGCTGAACTCAGCACCACTGTGCTGATCGCAACTCCTGTTTCCGCCAACATATCCATGGAGGGGACCCTGTCATGGAAAGGCTGGCAGAAACACAGTGCAGGGGACCATAGGGGGGCCCCACACTGCCCATACCAATGGCATAAGCAGTGCAGGAGCTGCCCTGCCCGAACCCTCGGAGGCAGACAGTGCGCATTCTGAGGGTGCTCTGGTACTACGGTATTGGTTGGCTTTGGCTCCATTATGGACCAATGTCGTAGCACTGTTTCTACAGGTCTGACTGACAGGAACAACGTTGTAATACGATGTTCCTGCTACTCAGCCTGCTGGGAACATCGTAATATGACTGGGGGGGGGCAGCAGGTATGAGGGCTGCCTCCTCCCTGAAGCTTTGAAGATCAGAGTTTTCTGACTGCCAAAGTCGCACTGAGCCCCTGAGTCCTGTAATGGCCACCTAGGCCAATCAGAAGGTTCTATAAGTTCTACTCAAAAAAACAGATATGCAAATATTTTTTAACCTTTATTTTCAAAATCTATTGAATGGATTTATACCACATCACAAAAATCACGCTTTCTGGACCAAGAACTAGCTTCCTGCAAAATGTAGTGTAATTCAGTTTAGCCTTTTTTGCACCATTGCATTCCAAAAAAGTAAATGAAAAATGAATGGAGATTGTGTATATATATATATATATATATATATATATATATATATATATATATATATATATATATATATATATGGAAAATGTCACTTACCCAGTGTACATCTGTTCGTGGCATTAGTCGCTGCAGATTCACATGCTGTGCACATCCCGCCATCTGGTGTTGGGCTCGGAGTGTTACAAGTTGTTTTTCTTCGAAGAAGTCTTTTCGAGTCACGAGACCGAGGGACTCCTCCCATTTCGACTCCATTGCGCATGGCCGTCGACTCCATCTTAGATTGTTTTCCCCGCAGAGGGTGAGGTAGGAGTTGTGTATGCTAGTAATAGCGCCCATGCAATGGAGTGAATACGTATGTATATAATGAATTTTAAAGTAATATATTTACAAATGTACAAATGTTCAAGATCTACTTCTAAACGGCTACAGGCTCCCGGGGAGGCGGGTGGGCGCATGTGAATCTGCAGCGACTAATGCCACGAACAGATGTACACTGGGTAAGTGACATTTTCCGTTCGCTGGCATGTGTAGCTGCAGATACACATGCTGTGCATAGACTAGTAAGCAGTTATCTCCCCAAAAGCGGTGGTTCAGCCTGTAGGAGTTGAAGTAGTTTGAAATAATGTTCTTAGTACAGCTTGACCTACTGTTGCCTGTTGTGCAGTTAACACATCTACACAGTAGTGCTTGGTAAATGTATGAGGCGTAGACCATGTTGCTGCCTTACATATTTCGTTCATAGGAATATTTGCTAGAAAGGCCATGGTAGCACCTTTCTTTCTGGTTGAGTGTGCCTTTGGTGTAATAGGCAGCTCTCTTTTAGCTTTAAGATAGCAGGTTTGAATGCACTTAACTATCCATCTAGCAATGCCTTGTTTTGAAATTGGATTTCCTGTATGAGGTTTTTGAAAGGCAATAAATAATTGTTTTGTTTTTCTAATTAGTTTTGTTCTGTCAATGTAGTACATTAGTGCTCTTTTGATGTCTAATGTATGTAGTGCTCTTTCAGCGACAGAATCTGGCAGTGGGAAGAACACTGGTAATTCTACCGTTTGATTCAAGTGGAACGGTGAGATTACTTTTGGTAAAAATTTAGGATTTGTCCGTAGAACTACTTTATTTTTGTGTATTTGAATAAATGGTTCTTGTATGGTAAATGCTTGAATTTCACTCACTCTTCTTAGAGATGTGATGGCAATTAAAAATGCAACTTTCCACGTTAAGTATTGCATTTCACAAGAGTGCATAGGCTCAAAAGGTGGACCCATGAGTCGTGTTAAGACAATGTTGAGGTTCCATGAAGGAACTGGTGGTGTTCTTGGTGGTATAATTCTCTTTAGGCCTTCCATGAACGCTTTTATGACTGGTATCCTAAATAATGAAGTTGAATGCGTAATTTGCAGGTAAGCTGAAATTGCGGTAAGATGTATCTTTATGGAAGAAAAAGCTAGCTTTGACTTTTGCAAATGTAGTAAGTATCCTACTATATCTTTGGTAGAAGCGTGTAAGGGTTGAATTTGATTATTATGGCAGTAATAAACAAATCTTTTCCACTTATTTGCATAGCAGTGTCTAGTGGTAGGTTTTCTAGCTTGCCTTATGACCTCCATACATTCTTGTGTGAGGGCTAAGTGTCCGAATTCTAGGATTTCAGGAGCCAAATTGCTAGATTCAGCGATGCTGGATTTGGATGTCTGATCTGTTGTTTGTGTTGTGTTAACAGATCTGGTTTGTTTGGTAGTTTGACATGAGGCACTACTGAGAGGTCTAGTAGTGTTGTGTACCAAAGTTGTCTTGCCCATGTTGGTGCTATTAGTATGAGTCTGAGTTTGTTTTGACTCAATTTGTTTACTAGATATGGAAGGAGTGGGAGAGGGGGAAAAGCGTAAGCAAATATCCCTGACCAGCTCATCCATAACGCATTGCCCTGAGACTGATCTTGTGGGTACCTGGATGCGAAGTATCGGCATTTTGCGTTTTCCTTTGTTGCAAATAGATCTATTTGTGGTGTTCCCCAAATCTGGAAGTAAGAGTTTAATATTTGGGGGTGAATCTCCCATTCGTGGATCTGTTGGTGATCCCGAGAGAGATTGACTGCTAACTGGTTCTGAATTCCTGGAATGAATTGTGCTATTAGGCGAATGTGGTTGTGAATCGCCCAATGCTATATTTTTTGTGTGAGGAGGCACAACTGTGTCGAGTGTCTCCCTTGTTTAGGTAATACATTGTTGTCATGTTGTCTGTTTTGACAAGAATGTATTTGTGTGTTATTATGGGTTGAAATGCTCTTAGCGCTAGAAATACTGCTAATAGTTCTAAGTGGTTTATGTGAAACCGTCTTTGCTGTATGTCCCATTGTCCTTGGATGCTGTGTTGATTGAGGTGTGCCCCCCACCCTGTCATGGAAGCATCTGTCGTTATCACGTATTGTGGCACTGGGTCTTGAAAAGGCCGCCCTTGGTTTAAATTTATACTGTTCCACCATTGAAGCGAGATGTATGTTTGGCGGTCTATCAACACCAGATCTTGAAGTTGACCCTGTGCTTGTGACCATTGTGATGCTAGGCACTGTTGTAAGGGCCGCATGTGCAGCCTTGCATTTGGGACAATGGCTATGCATGAAGACATCATGCCTAGCAGTTTCATTACCATTTTGACCTGTATCTTTTGTTTTGGATACATGGCTTGTATTACATTGTGAAATGTTTTAATTCTTTGTGGACTTGGAGTGGCAATCCCTTTTGCTGTTTTGATTGTCGCCCCTAGGTATTGCTGTGTTTGACACGGCAGGAGGTGTGACTTTGGGTAGTTGATCGAGAAACCTAGTTTGTGTAGGGTTTCTATGACATATTTTGCGTGTTGTGAACACTGTATTTGCGTGTTGGTTTTGATTAACCAATCGTCTAGGTACGGGGATACATGTATTTGCTGCCTTCTGATATGTGCAGCTACTACTGCCAGGCATTTTGTAAAAACTCTTGGCGCAGTTGTTATTCCGAATGGCAACACTTTGAATTGGTAATGTATCCCTTGGAATACAAACCTTAGGTACTTTCTGTGTGAAGGATGTATTGGTATATGGAAATATGCATCCTTTAGATCTAGTGTTGTCATGTAGTCTTGTTGTTTGAGCAGTGGGATTACGTCTTGTAATGTAACCATGTGAAAGTGGTCTGATTTGATGTATGTATTTAATGTTCTGAGATCTAGTATAGGTCTTAGACTTTTGTCTTTTTTGGGTATTAGAAAGTACAGTGAGTAAACTCCTGTGTTTAATTGTTGTATTGGTACTAATTCTATTGCTTCTTTTTGTAGCAATGCTTGAACTTCTAATCCTAGAAGATCTATATGTTGTTTTGACATATTGTGTGTTTTCGGTGGGATTTTTGGAGGGAATTTGAGAAATTCTATGCAATAACCATGCTGGATAATTGCCAGTACCAAAGTATCTGTTGTTATCTCCTCCCAATGTTTGTAAAATTGGCTTAGTCTCCCCCCCACAGGTGTTATGTGATGGGGATGCGTGACTTGTAAGTCACTGCTTATTTTGGGGAGTTTTGGGGCTTTGGAACTTTCCTCTATTTTTTGGGAATTGTCCCCCTCTATATTGCCCCCGAAAACCTCCCCGCTGATATTGGCTTTGGTAAGTGGGCCTTGTTTGTGATGTTGTGGTTTCTGAAGGTTGCCCTCGAAACCCTCCCCTAAAAGGTGTTTTGCGAAATGTGCCTCTGCTCTGCGGGGAGTAGAGTGCGCCCATGGCTTTTGCTGTATCAGTGTCTTTCTTGAGTTTATCAATAGCAGTGTCGACTTCCGGCCCAAACAACTGCTGTTCATTAAATGGCATATTTAGCACGGCTTGTCGAATTTCCGGCTTGAATCCTGACGTACGCAGCCATGCGTGCCTTCTTATTGTTATTGCAGTATTTACTGTCCTTGCAGCTGTATCTGCTGCATCCATTGAAGACCGTATCTGATTATTAGAGATACTCTGTCCTTCTTCCACCACTTGTTGTGCTCTTTTCTGGAACTCTTTGGGTAAGTGTTCTATGAAATGTTGCATCTCATCCCAGTGAGCTCTATCGTATCTTGCCAAAAGTGCTTGTGAATTGGCAATGCGCCATTGGTTTGCTGCTTGTGCTGCAACCCTTTTGCCCGCAGCATCAAATTTGCGACTCTCCTTGTCTAGGGGGTGGTGCGTCCCCCGAGGTATGAGAGTTCGCTCTCTTACGAGCTGCCCTGACAACTACTGAGTCTGGTGTTAACTGTGTTGTAATATAAACTGGATCTGTTGGCGGTGGCTTGTACTTTTTCTCCACCCTTGGAGTTATGGCTCGGCCTTTAACAGGATCCTGAAAGATTTGTTTTGAATGTTTTAGCATTCCTGGGAGCATAGGTAGGCTTTGGTATTGGCTATGAGTGGAGGATAGCGTGTTAAACAAAAAATCATCCTCAATTGGTTCGGAATGCAAGGTGACGTTATGGAAAGCAGCTGCTCTTGCGACCACCTGTGTGTAAGATGTACTGTCCTCAGGTGGTGATGGCCTCGCAGGGTACGAGTCTGGGCTGTTGTCCGATACTGGAGCATCGTAAAGGTCCCATGCATCGGTATCATCTTGACTCATTGTAGTATGAGTCGGGGAGTGCATCAGTGGAGGAGTTGTTACCGGTGATGTGTGCATTGATGGTGGTGGAGACGGTGGTGGAGTTGTTTTTCTTGCTACCTTTGCCTGTGGCTGCTTGTCCTTTTCTTGAAAGGCAAGTCTTCTTTTTATTTTAATTGGGGGAAGAGTAGTTATCTTCCCTGTGTCTTCTTGAATGTGGAGCCTTCTTTGAGTATAGTCTGGCTCTACTGCTTCAAGTTCCTCTCCAAATTTATGCTTTTGCATTTGGGAGGACAATCCTTGTTCCTCTGTATAGGAACCTGTTTTCGGCTCCGAGGCTGGATGTTTCGGAACCGAAACTTTTTCGGATGTCTTTTTAGGCTCCGAAGAAACCTTTTTTATTTTCGGCGTGGTGGTGTCTCGGTGCCGAACTTGTTCGGTGCCGCTGTCCCGGTGCCGAAATTTCTCAGAGGCGATGTCTCGGGTCCGAGATTGCTGTGTGGCGGTATCTCGACCGGAGTCGGATGACTTCGACACAAGCGTGCCCTTTTTCGGTGCCTTGGATCGGTCACCTATTTTTTGGGTTAAGCCATGGCCTGGTGGCGGTGGCGTCCCCTGGGCTTTTGTTGTTTTCTCGTGAGTCTTATGTTTCGACGTCTTACTCACGGTTTTCAGCATTTCTTCGGCCTCGAACTCTTCCGAGTCCGACTCGTGGATGGAGAAGGCTTCTTCTTCCTCCTCGAAACGCTCTTGTCCTGTCGGCGTCTACGCCATCTGCAGTCTTCTGGCTCTTCGGTCTCTTAATGTCTTCCTCGACCGAAACGCTCGACAGGCTTCACAAGTATCTTCCTTGTGCTCTGGAGACAAGCACAAGTTACAGACCAGATGCTGATCCGTATACGGATACTTGTTATGGCATTTTGGACAGAAGCGGAATGGGGTCCGTTCCATCAGCCTTGAAGTCACACGTGGCCGGGCCGACCAGGCCCCGACGGAGGATCGAAAAAACCCCGAAGGGCCACCGGAGCTCTTCAAAATTCGGTGTCGATCTGTTATAACTAAAAGTTAACGCAAACAATACCGATGTTTTTTCCGAGATTCTAACTAACTTTCCGACCTGAAACACGGAGCGAAAAGGAACACGTCCGAACCCGATGGCGGAAAAAAAAACAATCTAAGATGGAGTCGACGCCCATGCGCAATGGAGTCGAAATGGGAGGAGTCCCTCGGTCTTGTGACTCGAAAAGACTTCTTCGAAGAAAAACAACTTGTAACACTCCGAGCCCAACACCAGATGGCGGAATGTGCACAGCATGTGTATCTGCAGCTACACATGCCATCAAACATATATATACACATCACCTACTGCGGTCACCAGCAGGTAGTTATAGTTGCGACCATATTTCCTTTTTTTTTTTTTTATTATTTTTTAACTTGGAAAGGTATCATACACCAAATACAAATGAGAAAAAGAAGAGAAAAAAAAAAAAACGAAACAAATTTTGCCCAGCAGGGGATAAACCTTTGGGAGACAAATGTCCATCTCTTAAATGGTGACATATCATTTTAATTTAAACATTTAATCATTATGGGCCAAAATCCAATCCTGAAATGCCCCCCATATTGCCTTCCCTTTCCTCCTCGCCTGTTTCCCTTTACGTTCATACAATGCTATCTCCAGATAATATACAGACAATAATCTGGCCAGCCATTGCTGCCAGGACGGAGGTCGGACATTAAGCCAAGCGGATGATATACACAATCGAAATACTGCCATGGCCACAAAAATAAATGCTTCATATAGATTATCCGTTTCACCAGTAACCCCTAGGACCATTGCCTCGGGGGTAAGGATTAAATCATATCCCAGAACTTCTTTCAATACAAATTGAATGCCCTCCTTTAAATCCTTCAATTCCCCGCATGTAGCCATCATGTGTACAATATCTATTCCATACATCCCACATCTTGGACAGCTTGTTCCCAATAAGCTGCCCCATTTGACAAGATGAGCTGGAGTATGATACAGATCAAACACGGTTTTATAATGTTGCACTTGGAGGGAGGAGGAAAGTAGAATAGTGTGTCCCAATTCTAATGACCTTAAAAAGATTTTACTCCCGTCTTCCAGTTTCTTACTCCACTTTTCACAATTCTTCTCTAGGTCATCGGGCTGTTCTGACATTAATGATCGGTAGATTGACCTAATTGATATATTAGGATTAGCCAAGATATCGTCCAGCAATTGAACACTTCTAAATCCCTGCACCCCTCCTGTTTTCCTTAGAAGGAAATCTCGTATCTGTAGGTATTTAAAAAAATCCCTGCGCTCTAAACCATAGCACTTCTGTAGATCAACAAATGCCTTAACCCCGAAATTATCAAAGAGATTCCCCAGCCTCTCTATACCTACAGAGGCCCAGCTTGCCATACATTTATCCTTAAATATGTCGGGGAGCAATGGATTCTTTTCAATCATGGTATAACAATTATATCTGCCAAATCCTTTTTTTTTATACCATGACCGCCAGCACTTATAGGCCGCCTCCAATACCTTATATTGAGTTTTCTTGTAGTACCCGGGCTCATGAAATGTTACCAGACACCCATTAGCTGCTGCTCCTATCTGCAGCTCGTATATGTTAGGACAATCCTCTTCCGGAATCCCTTCTTTCTTAGAACCCCATAAAGGGCGCATATACTGAAAGGCTGCTGCCATTTGGTATAATTTTATATTCGGTAGAGACCAACCCCCTCTTTCTCGGGAAAGAAACATGAATTTACTTGCTCTTCTACATTTACCATATGCCCAGATGAATCTCATAACCACTCTATCTATCTCTTTAAGTCTGGGATTAGTGAAGCTCAGCTGTACAGCCCGAAACAAATACAGCAGCTTGGAGAGGAAAATCATTTTTACCATATTACACCTCCCCATAATAGTTAAATGTAGATTGTTCCATCTGCACATGTCTTGTCTTGCTTTAGCAATTATGGGATCCAGATTTAACTTAACAATTTCTCCTACTTGTGGCGTAATATCTATGCCCAGATATACTGCGTGATCCACCCTTCGAGTATCCTGAGTGCTTGTGTATTGATTAATCAGTATCTGCGTTTTATCTCTGTTTAGAAGATATCCAGAAAATCTTCCGAACTTCATTGACACCTTTTCAACCTCTCTCAATGCCGGGTCAGGGGTGGGAGTTAATATAGCTATATCATCTGCATAAGCTAAAACTTTTATATCCCATCCCTGCCTATGAATCGGCGGAATCTTGTTGTTTTCTTCGATCTGTCTGAGCAAGGGATCTATATATACAGCAAACAGGAGCGGAGAACATGGACATCCCTGTCTAGTACCTCTCTTAACCTGGACACTCTCCGATTGTCCCCCCATTAGTTGTATTTTCACTGCCGGTGATCTATATAGGGCCCTTATTGCTGCAATAAATTTCTTCCCTAGCCCATAATGTTCCATTACATGCCATAAATACTTCCAGCTCACCCGATCAAATGCCTTTTCCGCATCTAATAATGCGACTGCCATCGGCTCCTCGGCCACTTCTGTAGCGTCCAAGAGTGCAATAACTTTTCGAATATGATCGGTGGTATCCCTTCCTGGCACTAACCCAGGCTGTCTAGGGAAAACTATCTTCCTGATCACAAGAGATAGTCGAGCGGCTAATATATTTGAATATATTTTAGTGTCGCTATTGATTAGTGTAATTGGCCGGTATGACGCCGGGTTTGATGCGGGCTTCCATTTCTTCAAAAACATTACTATATTAGCCATATCCCACGATGGCGGGATTGCCTCTCCATTCTGTACCTGAATAAACAGCTCTATCATTACCGGAAGCAATATGGCTTTAAATGTTTTATAAAACTCTAAAGGAATTGAATCGGGGCCTGTGGCTTTACCAATGGCTAGATCACCCAATGCTTTGTCAATTTCCGAGATATCTATCTGTTCCCCTAGATATAAAATATCACTCTCCGATAGTTTATTGCCTTTAATGGGGCTTAAAAATTTTAACATTTCTTCCTCTGAGTATATAGATGTGTCATCATATAATTCCGTATAATATCTGTGGAAAACCTTCCTAATTTCATCCACTTCTACAACCATTTGTCCTTGCCAATCTTTAATCTCTCTAATAATCCCGGATGCTGTTTTCTGGCTTGCCCGTATTGCTAATAAACGCCCAGATTTTTCTCCGTACTCGTATCCTAATGAACGTTGCGCTAGATATTTCTCCGCTATTCTTTGGGTCATAGTCTCGTTAATTGCTGCTTTAGCTATAACAACTTCCTCCTGAGCCTTTTTTACATTACCCCAGTTTCTATCGCAATAACCAGCTGTCTTTCTAACAGCCTTAATTTCATTTGAAGATCTTTTACTCTGCTTTGGGTGTTTTTTTGCTTTTTCATGCTAAAACTCAATGTTTCACCACGTATTCCGGCTTTTAAAGTATCCCAAACTATCTCTACCGGAGCTGTCCCTTGGTTAAACCCCAAAAATTCGGCTATCCACTTGCTCATACGGTGCAATATTCCGGGTCCTTAAGAAGCCCTCTTTCAAATGTCCATCTCCTATCCTTTAATTCTAACCCATCCAATTCCAATTCTAGTACTAAGGGATTATGATCTGATACAACCCGCGGATATAGCTCCATCTTACCCTGGTTCAATAAAACCGGAGAGATCAAAAAGTAGTCAAGTCGTGCTACTTTCACATGCGGGGCCGAATAATAGGTATATCCAGGATCTGGCTTGCATAATCTCACCCATGCGTCCACTAATCCTAGTTCTTTCTGAATAGCGACCATTGCATTATATACTCGAGGTTTCCGCCCTTGGTACTTCTTTGTAGGGGCTAAAACATCCTGTAATCCCTCCCAGGAACCATTAAAATTGCAGTCACCACATAGAATATACGGGGGAGCCCATCCTATTAATTCTATAGCCAGGATATCTAAAACTATTGGGTCATCCGTAACCGTGCCATATACAGAACAAGGTGTAAAGCTACCATGCCCATAACTACATTCTACAATTACCCATCTCCCTCCCCTATAAGCCTTCTGCCTAGTAAAATTTAATTTATTAGTTCGATCTAATATCGCCACCCCTTTAGTTCTAACCTCTTGTTCTGATCGAGCAATTACTTTCATACCGAGTGTACCCAGAATTCCAGCATTTTTATATTCCACATGTGTCTCCTGTAGACAGTAGATGTCTGCCTTAAAAGTTTTAAGTTCCTCCGCTACTCTACTTCTTTTACGAGGGTCATTTAACCCACATATATTAATTGAAGCGATTTGAAGTCTAGCCATTTGCTATTTTAGGTTCCCTTTCTTTCTCTTTTTGTTCTCCCAAGTTTTTATATCTAACTGCGCTTTCTCTTGAATTTTTCTCTCGATTTGTTCCCCTCCTTCTGTTTCTCCCTGCCCCTGCTTCTGTTGCTTCTCTTGTTGCATTCCTACTCCCATTTGCTTTCCATTTTACTCCCTCGTTTTCTATCCTTTCCCCCCATTTCCAATCCTCCTTCTCCTCATCCCCAGCCCCTCCCGCCTTCCCCCCTCCCCATCCTCCGCCCCTCCTCCCTCCCCTCCCTCCCCTCCCCTCCCCAGACCAGTCCCTTCCGCCCCCCTCCCGTGTTACCTTCCTCCCCAAGACTGGCCCACCATCCAGTAGAGCAATCAGACCACTCATGGCCTGAGTGTTGGCGTTGTGTATGTTGGAGCCCACCCACCAGTTACCGGAGCACTTTTGCTTTCCCAGTAACTCTATTTCGCTACCTGACCCCCATCACGTATTCTTTTGCTTTAATTTCCGACGTGAATACTTCTGTTTTCCCATTCAATATTATTTTAAGGCGAGCCGGGGCCAGCAAATACGCTTCCCCGCCTTTCTCTAAGACCGGTTTAATAAGTTGTCGGCGCCGCCATCTCCGTTCAACAGTGGCATGACAGAAATCAGGGCGGGTGAAAAAAGTCACCCCATCCACAGTGCGAGGGGTATTTGGGCGGGTTTTATCCAAGATCTCCTGTCGCAGTAAATAATTCCCAAAATAAGCTAAAACTGCTCTCGGATATTTAGAGTCCGTGCGTTGGCCCCCCTCCCGCCGATTTAGCGGAAACCTGTGTACACGCTGCAGTTCATTCTCCCAATTCCAGTTCCCCAATTCCGGGAAAGCACCACGCAAAAAGTTGATCATATATGTCCGTATATTGCTTCCTTCTAGCCCTTCCGGTATGCCCAAAATTCGGAGATTATTCCTTATTTGTCTATTCTCAAAATCCTCCAATTTCCACATTACATCCGTCAATTGTTCGTCTCTCATAGTGTTCTGTTCTTTAAGATTAACAACATCCTCCTCAACCGCCACAATCCTTTCTTCCATTAAGGACAGCTTAGTCTCAATTTCTGTGCATGATTTTGCAACTTTGCGAACTGTTCCCTGTAGTCTCTTTGTGGCAACCCTTGCACGTCGACTTTCGATCCTAGTTTCTGTTTGTAACTCTTTGATTGAGCTATAAATTGACTGCAGCATTCCTGCCTCAGCCCCCATTGCAGATGGGCTATAAGTGGGGGGACCTGTATCTGATTCCTTACTGCCATTAGCTGAGCCTTGGTTAGTTATAGATGAAGAATCCGCGAGTCCAATACCAGAATAGTCCCATTTTAAAGTCCTACTACCCGTGGATGGCAGGTTTTCGGGAGACCCCTGGGAACAAGGTCGTGTTTTGACGGATTTACGCTGTCGGCGCAGCTGTCGCACTGTAGGTTCATTGCTTGAAGTTTTGTCTTCAGTCTCCGATGTTTCACTATCCTCAGACCCGCCGAGACTGTGATCGCCACTGCTGAGATCAGACTCTTCTGTCAGGGAATAAAATTTATCACTATTGTCCTTCCCCCATTCCACAGATTGAGGGTCTTTTCCTGCTATTTTGCCCAAATTTGTAGTATTTACGACAATCTTATGTAAGTTCTCCCCTTCTGTTGCAGGTCTTAATATAGATGCACCTCCTTCCCCATCCTGATGTCCCAATCGCTCAGACCAGTCATATTGTTGTGCTTGAGGCTGCTTAATCTCGGTAGAAGGGCCGGACTTCTTTTCTCTTGCCTCCCTGTGATTGTCTTCCAACTCTGGCATACTCTCCATGCCTTGTCTAAAGTTCACAGGAGGATCGTTGTTCGTAGTACACCCGCTTATACTGCTGCTGCTCGGAAAAGATTCTATCCCTACACCTTACTTTCAGAGGGGGGGGTTAAATGTGCAGCCCGCATATCCTGTGCCCCCCCTGCAAGAAAAGTTATGATAGTAGATTGGCTTTTGCCCTTGACCTTGATTTCCGTCGGGGGAGTAGTAGTAGTATTATCGCTTGTCTTAACACCTCTCCCCAAACTCGACATATTTTCCACGGCTGGTTTAGCTACAATTGCCGTCAGGTGTTTGTTTGCTCCTGTTAGGTCTCCTTTGCCTCGACCAACCCGTGTCACTTTCACACCTTCAATCTTTTCTCCAAGATTCCGGGAGGGTTTGGGAGGCATCTTGATCTTTAATGCATGTGCCAACAGCCTAAATAGTCCTTTTACCCCAGACGACACTAAGGCTGTATCCGCGATTATTTGTTTTGTCAGGTTTTTCCAGAGCCATAAGGGGGTATATAAATGCAGACCTGAATTATTTTGTGCGCCTAATGCCAACATCAGAGGTCTCAGATATTCGTTCTCCTTTTTTTTTTTTTTTTACCCTTTCCCCTCTGTCCACTGTTCTTATTTATTTATTTATTTTTTCCTTCCCCCCTTCTTTTCCTTTTTTTTCCCTTACTGCAGAGATGGGGTACACCTGGGCTCTCCACCTGTCTGTTTTCTCCTGCTTTCCGCCAGAGCTCCCGTCCTGTCTACTTTTCTCTTGGTTTTCTCCTAATGATTTTCACAGTCTCTCAGCAGTCTCACAACATTATTCACCCCTTTGCTCCTCTGGGTGAAAGCAGAGTTTTGATCCTGATAGTCTTTACTCCTTAATCCTTACAGCTACTACTATAGGTCTCCAAAAAAAAAAAAAAAGACTTTTCAACCCCATATGCCCGAGGAGTCGCGAGCTTTCTTTGGCTCTAAGTAGCCTTGAACTTCTCACTTCCTCCGTGCGGGGAGAAAAACAAAAGAAACGACAAGCCAAACTCAGCCCGGTTCGGCCGCTCCGCCGCGGCCGCTGTGCCCTCTGCTCCCCCCGGTG
Organism: Pleurodeles waltl; assembly: GCF_031143425.1. Taxonomy (NCBI): domain Eukaryota; kingdom Metazoa; phylum Chordata; class Amphibia; order Caudata; family Salamandridae; genus Pleurodeles; species Pleurodeles waltl. The sequence goes on along the minus strand of NC_090445.1, from coordinate 58,124,522 downwards.
GCTGAACTGCGGGGGAGAGAGAGAGAAGAAAGCGGGCCGGGTTCGGCTCCAATCTGCCGTCTGTTTGGTCGTCTGTTTGGCCGCTCCGCCACGGCCGCCGCAGGCGTTATACCTTTAACTCCCCCGATGGGCACCACTACGGGAGAGGAAAAACGGGCCGATTTCGAAGTAAATTCGCCGCTTATTCGGCTGCTCCGCCGCGGCCGCCGTACCTTCGGCTCCCCTGGTGGGCGGGACTGCGAGAACGCAGTTACGCTGACGCCGACGCCATGTTGCTCTCGGAGACCGCGACCATATTTCCATAGAAAAATAGATTTTGACCCACCTGTATCTGTGGTACCGTTTGACAAATCTTCATAATTTTTTTTTTTTTAAAAGTGTCCCAGATTCTTGTTGCACATGGGAGATTTCAGAGTCATCCGTCAAGCGGGGGCCAAGAAAAAGGGGGCTCAAAAAATGTTGTGTTTCCCATGTTAATTCCCATTGGATCTGTCAACACGTCTACAGCCCGAACCACTGGACGGAATTACACCAAATTTGGCAGGAAGCTAGCTGCTGGTATATAGATTGTGCTTTTTGTCATTTGGTGTAAATCTGTTCCGTAGTTTAGGAGATATTTAAGGGATAAATACATTTGTATGTCTCTGGCCATGAATAATTGTAAAATTCACAAATTTTCAAGAATACACATGTGAAAAGAAATGTTGCAATTGGAGGCAGACCTGACTAGAAAGTTGCGACCACCATTTTATTTCACAGGACACGGTCCCCAGGGGGTGAAAATTAAAAATTGAAAGTGGCATAAGGGATCATGGTGAAGGTACCCTGACCCCAGGGGTGTGGTATAGGTGTGTTTTAGGGGCAAAATATAGGTCTAATATAATTTTGCATCACAGCGAGTGATATTTGTGAAAATTCACAAATTTATTTGCGATTATTGAAAAATTTGAAAGAAATGCCACATACTCATTCATACACTAATTCATTCACTCATAAATGCCCTCAGAGTCTCAAGCACTCACTCACACACCCACTCAGACACTGATGCGCCCCCTCAGACCCACTCATAGATACACACACCCACTTTCAGACCCACTCCGACTTTCATCCTCCCACTCACACATCCACTGACGGAGACAGGCTTTGTGGCCCAACTGCACTGCGCACGGCCAAAGGCCATGTGTGATGCGGGGTTGGGTGATTATATGGCCTTGGCTGCATGGCCAGGCCTTGTGACAAACCCCCACCGTGCACTGGCAAATTTTACATTAAAAAAATCATAGAAATTCACTGAAAAAAAACAAAGGTTACAGGGACATTACAGTTAGGTTCTGAATTTACTCATAAAAAGCCGCAAAACCGCCCTGGTTACTAGCAGACTATACTATGGCACAACCGTCTACATCGGTACCACCCAGAAGAACCTCAAGAAATTACAGCACATCCAAAATGCCTCCACCAGACTCACCCTGGACATTTCCTTCCACAAACATATCTCCAATCATATATCCAATCACCTAAGAGACCTCCACTGGCGCCCTATCAAGAAGAGAACTAACTTTAAGCTCCTTGTCCACGCTTACAAGGCCCTCCATGACCTACGACCTGCCTACCTCAACCAACGCATCACCTTCTACTCCCCCATGAGACCTCTCTGCTCCGCTCAACAAGTACTAGCCACCATACCCCACATACAAAAGACCTTGTAGGAGATACTTTGCCTACCTCGCAGCAAAGACCTGGAACACTCTGCTCCAGCACCTTAGGCCGTCACCATTGCTACCCAAATCCAGGAAGGACCTTAAAACCTGGCTCTTCTACTGAAGCTCAGAGGACAAACCCCCTTGGCGCCTTGAGACCCCTACGGGTGAGTAGTTGCTCTTTATAAACCCAGATTTGATTTGATTTTGAAAACCACAGAAATTCAGCAGTTATAGTTAGAGTTCTTTCAAGTAACTTTAACTCGCACTGTAAGGTAACTATAATTTGTGTCTTCGCCATGCACAGCTAATTACTCCACATATTATGTAATTGATTATATCTTGTATGACATCTTTGGTATCACTGCAACGTTTGCAATAACATTATTTATAAGAAATCTGTGCATGGCAAGGGCACGAGTTATAGTTACCTTAGGGTGCGAGTTATAGTTACTTGAAAGAACTTAACCTATAACTGCTTAATTTCTATGGTTTTGTTGAGTTAATTCAGAACCTAACTATAACGTCCCTGTAACCTTTGTTTTTTCAGTGAATATATATACATACTACGTACCTCTCTCTACCTATACTCACCGCCAAACCCTAAATTTATCCTTACCTCTCATTAAATCTACCTACCCCAAAACCATATAATTACCCTCATCTCCCTTTACCTCTAGCCACCGATGAACCCTAAGATTACCCACACCTCCTTTTACTTTTAGCCACCCTTAAACCCTCAAGCCTCACTTAACTCAATTTACGCTAAGCCCTAAAATTCTCATTACCTCCCCTTACCTCTATACACCCTTGCACCCTAAAATTACCCTTACCTGTGTGAAAGCTGAACTAATCGATAATAATATTTGCATTGATAAATGAATTAAGAATTTACATGTTTTAGGTTAACATAGAGAAAAAAAAGTGTTTGTAAAAAATGTGCCTACCAGGGTAGCCATCATATCGTATGCGGCATTAATAAATATATATCATTAACTGTTAGAATAATGTGCATGAATGATTAAAATGTATTAGTAGACCATATTGACGTATAATTAATATGTATTTGCTTAAACTTATATGCATAGACTAATTGTGAAATCCTAGGCCTGCTCGATTAAGACTCATGCTAAGTTTCATGATAATAAATAAACGTTCAACATTATTTTCTGATGCAAGGAGAGAAGTTTCACTGTTCATTGTTCCTTGTTCACATGAAGTTGACCAAACCAATTGTAATGTTACAATGTAAGCTAGCTGATGTCCTGACTTTTTCATGAGAACTTCTTGCTGGAATATCCTGTAATAGAAATTGATACTTTGTAGATTTGATGCGTGAGAACAAGAAGTTCCCAGGAGCTGACAATAACCATACTGACGAGAGATGTAAAGTGCAACAAAAGTTACTTGGAGAAAACTGGTGACAGGAACAGGAGAAGAGGAGTCAATCAATGTGTGAACGACTTTCTAACCATGTCACTGATTTAGTAATTAGTATTGATTGGTCCTAAGGTGAACATTTAATATTCTGATCAATGGCAACAAGGGAAATGATTGCGTAGTTTTGGTTCATCCCTGACTTCACTGGACAGAAGCAGTCAGAAGAAGTTTTAGGTAGTCACAGCGTGTGTGAGAGTTCGGATGTCCAGCTAATGAAGAAGTCTCTGCTTGCTGATCCATAAAAGGAGAGGTAGAAATGAAATGAAATGTGTTTGCTCTAGATTATTGTCTTTTTCTTTCTAGGTACCAACTGCTATATTTTAGCTTACAGCCATTGCTAAATATTTTCCAAATTAACTTTTGTCTGTATTTTCTTTTGCATGAAAGCCCAATCATTCCATTCAAATTAGAGGGCTAGTTAGAAAGTTCATGTCCAATAAATGTTATTAACAAAGGTTTGATTTTGTTCATCTGTGAATGTCTAAATGTATGCTATTGGTTTGATTCAGTTACTGTTGATATTAATCTGCTTGATTGTTCCTTAATGTTTGCGGTTATTCACGGTCACATGGGCCATGGTGTGTGAAGGTTACTGACTCTAGTTTGACAAACGTTTCGTTCTAATTATTTGTGTTATTGGTATGCAGGTTATGTGCAGGTATTGTGTGTCTGATAGATCACTCTTAACTGAGTCCAAAGGTCCATCGAACCTCTAATGCGTCCCCTTATAAATAGAACTAATACAGGACAAATAAGGTCAAACGCGCTCACACCTGCCATTACCTCTACCCACCCCTAAACCTTAAAATCACTCTTACCTCCCTTTACTTCTACCCGCCCCTGAAACATAAAACCACTAAAACCACCCTCAACACTTTACCTCTATCCACACCTAAACCACGTTTTTAAAAAATAACATGGTTTTCTTAATATATATATATATATATATATATATATATATATATATATATACCTGTTTGAGCCATTTGAGTCGGGTACAGCTTGGTTCCAGTGACACAGTGAGCATGAGAGACACACTGTGGGAATACATTTGGCCTCTTAGGGCTGATCCAAAACACTAACATCAAGTTCAATGAGCCACCTCTTGTACAAACAAGGCGATGGCTGAAGAAGGCTGACTCAAACATACTTTTTGTGTTTGTGTATTTCTTTTACCTTAAATTGATTTATAAATTAAGTTGTCCTCTCTCTCCATTGATTCATCCGGGCAGGGCCTCGATAATTAGAGGTTTGTACTTTGAATACTTACAAAAATATCCACAAATTGCTAGTAGAAGAAGAAGAATATGACCATAATTTCTCCGTAGCTGACACGCCCGGGAGGCTGGAAAGAAAGTTTAGTGTTATTCTCGGCTATCATTTGAAGACAATTACATTAATGTTAATTGACCAGAGTGCAAAACAAGATGACAAAAAAAATGCCTCCCCCATGGGGTAAGAAACACTGATGAAGCTTACCAAAGATCCTTTTATATCAGTAAAAGTACTTTGTAAAAGTAGAACGAAAGAAGGATTAGAACCAACTTGCCTGCCAGAGTGTTTTAAAGGTATTTAAAGTGGCAAAATTGCCAGCTTAAAGCTACAATCGTGTGTTTTATTCGCCACAACTGTTGAAAATTAATCAATAATCTATGGTATTTATGGGGGACCACACACGTGAACTGCGGTAACTAAATATTCTGCCAACCCATGCATCATATTTTGTGTAACAGTGGTGTGAGAGATACTTCGGTCTGCAACAGATGCTGAATGTGACAATTTGACATGCAAAGGAAGATGAAATCTGACAGCCAGTGCAAAAGATGATAGTTTATTTTGTGTTGTATTATGCTATATGGTTGTGTTAAATTGAGCATGAACACTCGCCACTGATGTGACTTCTGCCTCATTAACATTAAAGAGGTAGGATTCTGCTTGTTAATCCGACCGAACAGGCTACAAACACAGAGATCGAAGCATGAGAGAGACAGCTGATCTCCATCCCTGCACATGTAGATGTCTACTTTGATTACAACCTCTATCCCTTGTAGACTTTTCCGGCTGCAGAACTGCTGAAAACATATGTCCTACAGTCTTCTGGTCATGGACAGGGGTCGTAGTTAAGCAGATAAAAATATACTATTCTAAGAGACCTAAACCACAATCTTTCAGGCACTAATAACCAGTGCGCGGCAAGGATAGCTGGGACACCGAGGCCCATGGCTTGGCTGCAGATTTTATAGGATGCATCTAGCCACAAAACGGGTAAACGGAGAGAATTTGGTATTATAGAACGTACAATATAACATTGTAAACACTGTAGTTTTTTTATCAGGAACAAAGGTGGACTTAAATATGCATTGTTTACAACCTCCATTGTGAACATAACTAATGCATTCACATTTCGTTTTTTGTGATGGAATCCTAGGTGTGGAGAAATCCTTTTCACCAGCTGTCAAGAGCAAACCTGCAATGTATCATGTCAACTACATAGAGTGACAACATGGAATGGGCGTCCATAATGAAGATATAGGGCCAGATGTAACAAAAAAGGCATTTGCGATTCGGAAATAGCGATTTTTAAGAAATCGCTATTTCTGATTCGCAAAATGCAATGTATCATATTTGCGATTCGGTAATATCGATTTCTTAAAAATCGCAAATGCTATTATCGAATCGCAAATTGCGATACAGACCCCGTTCCCACCTATGGGCCTGTAGGCCCATATTTGCAAAATGTTTGCATTTCCCAAATTGCGAATTCGTAACTGGAATTTGCAATTTAGGAAATGCAAAACCCCAGGGTGCTGGGGGCCTAAGGCCCCCTCTGCTGCACCCCCAAAAAATATTTCAGGACATGTAAGGCGAACACATGCCAAAGGGGCATGTGTGCGTTACATGTCAATTTAAAAAATGCATTTTTAAAATTTGCACATTGTTACCACCAAGTTCAACTTGGTGGTAATAGCGATTTGTTAATGCCCAATTCGCATTAAGGCATTGCTTGTTACATGTGGTTTAGAAATTGCAAATAAGGATTACTTATTTGTGATTTCTTATTGAGAGAATTGCAATTTGCTATTCTCTAAACAGGCTCGCAAATTTAAGGAATAGGTATTTTAGCGATTTCTTAAATTTGCATTGCAAATGCCTTTCATAAATACTGAAAGGGATTTTTGCATTCGCAAACGGGCATTCGCACCGTTTGCGAATGCAAAAAGGCTTGATACATCTGGCCCATAGTTTATTCCTTTTATAACTAGAACTCGGGCATGGCCCAGCTATGAAAACCAGCCAGTTGAGGGCAATAAGGAAGGTGAACATCTTACGGCCATAACGTCTGTCTTTTGCATATCCTTGGGCTACAAGGTTTAGATTCCTAACACATGGGTGCAGAGCCTTAGTTCCGTGCACATTCACTAAACAAGGAACACCAGGCTACCTTTGCCCCTTACAACCCACTGAGCTCTTCTGCAGGTGCTGTGTCAGTGTTTTCTGGGTTAAGTATTCCCCTAAGAGCTTGAGGGACACACTGGTAATTCAGACTCAATTTCGTTCTTAGAATAGCACACTTAGGCATTGCATTCAGAAAGACGCTATATATATAAAAGTGTTTATTCATCTTGCACTTATCCATGTTGCTAACAGCGAGAATATAACTGTAAGGAAATGCCTCCTTGGCATGGTTACCTCCTGACTTTTTGCCTTTGCTGATGCCAAGTTATGATTTGAAAGTGTTCTGAGGCCTGCTAACCAGGCCCCAGCACCAGTGTTCTTTCCCTAGCCTGTACTTTTGTTTCCACAATTGGCACACCCTGGCATCCAGGTAAGTCCCTTGTAACTGGTACCCCTGGTACCAAGGGCCCTGATGCCATTGAAGATCTCTAAGGGCTGAAGCATGTCTTATGCCACCCTGGAGACCCCTCACCCATCACAGACACACTGCTTGCCAGATTGTGTGTGCTGGTGGGGATAAAATGACTAAGTCAACATGGCACTCCCCTCATGGTGCCATGCCAATCTCACACTGCCTATGGCATAGATAAGTCACCCCTCTAATAGGCCCTACAGCCCTAAGGCAGGGTGCACTATACCATAGGTGAGGGCATAGGTGCATGAGCACTATGCCCCTACAGTGTCTAAGCAAAACCCTAGACATTGTAAGTGCAGGGTAGCCATAAGAGTATTACGGTCTGGGAGTCTGTCATGCACGAACTCCCCAGCACCATAATGGCTACACTGAAAACTGTGAAGTTTGGTATCAAACTTCTCAGCACAATAAATGCACACTGATGCCAGTGTACAGTTTATTGTGAAATACACCCCAGAGGGCATCTTAGAGATGCCTACTGAAACCATACCCGACTTCCAGTGTGGGCTGACTAGTTTTAGCAGCCTGCCACACACCAGACATGTTGCTGGCCACATGGGGAGAGTGCCTTTGTCACTCTGTGGCTAGTAGGACCTGTAACACCTGGCGGTGAGCCTCAAAGGCTCACCCCCTTTGTTACAGCACCCCATGGCACTCCAGCTAGTGGAGTTGCCCGCCCCCTCCGGCAACGGCCCCACTTTTGGCGGAAAGGTCTGAGGAGATAATGAGATAGATCACTCTTAACTGAGTCCAAAGGTCCATCGAACCTCTAACGCATCCCCTTATAAATAGAACTAATACAGGACAAATAAGGTCAAACGCGCTCACACCTGCCATTACCTCTACCCACCCCTAAACCTTAAAATCACTCTTACCTCCCTTTACTTCTACCCGCCCCTGAAACATAAAACCACTAAAACCACCCTCAACACTTTACCTCTAGCCACACCTAAACCACGTTTTTTAAAAATAACATGGTTTTCTTATTATATATATATATATATATATATATATATATATATATACCTGTTTGAGCCAGTTGAGTCGGGTACAGCTTGGTTCCAGTGACACAGTGAGCATGAGAGACACACTGTGGGCATACATTTGGCCTCTTAGGGCTGATCCAAAACACGAATATCAAGTTCAATAAGCCACCTCTTGTACAGGACCCTTCCAAACAAGGCAATGGCTGAAGAAGGCTGACTCATACATACTTTTTGTGTTTGTGTATTTCTTTTACCTTAAATTTATTTATAAATTAAGTTGTCCTCTCTCTCCATTGATTCATCCGGGCAGGGCCTCGCTAATCAGAGGTTTGTACTTTGAATACTTACAAAAATATCCATAAATTGCTGGTAGAATAGCCAGAAGAATAAGACCATAATTTGTCCATAGGTGACACGCCCGGGAGGCTGGAAAGAAAGTTTAGTGTTATTCTCGGCTATCATTTGAAGACAATTACATTAATGTTAATTGACCAGAGTGCAAAACAAGATGACAAATAAAATGCCTCCCCAAGGGGTAAGAAACACTGATGAAGCTTACCGAAGATCCTTTTATATCAGTAAAAGTACTTTGTAAAAGTAGAACGGAAGAAGGAGTAGAACCAACTTGCCTGCCAGAGTGTTTTAATGGTATTTAAAGTGGCAAAATTGCCAGCTTAAAGCTACAATCGTGTGTTTTATTCACCACAACTGTTGAAAATTAATCAATGAACTATGGTATTCATGGGGGACCACACACATGAACTGCAGTAACCCAATATTCTGCCAACCCATGCATCATATTTTGTGTAACAGTGGTGTGAGAGATACTTCAGTCTGCAACAGATGCTGTATGTGACAATTTGACATGCAAAGGAAGATGAAATCTGACAACCAGTGCAAAAGATGATAGTTTATTTTGTGTTCTATTATGCTATATGGTTGTGTTAAATTGAGCATGAACACTCGCCACTCATGTGACTTCTGCCTCATTAACATTAAAGAGGTAGGATTCTGCTTGTTAATCCGACCGAACAGGCTACAAACACAGAGACCGAAGCATGAGAGAGACAGCTGATCTCCATCCCTGCACCTGTAAATGTCTACTTTGATTACAGCCTCTATCCCTTGTAGACTTTTCCGGCTGCAGAACTGCTGAAAACATATGTCCTACAGTCTTCTGGTCATGGACAGGGGTCGTAGTTAAGCAGATAAAAATATACTATTCTAAGAGACCTAAACCACAATCTTTCAGGCACTAATAACCAGTGCGCGGCAAGGATAGCTGGGACACCGAGGCCCATGGCTTGGCTGCAGATTTTATAGGATGCATCCAGCCACAAAATGGGTAAACGGAGAGAATTTGGTATTATAGAACGTACAATATAACATTGTAAACACTGTAGTTTTTTTATCAGGAACAAAGGTGGACTTAAATATGCATTGTTTACAACCTCCTTTGTGAACATAACTAATGCCTTCACATTTCGTTTTTTGTGATGGAATCCTAGGTGTGGAGAAATCCTTTTCACCAGCTATCAAGAGCAAACCTGCAATGTATCATGTCAACTACATAGAGTGACAACATGGAATGGGCGTCCATAATGAAGATATAGGGCCAGATTTAACAGAGAAGGCATTTGCGATTCGGAAATAGCGATTTTTAAGAAATCGCTATTTCTGATTTGCAAAATGCAATGTATCATATTTACGATTCAGTAATATTGATTTCTTAAAAATCGCAAATGCTATTACCGAATCTCAAATTGCAAAAGGGGCATGTGTGCGTTACATGTCAATTTAAAAAATGCATTTTTGAAATTTGCACATTGTTACCACTAAGTTCAACTTGGTGGTAATAGCGATTTGTTAATGCCCAATTCGCATTAAGGCATTGCTTGTTACATGTGGTTTAGAAATTGCAAATAAGGATTACTTATTTGTGATTTCTTATTGAGAGAATTGCAATTTGCTATTCTCTAAACAGGCTCGCAAATTTAAGGAATAGGTATTTTAGCGATTTCTTAAATTTGCATTGCAAATGCCTTTCATAAATACTGAAAGGGATTTTTGCATTCGCAAACGGGCATTCGCACCGTTTGCGAATGCTGAAAGGCTTGATACATCTGGCCCATAGTTTATTCCTTTTATAACTAGAACTCGGGCAGGGCCCAGCTATGAAAACCAGCCAGTTGAGGGCAATAAGGAAGGTGAACATCTTACGGCCATAACGTCTGTCTTTTGCATATCCTTGGGCTACAAGGTTTAGATTCCTAACACATGGGTGCAGAGCCTTAGTTCCGTGCACATTCACTAAACAAGGAACACCAGGCTACCTTTGCCCCTTACAACCCACTGAGCTCTTCTGCAGGTGCTGTGTCAGTGTTTTCTGGGTTAAGTATTCCCCTAAGAGCTTGAGGGACACACTGGTAATTCAGACTCAATTTCGTTCTTAGAATAGCACACTTAGGCATTGCATTCAGAAAGACGCTATATATATAAAAGTGTTTATTCATCTTGCACTTATCCATGTTGCTAACATCGAGAATATAACTGTAAGGAAATGCCTCCTTGGCATGGTTACCCCCTGACTTTTTGCCTTTGCTGATGCCAAGTTATGATTTGAAAGTGTTCTGAGGCCTGCTAACCAGGCCCCAGCACCAGTGTTCTTTCCCTAACCTGTACTTTTGTTTCCACAATTGGCACACCCTGGCATCCAGGTAAGTCCCTTGTAACTGGTACCCCTGGTACCAAGGGCCCTGATGCCATTGAAGGTCTCTAAGGGCTGAAGCATGTCTTATGCCACCCTGGAGACTCCTCACCCATCACAGACACACTGCTTGCCAGATTGTGTGTGCTGGTGGGGATAAAATGACTAAGTCGACATGGCACTCCCCTCAGGGTGCCATGCCAATCTCACACTGCCTATGGCATAGATAAGTCACCCCTCTAGTAGGCCCTACAGCCCTAAGGCAGGGTGCACTATACCATAGGTGAGGGCATAAGTGCATGAGCACTATGCCCATACAGTGTCTAAGCAAAACCCTAGACATTGTAAGTGCAGGGTAGCCATAAGAGTATTACGGTCTGGGAGTCTGTCATGCACGAACTCCCCAGCACCATAATGGCTACACTGAAAACTGTGAAGTTTGGTATCAAACTTCTCAGCACAATAAATGCACACTGATGCCAGTGTACAGTTTATTGTGAAATACACCCCAGAGGGCATCTTAGAGATGCCTACTGAAACCATACCCGACTTCCAGTGTGGGCTGACTAGTTTTAGCAGCCTGCCACACACCAGACATGTTGCTGGCCACATGGGGAGAGTGCCTTTGTCACTCTGTGGCTAGTAGGACCTGTAACACCTGGCGGTGAGCCTCAAAGGCTCACCCCCTTTGTTACAGCACCCCATGGCACTCCAGCTAGTGGAGTTGCCCGCCCCCTCCGGCAACGGCCCCACTTTTGGCGGAAAGGTCAGAGGAGATAATGAGATAGATCACTCTTAACTGAGTCCAAAGGTCCATCGAACCTCTAACGCATCCCCTTATAAATAGAACTAATACAGGAGAAATAAGGTCAAACGCACTCACACCTGCCATTACCTCTACCCAACCCTAAACCTTAAAATCACTCTTACCTCCCTTTACTTCTACCTGCCCCTAAAACATAAAAACACTAAAACCACCCTCAACACTTTACCTCTAGCCACACCTAAACCACATTTTTTAACAATAACATGGTTTTCTTATTATATATATATATATATATATATATATATATATATATATATATATATATATATATATATATGGAAAATGTCACTTACCCAGTGTACATCTGTTCGTGGCATTAGTCGCTGCAGATTCACATGCTGTGCACATCCCGCCATCTGGTGTTGGGCTCGGAGTGTTACAAGTTGTTTTTCTTCGAAGAAGTCTTTTCGAGTCACGAGACAGAGGGACTCCTCCCATTTCAACTCCATTGCGCATGGGCCTCGACTCCATCTTAGATTGTTTTCCCCGCAGAGGGTGAGGTAGGAGTTGTGTATGCTAGTAATAGTGCCCATGCAATGGAGTGAATACGTATGTACATAATTAAGTTTAAAGTAATATATTAACAAATTTACAAATGTTCAAGATCAACTTCTAAACGGCTACAGGCTCCCGGGGAGGCGGGTGGGCGCATGTGAATCTGCAGCGACTAATACCACAAACAGATGTACACTGGGTAAGTGACATTTTCCGTTCGATGGCATGTGTAGCTGCAGATACACATGCTGTGCATAGACTAGTAAGCAGTTATCTCCCCAAAAGCGGTGGTTCAGCCTGTAGGAGCTGAAGTTGTTTGAAACAATGTTCGTAGTACAGCTTGACCTACTGTGGCTTGTTGTGAAGTTAACACATCTACACAGTAGTGTTTGGTAAATGTATGAGGCGTAGACCATGTTGCTGCCTTACATATTTCGTTCATTGGAATATTTCCTAGAAAGGCCATGGTAGCACCTTTCTTTCTGGTTGAGTGTGCCTTTGGTGTAATAGGCAGCTCTCTCGTTGCTTTAAGATAGCAGGTTTGAATACACTTAACTATCCATCTAGCAATGCCTTGTTTTGAAATTGGATTTCCTGTATGAGGCTATTGAAAGGCAATAAATAGTTGTTTTGTTTTTCAAATTAGTTTTGTTCTGTCAATGTAGTACATTAGCGCTCTTTTGATGTCTAATGTATGTAGTGCTCTTTCAGCTACAGAATCTGGCTGTGGGAAGAACACTGGTAATTCTACCGTTTGATTCAAGTGGAAAGGTGAGATAACTTTTGGTAACAATTTTGGATTTGTCCGTAGAACTACTTTATTCTTGTGTATTTGAATAAATGGTTCTTGTATGGTAAATGCTTGAATTTCACTCACCCTTCTTAGAGATGTGATGGCAATCAAAAATGCAACTTTCCACGTTAAGTATTGCATTTCACAAGAGTGCATGGGCTCAAAAGGCGGACCCATGAATCGTGTTAAGACAATGTTGAGGTTCCATGAAGGAACTGGTGGTGTTCTTGGTGGTATAATTCTCTTTAGGCCTTCCATAAATGCTTTTATGACTGGTATCCTAAATAATGAAGTTGAGTGCGTAATTTGCAGGTAAGCTGAAATTGCAGTAAGATGTATCTTTATGGAAGAGAAAGCTAGTTTTGATTTTTGCAAATGTAGTAAGTATCCTACTATATCTTTTGCAGATGCGTGTAAGGGTTGAATTTGATTATTATGGCAGTAATAAACAAATCTTTTCAACTTATTTGCATAGCAGTGTCTAGTGGTAGGCTTCCTAGCTTGTCTTATGACCTCCATACATTCTTGTGTGAGGTCTAAGTGTCCGAATTCTAGGATTTCAGGAGCCAAATTGCTAGATTCAGCGATGCTGGATTTGGATGTCTGATCTGTTGTTTGTGTTGTTTTAACAGATCTGGTCTGTTTGGTAGTTTGACATGAGGTACTACTGAAAGGTCTAGTAGTGTTGTGTACCAAGGTTGTCTTGCCCATGTTGGTGCTATTAGTATAAGTTTGAGTTTGTTTTGACTCAACTTGTTTACTAGATATGGTAAGTGGGAGAGGGGGAAAAGCGTATGCAAATATCCCTGACCAATTCATCCATAGCGCATTGCCCTGAGACTGATGTTGTGGGTACCTGGATGCGAGGTTTTGGCATTTGGAGTTTTCCTTTGTTGCAAATAGAACTATTTGTGGTGTTCCCCAAATTTGGAAGTAAGTGTTCAGCATTTGGGGGTGAATCTCCCATTCGTGGATCTGTTGGTGATCCCGAGAGAGATTGTCTGCTAACTGATTCTGAATTCCTGGAGTAAATTGTGCTATTAGGCGAATGTGGTTGTGAATCGCCCAATGCCATATTTTCTGTGTCAGGAGACACAACTGTGTCGAGTGTGTCCCTCCCTGTTTGTTTAGGTAATACATTGTTGTCATGTTGTCTGTTTTGACAAGAATGTATTTGTGGGTTATTATGGGTTGAAATGCTTTCAGCGCTAGAAATACTGCTAACAGTTCTAAGTGATTTATGTGAAGCTGTCTTTGCTGTATGTCCTATTGTCCTTGGATGCTGTGTTGATTGAGGTGTGCTCCCCACCCTGTCATGGAAGCATCTGTCGTTATCACATATTGTGGCACTGGGTCTTGGAAAGGCCGCCCTTGGTTTAAATTTATACTGTTCCACCATTGAAGCGAGATGTATGTTTGGCGGTCTATCAACACCAGATCTAGAAGCTGACCCTGTGCTTGTGACCATTGTGATGCTAGGCACTGTTGTAAGGGCCGCATGTGCAACCTTGCATTTGGGACAATGGCTATGCATGAAGACATCATGCCTAGTAGTTTCATTACTATTTTGACTTGTATCCGTTGAATTGGATACATGGCCTGAATTATATTGTGAAATGTTTGAACTCTTTGTGGACTTGGAGTGGCAATCCCTTTTGCTGTGTTGATTGTTGCTCCTAAGTATTGCCGTGTTTGACACGGCAGAAGGTGTGACTTCGCGTAGTTGACAGAGAAACCTAGTTTGTGTAGGATTTCGATGACATATTTTGTGTGTTGTTTCACCGTCTTAGCGTGTTGGTTTTGATTAACCAATCGTCTAGGTACGGGAAAACATGTATTTGCTGCCTTCTGATATGTGCAGCTACTACTGCCAGGCATTTTGTAAAAACTCTTGGTGCAGTTGTTATTCCGAATGGCAACACTTTGAATTGGTAGTGTATCCCTTGGAATACAAACCTTAGGTACTTTCTGTGTGAAGGATGTATTGGTATATGGAAATACGCATCCTTTAGGTCTAGTGTTGTCATGTAGTCTTGGTGTTTGAGCAGTGGGATTACGTCTTGTAAAGTAACCATGTGAAAGTGGTCTGATTTGATGTAGGTAAGAACTCACAAGAAGACCGCTAAAGCCCAGGGGACGCCACCGCCAACAGGCCATGGCTTAACCCGAAAAATAGGTGACTGTCCATCGGCACCGAAAAAGGGCGAGCTGGTGTCGAAGTCATCCGACCCCGGTCGAGATACCGGCACACAGCAATCTCGGGCCCGAGATAGTGGCTCCGAGAAGATTCGGCATCGAGACAGCGGCACCGAAATGGGTCGGCACCGAGAGGGCACGACGCCGAAAGTAAAGAAGGTTTCGTCCGAGCCGAAAAAAGCAGCCGAAAAGGTTTCGGTACCGAAACATCCGGCCTCGGAACCGAAAATAAGTTCTTATTCAGAGGAACAAGGACTGTCCTCACAAATGAAGACACACAGATTTGAACAAGAATTAGAGACAATAGAGCCAGATCACACACAAAGGCGGCTCTTTATTCAAAAAGATACGGGGAAGATCAGCACTCTTCCTCCAATCAAAATGAAACGGAAACTTGCCTTCCAAGACAAGGACAAACAGCCACACGCAAAGGTGGCTAAACAAGTAACACCACCACCATCCCCACATCACTCTCCGCAACCATCACCTGTAGCCACTCCACCAATGATGCAATCCCCAACCCATACGGGAATGAGTCAAGATGACCCTGACGCATGGGACCTTTATGACGCACCAGTGTCAGATAATAGCCCTGAAGGCTATCCAGCAAGAGCATCGCCACCAGAGGATAGTACAGGCTACGCTCAAGTGGTATCAAGAGCTGCAGCATTTCACAATGTCAGCCTTCATTCAGAACCCATTGAAGACGACTTTCTTTTTAATACACTGTCGTCTACACACAGTCAATATCAGAGTCTTCCGATGTTACCCGAAATGCTCAAACACTCCAAACAAGTGTTTGAGGAGCCTGTCAAAGGGAGAGCCATTACTCCAAGAGTAGACAAAAAATATAAACCGCCACCAACAGATCCAGTGTACATCACACAACAGCTAACACCAGACTCTGTTGTAGTGGGAGCAGCGTGCAAATGAGCCAACTCACATACGTCAGGAGATGCACCACCTCCAGATAAGAAAGTAGAAAATTCGATGCTGCAGGCAAAAGGGTGGCGGAACAGGCAGCAAACCAGTGGCGCATTGCAAATTCGCAAGCTTTGTTAGCCAGATATGATAGGGCCCACTGGGATGAGATGCAACACTTTATTGAACATTTACCACAAGAGTTCCAAAAAAGAGCGCAGCAAGTGGTAGAAGAGGAACAGAGTATCTCTAATAATCAGATACGGTCAGCAATGGATGCTGCAGACACAGCTACTAGAACTGTCAACACAGCAGTAACAATAAGGAGACATGCATGGCTGTGTACATCAGGATTTAAACCAGAGATACAGCAAGCTGTTCTGAATATGCCATTCAACGGACAGCAGTTGTTTGGGCCGGAGGTGGACACTGCAATAGAAAAACTTAAGAAAGACACTGAAACGGCCAAAGCCATGGGCGCACTCTACTCCCCGCAGAGCAGAGGCACATTTCGAAAGACACAATTTCGAGGGGGGTTTCAAGGGCAGACCACAGAAACCACAACCTCACAAACAAAGCCCACTTACCAGAGCCAGTATCAGCGGGGAGGTTTTCGGGGACAATATAGAGGAGGACAATTTCAAAGAAATAGAGGAAAGTTCCAAAGTCCCAAAACTCATCCGAACAAACAGTGACTTCAAGGTCACAAATCCCCAACACATAACACCTGTGGGGGGGAGACTAACCAAGATTTACACACATTGGGAGGAAATAACAACAGACACTTGGGTCTTAGCAATTATCCAGCATGGTTATTGCATAGAATTTCTCAAATTCCCTCCAAACGTCCCACCGAAAACACACAGTATGTCAAAACAATATATAGATCTTCTAAGAATAGAAGTTCAGGCATTGCTACAGAAAGAAGCAATAGAATTAGTACCAAAACAACAATTAAATACAGGAGTTTACTCACTGTACTTTCTGATACCCAAAAAAGACAAGAGTCTGAGACCTATACTAGATCGCAGAACATTAAATACCTACAAGTTCAACTTGGTGGTAATAGCGATTAGTTAATGCCCAATTCGCATTAAGGCATTGCTTGTTACATGTGGTTTAGAAATTGCAAATAAGGATTACTTATTTGCGATTTCTTATTTAGAGAATCGCAATTTGCTATTCTCTAAACAGTATCGCAAATTTAAGGAATCGGTATTTTAGCGATTCCTTAAATTTGCATTGCGAATGCCTTTCATAAATACTGAAAGGTATTTTTGCATTCACAAACGGTCATTCGCACCGTTTGCGAATGCAAAAAGGCTAGATACATCTGGCCCACTAGTTTCTTCCTTTTATAACTAGACCTCGGGCATGGCCCAGCTATGAAAGCCAGCCAGTTGAGGGCAATAAGGAAGGTGAACATCTTACGGCCATAACGTCTGTCTTTTGCATATCCTTGGGCTACAAGGTTTAGATTCCTAACACATGGGTGCAGGACCTTAATTCCATCACTAAACAAGGCAGACCAGGCTACTGTTTCCCCTTACAACCCACTGAGCTCTTCTGCAGGTGCTGTGTCAGTGTTTTCTGGGTTAAGTAGTCCCCTAAGAGCTTGAGGGACACACTGGTAATTCAGACTCAATTTCGTTCCTAGAATAGCACACTTAGGCATTGCATTCAGAAAGACGCTACATATATAAAAGTGTTTATTCATCTTGCACTTATCCATGTTGCTAACAGCGAGAATATAACAAACAGTACTAACATGTTTAGAATGCTTCTAATAGCCTGCCTGCCAAAAGCTACTTTTATGACCTTCACCATGTGGGCATGTAATAGTTAATTTTCAGATGGAAAACGCATGATCAGCTAAGCATAGTTCCTCTCTCCACAGGATCGACTCGTAACATGAGCATGGATGCTCTGGCGTTCTGTCAGGACTCTAAGCGATAACCTGGTGTGAAGGACTCCCTAATTCAGTGGTCAATTCAAGGGGCTTATATTGGATTGACTAATAACTTTTAGCCTACATTACAAACTCCAATGGGAACCTTCCAAAACCCAAGATATAACTGGTCTAAACCAGCAAGATGAAAATCTGTCAACTCAGACTACGGGGGTCATTCTGACCCTGGCCGGCGGCGGAAGCCGCAGGCCTGCCAGGAACCGCCAGAATACCGCTGCGCAGTCAAAAGACCGCCGCGGTTATTCTGAGTTTCGCGCTGGGCGGGCGGGCGACCGCCAGAAGGCCGCCCGCCCGCCCAGCGGGAAACCCCTTCCCACGAGGAAGCCGGCTCCGAATGGAGCCGGCGGAGTGGGAAGGGTGCGACGGGTGCAGTTGCACCCGTCGGGATTTTCAGTGTCTGCATGGCAGACACTGAAAATCTTAGTGGGGCCCTGTTACGGGGGCCCCACGACACCCCTTACCGCCATCCTGTTCCTGGCGGTGACAACCGCCAGGAACAGGATGGCGGTAATGGGGGTCGGAATCCCCATGGCGGCGCAGCAAGCTGCGCCGCCATGGAGGATTCCCCAGGGCAGCGGAAAACCGGCGGTACACCGCCGGTTTTCCGTTTCTGACCGCGGCTGTACCGCCGCGGTCAGAATGCCCATGGGAGCACCGCCAGCCTGTTGGCGGTGCTCCCGCGGTCGTTGGCCCTGGCGGTTTTTACCGCCAGGGTCAGAATGACCCCCTACATGTTTATCTTACACATCTACTGTCAAACCTAGAAAAGGAGATATCACATAGTGTGTGACAAACGTTTGTTACCTGATATAACAAATCACTGTTTAGATGAGATGACACTTTTACAAGGGCTGAGAAAAACAATGAAATGCTAAATGCGGAACTAAGGCAGACAGGTTATGTGGGGTTCATTTTAAAGCAGATATGGTTCCTCCTCTTGTCAAGTGCTAAAATAAAGGCTGACATTTTCACACTCAAGTGCGTCATCAGTCTAGCTTTATGTAAATATCAGTTTAATTTGTAGAACTTCAGAGATGACGAAGAAGAGGGGTTAATAATGAGCCTTGTGGAAATCAGCAAGAGATATTATGAGGTGAGGATACCATGGAAGAGGGCCACCATTTGTTTTGTTTTATCAGAATGACACAATCACAAATATCAACAGCAAATCCAGCGGTTTTAGTGACCAAGACAACTGCTATACACTTCCATTCTTGAAACATTCAGGGGGTCATTATGACTTTGTCCGGCGAAGTTTCAATGGTTTGGTTCCCATTAGTGCAGCTACCTTCCCGCTGGCCCCATTACGAGTTACCACCTGGGTCAGCTGGCCCAGTGGGTAACGGCATACAGCATTGTCTGCTGTAGTGTGTAGGGTGCACCAGCACCCGTCTCAAAGTTACTTTGCGACAGGGCTGGCCAGGGGGGACTCTGTACTGCCCATGCAAAGTTCATGGGCAGTGCAGGGGCCCCCGGGACACCCTGCATCCCGTCTCCACCAGCCTTTACATGGCGGTGCTACCGCCATGTAAAAAATGGCAGAGAGGAGGGGTCGCATCCCCAGTGCTGTGCTGCTTGCAGCACTGACCTAGAAGATTAGAACTGCCAAGACCGCAAGTCCCTCCTGTGGAGGAAAACTGGCAGTGCTGGCAGTCCACAGCGTGACCGCCATGGTCATAATATAGCAGTCAAACTGCCGCCAAAGCGGTCGGACCACAGCTTTAACGGCGGTCAGACCGCCACTGTGACCATGACAGGCTATAGACCGCCAGGGTCGTAATGAGGCCCTCAGTATGGAGTCTGTGGGGGGAGGCTTGGGAGCCCAAGATGGTGGACGCAGGCTAGCAAGGCCTATGCTTGACAGAGAGAATCTGCTTTGTATAATGTCATGAGTGCATTTTTAAGTCCAGCAGAAATGCAATCGTGCAGGAACATATGTGGAAATAATTAATCTGCAAGATGACAGGCGCTTTCTGGACGTGACGTGCTCCTTTCAACTATCAGGTTGTTCTGCCATTACATCATTTTAGTGGGACACACTGAAGAGAATGAATATGTTCTCCCTGCTTGGAAGTGTAGTTTCATGAAGTATGAAATAAATGGTTTTTCAGATAACAGTTCTCGAGTTGCAAAAGCTGTTATTTATGATGGGAACATATTGGCTGACTCAAGCGCCCACTGGGTCCAAAGGAGCACTTCCTGTTACAGACATAATGGTTTGTTAAACAACAGCTTTGTTCAAGTGAAGGCGCTAAACAGAGCACATTTTAAATTGTTAAAGAAAAATAAACTTTAAATATGCAGCACATTTTGAAATGCAATTTTTGGCTTATAAAGGCTTCTATATTAAGAGTTGCGCAGTCTTTATGAAGAGTAATGAGTGTGTGGTGAATGGAGCACTATACGTCACTAATACGAAGCTCTAATGATACTAAACAACTGCCATATTACACTGAAAACAATGGTTGGAGCATGTTTAAAAACAAGCATTGGCAAAGCCAATAGATCTGGCCTATGCAGGAGCTATTGGCATTGGCAATATTTTTTGCCATGGTGTATACCAGGCTGGCTTCTGTTCAGTGTGGCTAAAGATTAGTGGTGTGAAATGTCAGAGTGGAGTGGGGGTGTACAGTGTCATAGAGTGGATTTTCTGGAGTGTTGTGGAGTGAAGTAGGGGGAGTAGAGCATCATAGAATTCAGTAGAGAGGAGTGGAGTTCAGTGGCAGAGAGTGTATACCTGTTTGAGCCAGTTGAGTCGGGTACAGCTTGGTTCCAGTGACACAGTGAGCATGAGAGACACACTGTGGGCATACATTTGGCCTCTTAGGGCTGATCCAAAACACGAATATCAAGTTCAATGAGCCACCTCTTGTACAGGACCCTTCCAAACAAGGCAATGGCTGAAGAAGGCTGACTCAAACATACTTTTTGTGTTTGTGTATTTCTTTTACCTTAAATTTATTTATAAATTAAGTTGTCCTCTCTCTCCATTGATTCATCCGGGCAGGGCCTCGCTAATCAGAGGTTTGTACTTTGAATACTTACAAAAATATCCACAAATTGCTGGTAGAATAGCCAGAAGAATAAGACCATAATTTGTCCATAGGTGACACGCCCGGGAGGCTGGAAAGAAAGTTTAGTGTTATTCTCGGCTATCATTTGAAGACAATTACATTAATGTTAATTGACTAGAGTGCAAAACAAGATGACAAATAAAATGCCTCCCCAAGGGGTAAGAAACACTGATGAAGCTTACCGAAGATCCTTTTATATCAGTAAAAGTACTTTGTAAAAGTAGAACGGAAGAAGGAGTAGAACCAACTTGCCTGCCAGAGTGTTTTAATGGTATTTAAAGTGGCAAAATTGCCAGCTTAAATCTACAATCGTGTTTTTTATTCGCCACAACTGTTGAAAATTAATCAATAAACTATGGTATTCATGGGGGACCACACACATGAACTGCAGTAACCCAATATTCTGCCAACCCATGCATCATATTTTGTGTAACAGTGGTGTGAGAGATACTTCAGTCTGCAACAGATGCTGTATGTGACAATTTGACATGCAAAGGAAGATGAAATCTGACAATCAGTGCAAAAGATGACAGTTTATTTTGTGTTGTATAATGCTATATGGTTGTGTTAAATTGAGCATGAACACTCGCCACTCATGTGACTTTTGCCTCATTAACATTAAAGAGGTAGGATTCTGTTTGTGAATCCTACAGAACAGGCTACAAACACAGAGATCGAAGCCTGAGAGAGACAGCTGATCTCCAACCCTGCACCTGTAAATGTCTACTTTGATTACAGCCTCTATCCCTTGTAGACTTTTCCGGCTGCAGAACTGCTGAAAACATATGTCCTACAGTCTTCTGGTCATGGACGGGGGTCGTAGTTAAGCAGATAAAAATATACTAGTCTAAGAGATCTAAACCACAATCTTTCAGGCACTAATAACCAGTGCGCGGCAAGGATAGCTGGGACAACGAGGCCCATGGCTTGGCTGCAGATTTTATAGGATGCATCCAGCCACAAAATGGGTAAACGGAGAGAATTTGGTATTATAGATCGCACAATATAACAATGTAAACACTGTAGTTTTTCTATCAGGAACAAAGGTGGACTTAAATATGCATTGTTTACAACCTCCATTGTGAACATAACTAATGCCTTCACTTTTCGTTTTTTGTGATGGAATCCTAGGTGTAGAGAAATCCTTTTCACCAGCTGTCAAGAGCAAACCTGCAATGTATCATGTCAACTACATAGAGTGACAGCATGGAATGGGCATCCACAATGAAGATATAGTTTCTTACTTTTATAACTAGACCGCGGGCATGGCCCAGCTATGAAAGCCAGCCAGTTGAGGGCAATAAGGAAGGTGAACATCTTACAGCCATAACGTCTGTCTTTTGCATATCCTTGGGCTACAAGGTTTAGATTCCCAACACATGGATGCAGGACCTTAGTTCCATCACTAAACAAGGCAGACCAGGCTACTGTTGCCCCTTACAACCCACTGAGCTCTTCTGCAGGTGCTGTGTCAGTGTTTTCTGGGTTAAGTAGTCCCCTAAGAGCTTGAGGGACACACTGGTAATTCAGACTTAATTTCGTTCTTAGAATAGCACACTTAGGCATTGCATTCAGAAAGACGCTACATATATAAAAGTGTTTATTCATCTTGCATCTTGCACTTATCCATGTTGCTAACAGCGAGAATATAACAAACAGTACTAACATGTTTAGAATGCTTCTAATAGCCTACCTGCCTAAAGCTACTTTTATGTTACTTTTAATAGTTAATTTTCAGATGGAAAACGCATGATCAGCTGAGCATAGTTCCTCTCTCCACAGGATCGACTCTTAACATAAGCATGGATGCTCTGGCGTTCTGTCAGGACTCTAAGCGATAACCTGGTGTGAAGGCCTCCCTAATTCAGTGATTAATTCAAGGGGCTTATATTGGATTGACTAATAACTTTTAGCCTACATTACAAACTCCAATGGGAACCTTACAAAACCCAAGATATAACTGGTCTAAACCAGCAAGATGAAAATCTGTCAACTCAGACTACATGTTTATCTTACACATCTACTGTCAAACCTAGAAAAGGAGATATCACATAGTGTGTGACAGACGTTTGTTACCTGATATAACAAATCACTGTTTAGATGAAATGACACTTTTACAAGGGCTGAGAAAAACAATGAAATGCTAAATGCGGAACTAGGGCAGACAGGTTATGTGGGGTTCATTTTAAAGCAGATATGGTTCCTCCTCTTGTCAAATGCTAAAATAAAGGCTGACATTTTCACACTCAAGTGCGTCATCAGTCTAGCTTTATGTATATATCAGTTTAATTTGTGGAACTTCAGAGATGACGAAGAAGAGGGGTTAATAATGAGCCTTGTGGAAATCAGCAAGAGATATTATGAGGTGAGGATACAATGGAAGAGGGCCACCCTTTGTTTTGTTTTATCAGAATGACACAATCACAAATATCAACAGCAAATCCAGCGGTTTTAGTGACCAAGACAACTGCTATACACTTCCAGTCTTAAAACATTGAGGGGGTCATTATGACTTTGTCCAGCGAAGTTTCAATGGTTTGGTGGCCACCAGTGCAGCTACCTTCCAGCGGGCCCCATTACGAGTTACCACCTGGGTCAGCTGGCCCAGTGGGTAACGGCATACAGCATTGTCGCCGGCTCATAATGGAGCCGGCAGCAATGCTGTAGTGTGTAGGGTGCAGCAGCACCCGTCGCAAAGTTACTTTGCGACAGGGCTGGCCAGGGGGGACTCTGTACTGCCCATGCAAGGTGCATGGGCAGTGCACGGGCCCCCGGGGCACCCTGCATTCCGTCTCCACCAGCCTTTACATGCCGGTGCTACCGCCATGTAAAAGCTGGCGGAGAGGGGGGGGTCGCAACCCCCAGTGCTGCGCTGCTTGAAGCACTGCCCTGGAAGATTAGGACTGCCAGGACCGCAAGTCCCTCCTGTGGAGGAAAACTGGCGGTGCTGGCGGTCTGCAGCATGACTGCCATGGTCATAATATGGCAGTCAAACCGCCGCAAAAGCGGTCAGACCACCTCTTTGACGGCGGTCAGACCGCCACTGTGACCATGGCAGTCTATAGACCGCCAGGGTCGTAATGAGGCCCTCAGTATGGAGTCTGTGGGGGGGAGGCTTGGGAGCCCAAGATGGTGGACGCAGGCTAGCAAGGCCTATGCTTGGCAGAGAGAACCTGTTTTGTTTAATGTTATCAGTGCGTTTTTAAGTCCAGCAGAAATGCGATTGTGGAGGAACATAAGAGGAAATAATTAATCTGCAAGATGACAGGCGCTTTCTGGACGTGACGTGCTCCTTTCAACTATCAGGTCGTTCTGCCATTACATCATTTTAGTCAGACACAGTGAAGAGAATGAATATGTTCTCGCTGCTTGGAAGTGTAGTTTCATGAAGTATGAAATAAATGGTTTTTCAGATAACAGTTCTCGAGTTGCAAAAGCTGTTATTTATGATGGGAACATATTGGCTGACTCAAGCGCCCACTGGGTCGAAAGCAGCACTTCCTGTTACAGACATAGGGGGTCATTCCAACCTCGGCGGTAAAAGGCGCTTACTGTCAGACAGAAGACCGCCATAACACCGCTGCGGTCGCGGTAAACCGCCGCGGTCATTCTGACCCACAACAGGCAAACCGCCAAAATACTGACATCCACAAAAGTCCGCCACACCAAAGGGCAGCGATAAAATGGCGATGACCAAACCTCCACCGTCACGCCAACAGAAATACGCCCATGTCATTACGACCCACGAATCCACGCGGCGGTCTTTCAACCGCGGTATTCTATTGGCGGTACACACCGCTGCGGTCGAAATACACATACTCGTACAAAACACTACCACATTGGACAATTCGAAATACACACACCTGATACACATACACACACCACTCCCACACACCCAATATAAAACACACACCCACATCACCCACAAACTTCCACTCCTAGAGATTCGTGAACACGCACCGAAAAGAGATCCGAGCACCCAGACGGCCAATTCACTGTCACCCTGCAATATTAGCACGCACTTCACACAACACAACAATACACATCACCACACTTAGCACCACACAATCCATCCCACACATCACCCACACCACCCCATGGCACCTCAAAGACACCCCAGGTTCTCAGATGATGAACTCAGGGTCATGGTGGAGGAAATTGTACGAGTAGAGCCCCAGCTGTTCGGGACACAGGTGCAGCACACCACCATTGCTAGGAAGATGGAGCTATGGAGCAGAATAGTCGACAGGGTCAACGCTGTGGGACAGCACCCAAGAAATAGGGACGACATCAGGAAGGAGTGGATCGACCTATGGGGGAAAGTGCGTTCCATGGTATCAAGGCACAACATCGCGGTGCAGCGGACTGGCGGCGGACCCCCACCTACTCCCCCACAATTTACAACATGGGAGAAGCAGGTCTTGAACATCCTGCATCCTGAGGGCTCCGCAGGAGTAGCTGGAGGAATGGACTCTGGTAAGTCTCATCTTCACTACTTCATCCCCCCCACCCCACCTGCATGCCAACTCATACCCCCACCCTCACCCCCACCCCCATCACAACTACCCCTTGCAAATGTCTCACCATCACAACCCACCCATCCCAAAACTTAGCCCTGCCTGCGACCCCAAAGCATGGACACCCATCACCAAAGCATGCCCAATGCACATACCCATCACCCCCCCCCCCAAAACACCGTCACAACAGCCCCCACAAAGGAATGCCAGCACTGGGGTACACGGGCACCCACCCATTGCACGCCATTGGCACACACAGAAGCAATAACCATACTTTTATACCCCTGAAGGACCCGAACGCCAGGTCACCGCGCAGGAGGGTCCACAAATGTCCACTCCACCCCAGAAGAGGCCCACAGTGATGACAGCAGCTCTGTCTCCCTGGATCTAGATGACCAGCCCGGTCCATCGGGGACCTCGGAACAGTCGGTTCCCCTTAGACAGTCACAGGCCACAGCAGACCTTCCCCCCTCTGGGAACACCAGCACAGCACCCACCCAGCGGGCCCATACCTCTGTCCCCAGGACACGTCAATCAGCGGTGTGTCCACCACTACAGGGAACCCAGGTTAACCCACCACCCCAACAACAACAGGGACCTGGGGGCAGTGGTAGTGGGCACACGGTCCAGGGGACGGAGGCCCAGGGAAACAGGGGAACTGGGAGGGCTGCTGTGCGACAGGGGGGGACAGGCCAAGGGAACCCACTCTCCACGAGGCCCTCTCCTCCATCATGGGAGCATACCACCACTCCCAGGAGACGATGGCGACGGTCCTGGCCAGGTTTCAGGAGATCCAGCTTCTGCAGGAGCAACAGTATATGGGGTTCAGGGAGGAACTAAGAAACATCAGTTCCGCCATGGGTACCATTGTAGTGGGCCTGAATGAGTTAATCACCACATTGCGGAACACTGTGGCACCTCAAAGGGCCCCTGTCACTAGCATGGACCAAGAAATGGCTACCACCTCCGCCGGCGCTAGTGGACAGGAGGCCCCGACACAAGACCAACAGGCCACCAGAACCCCACCCCCTGCAGAAGGAGAACCACCCCGCAAGCGGGCCCTGAGATCCAGGAAGAAGACAGAGTAAGATGTCAAGACCCCCGCCAGCAAAGGATACCGCCCTGATTGTCATCCCACTGTCCCACATTGTCACCCTGTCCAACTTTAAACTGCCCCTGCTCCACTTTCCACAGGCATTTGGACAATGCACCTGTGATACTGATAGTCTGGACTCTGCCATGGACAATCCTCCACCATCACCCCTCACCGATTAGCAACCACCCATCCAAATTAGAGCACTTGAATAAACACACTTATTGCACATAAACAATCTGGAGTCTGTCTGTGATTTTAACAAATGTATTAGACATGACAGTGCCAAAATGTTTATTCACATTGTGATGCCAACAAACCACTGTCACACAGCTGTAGTCCATGGGGAAACAAAGCAGATGTCACGCAGTGGGGCCCACATCTCTGAAAACTGAAGGGAAAGTCACAACACAGTTACCATACACTGGGGGAAAAAGTCAGACAGTAGAGAGGTAGGAGGCTTTAAGTAAATGTAATATGCCGGTGTGTACTCTTACCTGTGTGTCATTGAAAATACTGCTCTATTACTGTGTTTCTGTTCTCTATGTCGTCCTCTTCGGCTTCCTCCTCTTCACTCTCCACAGGCACTAATAACCAGTGCACGGCAAGGATAGCTGGGACAACGAGGCCCATGGCTTGGCTGCAGATTTTATAGGATGCATCCAGCCACAAAATGGGTAAACGGAGAGAATTTGGTATTATAGATCGCACAATATAACAATGTAAACACTGTAGTTTTTCTATCAGGAACAAAGGTGGACTTAAATATGCATTGTTTACAACCTCCATTGTGAACATAACTAATGCCTTCACTTTTCGTTTTTTGTGATGGAATCCTAGGTGTAGAGAAATCCTTTTCACCAGCTGTCAAGAGCAAACCTGCAATGTATCATGTCAACTACATAGAGTGACAGCATGGAATGGGCATCCACAATGAAGATATAGGGCCTGATTCTAACTTTGGAGGACGGTGTTAAACCGTCCCAAAAGTGGCGGATATACCACCTACCGTATTACGAGTTCCATAGGATATAATGGACTCGTAATACGGTAGGTGGTATATCCGCCACTTTTGGGACGGTTTAACACCGTCCTCCAAAGTTAGAATCAGGCCCATAGTTTCTTACTTTTATAACTAGACCGCGGGCATGGCCCAGCTATGAAAGCCAGCCAGTTGAGGGCAATAAGGAAGGTGAACATCTTACAGCCATAACGTCTGTCTTTTGCATATCCTTGGGCTACAAGGTTTAGATTCCCAACACATGGGTGCAGGACCTTAGTTCCATCACTAAACAAGGCAGACCAGGCTACTGTTGCCCCTTACAACCCACTGAGCTCTTCTGCAGGTGCTGTGTCAGTGTTTTCTGGGTTAAGTAGTCCCCTAAGAGCTTGAGGGACACACTGGTAATTCAGACTTAATTTCGTTCTTAGAATAGCACACTTAGGCATTGCATTCAGAAAGACGCTACATATATAAAAGTGTTTATTCATCTTGCATCTTGCACTTATCCATGTTGCTAACAGCGAGAATATAACAAACAGTACTAACATGTTTAGAATGCTTCTAATAGCCTACCTGCCTAAAGCTACTTTTATGTTACTTTTAATAGTTAATTTTCAGATGGAAAACGCATGATCAGCTGAGCATAGTTCCTCTCTCCACAGGATCGACTCTTAACATAAGCATGGATGCTCTGGCGTTCTGTCAGGACTCTAAGCGATAACCTGCTGTGAAGGCCTCCCTAATTCAGTGATTAATTCAAGGGGCTTATATTGGATTGACTAATAACTTTTAGCCTACATTACAAACTCCAATGGGAACCTTACAAAACCCAAGATATAACTGGTCTAAACCAGGAAGATGAAAATCTGTCAACTCAGACTACATATTTATCTTACACATCTACTGTCAAACCTAGAAAAGGAGATATCACATAGTGTGTGACAGACGTTTGTTACCTGATATAACAAATCACTGTTTAGATGAAATGACACTTTTAGAAGGGCTGAGAAAAACAATGAAATGCTAAATGCGGAACTAGGGCAGACAGGTTATGTGGGGTTCATTTTAAAGCAGATATGGTTCCTCCTCTTGTCAAATGCTAAAATAAAGGCTGACATTTTCACATTCAAGTGCGTCATCAGTCTAGCTTTATGTATATATCAGTTTAATTTGTGGAACTTCAGAGATGACGAAGAAGAGGGGTTAATAATGAGCCTTGTGGAAATCAGCAAGAGATATTATGAGGTGAGGATACAATGGAAGAGGGCCACCCTTTGTTTTGTTTTATCAGAATGACACAATCACAAATATCAACAGCAAATCCAGCGGTTTTAGTGACCAAGACAACTGCTATACACTTCCAGTCTTAAAACATTGAGGGGGTCATTATGACTTTGTCCAGCGAAGTTTCAATGGTTTGGTGGCCACCAGTGCAGCTACCTTCCAGCGGGCCCCATTACGAGTTACCACCTGGGTCAGCTGGCCCAGTGGGTAACGGCATACAGCATTGTCGCCAGCTCATTGTCCAAACCACACAAACGCAGGCAGCCACCCACCCAACAGCCATCCACCTCACGACAGCCTCCAGCCCAAGCACTTGCACCCAAAGACACCAGACTTCACACTCCTACAACTACATCCTCTTCCTCCACTCCCATACCCACTACACCTACCCGTCCCTCTCTTTCCAAATTGATTTTCCTTTCCAAACTTGACCTCTTTCCAACAACTCCCCCACCCCGTCCATCTCATAAGACTGCAATCAGCACCTCAGCCACCACAAAACCAGGACCTATCAAGACTGTTGTCCAAGGACTGTGGAGTCCACCACCCTCAAGGGCAACTAGTTCTGCTAGGAGCCAAGGCACGGCCAGCTTACCCCCGGAAAAGCAACCAAAGATTACCAGTGCCCGGCGCGAGAGGCCAAGGACACCAGGGACCAAAATCCCTACCCTGGCTCCGGCTGGAAGTGGGGTGCCACCTGGCACACCGCCAAAGGTGGGAAAGGGCCACAGACGACCAGGGAAGGGTGGGAAGGGCAGCACGCCCGACAAGTCCGGCAGCAGGCCAGCTGCCCAGGAGGGCCCCACCAGCCCCATCCCAGGTGTGCAGGAGGACACCCAGAGGCCCGGTATGCAGCCCAGGAGGGCCCCGCAAGCCAACAGACAGATGGGCAGGAAGGCCCCGCCAGCCACATGTCAGGTGGCGAGTGACATCCATGCCTGGGCGGGAACCGCTGCACTGGACACTCATCTCAAGCACCGCTGAACAGGGCACCGCCGTCTCAAGCACCGCTGAACTGGGCCCTTCATCTCAAGCACTGCTGAACTGGGCCCTTCATCTCAAGCACC
Source organism: Pleurodeles waltl (assembly GCF_031143425.1). Taxonomy (NCBI): domain Eukaryota; kingdom Metazoa; phylum Chordata; class Amphibia; order Caudata; family Salamandridae; genus Pleurodeles; species Pleurodeles waltl. The sequence goes on along the minus strand of NC_090445.1, from coordinate 58,094,580 downwards.
GCTGAACAGGGCACCGCCGTCTCAAGCACCGCTGAACAGGGCACCGCCGTCTCAAGCACCGCTGAACAGGGCACCGCCGTCTCAAGCACCGCTGAACTGGGCCCTTCATCTCAAGCACCGCTGAATAGGGCACCGCCGTCTCAAGCACCGCTGAACAGGGCACCGCCGTCTCAAGCACCGCTGAACAGGGCACCGCCGTCTCAAGCACCGCTGAACAGGGCCCTTCATCTCAAGCACCGCTGCACTGGGCCCTTCATCTCAAGCACCGCTGAACTGGGCCCTTCATCTCAAGCACCGATGAACAGGGCACCGCCGTCTCAAGCACCGCTGAACAGGGCACCGCCGTCTAAAGCACCGCTGAACTGGGCCCTTCATCTCAAGCACCGCTGAACAGGGCCCTTCATCTCCAGCACCGCTGAACAGGGCACCGCCGTCTCAAGCACCGCTGAACAGGGCACCGCCGTCTCAAGCACCGCTGAACAGGGCACCGCCGTCTCAAGCACCGCTGAACAGGGCACCGCCGTCTCAAGCACCGCTGAACTGGGCCCTTCATCTCAAGCACCGCTGCACTGGGCCCTTCATCTCAAGCACCGCTGAACTGGGCCCGCCGTCTCAAGCACCGCTGAACAGGGCACCACCGTCTCAAGCACCGCTGAACAGGGCACCGCCGTCTCAAGCACCGCTGAACTGGGCCCTTCATCTCAAGCACCGCTGAACTGGGCCCTTCATCTCAAGCACCGCTGAACAGGGCACTGCCGTCTCAAGCACCGCTGAACAGGGCACCGCCGTCTCAAGCACTGCTGAACAGGGCACCGCCGTCTCAAGCACCGCTGAACTGGGCCCTTCATCTCAAGCACCGCTGAACTGGGTCCTTCATCTTAAGCACCGCTGAACAGGGCACTGCCGTCTCAAGCACCGCTGAACAGGGCACCGCCGTCTCAAGCACCGCTGAACAGGGCACCGCCGTCTCAAGCACCGCTGAACAGGGCACCGCCGTCTCAAGCACCGCTGAACTGGGCCCTTCATCTCAAGCACCGCTGAACAGGGCACCGCCGTCTCAAGCACCGCTGAACTGGGCCCTTCATCTCAAGCACCGCTGAACAGGGCACCGCCGTCTCAAGCACCACTGAACTGGGCCCTTCATCTCAAGCACTGCTGAACAGGGCACCGCCGTCTCAAGCACCGCTGAACAGGGCACCGCTGTCTCAAGCACCACTGAACTGGGCACTTCATCTCAAGCACCGCTGAACAGGGCACTGCCGTCTCAAGCACCGCTGCACTGGGCCCTTCATCTCAAGAACCGCTGGCCCATTGGCGGAAGGGGCAGTGCCGCATCTGTGTCGCGCAGGGCTGCACGAAGCACTCTGGTCACCAGTCCCCCTCCAGAACCAGTGGACACTGTCATCCACTTGAGAGACTGTGGCTTTGCACTCCCCAGGATGCAGCAGTGGGCAACCCACCCACTGTATGGACTTGAGAGACTGTGGCTTTGCACTCCCCCGGATGGTACAGTGGGCAACCCACCCACTGTATGGACTTGAGAGACTGTGGCTTTGCACTCCCCATGATGGAAAAGTGGGCAACCTACCCACTGTATGGACTTGAGAGACTTTGGCTTTGCACTCCCCAGGATGGTACAGTGGGCAAACCACCCACTGTAGAGACTTGAGAGACTGTGGCTTTGCACTCCCCAGGATGGTAAAGTGGGCAAACCACCCACTGTATGGACTTGAGAGACTGTGGCTTTCCACTCCCCAGGATGGGACAGTAGCCATGGAGCCCCCTCGTGGATCTGGCGTCGTGTACTCATGTGGCTGAGGTGCCCCCCCTTCCGTTCCCCCTGAGGTGCCTGTAGTTTTTCTATCTGATGCCCCTGCAGTGTTCTCTCCGTTGGTGTCAGGTATCCTGTGTGGGCCTTGCCCATGTGATTTGGGCCCAGTGATCCACGGACAATGACTGCTAAAATTATCGGACTTTTAATATTTATGTATATATTAGTTTTAAATGTGTGATATTTTTATAAGCCAATAATACAATATATTCGACTGTTTATGATCATATCATTTTGTCTTTGCATTCTTCCGGGGGGTTTGGGGGTTGTAACAGTGATGTATTGCTATGCATTGATGTGTGTGTTGTAGTGGGTGAGGGTGGTGGTGGGTGTGTCGCGTATGTGTGCCCGTAATATTTTCTCCTCCCCCCTCCCCTGTGTCGTAGGTGCAGTACTCACCGTTGTCTTCTGCGCCAGCGTTCGTGCTCCTGGTAGAGGAGCAGGAATACAATAGCTGGGAGGATGTGTAGTTCGGGTTCCATGCTGTCCAGATTCCTCGTGGGGTGTATGGAGGTGAGCGTTTTCCGTTTGAAATGGCTGTTTCCGCCGTGTTTTATCGGAGGGGCTACCGCCCCGGAAAAGGTGGCGGATTGGTGGGTTGTGATAGGGTGGGAGGTACATTGACTCCCGCCTGTGCGTTGGCGGTGACTGCCGCGCTGTTTGTTTGTCCCGCCGTGGCAGTTGGAGTGTTAAAGTGGCGGTCTCTGTTGGCGGTTTCCGCCAGGGTCAGAATTCTATTTTTTTAACCGCCAGCCTGTTGGCGGGTTAGCCGCCGCTTTAACACCGACCGCCAGGGTTGGAATGACCCCCATAATGGTTTGTTTAACGACAGCTTTGTTCAAGTGAAGGCGCTAAACAGAGCACATTTTAAATTGTTAAAGAAAAATAAACTTTAAATATGCAACACATTTTGAAATGCCATTTTTGGCTTATAAAGGCTTCTATATTAAGAGTTGTGCAGTCTTTAAGAAGAGTAATGAGTGTGTGGTGAATGGAGCACTATACATCACTAATACGAAGCTCTAATGATACTAAACAACTGCCTTATTACACTGAAAACAATGGTTGGAGCATGTTTAAAAACAAGCATTGGCAAAGCCAATAGATCTGGCCTATGCAAGAGCTATTGGTATTGGCAATATTTTTTGCCATGGTGTACACCAGTCTGGCTGCTGTTCAGTATGACTAAAGATTAGTGGTGTGAAATGTCAGAGTAGTGTGGAATGTCAGAGTGGAGTGGGGGTGTACAGTGTCATAGAGTGGATTTTTTGGAGTGTTGTGGAGTGAAGTAGGGGGAGTAGAGCGTCATAGAATTCAGTAGAGAGGAGTGGAGTTCAGTGGCTCAGTGGCAGAGAGTGTCACAGTGTGGAGAGGAGTTAAGTGGGGTAGGATATGGTGAAGTGGATTGGAGTGGATTGAGGTAGTGGTGTGGATTAGAGTGGAGTGGGGTGGATTAGAGTGGAGTGGGGTAAAGTTGAGCGGACTGGATTGGGGTGGGGTGGATTAAAATGGGGTGGGTGGATTGGGGTGGTTTTGAGTGGGATGGATTAGCAGGTGGTTTGGATTGGAGTGATAGAGCTGGCGTGGGGTGGACTGGACTTGGGTGGGGTGGATTAGATGGGACTGGAGTGGGGTGGATTGGAGTGGGGTAGACTGGATTCACTGGATTGTAGTGGGTGGATTGGACTGGAGTGGGGTGAATTGGATTGGGGTGGATTTAACTGGTATGGGGTGGAGTCAATGAGGATATAGTGGGGTGGGATGGATTAGATTGTAGTGGGGTGGACTAAAATAGGGGGGGTGGATTGGATTGGGGTGTGGTGGGCTGCAGTGGGGTGGACTGGAGCAGAGTGGGGTGTGTTGGATTACACTGGGGTGGACTGGATTGGAATGGACTGGAGTGGGTGGATTGGAAGGGGGCCGTATTGAGATGGGGTGGATGGGATGGATTGGAGTTGGGCAGATAGGATTGGAGTAGGGTGAGGTGGACTGGAGTGGGGTTGGAGGGATGCATTGGATTGGAGTGGGGTGGACTGAACTGGGATGGGTGAATTGGATTGCGGTGGGGTGGATTGTAGCGAGGTAGACTGGAGTGAAGTGCATTGGTGTGGGGTGTATTGGACTGGATTTGGGTAGACTGGAGTGAGGCAGGCTGGATGGATTGGATTGGGGTGTGGTTGACTGAATTGGGATGGGGTCTCAGTGATTGGAGTGGGATGGATTGGGGTAAATTGGAGTGAGCTGGAGTTTATTGAAATGGGGTGGGTTGGGAAGGATTGGAGGGATGGAGTGGATTGGGGTGGGTTGGATTGGGTAGCGTGGAATGCACTGAGGTGAGGTGGAATGGATTGGCATGGGTGAATTAGGGTGGTGTGGATTGGATTGAGTGTGGGGGATTGGATTGGGATGGATTGGTTTGGGGTAGGGTTTACTGGAGTGAGGTAGGGTGGATTGGAGTGGATTAGGGTGGAGTGGATTGTGGTGGATTGGACTGGAGTAGATTAAAGTGGATTTTATCGGAGTAGGATGGATTGGGGTAATGTGGGTAGATTTGATTGGATTGGCGTAAAGTGGATTGGGCAGCGGTGGCTTGATTGGAGGGGGTGGAATTGAGTAGAGTGGGGTGGGTTAGATTGGATTGAAGTGGGGCGGGATGGACTAAAGTGGGGTGGTTTGTATTGGAGTAGGGCAGATTGGAGTGGAGTGGGTTGGAGTGGAGTGGATTGGGGTGAGGTGCGGTGGGGTGAACTGAATTGGATTGGATTGAGGTCAGGTGTAATGGATTAGAGTGGAGTGGAGGAGAATGGAATGGGCTGAATTGGGTGGATTTGTATTGTACTGGGTTGGACTGTGGTGTATTGGGGTGGGGTGAATTAGGACAGAGTGGGCTGTACTGAAGTGGAGTGGGGCTAGTTAGAGTGAGCCATATTATTTTGGATTTCAGTGGGTTGTTTGGGATTGGAGTAGGGCAAAGTGGACTGGGGCAGGTTGGAATGGGGCGGATTGTTTTTGGATTAAAGTGGAGCAGATTAGAGTGGGGCAGATTGAAATGGACTGGAGTGGGGCTGGTTGTTTTAGATTGAAGTGGGGAAGATTGTCTTGGAATGTAGATGCACAGATTGTTTTGGACTGGAGTGGGGAAGATTTGAGTTGGGAAGATTGTTTTGGGTTGGAGTGTAGCAGATTGTTTTGAATTAGAGTGGGGAAGATTGGAGTGGGGCGGAATGATGTGGGACAGATTGTTTTGGATTAGAGTGGGGTAGACCAGCGTGGGGAAGACTGGAGTGAGGCAGATTGTACTGGGGTGGGTTGGACTGCAGTGTGAAAAATTGGACTGGGTGGGGTGGAGTGGGTTGGGTGGATTGAATGGGAGTGGGGTGGGGTGAATTGGGATGAAGTGAGGAGATTGTATTGGGGTTAGTTGAGGCAGATTGAATTGGTGGGTGTAGTGTTTTGGATTGGAGTGGGGCAGATTGGAGTGGGGCGGACTGGAGTGGGACAGATTGTTTTGGTTTGTAGTTGGGCAGAGTGGAGTGGAGCGGACTGGAGCAGATTGTTTTGGATTGTGTGGGGCTGATTTGAGTGGGACAGATTGATTTGGATTGGTGTGCGGCAGATTGGAGTGGGGTGGCTAGGAGTGGGGCAGATTGTTTTGGATTACAGTGGGGCAGATTGGAGTAAGGGGGATTGGAGAGGGGCAGATTGTTTTGGATTGAGTGGGGCAGGTTGTTTTGGATTGCAGTGAGGCAGATTGGAGTGGGGCAGATTGTTCTGGATTGGAGTGCGACAGATTGCAGTGGGGCAAATTGGAGTGCGACAGACTGTTCTGGATTGGAGGGGGGGCAGATTGTTTTGGATTAGAGTGGGGTAGATGGGAATGTTGCAGTTTGTTTGGGGCAGATTGGACTTCGGTGGGTTGGGAGGATTGGAGTGGGGTGGGTCAGAGTGGGTTGGATTGGGGTGGGTGGATTGGGGTATTCTGCATTATTATGTGCTTAAGCATAATTTCAGAAATTATACATAATGAAGAAACAATGTTGCTTTGCAATATTCAGAACAAGATAATCTTTTGAGAACAGCCCCTGCAAGCAAAAAAAAAGAAAATATGACTGCAAAGTGAGAATAAACGACTTGGCAAAATAAAAGAAAGTTAGCTATAAACTATATCAAAAAGAAACATTTTGTTTGTCCTGCTGGGCACATTTTTGACAGTCATAAACCTGTTTGCAAGGCACTAGAAGTTAAAAAGAACAAAATAGTACCTCAATCACACTGGGAGCAGTGGGCGGGTACTGATTAAGTTGAATCTATCAGTGTTTGGTCCCTGCCACACAGAGGAACAGATGCTTGCCCCGCAGTGCTGAATTACGAGGCTATAAAGAAGAGTGCCATGCTGACTGACCAATTAGCAATTAGGTGGATGGACTGGGAGACCCTAATAAAAAGTCATGTCAAGGGGCTAAAATCAGAGTTGCAGGGAGAGAATTGATGACGTCAGGAGACGCTGTCCGAGGTGCTCATACTCCGTGAGCCTGATTCGAAGACTGACTAATTGATGACCTGAAGACGAAGACTGACTTGTTGCTGATCCATCCTGGATAGGTAGCTATGAAAATGTGACTGATAAATGTTATGCCTTTTCTTCTAGGTACCAACTGTGCTGATTATAGATATTCTTACTTAGACAGATTTTCTCCAAATTAATGTTTTCTCTGAAAGGTTTTTGCATGAAGTCCCACATGCTGATGCTAATCCTGGTTAGGTAGGCTGTTAAGGGTGACATTGACAGTGACTATTGACTGACGAACTTAATTGCTGAACTTCACTATTAATGCTGATATTCATAGCTTATGGAATTGCATTTTCGCATGTGTTTTCTTCAAGTAATGATGTTTTCTATTAATGAATGAATAAATTGAATAAGATTGAACTACAGACAATTTAGAATTGTAAGCAATAGGGAAATAAAAATTGTTCACCCTTACCGAGTTGTGGTTATTCATGAGTAGATATTTTAAAGCTGTTTTCGTCTAAAATGTTACTTGATTATTGATATTGATTATCGGTTCAGTAGTCACTACATGACCAGGATAATCCATGCGATTCAAAAGGTCCATCGACCTATATGCGTCCGCTTGTAAGTTTACTTACTAAGGACCAGGCACACTAGCAATCCCTATTTAGACAGGACTTCACATAGCAACTTTATTCTCTCTAAAATGCACAGAATATTTAGCAAGCTTATTACGCGGAGGGCACTTTCGGACTCATAGAGGATTTGTAATCCTGACAAATTAGAAATTACATTTTATTCTCCTATCATTCGCAATTTGAATTGGAATATACTTTTCTAATACATATCTCACTGCTAATTTGTTGCATTCTGAAATTGTTGACATTTTAGTTTTGAATCATAGCCCAGCTTTTTTTCAGATGAACATTTAATTCTGCCTTATTAAAAGACAAACAAAGGAATAAAGAATTTAGACAAGTAACAAATTACTTAAAAAAAAAAAAAATAAACATTCCTATACATCTGTTCATAATACTTGGGACACATTTAAGGCTGTTTCAAGAAACATTATTATTAGATTGGCATCCAAAAAGAATGAGGGAACTGAAAAGAAGATTTTTGAAATATTTAGAGATATCAAGAAGTGAGAACAGTCATATCTTTCTTCCAAATCAGGAGATGTTTTAGCGAACCTTATTAAAGTTAAGATGATATTTAACAATTTAACAAATTCACTACCAATCAGGCATGTGATAAGCTCTTTACTTAAAGCAAAATACTACAGAGGTTAAAATAGGGTGAGAGATCATCATTGACTCATTTTTTGATGATAGTACGGGGGTGTTAAGGCAGCTCATAAGGACATTGTTGAAACTTTTCTTAGTTATTATATTAACTTATATTCTTTTGATTCCATTCCTTCCCTTCATGGCATTAAAAAACATTTCTCAGATATATCAAGGGATGATTATTCTCTTATAGACTCCTCTCCTGTAGAATATGATTTAACAACAGATGATTACATATGAATGAATAAGCCTTTTCTACAGCACAGAGCTGTCAAAGACATACTGGTGCCACTATGGAATCACAAGAAGATAGGATACAACACAATTGGAAGAGCCATGTTTTCAGCTTTTTCCTGAAGAGGATTCATCAGAGGAGGCCCGGGTAAGGAGTGGAAGAGCAGTCAACATTTTTGGGGCCAAATAATGAAACGATCAGATGAGATACTTGAGCAGCAACTAGTCGCCAGGTCTTACGTTTCATTGAAGGAACATAGGGGGTTATTCTAACTTTGGAGGAGGTGTTAATCCGTCCCAAAAGTGACGGAAAAGTGACGGATTTACCACCAGCCGTATTACGAGTCCATTATATCCTATGGAACTCGTAATACGGCTGGTGGTATATCCGTCACTTTACCGTCACTTTTGGGACAGATTAACACTCCTCCAAAGTTAGAATAACCCCCATAATGTTGAGTTCACCTTCTAAGATAAACCGCACATTTGCTGTCAAAGGCACAAAATTAAAACAACAAACATTTAAACAAGATACACTTGCAAACCAGGATCAAATGAAGCGTCTTGAGGTCCAAAGAGACTGAGTCCCATTTGGGAATGTTCAGAAGCAAGCAAGCCACAATGTTCTGAAAAAACTGGAGACGTTGTTAAAGGTACTCAGGAAGGCCAAGGTAAGAATAATTACATAATCAAGGCGAGAAGTGATCAGAGTGTGTGTAGTCATTTGCATTTACTGTCTATATTCAGGAACAAACTCAAAATGTTTTTTAAGCTCTTAAGGATTACAAAGCTAGTGCCAGTGACAGCCTTCACCTGCGTGCTTGCAGGGTATCAAATCTAACTTCAAGATTTCTAGTATGCATCACTGGTGAAGGGCAGTAACTAGTTCCCAGGGCCACTAGGCACTGGACTACAGGGACAGAGGACAACCAAAAAGCATGACCTCAGTTTTAGCATGTTAAGCTTCAGAAAACTTAACTTCATCCAGTCAGCCACTTGCATTAGACATGATTAAAAATATTGTTGAAGATAACAGTTAGTCTCAGACAAAGACAACTAAAGCTGTGTATCAACAATGTGAAAAACCACCTTGAAAACAAGAGGTTGGATACTGTCAGCCAAAGGAGCCATATAAACATTAAAAAGAGTAAGGCTAACAGGAGACCCATAAGGAATGCAAAAAGGAAGAGGCTTGGATGAAGATAAGAAAGGAGAGCAAAAGATTGATTGGGATCAACCAGATATACAGACCAAATCCGTTGTAATGTCAGGCACCCCAATACCACAGAGAGTTGCTGAAGCAGAATATGATGAGATACTGCATCAAAGGCAGCAGATAGATCAACTAAATAAAATACTTAGGCATATGGTTTTCTAGACCAGTTAATCATACTTTAAAATATAATATACACTATTTTTTGGAAGAAATTATTCTTTAATTGTGGTCCCTACATCATTTATCTTGGTGGAGTAGATGGGTTCCTCTTAAAATTATGATTTCATCAATAGTTTAATACTCTCTTTAAATGTTAACTGTTAAAGTACCTAAGTCATTTTGTTTGAGAAATTGGACACTTTATTATGGAGATTTTTGTGGCACATTAATATTCCTCAAATCCTTCTATCTAAATTAAAATTACCTAAAATGATAGAAGGTGTTAAATTTCCTACATTTTCCTATTATCATGATGCTTTTAGACAACTTTGGTTTTGGTTAAAGGGCTCACCTTGTCATACGTTTGTGATTTGGATTTAGATGGAGAAATCCTTCACTGCCCCTTACTTTTCTCTGACTGATTTTGTTTCAGATTCACATGTTTTTAAAAACATGCAGATTGTATCAAACCAGCTAATGGTAATACAGGTGATAATTCATATTTTGTATAAAAAACATATTAAACTTAATAGTAAAACCTTTTTTAGGTTTATTTTTGGTTAGATCAATTAGGACATATAGGTAAATGGCTCGCTTTTGCACACTTACAAGATAAGCATACAATTATAAATTCTTGTCTGAAACAATTCCATAGGTTAAAAGAAGTTATTTCTGAGCTTTTGCAAGATGCACCTATATCAATGACTTCTCACTAAATAAACTACATTGATGTAGGTCATTTTAATTTACCACCTAAAGCCTTAGCAATATATTTGTTGTTGAACAATATTAATGTTGTTTCTGGTAATAGCAAAATAGAGATACAATGGGAGAGAGACTTCAAAAAATGTTTTTAACCCTTAATAGGGAGCACAATTTGAACAATGAGTATTTTTAGTTCTTGTGCTACCAATATTACCCAAACTTTATATTGTCTCTATAATCAAGCATTCTATACCCCTATCTCTATTAATAAATTTAATTCCCTAGTCCCCACTTCACATTGGTCACGGTTTCTTGTACTGGTAATTTTATACATGTAATCATTGAATGTAGTTAAATTTAGACCTTTTCGGAAGCTGTGTGGGAAATGATTACCATTATATTTCCAATTTATGTATTTTCAAAATATTTTGTAGGAAGTATTGCTGATGATTTTCAACTTCTTCAAAATCTCTATTAATACATTTAATTCCCTAGTGACCACTTCCCATTGGTCACGGTTTCTTGTACTGGTAATCTTATACATGTAATCATTGAATGTAGTTAAATTTAGACCTTTTCGGAAGCTGTGTGGGAAATGATTACCATTATATTTCCAATTTATGTATTTTCAAAATATTTTGTAGGAAGTATTGCTGATGATTTTCAACTTCTTCCAATGAAAGGTAAATTACTGAAAAAAATTGCTGCAATTGCTTTACAGAAAATTTCACTAAACAGGAAAGACAGTTCCAAAGTATCCTTGAATTCATTGTAGAATGGGATATGTTTTGTGCATAGAATTAATACTATCAGTTGCCACGTGCACCAATTACTATGAAACATTATAAACTGTGGTTGCCTTTGATGGACTATCTGACAGGAACCACTGAGTATTCTACCAACCACAAAATTGCAAGTGTTGATAAACTTTCTTGAAGACACTGATAATCTTGGTGAATTTTAGACGTCAAAAAGCTGTTACTGTTCTGATTCATTACATTGCTAATTTGATGCAGGTATTGCATATTAGAACTGTATGTTTTACTGACGCCTTCTCTACTTCTTTTCCCCTTTTTCCTGATTTACTTTTTATTGCTGTTACAGATATCTATTTCATAGTATTTTAAAGACATTTTCCAATCACATCATTTAGTTTCAGGCCTGTGTTGGTTGGCCATTAACACGCCCTAATAAAAGTAAAAGTTAATAAACAAAAAAGTATGGAGACTGTACCTAGCTTGCTGGCTGGGAAAGTCAGGCACTAACTTTAGAAGGATTCAGTGAGCCAACAGATTTGGTTAATTGTTGGAACTGAGAAATTAGTAGTTGGTATAGGATCTTACTTAGCAGAATCACAGATTCTTGTTTGTTTTGTGTGCATTATCTTCAAAGAGGTCCGTGTTAGCAACATTGGCCAGTGGAAAGTACTGGACAATACGTTTGCTTAGGGCAATGCTCCCTAATTAATTTCCTATGGGTAAAGGATATATCTTAGTGTACAGTTCTATGTTGGACGAGATCTTTGAAAAAGGATTCAAGATGGAAAAAGAGCCATCTTTAATCTGTGTGTCTGGCAGTAGAAGTTAGAGCCAGATGTAGCAAAGTTTTGCGAGTCGCAAATGGCCCGATTCGCTATTTGCGACAATGCAAAATCGGAAATGGGATTCAAAAACCCCATTTCCGACTTGCAAAAAGCGATGCGAGCCGTTTGCGACTCGCAAAATTTGCGACCCCATTTTGCGACCCTCAAATAGCAAGTCGCAATTTGCGAGTCGCAAAGCTTATGCAATTGCAACTCGCAAATTGCGACTAGTCGCAAAAAGCCCAGTTTGCATGTCCCATTTACCACTAACTCAGAGCAGGTGGTAACCATAACCAAAGCATAAAAGGAGACCCAGAAAGCATCTGGGTTACTCAAGATGGTGGAGATATACCTGATAGCAGTGAGGAGGAGAGTCCACGCCGCACAGCAGAGGAGGAGGAGGGGCCACAGACAGGAGAAGATATATAGAACAAGGCAGACTCTTTTTCAGCAAACTGAGGATGAGATATACGATAAATATCGCCTTAGCAGCGCAGCCATACTAGAATTAATTGATTTACTGAAACCACAGCTAGAACACCAGACTCTGCGTGGCTGCGCCATCCCTACGCATGTGCAAGTGCTATGCTCACTGCACCTCTTGGCCTCAGGGAGCTATCAGGGGGTCATTGCTGTGGCAGGTGGGGTATCCCAAAGTGCAGTGTCAAGGTTCCTCAGGGCCTTCCTAGATGCCTTAGTCACACACATGGCACGCTTCATATACCTACCAAGGAATGAGGCAGAAATAAACAGCACCAAGCTGGACTTTTACAGGATTGCAAACTTTCCCCATGTCATAGGATGTGTAGATGAGACACATATTCAAATATGCCCCCCTGCAAACCTGGAACATATTTTCCGCAACAGAAAGTGTCAGTGGCAGATACACTGCTCACTGTAGAGCCCTCCTCACTGTCCTGGGGTGTTTCCCCTGTGCCCCTAGACAGATGCCGTGCCTCCATCAAGTAAATGACGTGGGTGAGACGTCCCAGGCCCCTAGCCACATCCCCAGCGAAATGGCCCATTTCCACCTGCAGCCCAACTGTCCTCCTCGACAGGCCTGTGGTGTTCATAGCCAGCCTGCCGATGGATGTGGCCATCCTGTCTAGTCTGTGCAGGAGCTAACGGTCCCTGCGCCGCCCACCCTCGGCCTGGGCCAGTAGTCCTCCCGCCAGTTCCCTCATGGCTAGGGCAAGGTCCCCAGTGTTCGTGCATATCATGTCCATCCTGGAGTTCAGTTGCTGCATGCTGGCCTCGTTATTGCGCACGAAGCGGTGCAGCACACCACTAATCCTCCCTAAAATTCTATTTTGTAGGCGCTGACCATGCAGCAGCTGTGCCTCACTGGTGCTGGGAGGTTGTTGGCTGGACTGCAGCCCTGATGTCCTGGACCTGCGTCGCCTGCGCAGCGGTGGCTGCCCTGTGTGTTCCACTTTCTCACTCCTGCCTGTTGCTGGCGAAGCCTCTTGGGATACAGTTGCAGCAGGTGTGGATACTGCAGGGATGATGTTGGCCGTGCAGGTGGGAATGCTGGCGGGTCCTGAGGTGTCCTCATGGACCTGGCTGATTTGAGTAGTGGTGGTGTCTTGTGGGAGACCTGTGGGACATGGGGAACAGACTGTCAGTGTCTACTATCTGTTGCACACTTCGTAATAAACATTTGCCTATGAACTGCCTACTTGACTACATTTCCCATAATGCATCATTCTGGTGTTTGCTACCCTGAAATGGAGCTATCTTGGTTGAGCATGCCCCTGTGTACATGGTGGGTGGGGGTATGGCATTGATAGGGGTACAGGCATGTCACATGGTACTCACCGGTTGATGTGCTGGGCTCTGAGGTGTCCAGGTCCCCAAATACGGATACTGCCTCCTGCTCCAGGGTTTCCTCCACCCTTTCTTCCAGGGGTGTGGGTGGTGGCACTGACGATGGTCCCCCTCCTGTGCCTCTCATCTCCCGGAGCCTTTCAGCCACCCTCTCCTTGGTCCGGGAGCGGAGGTCATACCACCTTTTTTTGATGTCATCAATGCTCCTGTGGCTCACCCCCAGGGAATTTATTTTGTCCTGGATGTCCTGCCACAGCTGTTTCTTGGTGGCTTCAGGCACATTTAGGGCTGCCTTCCCAAATAATTCGTCATAGTGCTGACAGCATTCGTCTGTCAGCACCTCCAGCTCCCTCTCTGAGAACTTCAGCTTTCTCTTCCTTGGAGTTCCTTCCATGGCAGCTGCTGTTTCTCCTGTGTGCAGTTCAGCAGTTATAAAAGGGTGTGGTCCTCCCTCCTCCCAGGTGTATTAGTAAACTTCCTGGCTGTGATGTCATCATCATGTGCCAGGAAGTGTTTCCAGAGTGTTCTGGAGTGGTTTCTGGAGTGTTCAGCAGCACCTGTAATCAATTTACATGCAACTCGCAATTTGCGACACCCACTCGCAAATTGCGAGTTCGTTTTTTGCATGGTCGCAAAAAGCGACCTCGCAATCGGCGGACTCGCACACTGCGTTGCGACTCCGGGTGCGAGTCGCTATTTCGGTACTGTTGTTTTGCCTGCATGCAAATTGCGAGTCGCAAATTTTTTGTTTCCTACATCTGCCCCTTAGTTCAATTGGGTGCTGCTACTGAAGCCAAGGAGAGTAGGCTTGCTCTCATATAGAGCAAATGGAATTAACAGTTCTTCAAGTCTCAGACAATGAGAATTATGGGCCTGATTTAAAGTTTGGCAGACGGGTTACTCGGTCACAAATGTGATGGATGTTCCGCCACCAAACTTTATGGAATTCTTCCTTCCATGTAGTCCAATTTATTCTAAGAACATTTTCTTTAATCTTGTTACCGCAGCATAATCCCATAGATAAAAATAGCCTTCCTTGAAGTCTAAACACCTAGGCCCTCATTACAACTTCAGTGGTCTTCACAAAAGACCGCTGAAGCTGCGGGCGCCAGTGCTGGCAGTATTTTTGGCTCCCTATTTGGACTTTTCTGCTGGGCCAGCGGAAAAGTCACATCAACATTGATGCGTGCTCGTAATAGAGCCGGCGGCAATGCTGATGTGCAGTGGGTGCAGTAGCACCCGTCGCCCATTTCACTGCCCGAAATTCGGGCATTGAAATGCGCGATGGGGCTGTGCCTGAGGGCCCCTGCTCTGCCCATGACAAGAGCATGCGCAGTGCAGGGTCCCCCAGGGGCACCCCAAGTCCCCCTTACCACCAGCCTTTCCATGGCAGTGTTTACCGTTGTGGCCAGGCTGGCGGTCGGGGACTCATAATCCCCAGGGCAGCGGTGCTTACTCCGCTGCCCTGGGGATTATAGTGGAGGGGCCGGCGGTATGGCCGTGGCTATTGCGCCACGGTCATAATAGCTGGTGGAACACCACCTGTTGGCGGTGTTAGCGCCAGCTTACCGCCAGCCGCCAGGGTCGTAATGACGCCCTAAAAAGTCTATATTCCCAAACATTCAATGCACATTCAGTACCTATGCTGGAGCTGATCTCAGCCGCCAAACCAGTAAGTCACAGCTATATGGTCTTTCTTTCCCTTGAGATGTTCAAATATTCTACTGGCCTGCTTTATGACCTCACAGCCAGATCCCTAGAACCCTGCACTCTCATTTTCACCAGCAAATAGTGAAGTGCACACTGTTTTCTTCATTTAACACAGTCCACATTCTCTTTCAAAACATAACCTACACAATATTTCCTATTTCTCCCCTCCCATTGGCTTTACTTTTATTACCCAGATCACTGGCACCGCCATGTCTAAAACAATCTTAAGTGCTCATACCTTGATTGTGAGATATTATTAAGACCAACCTCTTCTAACTTGTAATTACAATAATGAGCAGCAACTGTACTTCATTTTTCACAGCAGCAGTCAAATGTTCTTGGGCACATACTAATTCCAAAAATCAATTTATGCTGCAATGTGTAAAATGGCTGCTGGAGCCGAGGAAGTAATGTAGGTGGAAGTAGATAAACAGCAGATAAACGACTACAAAACTAGGTTAGGCGCTAACTAAACACTAACTTTTTAAACCAGGTTCTGCCCTCCCACAGATATCTTAACGTCTGGCATGTACTCACTTTTCACTTGCTTTATCTTGTCCAGCAGACAGGTTAGCAGTTGGATAAATTTCTGTATACTCAGCTTTGTTCCAGCAGAATTAGCCTTGGATTTCCATATATTATCAAACCTAGGAAAAAAGCAACATGATACACTGATCCGATTCCAGAATTAATGGACAGTTACCTTCTCCAAGAGATCAATTAGAGACATAACTGTTACCTCTAGCAGAAAGTGAAATTGTGAGACTTTATAGTGAGCTGAGAAAAAACAGAGACATTCCAGATGTAAGGATGGCCTACTGTTAGACAGCCCAGAAGAACAACATGTAATAAAGGAGCTAGTCCTATACATATTTCTTTTTAAATAACACTAAAAAGGGGTCAGGGTATGGTTGGGTATATGTAGAGAGTGGTCAGTGTAACTGCTCTGAATTCTCTTAAGACTGCCAGGCTCACCCAGCATGTGTTTTGGCCTATGTGATCAGTAGATCAAGGGCTTTTGCAAGGCTTAAGATTCAGTTTGGGTCAGTTGGTGAATTTGGAAATTGTTTAGCGAGTCTCCTGTCTCATTAGGTTTGCTAGTTTGTCAAATTATTCCAAATAGGAACTGCCTCTGTCTTAAACTGAATCATATGTAATGCAATAATATTAGAACCTCAGAGTAAAGGTTTTTAAACAATGTAATGAGTACTGAAGCAAGCCATGATCCTTGATTTGTTGGCATGATCTTGTATTTCTTTTCCTAAAGCATATTTCTCTCATGTCTCCATATCTGTGCTTTTTATTACCAAGTTTCTTTCATGAATCAAGAGTGGAAAGCCCCTATAGTTTTCTTTGGTGTATTGCCCTAGAATTATAGTTACTGACCTTGATTTTTACAAACTGACTTCTAACCTCCAGACATATCATTTGTGCAGTAGACTGTAAGCTGTCTCAGCGTTTCTCTTCAGTGTCCCCATTTTCTATTTAGAAGGCCTGCGGTATCAATTGCTATACAGAGGGCAAGGTGGTATTTCCATAATGGCTCTTATGGTCATGAATCATTCTAAATTGACCATGCAGCACTGAGCTTGAACAAACCAAGAGAATGGATATGTCAAAAGACTCTGACAATAGCGAGATGCTGAATGCTGGGCACATCTCTCCCAGAAACCTCATCAAATCCTACACTGAGTATTCCTATGTATCCAAACATCATTTGGAAAACAGCTGTCCTATATCGGTTCCTTACAATGTTGAATATAACTCTTTATAATAAATTCGATTTTAACACTATCACAAATGTAATGCATCTGAACTGAAAATTTCCATCCATTGTTATACATGGCATGGTCAACTTGTTTTACTATTCGAATGTAGTAATGTTTTATGTAAGTTCTTGAAATAAGCGCATCCACTAGTATCCATATTGGCACTCCTGAACAGGGCAATTGTGGCAGGCCAGTCACAAATTAGGACTGACTAATCTGTTTTTTAAAAATTTTACATACTTTCTCAAGCATGTCTATCAAAATTTCCTTTACGCTAACAAAACATTTCTTAATTTGCAAGGAACTAGCAGACAACACAGTCTCAGCAAAATGCAGAGTGTAAATCTCTACAACTCATGCAATTTTGAAAACATCATCTTTAAACACTGCTCCGTTTCGCACCCATACCTGATTGCTTTCAATTGCCATGTCAATCAAATATGATTTTGAATAACCCCTAATGGGCCTTCCAAAAATAGGCGACCGTCAGACACAAAGGGCCTGATTACGAGTGTGGCGGTCCTATGACCGCCACACTTGTGGTGGCAGTCTGGACCGCCACCTATGCAGCGGTCTGACTACCACAAAGCAACCCTGGCGGTCCAACCATCAGCTCCGGCGGTCTGGCAGTAGCAGAGATTCTAATCCGCCAGGGCAGCGCTGCATGCAACGTTGCCCTGCGGATTACAACCTCATTCTCCGCCAACCTTTTCATGGCAGTAACACCGCCATGAAAATGCTGGTGGAGAACAGGTGCAGGGGGCCACGCACTGCCCCTGCACTTGGCATGGGCACTGCATGGGCCCCCCTGCCTAGCACCATCACAATGTTCACTCTCTGCTTTGCAGAGAGTGAACATTGCAAGGATGCTGGTGCACCCTGCTGGCTACAGCATTGTCGCCAGCTTGATTACGAGCCGGAGACAATGCTGTAGCCTGATTCCTACTAGACTGGCAGGCAGAAACCTAGGTTTCCGCCTGCCAGCCTAGCAGGAAACTCTTAATGGGTCTGACGGGGAGGTAGCCAATGTGGCGGCAACCTCCCCGTCAGAAGTTCAGTGGATGGTGAAAACCATTGCCAAACTCCTAATCAGGCCCAAACTGTTTTCCATTTCCTCTACTTGAATGTAATTTTCTAATACATATAATCTATCCACTATACTATATCCTCTAATATGCGTATCTTCTTTGTGCTAATTTAATCATGCTTCACTTGGACCAGTGCTGATTTGTATTTGGCTACTTCCATTCTGAGATGGGCATAAAAATAGGATTGACTGGGATGAGGCCCGGGTAGTTACCAGTGGCTGAAATTAATTCAAGCATCCTACCCATTACTTTTTTGTATTCCAAACTGTGACAGGTATATCGAAAGATGGATCCTGTGCTCACCGTGCCACTGGAACTGTACCTAATCCTGCTCACCACAAATACTACTTAAGAGCTGTGGAATATCCACCTGGATGCACACTTAGCACTGCAAGTGGAACACTGAACCAAGAGACCAAGGGCCAGATGTATCAAGCGATTTCGCATTTGCAAACGGTGCGAATTGCAAAATTTGGCCATTTGCGAATGCAAAAATAACTTTCAGACTGTATGGAAGGCATTCGCAGTGCAATTTTAAGGAATCGCTAAAATAGCGAATCCTTAAAATTGCAACCCTATTTAGAGAATCGCGAATTGCGATTCTCTAAATAGGAAATCGCAAATAAGGAATCCTTATTTGCGATTTCTTAAGCACATGTATCAAGCATTTCCTAAATGCGAATTGGGCATTTAGGAAATGCAATTACCACAAAATTCAATTTGGTGGTAAGCATGTGCAATTTTTAAAAATGCATTTTTAAAAATGACATGTAACGCACACATGCCCCTACGGCATGTGTGTGCCTTACATGTCCAAATATTTTTTGGGGGTGCATCAGAGGGGGCCTTAGGCCCCCGGGGTTTGCATTTCCTAATTTTCACATTCCTAACTGGAATTCGCAATTTGAGTAATGCAAAACCATTCACACCTACAGGCCCATAGGGGTGAATGTAGTCGCAATCGCTATTTGCGATTCGGTAATAGCGTTTGCGAATTTAAAGAAATCGCTATTACCGAAACGCAAATTTGATACATTCCATTTTGCATTTCTTAAATAGCACTTTCTCAAAATTTGCTACTTAAGAAATGCAAACTGGAATCTTGATACATCTGGCCCCAGGTTACCAATGAAACTGCTCTTGTTAGCCAAAGGAATCTTGGACCTGCTGTGCACACTTCCCATCACTGAGCCACTGATCCAACACCCAAAAGAGCAACTGGTTTTTGTAGCCCAGATGCACAATCCTCATCGGTGTGGCCTGTGACCCCCATTAGTGAGAAGCCTCCCAGCTATCTGATCCCTCGATGGGTAAGGCCAGTCCTCTTTTCTGCAAACAATATTAGTCGGTCATTGAGTGACTTCGTTTGGAAGGGCGGGCCGGTAGGGATGAACAAATCAACAGCCATGAGCTGTTGGCAACTCTCAGAACTGACCCTTACATCAAGACACATTTCTGCATTTCCTGGAGCAGTGCAGGCAGAACCTAACCTTCTTGCTGGATCTGTGTCCTGTGCAGCTTCTGCATCAATGGAGGAATATCCATGGTCTGGGTACAGTTTGACAAAGATGAACAATGTCTTGAGTTGTACCTTTAGGGACAGTACCTCTCTGAATGTTTATCTCAACCTTCCCTTTTTGACAGGAGGTGTTCGTTTTCCAGGCCAGCATATCATACCCTGTGCTGTTTATCTTGCTGACACTGCCTATAGAATGACCTGCAAGAGTAGAAGTACGACTTTTTCTTTAATAGTTGATCTGATTCTACACTACACCCATAGTATTTCAATCTCCCATCCGTGGTACTGTAAACCCTAGCTTTACCGGTCATCAGCTGAGAACTTTTTATGTTTGTGACATCTGGGCTTATTCCTGGTTGGCAAAGGACTCACCCAGGTCTTGTTACCCTGCTCATGTTGTACCTGCAATAAGGCATACTCATCCCACACATTTTCACCATAAAGGACTGTCCATAAGAATTTCTAAGACAGCTCATTTCTTTACTTTTTTTCCTGAAGTACAGAGTTAGACTGTCAAAGAATCGTAATTATGCAAAACTAAATGGTTTGTCCTGGTTAGAGAAGGTGGAGATTCCACAACTGTTCAGCCAGAACTGATTATATACATTAGAATGTTAAGGACTCATATAAGATCAAGTCATTGGTGATGGGCGTTAGTTGAAAAGCATTTTGTGACATTTAGAGTTTAGCTTTCACATGAGTTTACATTCTTGTTACAACTTGAAGGTTGTCTTTTTTCTCTCTAGTGAGCTCAGACTAAGGCACCTTGTGTAATCTCTTTGTTCGGCATAGTCATGTGACCCACCATAGCTGGCAGATTCTGTTGTAGTGTAGCCATTTTTATGTAGCCTTTGTGCGTTTGCTTCAGGCGTTAGGCCTTTGTGCACTTTACCCTGGATGCATTTTTTTCCTTTGCTCGTAGCATCGGGCCTCTGTGCACTTTGCTCTAGATGCATTTTTATTCAGCTTCGTACTGTTATTTTTCAATAGCCAGTTCTACGGTCTTGTTTTATTTTTTATATCACACTGTTTAGCCTACTTCAGCACCGGAGTTCTCAATAACACATTCTTGCCCACTCTGTGCTTCAGTCAAGGATACAGTCTGGTACATTGCCGATAGACGTGGTAGTTTAGTCTTTGGGTTGTAGACGATATACATTCTTGCGTAGAAACGTTTTGTTACCACATAGACATGTTAGTTATAAAAACACTTCCTTGTCCTAATACACGCAAGAGGGAGATTCCGACCAGGGAACCACAACTAGACACTGACTGCCCTGTTGCAGATGCTGATCCAGATCACAGGCCTTTACTCAAGTGTGAGGGTTGATGTCTTCCCAGGGAATCTGAAAGGCAAGCTTAGAGCTTAACATGCTGTGCTCGAAATAGAACTTAATTAGAGAGAACGTAATCTGTTAACACTATGATAGCGTTATTCTTATGTTTCACTCTCCTCGTTACTATTTCAATGCTACTGTGTTGTATGGTTCTGGTTATTGCGGCTCACACCTTATTATCTAAAATGCAGTCATTTTATTAAATCAATCTATAAAACTTAAACTGCCTTTGTCATTTGTATATGAGATCATACCGTAAATGAGAGAGCTGGTTAGGATCTGAGTGACCACGACTTCCCTGAGAAGTTCTAAAGATGTCATGCGCTCGGCTGCCCAATCATCCCTTCCCCTTGGGAGAGATGAGGCACTTGTAGTTAGCCGGAGCAAAACCGGATTGAAGGTGACAGGGGTCCTTCCTAGTGGGTCAGACTTAGTCCCCCACACCATGAACGACCCTGCTACCTAGAAATCCAGTAGTCTCATTTAGGATATTGAGAGCAAACGCGACACGTGATTCGGAAACATTGATTTTTCTTTTGTTAATGAACCCTTCCAGTCTTCGACACACATGTGCACGTATGTTATTCACACCACCACTATTGTATTCCATTTATAAAATATTTACATTGACAGTTGTGAAGAGAATCATACCTGTGAAATATGCTCTTGACAACCTAGAGAAAGAAAGACATGGAGAGAAATGTGAGGTCAACCAATGGTTATCAAATCAATAGCATACAAATGTGTATTTCAGATCTTTAATGTGCATTATATAATTTTCTTGCTTAAGAAGAGAGCAATATATACCACAACAATATATTACCAATGTGGCGTATGGCATGGAAAAGCCTGCACCTTTGAGAGCTTCCTTATTCAAAGAATTTAGGTTTACATTTAGGGTTAGTTTGGCAGTTTGTCCCAGCAACCTGCCAGTGTAGAGGATTCACCACACAAGTAATAGACAAATCTCCAGACCTTGAGATATTACTGAAGAGTCTTATGTCTCTCCTGAGTTCCCCTCATAACTCCTCTTCTTGGTACACCACATTTGTCTTCCATTTTCAAACCCTAGAACTCCCACCCCTTGCGCCTTCCCCTCAACTGATTTAGGGCCTGATTGTGATATTGGAAGATGGGTTTCTTCGTCACAACGGTGACAGATATCCCATCTGCTGAAATGTAAATCCCATTATTTTCAATAGTGTTTAGATTTCAGTGAACAGGATATCCGTCACTGTCATGACGGAGTAACCCATCCTTCAATATCTAAGACAGGCCCTTAGTTCCTGAAAAGGTACAACCAAAGACCTACATTGAGACACCAATGTGCTCGGTGGCAGCGCTAATCATGTCTTGGGGCTCTGCCAGAAGCGTGCTTTCCTAATGGCAGCAGCTCAAGCAGAAGGAGCCAAGGACAGGCAATATCGGAGAGGTACTTGAGAAGCTGTGGTACCTTCTCTGACTATCTTGGAGGATACAGCGCCATGCTGGAGCTGGAGGAGCTTGTTGCTGGATATCAAAGAAGACGCAGTTTGTGAGCACAGGAAAACCCCTGGCTTGCTCCTTGCAACCCCTGTCACTGCATTTGCAAGCCCTGGCCGGAGAGCTAGCAAAATCAGTGCAGACAACACAGAGGAACCTCATTTGTTGAACTTGACTGTCTTAAGGTAGTATTCCCTGAAACACTTTGCCTGCTCGCCTCATATTTTTGCAGAAGCCTTTTTGCTGGCTTAGGGACTCTGAGCACTTTACCACTGCTAACCGTGCTGTTGTGTGCTCTCCCCTAAACATGATTTCATTGATGTATCCACAATTGGCACATTTAATATACTTATAAGTCCCTAGTAAAGTGCACTAAGTGTGACCAGGGCCTGTAAGATAAATGCTGCTAGTAGGATTTGAGCACTGCTTGTGCCACCCACTCTAGTAGCTCTTACAATTGTCTCAAGTCTGACACTACAGAGCCTGTGTATGTAGTTTACATGGCTATATCAACTTAGCAAACCTTAAACTCCCCTTTTATTGTATATAAATCACCCTCAAAGTAGGCCCTAGTTACCCCATCGGGCAGGGTGCTATGTAACCAAAAGGTAGGACATGTACCTTTAAGTCTTAGATGTTCTGGTAGTGAAAAACTCACAA
The DNA here is from genome assembly GCF_031143425.1 of Pleurodeles waltl. Lineage (NCBI taxonomy): Eukaryota > Metazoa > Chordata > Amphibia > Caudata > Salamandridae > Pleurodeles > Pleurodeles waltl. The sequence continues at coordinate 58,071,659 of NC_090445.1, read as the reverse complement.
ATTCATTTTTTATTTCTGTGAGGCCTAACCATTTTGTAGGATAACATTAGGGATTCCTTATTACACCTAATAACCTGTAAATCCCAATTGAGAGGGAGCAGATCTCTTATGTTTTATAACTATAGATTCAGGGGTGTGGAATTTATTAAAATATCTACTTGTCCAGGGGACAGGTTGCTTCTCAAATCTACTTGTCCTGTAAAAAGATCTATTTGTCCCTTTGGTGCCATGTAGTGTGGCGCCAAATTATGGCAGCAATCTCATTATGTAAGAGCTCTGATAATAGCCTCTCTGATTATGCCAGGGCTACTACCACAGTAGGGCTTGAATACTTGCAGTTTCAATCCCTACTGTAGCAATTTTCTTATTTTGCCACTTTTCTGCAGCTCTGCGTACTGGGGCTGGAGGAAGCAGTAAGCAGTAGTTCCAGGGCTGGAATGCCTTTGAGTCTGCAAACCTACTAACCTGCATGTTTTAAAGATTTTCACAGGCTTCTCTCTAATATTTTCCCATGATAAGAAAGGTTGGACATTTACTCCTGACAATGGCAGAATTAGAACTTCTTCCAGGGTTGGGAAGAAAGTGGCTGGAGGGAAAATGAACTTGCAAATGCTCAATACATTTTCACATGAGCAAATCTACACATGCGTATTTACCCATGCTAAAATACAGTTCACAAATATTTTATAGGGGTACGACATATACCATGGGTGCACTTTTGTGACTTTCATTAAGAATTTGGGGCCACATGTAGGTAGGTTCAGATTTGCGACCCGCAAATTGCGAGTCAGAGCGACTCGAGTCGCAAATCCGAACGTAGGATGGTGTCCCTGACACGATCTGTGATTCGCAAGGACTTTGCAAATGCCCACCTCATGAATAATCATGAGGTGGGTCGCAATTTGCGACCCCCTCGCGAATGGCGGCCCTCACAGGGATGGTGGCCTGCTGGAGACAGCAGGCCACCATGTCTGTGACTGCTTTTCAATAAAGCAGTTTTTTTTTTTTTTTTTGTAATGCAGCCCGTTTTCCTTAAAGGAAAACGAGATGCATTACAAAAACGAAAAATGAAACGTTTTCATTTCATTTTTTCAGAGCAGGCAGTGGTCCTCAAGTCAGTGACATTCACAATGGGGAAGGGGTCCCATGGGGACCCTTTCCCTTTTGCGAAAGTGTTAGCACCCATTTGAAATGGGTGCAAACTGTAATTGGTTTGCGCCTGCGTTCGCAAATCAATCCTACATTGCACTGCGAGTCGCAATTAGGAAGGGAACACCCCTCCCTAATAGCGAGTCGCAAACCCGTTTTGCGATACGGTAACCAGGTTACCGAATCGCAAAACTGGGTTTGTACATCGCAATGTGCTTTTTGCACGTCGTAAACAGCGAAAGTCGCTGTTTGCAACATGCAAAAAGCTACCTACATGTGGGTCTTGGTCCCTAATTAGGTCTGGTGTTAACAAAGACATTTTGTTTTTATTAAACTTCTATTTCTCTCTCTGTCGGCTGGCTTTACTGAGAGTGATCGCATTCTGCTCTTCCACAAGGAGCATATTGGCACACAAAGTAGTTTTGTTCAGTGTCAGGTACTACAGTGGCAATCAGTGACGTAACGAAACTGGAGGGTGCCCCTTTGCAAAGAACATGGAGGAGCCCCCTCTCCAGACTCACTCAGGGCAGGTGCTGTGCTGAAGGGGCCCCCTGGAGGGCGGCTGCGGGGCCTTTGTTATGCCACTGGTGGCAACGTGTGCTTTTAGAGTTCAAAAACATGTTTTTTTTTTTTTTACAGTGTTTGTTACAATGTTGAGGGCCTGGTAGCTCCCACAACAATAAAGTGTTACAAAAGCCATGTCAAAACAAGACAAGCATTGATGAAACTAAAAGACTTATAAAAATATGTCAGATCAGTTGGCTTTGTCAGTGTTTGTTTATTTTCATGCTTCCCATAATCGTGTTGAAAATAGTTACACTGATTTTCCATTAGAAATATTTTTGGGAAATACTAGCATGCATCAAAACATTTTACTAAATTACACTTCATTTGCATCTAATCAGAGAGCATTCTTGGAGCATTATACTTAGCCTCATAGCCTAAACTTTTCAAACATGTGTATACACATTTTTTTTTTTTTGTACTGGAACCAACGTCAGTAGTGAAGTGTGACCTTAAAACATTTATTTACAGCACTCACCCTAATAATGAAGACTTTCAAATAATGAACCATAAATACAAGTTCAAACAGCATTAGCTTTTGGAAACACATTACCTCAACTGCAGAGAGTTCCACTCTCTGTAAACAGGCAGCCAAAGGAGTTTGTGCTGCAGAGGGTTGGGCCTACTTGTCCCAAGGACAAAGTAAACATTAAAAACTTGTTGCCCTTGACCCCAAACAAGATGTCCCGGGCGTCGGGCGATAGGAATTCCACATCCCTGAGATTTATAATGTTATTTCCTCTTGGATGGTAAAGTCGAATGCATCATTACAACTTTGAAAATGCCAATTTTGAAAAGTCTGAAACAAATAAATGCCAGTACTGACCTTACTTCAACAAAGCAATGATTTATATTCATGCACACAAAACTCAGTTACTGTGATCACCATTTATTAACCTCTTTACTTTTGCTAAACTTTTTTTTTTTTTAAAGTGTTTCATAAAACTGTTATAGACAAGGAACAACATCATGAATTACATCAGTTCACATTTTGTTGTGTGACCCACATCACATAAAAAACAACATCACATAATCATGACAATGAATTGTTACACAAAACATGACAACAAACATTAAAAGAATACGCACAACTCAATCACCCACATTGATATTGGGTTCGAAATGAGTCATCAGTTTAAAGAATCGAGGAGTTTGATGACAAAGGAAGCACAGGCACGCAGGGAGTCTACTTCATGAACATTTTAGAGTCTGGATCCCTGATTTAGGCCACAAATTATAGAACAAGTTTGCACTCCCTGTGTGTCACCAAATAACTAGGGGCTTTTTTGAGGCTCTTTTGGCTTTTGAGTTTCAGAACTAGGAGATTGAGTTGTCATTTAATGTTCATTGCTTTGTTAAAGTAAGGTCAGTACTGGCATTTGTTTTTTTCAAATAGTTCAGTGGCCTAGCCTTGCTGACGGTTAATAGGCCTACCCACTTAGTTGTTTTGTTACTTTTAGAAAGTTGGCATTTCCTTCCTCCTAGTCCTTTTGTTCCTGCAGCCTGACTCGGATCAGTCTCAGGTAGTTGACAGCTGGACTTTCTGTATTCCCTCGAGACAGCCCCACAGAAACGGAACTTAGGTGTGACTTGATAGATCTTCTGGGGAGGATGGTAGAGACGAGTTGGACACAGCCTCACACTTACACCCAAATAGACTGTCCACACACACAGGAGGGTTCATACTCCCCTGTACTGAATCATGAGCCAGAGCACAAAGGGAGAACCTTCGTGCACTTCAAGGACACTTCTTTGATGTCAACCGAAGTTCAAAGGCACAACTGGGTATAAGTACTGGACCTATGGCACAGTACACTTTGGACATAAAACCACTCTGCTATGAAGAACTACTGCTGTGCTAAAGGACGGCCATTCTACTGGACTGCTGCTCTGGAAGAACTCTGCCATGCTGTTCTGCCACGCTGCTCTCTCTAACAGGGTAAAGACTGGACCTATATCACTAGAACCCACAGTGAGTCCAAGGGCTACCTGACTAGTCTCCAGATCCCAGTCTCACGGACAAACAGACTTCAACTCTCCCTGTTCGTGCAACTAGGACCATTGGAAGCGGTCATCAGGTATTCTGCTAAAACACCGGAGCATCCTCTGCTGAGAGAGCAGAATCAACGCATTGTTGCTGTTGCTGGAGCATGACCAGTAATAACTTGGCTGAACACTTTTATCAGTTTCCGTAGGTCAAGATGCGAGCAAAACTAGAACAAAGACTTTGGCAGGTTCACTACCAAATGACACAGACTTCATGGAAAAGACTAGGCAAATGCAGCACCCTCACATCCTGTGCTCTGAACTGGGGACAGAAACTGTCTATTGTAATACACCAATGACAAGGTGGCAGGTGAACCCATTAATTGATGCCAAGAAGAAATGGTGACCTAAAAGATAAATGCAAAGATTGGTTCCCGCTAACATTTGGAGTGAACATGGAATTTGATTCCTAAAGCGAGTTGCTCTCCCTTATCCAGTGTACAAGTTTTGACTTGCTGGCACTATGCATATCCCTGTTCAAAAAGGACTACACCAGAGACAAAATCCATGGCTGTCGTTCACTAAGGGGCCAGAATCCAATTCATAGGACTGCAGAGAAGATCTATACTGTTAAATTGTTAAATATGCTGAAGGGGAACTCAACCACCTTGCATGCTTAGTACCTCTTTGCACCAACAGAGCTTGAGTAGCTGTGTGACACAGTGTGTTTTGCCCAAACGATCCTCCACTTTCAACTACCCTATGGGCACTGAACTTCCTAGAGGCCCTGAACTCTCACATTAGGCTACAAACAGTATTTCCAAACACAACAATATTACTTGTTATTTAATTTCCTACAACAATACAATGTTCAAATAAAAGCAATTTCACCTTTTCAATGGCACTACTGGTATTTATTATTTTTCTGTGGGTACAAGGTGTTACATCTATAGGTAACAATATTCGTTACAACATATTGAGATTATCAGTAGAAAAAATACTGTTTTGAAGTATACATTTAATGGACACAATGTAATGCAGCCAAATATCGGGGAGGTCACAGAAGTGAGTGAAGCACTTCTCTGTAGGCTCGCAGGTGTAGGAGGCTGGCCAGGTTTGTAGTGGGTACTTAGACCTTATACCGGGGAAAAGTTATCCCATGTTAGTAAAATGTATTAGTGTTTTAGCAGTTTAGGCTGATAGATGTAGCTATAGCAGAGCAGCTTAGGCTGAACTAGGAGACATGCAAAGCTCATGCAATACCACTTATAGTTACACAGTACTTATACACAAGTAAAGACAATACTCAGTGTTACCAAACATTAAGGTAGTTTATTTGGGTGACACAAGGCCAAAAAATATCTTAGAGGTAATACTCCTTCTGGAGGTAAGTATTATACACAATATATACACTAGACACTAAAATAAGGTAAGTAATTAAACATAGGATAGTGCAAACAATAGGAAATGCTATATAATGCAATGGGAGAAAATAGGTCTAGGGGCAACACAAACCATATACTAAGAAAGTGCGAATCACAAATTCCTCCCTAGACAAGTGTAGTGTGTAGAGAATCGCTGGGAGAGTAAGAAAACCACAAACGTGAGTAAAATACCCCACCCCGGAGCCCAGGAAAGTAGGAGCAAGATACTGCAAGTTTCCTTAGAACACACTACAAGTCGTGATTAGAGTTATAGCAGGAACCAAGCAAGACCTGGTGGATTCTTGGACCTGAAGACCTGCGAAGAGAGGAGACCAAGTCCAGAAGTGGAAGATGTTCCAGGAAGAACAGGAGCCCCTGCCAACCTAGAATAGGGTGCAAAAGAAGAGTCCCCGATTGGACATAGACTGCAGGAATGCACCAAAGGAGGATGGCTGCGGGTTCCTGCCTGATGCAATGGATATCCCATGAAGAGTTGTTGGATGCAGGCGAGTTTCGGTGCTGGATTCGTCCAACAAGCCTTGGTTCAAGCACTGTTGGCGCTGCCTGGACCCAGGAGGGACCTGGGGGCCTCAACCCAGACTGAGTAGGCAGAGAGGGTTCCCAACACTGGAGGGAACCCACAGATGACCAGGCAGCACCAATGGAGGTCCCAGGACATGGGGATAAAGAAGGTGCAAATTGTGGTTAGTGCAGCACTACAAAAGAAGGTCCCACGCTGCCGGAGGTCAAGTTAGCGAGTTGAGCGTCACAGGATAGAGTGCTGGTGACCTGGGCCAGGCTGTGCACGAAGGATTCTTGCAATTAGTGCACAGAGGCCCCAGGAGGTGAAGATGACGCAGTGCACAGGGGTACTATCGTTAACGGGGAAGGCAAGCTCTTATCTCCTCCAAATTTGGACAGCAGGACCTTAGGCCAGTCTGTGTCGTAGGGGTCCACCACCTGTGTTCCAAGGAGCATGCTCGTCACCAGGAGAGGAGTCCAAGAGAACCGGTCATCGACATAGAAGGTGCCTGCAAGAGCAGGAAAGTGACTCTGTCACTCCACTGAAGATTTCTTAGGTCCTTCTGGTGCAGGGTGAAGACAGGGAATCCCCAGATTGTGCACAACGTGGAAATGGTTGCAGTTGTTGGCTGAAGCTGGAGCTGAAGTTGCAGAGGAAAAGTAGCCCTTCTGCATACTTTGTTGCTGTTACAGCGGTTCCTGGAGCAATCTGCGGTCGATCCGGGGTCAGAGGATGAAGTAGTAGTTGCCGAGGATTCCTGCTGGAAACTTGCAAGTAGAATCTGAAGAGAAACCCACAGGAGAGACCCTAAATAGCCCCGAGAGGGGGGTTGGCTACCTTATGAGGTATGGACCTATCAGGAGGGGTCTCTGACGTCACCTGCTGGGACTGGCGGCCACTCAGAGGCCTCCAGAGTTTCCCCACACCTTGGTAAACAAGATGGCTGAAGTCTGGGAAACACTGGAGGAGCTCTGGGCACCACCCCTGGGGTGGTGAAGGACAGGAGAGTGGTCACTCCCCTTTTCTCTGTCCAGCTTTGCACCAGAGCAGGGACTAGGGATCCCTGAACCAGTGTAGACTGGCTTATGCAAGGAGGGCACCATCTGTGCCCTTCAAAGCATTTCCAGAGGCTACCCCTCCCCAGCCTATAACACCTATTTCCAAAGGGAGAGGGTGTAACACCCAGCTCCCAAAGGAAATGCTTTGTTCTGCCTTCCTGGGAATGAGCTGCTCATACTCCAGGAGGGCAGAACCCTGTCTGTGAGGTGTCAGCAGCTGTAGCTGCAGTGCAAGCCTCAAAGAGCTGGTTTGGCAGTACTGGGGGTCCAAGGTGGAGCCCCCAGGATGCATGGAATTGGCTCCCTAATACCAGATTTGGAATGGGGGGACAATTCCATGATCTTAGGCACCTTACATGGCCATATTCGGGGTTACCATTCTGAAGCTACATATATGTAGTGCACGCGTGCAATGGCGTCCCCGCACTCACAAAGTCTGGGGAATTGGCCCTGGACTGCGTGGGGGCACCTTTGCTAGTGCAGGGGTGCCCTCACACTTAGTAACTTTGCACCTAGTCTTCAGTAAATGAAGGTTAGACATATAGGTGTCACTGAAAATGCAATAATGTGTGCACTATTTCACACAGGCTGTAGTGCCAGTCCTGTGGAAGGGTTTGTCTGAGCTCCTTATGGGTGACAAAAAGAAATGCTGCAGCCAATAAGGATCTCCTGGAACCCCAATGCCCTGGGTGCCTAGGTACCATATACTAGGGACTTATAAGGGTGGGTCCAGTGTGCCAACTGGAATAGGTAAATGAAGTCACTAGCCTATAGTGACATATTTAGAAGCAGAGAGAGCATAAGGACTGAGGTTCTGGTTAGTAGAGCCTCAGAGACACAGCTAAGCACTACTGACAACACACACATTAGGCCACAGCCTATCAGCACTGGGGTCCTGGCTAGCAGGATCCCAGTGGCACAGTAAAAACACACTGACACACACTCACAAACAGGCCAACATTGGGGTAACCATGCTAGAAAGAGGCTACTTTCTCACAGCAGGCCATTAGACATTTTTTGTGATCCTATCCATTTCTCTGTGTAGGATTGTAGGATTTAGCCTTAGGGTTAAGGTTAGTTGAGTGTGAATTTCTATGCCTTCTTCTTTGCCTTGCTCAGAAAGCATGATCTGACACTCTCATGGCAGATGTGTGGAACTGTAAACGTAAAAAGTCAATACCACTTAACAACCAAAGTCTTTTGGAGCTGAAGACAAGCAGTTTTATTGGGCATTGCCGGGACCCACCTGAGATGGGGATTGATCTCAGCAGGCCCCACCACATTGACAAAAAGCTTGCCCTGCTGCTTGGCTGCCCATTGGAGTTGCCATTTAATATTTGGAGAAAAGTGCTACTCAAGGCACAGTATGCTCTACTAGCATGTTCAAAAGGGTTTGATCATGTGTGCTCATCTGCAGTGAGAGCGATCCTGCAAGTATCCCATTTTTTGCAAATGGATCATTATTTTGGTCGAGAATTTTTGTCCTAAAATAAGCATAATGAAAATGTCACTTACCCAGTGTACATCTGTTCGTGGCATCAGTCGCTGAAGATTCACATGTTGTGCATAGCCCGCCATCTGGTGTTGGGTCGGAGTGTTACAAGTTGTTTTTCTTCGAAGAAGTCTTTCGAGTCACGGGACCGAGGGACTCCTCCTCTTTGTCTCCATTGCGCATGGGCGTCGAATCCATCTTCGATTGTTTTCCCCGCAGAGGGAGAGGTAGGAGTTGTGTTTGTTAGTAATAATGCCCATGCAATGGAGTGAATAAGTATGTACCTATTTTAAGGTTTCAATAATATATATTTACAAATGTACAAAGTTGAAGATAACTTCTAAACGGCTACAGGCTCCCGGGGAGGTGGGTGGGCACATGTGAATCTTCAGCGACTGATGCCACAAACAGATGTACACTGGGTAAGTGACATTTTCAGTTCGATGGCATCTGTCGCTGTAGATACACATGTTGTGCATAGACTAGTAAGCAGTTATCTCCCCAAAAGCGGTGGTTCAGCCTGTAGGAGTAGAAGTAGTCTGAAATAAGGTTCTTAGTACGGCTTGACCTACTGTGGCTTGTTGTGCGGATAGCACGTCTACACAGTAGTGCTTGGTAAATGTGTGAGGCGTAGACCATGTGGCTGCCTTACATATTTCGTGCATTGGAATATTCCCTAGGAAGGCCATGGTAGCGCCTTTCTTTCTGGTTGAGTGTGCCCTTGGTGTAATGGGCAGCTGTCTTTTTGCTTTAAGGTAGCAGATTTGGATGCACTTAACTATCCATCTGGCTATACCCTGTTTTGATATTGGGTTTCCTGTATGAGGTTTTTGGAATGCAATAAACAGTTGTTTAGTTTTTCTGATGTTTTTGGTTCTGTCGATGTAGTACATTAGTGCTCTTTTGACGTCTAATGTATGTAGTGCCCTCTCCGCTACGGAGTCTGGCTGTGGGAAGAACACTGGTAGTTCTACCGTCTGATTTAGGTGGAACGGTGAAATAACCTTTGGTAAAAAATTTGGATTGGTCCGTAAGACTACTTTATTTTTGTGTAGTTGTATAAAAGGTTCCTGTATTGTAAACGCCTGAATTTCACTTACTCTTCTTAGAGACGTGATGGCGACGAGAAATGCAACTTTCCAGGTTAGGAATTGTATTTCGCAAGAATGCATGGGTTCAAAAGGTGGACCCATGAGTCTTGTTAAGACAACGTTGAGGTTCCATGAAGGAACGGGTGGTGTCCTTGGTGGTATAATTCTTCTAAGGCCTTCCATAAATGCTTTAATGACAGGTATCCTAAATAGTGAAGTTGAATGGGTAATCTGCAGGTATGCAGATATTGCTGCAAGGTGTATTTTAATTGAAGAGAAGGCGAGGTTTGATTTTTGTAAGTGTAGTAAGTAACCCACTACATCCGTTGGAGATGCGTGTAATGGTTGAATTTGATTATGATGGCAGTAGCAAACAAACCTTTTCCATTTGCTTGCATAGCAGTTTCTAGTGGATGGTCTTCTAGCTTGCTTTATGACTTCCATACATTCTTGGGTAAGGTTTAAGTGGCCGAATTCTAGGATTTCAGGAGCCAGATTGCTAGATTCAGCGATGCTGGATTTGGATGCCTGATCTGTTGTTTGTGTTGAGTTAACAGATCTGGCCTGTTGGGCAATTTGACGGGGGTACTACTGATAGGTCTAGCAGTGTTGTATACCAGGGTTGCCTTGCCCATGTTGGTGCTATTAGTATGAGTTTGAGTTTGTTTTGACTCAATTTGTTTACTAGATATGGAAGGAGAGGGAGAGGGGGAAAAGCGTATGCAAATATCCCTGACCAGTTCATCCATAGGGCATTGCCTTGAGACTGCCTGTGGAGGTATCTGGATGCGAAGTTTTGGCATTTCGCGTTCTCTTTTGTGGCAAATAGGTCTATTTGCGGTGTTCCCCAAAGTTTGAAGTAAGTGTTTAGAACTTGGGGATGAATTTCCCATTCGTGGACTTGTTGGTGATCTCGAGAGAGATTGTCTGCAAGTTGATTCTGGATTCCTGGAATAAACTGTGCTATTAGGCGAATGTGGTTGAGAATTGCCCATTGCCATATCTTTTGTGCTAGAAGGCACAGCTGTGTCGAGTGTGTTCCCCCCGTTTGTTTAGATAATACATTGTTGTCATGTTGTCTGTTTTGACAAGAATGTATTTGTGAGTTATGATTGGTTGGAATGCTTTTAATGCCTGGAAAACTGCTAGCAGTTCGAGGTGATTTATATGCAGGTTTGTTTGATGAACGTTCCATTGTCCTTGTATGCTGTGTTGATTGAGGTGTGCTCCCCACCCTGTCATGGAAGCATCTGTTGTTATTATGTATTGTGGCACTGGGTCTTGGAAAGGCCGCCCTTTGTTTAAATTTAAACTGTTCCACCATAGAAGCGAGAGGTATGTTTGGCGGTCTATCAACACCAGATCTAGAAGGTGACCCTGTGCTTGTGACCATTGTGATTCTAGGCACTGTTGTAAGGGCCTCGTGTGCAGTCTTGCGTTCGGGACAATGGCTATGCATGAGGACATCATGCCTAGGAGTTGTAATATCATTTTTGCTTGTATTCTTTGTTTTGGATACATGCGTTGTATGATTTTGTTGAAATTTTGAACTCTTTGTGGACTTGGAGTGGCCATACCTTTTGTTGTGTCTATTGTGGCTCCTAGGTATTGCTGTAGCTTGCACAGCAGAATGTGTGATTTGGCATAGTTGATAGTGAACCCGAGTTGGTAGAGGGTTTGTATGACCTGATTTGTGTGGTGTGAGCACTTTGTTAGTGAGCTGGTTTTGATTAGCCAGTCGTCTAGATACGGGAATACGTGTATCTGATGCCTTCTGATGTGTGCAGCCACTACTGCTAGACATTTGGTAAAGACTCTTGGTGCGGTTGTTAGACCAAACGGCAATACTTTGAATTGGTAGTGTATTCCTTTGAATACAAACCTTAGGTATTTCCTGTGCGACGGATGTATTGGTATGTGGAAATACGCGTCTTTGAGATCTAAGGTTGTCATGTAGTCCTGTTGCTTTAGCAATGGTAACACTTCTTGTAGCGTGACCATGTGAAAGTGTTCTGATTTGATGTAGGTGTTTAGTGTTCTGAGGTCTAGGATTGGTCTCAGTGTTTTGTCCTTTTTTGGTATTAGAAAGTACAGTGAGTAAACCCCTGTATTTATTTGTGTATTTGGTACTAGTTCTATTGCGTTTTTTTGCAACAATGCTTGAACTTCTATTTCTAGAAGGTCTGAATGTTGTTTTGATATATTCTGTGTTCTTGGTGGTATGTTTGGAGGGATTTGTAGAAATTCTATGCAATAACCATGTTGGATAATTGCTAAGACCCAAGTGTCTGTTGTTATTTTCTCCCACGCTTGGTAATACTGACCGATTCTTCCCCCCACTGGTGTTGTGTGGAGTGGATGAGTGACGTGTGAGTCACTGTTTGGTTGTAGGGGTTTTGGGGCTTTGAAATTTTCCCCTATTCCTAGGGAATTGTCCTCCCCTGTATTGGCCCCGAAAGCCTCCCCTTTGGTACTGTCCCTGGTAGGTGGACGGTGTTGAATGTGAGGTGCTGGCTTGTGTGGCCTGACCCCGAAACCCCCCTCTAAAGGTTGTCTTGCGGAAGGTGCTGAAAGTGCCTCTGCTCTGCGGGGAGTAGAGTGCGCCCATGGCTTTTGCTATGTCAGTGTCCTTTTTTAGCTTTTCAATTGCCGTGTCCACTTCTGGTCCGAACAATTGTTTCTCATTGAATGGCATGTTGAGCACTGCCTGCTGTATCTCTGGTTTAAAACCAGACATTCGTAGCCATGCGTGCCTTCTTATAGTTACAGATGTGTTAATTGTTCTCGCAGCTGTGTCTGCTGCATCCATAGAGGAGCGTATCTGATTATTAGATATGTTCTGTCCTTCCTCAACCACCTGTTTTGCCCTCTTTTGTAGCTCTTTGGGTAGATGCTCAATGAGGTGTTGCATCTCGTCCCAGTGGGCTCTGTCATAGCGCGCAAGTAGCGCCTGTGAGTTAGCGATGCGCCATTGGTTTGCAGCTTGTACTGCAACTCTTTTCCCGGCTGCATCGAACTTGCGGCTCTCTTTATCTGGGGGTGGTGCATCACCTGATGTGTGAGAGTTGGCTCTCTTACGAGCTGCTCCTACTACGACAGAATCTGGTGGCAGTTGTGAGGTGATGAAAGCAGGGTCTGTGGGAGGTGCTTTATATTTCTTTTCCACCCTTGGTGTTATTGCTCTACTCTTGACCGGCTCCTTGAAGATTTCCTTTGCGTGCCTAAGCATTCCTGGGAGCATAGGCAGGCTTTGGTAGGAGCTATGGGTGGAGGAGAGGGTGTTGAATAAGAAGTCATCTTCGACTGGTTCCGAGTGCATGGACACGTTGTGGAACTCTGCTGCCCTAGCCACCACTTGTGAATATGCTGTGCTGTCCTCTGGTGGTGAGGGCTTTGTAGGATACGCCTCTGGACTGTTGTCTGACACTGGGGCGTCGTATAAGTCCCAAGCGTCCTGGTCCTGGTCACCTTGGCTCATAGTGGTGTGAGCCGGGAAATGTGACGGAGTCTGTGCCGGTGAAATGTTAGTTACAGGTGGAGGAGAGGGTGGCGGAGTTACCTTTTTCACCAGTTTTGCTTGTGGTGCTTGGTCTTGTTGAAACTCAAGTCTCCTTTTTCTCCTAATAGGGGGTAGGGTGCTGATTTTCCCTGTTCCACTCTGTATAAAAATACGTTTCTGAGTGTGATCCACTTCGGTGGATTGTAACTCTTCCTCAAATCTATGCTTTCGCATTTGTGAGGAAAGTGATTGCTCCTCTGAATAGGAACCGGTTGTTGGCTCAGTTGCAGGTCGTTTTGGCACCGAAACCATGTCTGTACTCTTTTTCGGCTCCGAGGCGACCTTCCTCTTTTTCGGAGTCGAACCCTCTCGGCGTCGATCCTCCTCGGTGCCACTGTCTCTGCGTCGAGCAGTTTTGGCTCCGCCATCTCGGCGTCGATCTTTATCGGCAGCACCTTCTCGGTCCCGAGATGGCTGCGTGCCTGTGTCTCGACCGGAGTCGGACGATCTCAGCACTATTTCGGCCTTTTTCGGTGCCGATGGTCGGTCACCGAATTTATGGGTCGAGCCATGGCCTGGTGGCAGTGGCGTCCCCTGGGCCTTGTCACTTTTCTTGTGTGCTGGCTTCGACGTCTTACTCACAGTTTTTTGGTCGTCGAATTCCTCCGAGTCCGATTCATGGATCGAGAAGGTTTCCTCTTCCTCTTGTTCCTCGAACTCTCGGTGTCCTGTCGGCGTGGACGCCATCTGCAGTCTTCTGGCTCGACGGTCACGGAGTGTTTTTTGGGACCGGAACGCATGACAGGCCTCGCAAGTTTCTTCACTGTGCTCAGGCGACAGGCACAGGTTACAGACCAAATGTTGGTCTGTATACGGGTATTTGTTGTGGCATTTAGGACAGAATCGGAACGGGGTCCGTTCCATCAGCGTTGTTTTACACGCGGTCGGGCCGACCAGGCCCCGATGGGGGATCGAAAACTACCCCGAAGGGCACCGGAGCTCTTCACGCTTCGATTCGGTGTCGATTCTATCTAACCCAATCCCGAACGCAATAATACCGACGTAATTTTCCGATTATTTAGCTAACTTTCCGTTCCGAAACCCGGAGCGAAAGGAACACGTCCGAACCCGATGGCGGAAAGAAAACAATCGAAGATGGAGTCGACGCCCATGCGCAATGGAGACAAAGAGGAGGAGTCCCTCGGTCCCGTGACTCGAAAGACTTCTTCGAAGAAAAACAACTTGTAACACTCCGACCCAACACCAGATGGCGGGCTATGCACAACATGTGTATCTACAGCGACAGATGCCATCAAACTTTATGTTTCTATGGTTTGCCATATTGGCCTTTATTAGTTTAGTTCCTTGGTGGTATTAGTGGTATGCTTGGTCTGTCCTGTTTGTCAGTCTGTAATCTTACTTGGAACATTCTCTGGCATTGACCTAGCTTAATGAGGGTTTTTTGTGTATTTCTCCCATGACATGCTCTAATCGGGTAACTTCTCTTTGTGTTGCTCTATGGATATGTCTATGAGAAAGACTAAGGCCCTCATTACGACCCTGGCGGTCGGTGATAAAGTGGCGGTAATACCACCAACAGGCTGGCGGTAACTACTGTCAAATTATGACCATGGCGGAAAGATGTCCGAACGACAGCCAATGTACCACACTGACCACCACAGCAGAAACAACAGGCACCACGGCGGTAGCCGCCTACAGCCAGACAGAAATCAATGTTCTACCCACCTTTTCTGGGACAGCACCAACAACATCAAAATCCTATTGGAAACTGAGCTCAGAAGGAAAAGGACTCAGCATTGGAGTCACAAGGAAGAACCACGCCGCCATGGAACCTAAACTGCATGTTTTTCCTATGACATTGTACGTTCTGCTCCACCACGAACACCAACGCCAGCCAAGACAGTACAGCCATCTAGCACACAAGGGGGGGGGGGGAAGAGAGTGACACACACACACACATGCACAACACACACCCCACATACACACACCATACACTAAACCAGATGCATTGCAAAAACAAGTTGACCCCGAAGCTCGGCTGAATAATGCAAGGACAAAATGATTTCGCGAAAGTGTTTGTAATAAGGTCAACACAGTAGAAATAATACGTTAGGCAAGATAATAGATATATACATATTTACAGAAGAAGGGACACAGCCCACTCCTCAATTTTCGTGAGCCACATGGCCACAGGCCAAAATCCAAGACCACACATGTCATCTGCTTCAACACGGACAGAACACTGCAGGGGCATCAGTTGGTAAATAGGCAGGCACCTCACGGGGACGGGGGACGGGGGACGGGGGACGGCAGGGCACCTCAGCCGGGAGATGAAACAAGACCACTGGTTCTTGAGGGGGCAACATGCCCTGTGCTTGATCTTGGGGAGTGATGGGCCACAGTCTCACAGGTGGATGTCATTCCCACTGGTTCTGGAGGGGGCAACGTGCCCTGTGCTTGATCCTGGGGAGTGATGGGCCACAGTCTCTCAGGTGGGTGTCATACCCACAGGTTCTGGAGGGGGCAACATGCCCTGTGCTTGATCCTGGGGAGTGCAAGGTCAGTCTTTCAGGTGGGTGTCATACACACTGGTTCTGGAGTGGACAGGCCACACAGCAGCCCATGGAGGCAGGATTACATACTGTCCACCGGCAGTGATGGCTGCACAGTGGTGGTGCTGCTGGTGGGGGGGGGGGAAGAGCCTCCTGCCCATCCCTTGCAACCACAAACAGCTGCACAACCATGGTTGGTGGTGGGGGCTCCATCACAGTTACTGGTGCAGACTCCTTGCCCTTCCTGCTGGCTGGTGCTGGCTCCTTGCCCTTCCTGCCTGCTGGTGCAGGCTCCTTGCTTTTCCTGCCTGGTGGGGCAGACTCCTTGGCCTTTCGTGTGGCAGGTGCAGGCTCCTTGCCCTTCTTGCCAGCTGGGGCAGCCTCCCTCCCTTTTAGGCTGGCTCGTGCAGGCTCCTTTACCTTCAGTCCATGTGGCCTGAATCCCTTTCCAACACGAGGGGTTGCGGTTAGGACTGGGCCCTTCGACTGTGTGGCTGAGGTGCTTGGCTGGGTTCGTGATACCCTGCCCATACGTGCAGGATGGGAGAGGAGAGAGGGGTAGGGAAGGGGTCAATGATGGATATGAACAGTTTTTTAGGGACATTGGGGCGGGAAGAGGGAGAAGGAATGGGAGTGGAGGATGAGGGAGTGGTTGTTGGAGGTGTCTGCTGCTTTTGGGTACAGGTGCATGGGTTGTATGCTGTTGTGAGGTGGATGGCTATTGGCTGTCTGAGTGCTTGCATTTGTGTACTTTAGGAGGGGGGACAGACACAGTGGGAGAGGACACAGGGGACGTGTGCATGGCTGTTGTGTAGGTGTCTGCCAGTGAGGTGTGTGTTCTGCTTGGTGTGGTGATGATGCTGGTAGTGGATGATGATGTAGTGCATGCAGGTGTGGGTGTAGATGTGGCTGGGAGGGAGGTGGAGGAGGAGGGGGGAGACAGTGGAAATAGTGGATGTTGTTGTGTCTGCAACTGGATGGTGTTTGTGTGAGTGCCTGTGGTATAAAGTGTGGTGCTTCTGTTTGCCTGTGACACTCTTGGGTGTTGTCTTGTGTGCATGCTCGCCTGTATGTGTGCTTGGGATAGGTTGGTGTTGAGGGGAATGGGACTGGGCAGTGGAAGTTGGAGGGGGGACGATATAAACAGAGGCAATGGCTGCCATCAGAGAGGAGGCCAGAGCCTGAATCAATCTCTGTTGGGCCGCCAATCCAGTGTGAATGCCCTCCAGGAATGCATTAGATTGTTGCATCTGGGCTTCCAGCTCCTGGATGGCATTCACAATGGTTGACTGCCCTACAGAGATGGATCTCAGGAGGTCAAAAGCCTCCTCACTCAGGGCAGCATGGCTAACTGGGGCAGGGCCTGAGGTGCCTGGGGCAAAGGAGATGCCCACCCTCCAGGGTGAGCAGGCACGGGCAATTCGATGAGGGGCTGCTGGGAGGGCGGAACTGGTACGGGGGGGCGGCTGTAGCTGGGGTGGTCACAGAAGTGTCCGCCACCACCAGGGTGCTTCCATCGGAGGAGGTATCTGTGTCAGAACTGTCCCCTCCAGTCTCCGCTGTGGAGCTCCCCTCTGTCCCACTGGTGCCCTCAGCGTCGTTGAACTCTGCCTCCTGAGTCCTGTGGGATGCAGCTCCCTCTGTCACCGTGCCTCTGCTCATCTGCCAGATGATGCCAATGCACATAAGGACAGGATGACAAAACAAGAAAGGGGGGAAGAGACAAAGGATACACACGGTCAGTGGCTGCACCAAGAAACACCATTGGCATACACAGCACACTCAAAGACAGTGAACAGGCCTCCACAATATGCATTGCACTACCAGTCAAACAGTTAGCCATCAAGGCATGGGGACGGGCACACACCGTCAAATGCAGCACACCTGGGACCCATGCAGCCCTGACCAGTAGTGGATGCCTCTGAGGTAGGTAGCAAAGTTTTCCCTTCTGAACCCTAGCCACCAGGGGACCTACGCTGCAATTTCAGGCCTGGCCTAAGGACACCCACTGACACACATCCCCCACCGGATACCACCCTACCATGCGTAAGTTGTAATAAGGGGCACTGTACTCACCCCCTTGTGGCTGCTGTGATGCCCTTAAGCACCTATCCAGCTCTGGATAGGCCACCGCCAGTACGCGGGCCATTAGGGGGGTCAGGGTTTGACGGGCACCCCTTCCTCATTGGGAGGCCATCTGTCAGGAATAAGGCCATGTGCGGTCCAGGTCCTGCCCGAAACTCCGCTGCGCGACTCTGCGGCGCTTTATGCGCACCACTTGCCATCCCTTCTTGTTCCAAAGGTGGCCATCATCGTTGTCTGCCCTGTGGCAAAGCTCATAGAGCTGCAGGTTCAGGACATTGGTGGACAGGATGCACTTATCAGTGCTATTCCCTGAAGGGACTACAATTCCCATTTTTTTAGAGGCAGCTGCCATCTTGGGGTGTGGCAGGCCTATAAAGCCCAGCCACACCCAAGCATGTTGCTCACTATTTTGAAGACTTCGATGCAGTCAGACCTCATGAGGGTTCCTCTGAAGAAGAGCAGATTTTGTACATGGCAGATAGGTGGCAAATCGAAGTACCTTTTATTTCCATGGTGATTTCAGATACGAGTAGTTCGTACTCGTAGTGGTAAGGTCTAGATGAGCCAAAACTTGAAGAGAGTTGTATTTCCTGCAGAAGCAATACACACAGGAAAATACCATTAGACAAACAGATCTGCCTGTTACACATATGGCCCACCATACCCGTTCCCATCACCATTTACACACACATGGACCAGGACACAACCTGTATGCCGCCAGGAGGACATCCACCAACCCCCCTTCCACGAGGCCTTCACTCACACAACTCCATGCATTTATGCTGCATCCATCGTGCTCACAGTGTACTTACCTGTTGGTCTGGAGGCCCATACAGCAGTCCGTACTAGGGTAGGACCCCATCCACCAGTCTTTCCAACTCCTCCGAAGTGAAGGCTGGGGCCCTTTCCCCGGTCACACGGGCCATGGTAGGTTCCAGACACAGGTGACAGCAGCACATGCTGTGTAGGTCCTCTCCTATGGAAGGCCAGGTCACAAGTGAGGAATCAGATAGAAAATGGCAGTCACACCCACAGCGGTGCATACTGACACCGCCAGTGCAGATCATCATTGGCCACTGTAACCCATAGGGCCCAATGTTAACCAATGAGGAGTTGCAGGGCGGTTCCCGACCGCCTCCCACAACGGCGCACAACGTCAGTGGAATTACCTCACTTCCACCTGTCCCTCCACACGGACAGGTGGATGCCATTTCAGGGTGGGAGGTAGGCCCTGGAATAATGCTGCATCACAGGAAATATTAGCGCATACTGGACAAATCACAATGACCCATTTAATGCTTACAGGATGCAAAGTTCTGTTCTAAGTTCCATTGTTCAGTTTGTGATCGGCTCCTCACTCTTTTGTCCTTTAGATTCCTACTGCTGCGGATGAATAGGAGATGGAGACATAGCCCTGTGTACAGACCCCTGGTGGACTTGGCTACACTGGCAGACAGGCACATTATTCTCACCTATAGACTTGACAGGACCACAATCACAGAGCTGAGTGCCCAATTGGAGCCTGGACTGATATCTGCTATCCGTCACCCCACTGGGATCCCCCCTCTTGTGCAAGTGCTATCAGTGCTCCATTTCCTGGCAACTGGTTCTTTCCAAGTGACAGTGGGCTTGACAGTAGGAATGTCACAACCAATGTTCTCAATAGTGCTGACAAGAGTGTTGTCTGCCCTGATAAAACACATGTGCAGCTACATTGTTTTCCCCCAGGTTGAGGATTTGGCTACTGTGAAGGCCGAGTTTTATGCAATGGGACATATCCCCAACATAACTGGGGCGATTGATGGAACACATATTGCATTTGTCCCCCCTCCCCGCCAGAATGAACAGGTGTTCAGGAATCGTAAGAGTTTCCACTCTATGAACGTTCAGATGGTGTGCTTGGCGGACCAGTATATCTCCCACGTCAATGATAAGTATCCTGGGTCGGTGCATGATGCCTTTGTCTTGAGGAATAGCAGCATCCCAAATATGATGGGCCAACTACAGAGGCACAGGGTGTGGCTAATAGGTGAGCCCTGGTTCCCACCCAGTATATGTTGGTGTATGGGTAGGGTGTGGCTAAATGTTGTCCCCCAATATTTGCAGATGACTCAGGTTACCCAAACCTATCATGGGTGTTGACCCCTGTGAGGAATGCCAGGACAAGGGCAGAAGAACGTTATAATAAGGCACATGGGCGAACCAGAAGGATCATAGAAAGGACCTTTGGCCTCCTGAAGACCAGGTTCCGGTGTCTCCATCTAACAGGTGGATCCCTGTGCTACTGACCAAAGAAGGTCTGCTAGATAGTGGCGGCATGCTGCATGTTGCATAACCTGGCCCTCAGACACCATGTCCCATTCCTGCAGGAGGAGGAGGCTGGAGATGCCCATGTGGCAGCAGTAGACCCTGTGGACAGTGAGGATGAGGAAGCAGAGGATGAGGGTGAGGACAACATAACAAATGTGATCCAACAATACTTCCAATGACACACAGGTAGGACAGTGTTACTTCACATTTCAATGACATTTGTTTTAAATTGTGTGGCAATGGCATGCTGATATTTTCAACTTCTAGGCCCACTGGCTGTTCCCTCTGGCAATTCATTTTGCAGAATTTGGGGACCTGACACATACTCCTGGTGTGATCACTACAGCCAGCTACAGGTCATTAATTTATGCTCATTCTCTGTAAAGTTGATTTGCAATGTTTGTACCTATTACAATCAATACATATTTGATATACATGAAATACTCCAAAACGGTCTTCTTTTAAAAGGGTGTTTATTGAAGTTCTTATATATGGAGGGGCAAGTGCAATGGGATGGGGTGATGATGGAGGAAAGTCCAGGGTATTGTTCCAGTCTGTTTGTAGTACAGGTGCATTGTGCAAGGGGACATAGGAAGGGGAGCAATGGCAGTTCAAGGTGGAAAGGGTGACAGAGTTGGACACAAGGGTGACAATCAGGAGAGTCTAATTTCCTGGTGGGGGTCCTGGCAAGTGTCTCTGGCTTCTGTCTGGATCGCAGGGAACATTTGCGGGGTGGTTCACCTTCTGCAGGGGGAGGGGTGCTGATGCCCTGTGAGTCCTGTGGCGGGGCCTCCTGGCCACTAGCGGCAGCAGAAGTGGAAGGCTGTTCAGATATCTGGCTAGTGACAGGGGCCCGCTGGTGTGAGACTACCTCCCTCATAATGTTGGCCATGTCAGCCAGCACCCTGCAATGGAGTTCAGGGTGTTGTTAATGGCCTGCAAGTCCTCCTTGATCCCCTGGTACTGTCCCTCCTGCAGCCGCCTGTATTCCTGCACATTGTCCAGAATCTGGCCCATCTTGTCCTGGAAATGTTGATAAGGTCCCAGGATCTCTGTGAGAGCCTCCTGGAGTGTCAGTTCCCTGCTCCTGTCCTTCCCCTGGCTCACAGCAGTCCTCCTAGTGTTCCTGGTGGACTGTGCCTCTGTCCCCTGAACCGCGTGCCCACTGCCACTGACCCAAGGTGCCGGATTGTCTTGTGTGTGAGGTGTGGCCTGGGGTCCCTGTAGAGGTGGACAAACTGCTGATTGACGTGTCCTGGGGACAGAGGTATGGGTACGCTGGGTGGGTGCTGTGGTGGTGTTTCCTGATGGGGGAGGCTCTGTGGTGGTGTGTGACTGTGCCAGGGTAACTGGCTGTCCAGTGGTCCCTGATGGCCCAGGTAGGTCATCCAGATCCTGGAGACAAGAGTTGTTGTCATCAATGTAGGCCTCTTCAGTTGTGGGACTGGATATTGCTGGCACCTCCTCTCCGCTGACATTGGCTGGGGTACCTGTGGGGTTGTAAATGATGTGTTATGGTTTCTGTGTCTGACATATTGTACATCTGTGGTTTCCCCTCTTTGGCTGGATTTGGCCTGCCAGCTTTCACTTGTGTATATTAGTGTATGGTGGGATTGTTAGTTCTCTATGGTGTGCATGCTTTAGTGATGAGTGCCCATGCAGGGCTGTGAGTGGTGTCCAAACATTGATGCAGCATGCAGGGCTTGGCATTGGGATGAGTGAGATGTGATGGTGAGGTGTGTGGGAAGTGGTGGAGTGATGGGAGTGAGGGTGAGGGTCAGGATATGTGATGGCATGCAGGTAGGGGGTTAGTAGTAGTAGAGAATTGACTTACCAGAGTCCAGGCCCTCAGGATGCAGGATTGCCAAGACTTGCTCCTCCCATGTTGTGAGCTGTGGGGGAGGAGGTGGATTGCGAGCTGGTTTCTTGCTGCAATGGAACATACCTTCCCCTGTAGGTCGTTCCACCTCTTTCTGATGTCATCCCTAGTTCTTGGGTGCTGTCCCACGGCGTTGACCCAGTCCACGATTCTCCGCATAGCTCCATCTTCCTAGCTAGAGATATCCGCTGCACCTGTGCTCCAAATAGCTGTGGCTCTACCCTGACAACTTCCTCCACCATGACCCTTAACTCCTCCTCTGTGAAACGCGGGTGTCTTTGTGGTACCATGGGTGTTCTGTGAGGTACGCTGGTGAGGGTGTGATGGGTAATGTGTTGAGGTGTGTGATGTGTAGTGCGTGAGTGGTGTATAGTTGTGAATAGTGTGTGGCTCGAGTTGTGTCAGTGGTCTTGGTGTCAATCTCCTAGCAGTTGTAGTTGGCAAAGGGTTGTGGGTAAAGTGGGTGTGTGTTTTGTAGTGGTGTGGGTGTGTGGATATGGTATGGGGGTCAGGAGTGTGCTGTTTGAATTGTCCAATGTGGTACTGTTTTGTATGTGGGTGTCCATTGTGAGTGCGGCGGTATGTACTGCCAATGGTGTATCGCCGCTTAATGTCTGCCGTGGTGATTCGTGGGTCATAATGTGCTGGGCGTAGTACTGTTGGTGTAATGGTGTGGGTTTTGATACCACCAGTTTATCACTGACCTTTGGTGTGGCGGATTTGTGTATGTGGCTGAATACTGACAGATTGGTGTGTGTGTGTGTCATAATATGGTGAACGGATATCCGCCACAGAGGCGGTAAGTTGGCGGCCGTCAACGTGGCGGTAAGTGGGATTTACCGCCAATGTCATAATGAGGGCCTAATTTCTTTACAACACTGTATGGTAACGTATTAAATTGGCAAGAATACTTTGCCTGATTTTAATGTGCTAACACATGCAAAAAGCATTTCTGCATGCTTGTGCTTGCATGCTTTCACACATTATAGCCAGATATACCGGATTGGCTATTGTTTAACAAATTACGCCTGCTTCTTCCATTGTGAACTCCTTCTGAGCCTTCTCTTGCACATAATATGGTATGCAAAAGTGTCTAAAAGCAAATGACTGACTGTCTAGGGGCTGTGAACTGTTTGGGTGGCCTGGGTTTCTATTATACATGAACAACATTATAGTTCATTAAATCAAACACAGAAGGGTTTGTACAGCATTCATACTGAAATCATGTATGTGATACTAACAAAAAAGGAGGTAAACTGAAATGAAATATTTGCCTAGGGTCACAGAATTTGGTTAAAAGGAGAATCCCGGATTAGTCCCCAGATTTTAGTCACTATGTAATTCAGACACTAGGGGCCTGATTCACCAAGGTGAACTTACACTTTTGTGTAAATTCACGATTGTTGGATATTCATTAAGGGGGTAACAAGTAGTAACTTTTTGAGTGCTGAGTTTCCGCCCATAAAAATACAGGACTGTCCTATCTATTTATGTGCGGAGATTCCTCACTCAAAGAGACTACTCGTAAATTGCTTGCTGAATAGCCAACAATCGTAAACTTTTACCTGAATCAGGCCCTAGAAGGATATGCTTTGCTTCCCCTACACCAAGCTAACCACAATGAAGAAACCCCCTCCTACTCATGAGCTTTAACCCTCTACTTCCCCTCTGCCCGACCACCACCCTGCTGGCATCAGTGGGCCATGGGAAAATGTTTGCGAGTAACCATGGTCTAGGCGAACTGCAGGTTTACCATGAAGCCTCTTTTACATTTGACATTTCTATAAAGTTCTGAATATTCTTTTGAGATCTCATATACATTACATTTTCAAGCAAGAAAAGCCCAGGGATAGAAACATTTTACATTTCACTTAATTAGTTTAGTTTGGCAGTGGGATCTCTCTGTTGTTCAATGCCCATATCTCCTACCTGCATGTGATGTAGTGCAGGGAAAACATCACCACACAGGTCAAAGCCCATTTTAAGGTCGAGTGTATGGCCTTTTGTATACTTTAGTATAATTACTGTGGGCTTAAAGCCATTTCAGTTGCTCATTTCAGCGTCATTTAAAAATCCTTCCTTGCTAGTGGTCAGTCATGCCTTTTGCTTTTCAGACGTGTCGGTATCTATGTGGACTTGTCCGTGGGCGTGCCTTTCAAAAATAACTTATCATTGGCAAATGCTTTACATTAGTCCCTCCTTGGGGCACTCGCAAATAGGAAGGGGTGTTCCCCTTCCTATTTGCGATTCGCATCGCTATGCAGAATTGCTTTGTGACCGCGTACATCGTCGAAAAGCAATTCGCAGTTAGCACCCATGTGAAGTGGGTGCTAACCCATTCGCAAAAGGGAAGGGGTCCCCATGGTACCTCTACCCCTTTGTGAATGGCTCTAAAAATATTTTTTCAGAGCAGGCAGTGGTCCTATGGGCCATTGCCTACTCTGAAAAAATGAAACCAAATGGTTTCATTTTCACGAGTGTATTGCAACTCGTTTTCCTTTAAGGAAAACGGGCTGCAATACCAAAAAAAACCTGCTTTATTGAAAAAGCAGTCACAGACATGGTGGTCTGCTGTCTCCAGCAGGCCAACATCCCTGTGACTGCAGGGAATCGCAAGGTGGTCACAAATTGCAATCCACCTAATTAATATTAATAAGGTGGATCTTTGCGACCCCCTTGCGATTCGCAGATGGTGTCAGGGACACCATCCTGCATATGGGATTGCGACTTGCAAATTGCGAGTCACTCCAACTCGCAATTTGCGAGTCGCAATCCCATTTCTACCTACATCTGGCCCTAAATGACCTCCTATCTCCCAATGCCCCCCAACCCTTCAAGGCTCAACACCCTCTTTCTCCGAGCCCCCAGATGAGAATCAATCCTTCCCAAAAGGGAATAGCCCTTTGGAAGACAAACACAGAAATAAAGTGACAATACAATATAAGTCGATGCAGAGATGTGTGAGCAAATAAACAGAATGACAACATTATCAAAACGGCTTCTCCCAGTAAAGTGTAAAACGTTTTTAAATCTATTTTGCTTCATTTGCTGAAGGTTAAGGTTAATTATCTGCACGCGCTGCAGCAATTTGTTTTCAAGAATGAGCTGTGTAATAACTATACGGTAAGGAAAGTCGAACTTTGACCAAAATCAACCTCTCTTGATGATTAAAGACGGGTGGGGGCTGGGAACCACGTGGTTAGCAACATTCAATTGCTCCAGTTCAGGATCTTACAAAACAAGGACTTTTGTTCCGGGCAGCAGAATCGTTGACATTTCCTTACTCTGCTCTGGGCTCCCTGCCCATTTCTGAACCGGACAGAGGAAGACAGGGCCCAGGAAAATGTTGATGCTCCTTGACAAAGACCATGAGCTCTACCGGCTGAGAAAGAACCCTGCCCCCGCCTTATCTTCATAGCAGTGTTCGGTGCTGCAGGACTACTCAGTTTCGGCTTGGTTCTGGGTTTATTTTAATGCACATGTTTACATAGACAAATGATAGTTTTATGGTTGGCTTTAATTGTCCTCTGATGTCTTTACGCAGTACCAGATTTTTAATCAAGCATGTGTCGTATTCTGGACTTTGTAGTTTTACTTTTAAGATCATAAGTACGTGCTCAAATATTCCAAAGTGCTGCTGATTAAAAATGCAAAAGCTTTTCGAAAGCTTTAAACATGGCACGGGTCAGCTATGCTTGTACTCCACTCTGTGGTATATTTTTGACAAATACAAGTGATAGAGGCATGAGAAAATATTGCATGCCCTTCAACGATCGCAAGGTGTTACTTTTAGGAGTTTCAATCCCTGGTCATTTTTCTAATTTTCTTTACATTTTGGTATGTGCTCCACATATGACTGCAACTATTAGAATGCATACCATGAAGCAGGGAACAAATGTTTATCCCTGTTGCTACAGCACACTGTGGAGTGAATTTGTATGTGCGTTTCAAAAGTCAAGGGCCCAAACACCTTTTTTTTACAACCCAGCAGGCCTTTACAGCCGTTGTGTATAAACGATTCAAGGGCAGAAATGGTGGGTGCTGACAGGGACAGTAGATAAACACTTTATTAGGATTCAGTGATGAACATGAAAAACATACTTTGGGTGTCAACAAACCGGGGATGAGAAAAGTGGCAGAATGAGGGTAGAGCCAGCATGTATAATGGTTCCAAATACAATTCATAGGAAGAAGTTATTTTATCATTCACAAGAGACATTTTAACATAAGAGTGTTATCTACTTAACTGCGGTGAACGATCCATTGAGGTTATGGCGGACAACAGGTGGTCGAGAGCAGTGCTTGAGAAAATCCATCTGGTGCTCATACCAGAAGGATTTTCTTAATTCAAAAACTATTCAGGACACAAGGGGAATGCTTCTCTTGCATCCCAACTTTGTTTTTTTATGTTTTGGGGACATCACGCTAAATAATGTGAAAACAGGCCCTGCCATTAGACTTTGATCAGGATAGGGGTATAACTGTGGACCCACCACCCAATCAAACACTGATCTGTGCGGGATAGGTACCAAGAGGTAACACTCCTGGGTAGATATCTCTGCTGGGGGATTGCCCCAGGATCACAATCCCACAAGCAAACATCCATCCACTTAACCCAGAGACATTTCTTTTCAGGTCAAGCATAGCAGAGACGTTTTTTAGGTTGAGCATAGAAGGGTGCAATCGCTGCTTTTCTACCTGTTATAATCTGTGGGCTTTAGCCACGCCCATCATTTTCATTCGTTCCTGGGCCTGACTTACAGAAATCCCTTGATATTGTTGGTAAATGCTTTATGTTTGTCCCGCCTGGAGGCTGTTTCGTTAAGCCTTGCAGACTGACCCAGTTGCATGTATTATTGCATGATCGGCCATAAACTTTAGTGGGTGTGCGCTCCTTTTTTATCTCTCACTCCCCTTCACGCTGCATGGCAGCCATGGCGCTTTGAAGTTTCATATAGGGCAAACTCGATCGGCGGTATTGGAGCAATTTGCATCACTACCAGTTACATCACATTGTTCACACTGTTACCGAATCTGAGTTATTTTTACATTTTTGCTTTTGTCTCTCCCCTTCAAGCTCCATGGCAGCCATGGCAATCTGAAGGGCAAACTCAACAGGTGTTTTCCACTTAGTAGCTGCATGTGCGCATTTGTTTTACTGCTGGCCTCAAGTGTGTTTTTTCTGGGATTTTCCAACTTTAGCTCATGCACTGATGGTGCATTGATGATACATTTGGATGATGCTTGCAAAACACATGAAAACAAATGGGAAGACGCTTCATTTGTGAGCTGCATGGCACAATTGCGATTGAACACCTAATGTCAGCAGCTGAGGCTTACATGTGTTTAAGTTTAAGATTATTTGTTTGTCACCTACATCGTTGTTGTTGTATACATTTAAGTTTATTACAGAGAATACAGGCAGGCTGGTTGGCCCAGTGAGTTAAACGCTTGCTGCTGGACTATGTGATAATGTTAATGGTCATGGTTTACTCTCTGCAGGACAGCTTCTACCTTTCATTCTTCCAAAGTCAATAACTTTGTAATTGTTTACAGCATTCTGAAATGGTAGAAATGCAGCATAAGGCACTGCATAAAGAATGTATAATAATATGTGTATAATAGCTTGCTGCTTTCTAGTCAACAAAGAGAAATGTATTCCCTTGAAGCCTATCTTGCTGCCATTATTTGTAAAACTAGTGAGGGTGGGGTAAGAGGGAGTTCTTATTCACAGAATATTGTGCACTGAATTAAGGATACCAGACATGAGCTATTTTAATCTCTACTATTCTGGCACGTCAGGGATCGTTATTATCTTGCTGTCTTTTGACAAAGGCACTAGGGGATGAGGAATGCATGGATTGGAGGTGGCACTGGGCTGGGGTTGAGTACAGAACATTCTATTTAGCCCCAAATTACATACTTTATAGTACTGGCCAGTCTTGATTCAAAGTTGTAAAATGATTTGAAGCAAAGTATCCAAGTTACGTTTTACACATTGCTGAAGATGATCCAGCCCATGTTTTAGTAAGTTCAGACCATAGCTTCTCTTTAGGTCGGGCTAGAAACTTAACATATGTCTTGTTATGTAAACTGAGACGGAATAGTGGTTGGCCGATTTTAACGATTGGCTGTACGTATCATTCATCGGCCTTTGCCATTCAGCTCCTACTGGCACGTCTCACTAGCCCAGGGGCAGGAAATCCTCACTCTCCAAGCCTATGTGTACATGATTACTGATACGTAGGAACCCGCAGCATAGTTATTGTTCTCCCACTGACAGAAGTTAATGGGCACCGTCTGTTAAATTGCATTACCAATGAAAAATTTCAAGATAATGTAGTAATATACTTTTTTTTCCCAAGGGACATTTCTGTTGACAAGGCGATGTTTGCATTTTTTCGTTTTTATAGCTATAGCCTAAGGATTACAAAAGGCTAACTCTTTAAGGGAAGGAACTAAATTATCAGCCAGATCTTTTGCACTACAAATGCTTGTCCTCTTGGGAGCAGGGACCAACTATTGTATAATTATGCTCTGTCCTGTTTATTGGGTCTTTAGGGTACTTTTTATCTTCATTTCCTGCTTGTGTTCAGTGAAGCTTCCCTTTCCATTTGCAGAGCATTCTTACTCTCAGTTTAGCTGAGCTGTAAACAAGGCTATAAATCAGAGTGTTACTTGAGGTATTGGAGGCCTTACATACATCATACCAGCCACCTTACACAAGGACATATTAATTTTTTGGATGCACGGGGAGATTAAGTGATGTTGAGCAGACTCCGTGATTCGAACCCGAGACCTCAGTTCCAAATTCAACAGCTCTAGTCATTGTGCCACACCTTCTCCCTTTTCTACCAGGTTTCAAAGGAGCACATGAGCCATTCCAGTTCTATTAATTGTTGCAGTGTGGCACAGCCCGTTTTATGTTTACGTATGGTGGGAGCACCTTTCTTTCATTCTGCACGGCTCGTTCACCTCCATTTTTAATTTAATAACTTGCTCTCTCTGTCTGTTCCTTCCCATTCTAGGATCCGCAGGACTGTTGTCTGTGAAAAACTTTAATAGCTCAGACCCTGACTAGGTGCATATGAGTCTGGCACCCCCTGACAGTGGGAGATGTGCTCCTAAAGATGTGATACAGAATAGCTACTCAGATTTGTAACTGGAGAGGTGTGTGCAGCGGCCAGCTACCTGCAACTGTCTGCCAATGTGTGTCCTATCTCAGCCTCCGTAGTATCTCAGTTCCCCCGTAGTAATCTGTGTAGTGTTTCTGTGATCACTGTTTACCTGTGCCACTCCACTTTTGCAGGGATGTGGTCATGTCAGAGAGTTGATGAGGATCCAAGGCTTTCCCAATGATTAGCATATGTGTTGTGTGCGTTTGTGTGTAAGCACATGTGTATGCAGTGCGTGCATTTAATTTATGTTCACAAATTCCTGCGGTAAATCTGCCTCAACATGAAGCTTCCTATAAATGCCTGTGTACAGATAGTTTTCTCTACGATTTTCTCAAGCGTACCTGTGCCATGTGGTGTGTGTCCACTGCTAGCTAGGAAAGGTGCTGGGATTTTCTGTTATAAAGGTGAAAATAAAATTGGCATTAGGAGCCTAACACATGCAAACAATCATTTTTTGCCTTTTTTCAGTAACATCTTGACGCCACTAGGTGGCACCCTAAAGCTGCTCGTTTAATTCACTCATAGATTTATTGACCTTGCTGCTGGTCTGTGAGGATGGAAGCCATAACTATTTCCCAAAGACACATTTACAGGCAAAGACATTATATAACTGAGAATCATAGTCTGTATATTACTCTGGAAATATGACACAAATCTGGGCCGCATGGACCAGTGTTGAACACCCATGAATTGGCAGCTGTTCCATGCACCTCCCTGCAGTTATAAGCATTCTCTGTATATCTGGTCAACAGTGTCTAACAGTTTTACGGCTAGTATAGTGGCTGTGGTGAGCTGTGCGTCTTCCATTTGACAATGGCAGACTTGTGTGTGTGTGTGTGTGTGTGTGCCATGGCACCTTTGTGGGGAACCCTAGCCTGCTGTTGATTTTTGAGAATGTGTATGATTGACTTAAGTCTTTTGGTGGGAAAGATAGAATCGAAACCTCAGGCTTTGTCTGTGCAGTGGTACATAAGGCATGCATTTAGTGTCTGGCTTGTGAATCTTTGTGTTAGTGCAGCCAGCGTAATTTGTTTCCATATACTGAAACTGAATCTGTACATTATTGTACTACAAGAGGGTTATCTTGTCATAGACTGACTGTGAGACTCTTCACACCAATGTGCAGGAAACAGGTTAGTTGAGTCGTACACCAGCATCGTGAACCAGTATATAAGTGCACCGGCATAGTTCCTTGTACTAGGATGACAATAGTGTTAAAATATTGAACACAGAATATTGTTCTGCCTGCTTAGACTGTCCCTTTGCTAGGGAATTTGAACAAAATATTTTTAGCCTTTTGACATTATATTTCTCAGCCTTTTTGTTAGCTTGTTTGGTTGGCTGTGCAGAACCATCAGTGTAGATGACAGTTTGATATCTGTCAAGTGACAAGCTGTTAAGAGGTGTGGGGTACTTCTGTTAGCATTGGAGAACTTTTTGTGTTTAAAGTTTTGGGTCAAAGATGTAATCAATATCAGTGGCAGTCAAAAAGGTTGCACATTGAATACAACGTGGATGTAACGCTTTACTGTTAGGAAAGCTTGCTCTGCTTACAGCCTCTAAGGCCGGCATTGGAGTAACGACAATAATGCATTTCCCTTAGGCAAGTGGCCTTCCCTTAATGACAGCCATCTGCACAGCAGTTCGAAGTTTGGCTGTGGGTGCAAAGCATTGTTCTGCGTTGGAATATAAATGTGATTTATATGTCGCCCTCATTAAAGGTGACATCGGTGAACCCGATGGCACCAGCAATTATTATGATGACCAAATTTGTTTTGTTGCCACATGTGACAAGTGTTTTGCTTCTAGCATTTCTTGCTGAAATCATCTAAGGATGCGTTTGTGTTCAAATGTCCAGTGTCTGCTTGAGAAATCTGGGCGAATCAAATCATAGAGTGGTTTGATGGGTTGTGCATAATCTGGAATGTAAGTTCTGCTAAAGTTACAGAAACTAATTAAATACTGTAGTTTCTTAATTGTGTTTGGTGGTTGAAGTTGAGCATATTTTTATAAAAAGCGCAGGGCCAGGCTTCTGCCCTCATTTGATAGCTCGTATCCAATGAATATTTCACTGAGAAAGGCAATTTTAGTTTTCCTTAAATTGAATTTGTATCCAAGGGCTGCGAATTCTAGAACAATCCGTTCGATCCTGGCAAGATCAATGGTGAGGTCATCATCTGTGAGATAGATGTGATCCACATAGAACAATGCCTTGGGATCAATATCATGCAATATTGATGTCACACCGGCCGAAAACAACCCTAGGCTGTTCTTATAGCCCTGAAGCAAACAGCAGAAACATTTTTGTCAGCCAAATAAGAATGCACTCAGGTCACTACTTTCATGCGCTAAGTTTTGGCAGAAAAAAAAATTGGAAATATCCAAGGTCGTTTTGTATTTTTTACACACTATGTTGTTTACTAGTGCAGTGCTGTGCGCATTCTGTAATCGAAGACTATTCTATATGAATGCTCTGGTTTTGCAATGGGGAATAATGGGTTATTCATTGCAGAGACACAGGGTTCAATTACTCCCTGGTACTTGAGCTGACTGAAGATCTCTTTCACTGGAGCTTTAGCCTCATGTTTAACAGGATATTGTGGCTGAGGCTCGGTTGTGGACCTAATAGGTATTAAATGGTAGGGGGAATTTCTATACCACCTGACGTGGTTGGCTTCTTTTACCGCTTTAGCAACAAGAGCTGAGAAAGAAGGCAAAAATGACATCTTCTGTATGAAGAGCTTACGGACGTGTTTGGGTTGCCAGTGTCTTTCTCTCAATAGGATATCACAATTAAGTTCTTCCCAAAATTTACACTAATGGTGCACTCTATGTCTCCCTCAATCTGGATATTTAGATCATAGACCCTGTCAGATGGGAGAACACGCCCGTCTGCAGTCTTGATTGCAAGAAAGTCATTAGTTGCTATAACATCCAGATGCTCTTTCAGACTCTGGTAACATATCTTGAATTCTGCCACGCTCTCCAGCAGGGTCACTGCCCACGTCTTGTTCTTCCGCAATGTATTCAATTTTGCTGGCATGTTTTATTGAAATTGCTGCTACCTTTTTCTTTTTGAATTGTGGCTTTTGTTGTGGGGATTTATCTTCTTTCTTGTCTGAAGACCGCTGTAAGTCTTACTTCTGTTTCACATAGTCAGGGCATTGTTCTGATCATCCCACTCTCTCACTGCAACAATTCGGTGTGTCCTGAAGGTAATGAGAGGGACGTGAATCAGTATATCTGTCAGGAGCCTTTAAAGTTTCTCTATTTCTGAGATTATATCTCCTTTCGGAGCTCTCCGGATGTAGAGAGTCTTCTCTCTGACTTAGTCTCTCTTAATTTTGTTTTTGTTTATTCCAGCATTTTTTAGAACCCTCTTGTGCTGGTTTAGTACCGTTCTTATGGGTGGCAGTATGAATTTCAGGCTTGTTCGGCTTGACTCCCAAACTCTTCCGTCCTATACAAGTATAGGTATCGGAAATAATTTTCGGTAGTTGATGCTCCTGTTCTAACTGTGGAATCTCCCGGAGCCACCACTGGTGCATAGCCAATGCTACCTCTTCCCCTTTAATGTTACTTAGCATTATTGAGGAGACTGTATCAAAGTTACACATAAATTGAATTCCCAAATCTAGGGCTGGAGCAGCCCTGTGCTGATTTTGAATTTGTTTTAAAACTTCTGGCAACTTGGCAAATGTCAGGGTATCATGCATGTAGTGTAAATCGCAGTGAAGACTGTACCTCATGTGGTACAGTCATCCACCGATGGAATCATTTCGAATGGCAAGCACATTGTGAGAATTCTATGTTTATCTTGGGTCCCGTATCGGGAAACATTGCTTCAAGCTGGTTAGTTTTTTGTGCTATCCAGAACAGAATCGTCTCACATTCTGTGGGTCCTTTGCCCATGATAGAATGTTCTGTTTCCCAATATCGGCCAATTAGTGACCAGCTGGTGCAGCCCATGATGGGGTGGTTTTTAAGGTCTGCATAGTGAATTGTACTAATTGTCTGTATAGTTGTACTAGCTCATTATAAAGTGTGAGTATGCCAGCTATTTGCATTGCCTGTATGCCAGTATGTGGTGTGTATATGGCAAACATGGGCCACATTGGTCCGTCATTATTTAAAAGACCGAGGGGCATATTTATAGGCCCCTAGCGCCACCTTGCTCCACATTAATTTTGATGTTAATGTGGCCCAACGAGGCCATAATCCCCGCGCCTTATCTACAGCATTGCGCCACCCTGTAACCCTTTGCGCTACATTATGCCTGCGCTAGGCATAATGTATGCAAAGGGGGCGTTCCCATGTTAGGGGAGCCGGAAAAATGGCATAAGGAAATCAATGAGATTCCCTTGCGCCATTCTCTATGGCACTTTTAATGCCTGCTCAAGAGCAGGCCTTAAAAGGGGGCGGCTGCCATTCTTTAGAATGGGGCCCTATGTACTCTGCAGGAGTAGCGCCGATATTTTGGCGCTACTCCTGCATAGTACATTAATAGCATCATAAAAAATGACACTATTGCTCCCTACCCTGCACCATGGTGCACCGTATTTTAAATACGGCGTGCATATGGTGGCGGTAGGGGGTGCTAAGGGGCGCAGGGAAAATAGTGCTGCACTCAGTGCAGCGTCACTTTCCATAAATCTGCCCCCTAATCTCATGGGTCATATTACATGTGGTAGGGTGCCACTGAACCAATTTTGACATTCCTGATAGGAAAGAGGCATCTCTAAATCATGGTAGGCTTGGTACGTTTGCTTTTTTGTATGTGTGAAATGTATGTGTTCTGTTACCTTCCTCTGGAAAGGTGACCCAGGAATAAAAAGTTTCTGACTGGTAAGCATCCTGAGCTTCCACCATAAATGTGACATCCCTGCCTTCATTTGTTAGGCCATGGGCTTTTAGGTGTTGTTTTAATGCATGTCTGACATTTTTTTTAATGTCTATGGCGTTAGCCATGTTGAATAAAGGGAACAGAGAAGGAACACCAAACGTGGTCTTATGAGTTCAAGCTTGAACAACCTACAGCCTAGTTGTTCCCTATTCAGCTGAGAAAGATTAACCTTAAGACCACGGATGTCACCGTATGATGGTACTTAGGGAATCTGTAAATTAGTGCAAAAACACCATTGTTGGTGCGCCATGTCGTAGTTGGACTCTTGCTCCTAGGCAAAACTGCTGGTTTAGGGATGACAACACTTTTGTTTGTAGGTGACTAAGCAAATACCACAGCAAGTCGCAACTATCGACACAACCCTCCCGGCTCACAAGCTGTACCGCACTAAAAAGCCAAACAGTAAAAGGTGATTTCTGGCACCCTTACACATAGACTCTGGAAAAGACCTCTCAGGGAAGTTGTGGTGGAACTAAAGCTACCCTATCTCCCATTAGCAATCAGTCTAAGTCACACACAGGCAATGAAGGAGATGCAGGAACGTTTTCAATATATTTATTGAAAAGACTGCAGTCTATGGTAAAATGAGCTGCAATGATCAAGATAACGATCAATAAAATATCATCATTGTGAAGAGGAGAATTGTGAATACATCTTGCAATAAACATGAAATATAAAATCCCTAGCATCAGGAACCTAGTCCCTAACCTAATGAGAGATAGGTATGATAAACCTAATCTGCCAGTACCATGTCCATGAGAAGTGCCCCGCAACCCTCGTTACCTTGGAAGGAGGTCTCTAGGTCAGACTCTGTGGTGACACAAAGTCTGATTTCTGCCTCAAGGTCACATGCAGTGTAGATGGCATCTGGAAGGAATCCTTTGAATGACCTTGTCCGTGTGATATGTATTTATACAGATCATGTAGGACCTCTGACGCAGGTATGTTCCCAAACAATTGATAAGTAGGCAGACTTGTGGTAGGAATTATATAAACAATCCCCAACAAGTGTACAATATGTTCCTGTCACACGTGAGTGAGAAAGGGGCATGATGTGAATACATAGATACATCACTTGATGACGCTGATAGCGATGCCTTCACAGGGTGGTACTGATTATGTAAATCAAAATATCTTTATAAAATATAAACAACAGCAGCTATCTTAAAATAAATAATGAAATAAATGGACTAAAACTGAGCAAGCTAAGTAGGCAAAAAGTAACTAGGTGATAGGGGCACATGCTTGCAAGACAAAGGGCTAAGCTAATCTCCTGAGTCCCAATAAAAACTAATATGGATTCACCACAACTCTAGGCTTCTCTGCCAACAATCCAGTATTGGTGCACCCCCTCAGGCAGGAGCATCACTGTTGCTGTTATTGGGCTCCTGTGCAGCAGCAGCCCCAAACACTTCCTCCTGCTCACAGCTTCACAGCAGGGAGCAAAGCAGGCCTGCTTACCTCCTCCTACTCCAGCCATCGGGGTCCCACGGATGGGGCTCAAGTGACAAGGCAAAAGCATGATTCTCAGCCTGCCACAGCTGGGTGGCAAACAGTTTAAACTGCTAACTCAACTTCGCCATTTCAAGACACCCCTAAAGCAGGACTACTGAGCTCTAAAGGCATGGTGCATTATATTACAAGGGTGAACCTGTAGTTTCATGTTTTTACAGTACTAACTGTAAAAACCAATATTGTTGTTTAGACCTAAATTCTAACTTAGACCAAAAGTCTAAATGTATTAGCAGTACTTACCTTTGTGAATACCAAAAAGTAGTAAGGTCATACTTTTTGTCTAAGTTAGACTTCAGGTCTAAACTTAGGCCTAGGTGTAAAGTTAGACTTTAGGTGTAAAGTTAGACTTCAGATGTAAAGTTTGGGGCATAATTACGAGAGACTTGCACAGCCAGAGCATCACTTTGTTTGACATTCCAGAAGTGCAAGCCTCTCAGCCATATCTATGAGGCCATGCTAAGCCACTTTGCATGGTTTTTGCTGGCTTCATAGATATTGAGTAAAGCAAAGCAGCGCGACTCACCACATTGCCTCACTCTGCACCAGGGCAGTGTTCCATGGGCGTTGCAGTGGGTTTTCCCACGCAACAGCCATGGATTTTGATGCTATCCCAGATTTACTTAATGACGTAAACCTGGAGCAGTGCCACAACCTTATCCCTCCCCAAGGGTGGCATAACAAGAAGAAATATTTTTATTTCCCCTTGTTGTTTTCCTCTTTCCATGTGTGCTGCATTCTGTAGCACACATAGGAGAGGAAAATGTCTCTCAGGATTGTTTATGTGCAGGAAGGTGCCCCTTACTTCAGCAAAAGCAATCCTGCATGCAGCGCAGACACTCTTGCACCATGGTGTAAGGGTGCCTGCTTTGGCGCTAGGTAGCAAATTGTGCACCAGAGCAGGAAGAAAGGAAAGGAATGCAATGTATAACACATAGGCAGGGCATTCCTGCCCTTTCACATTGCTGTAGGGCAGAGGAGCAAGAAGAATTGCAGTGCTGCCCTACGCCAGTTGCCCATAAATATGGGCCTTAGACTTTAGGTCTAAACTTAGCCTTAGGGTCTAAAGTTAGACTTTTGGTCTAACTTTACCTTTGTGTACCAGGCCCTTAGACTTCAGGTCTAAACTTAGGGGCCCGATTCACAAAGGTAAAGTTAGACCAAAAGTCTAGATTAGACCAAAAGTATTGGTATTCACAAAGAACACATTGGAGATCAGTTTTGTTTAACAGAGTAAAAGGGGTGTTAGAAGAGATGATGGTTAATGGTGAGTCTGGGGAGACCGACTCCCTATATGCATACACTCAGTCTATGAGACTAATTGTAAGTTAGGTTGATGAAAAAGAACTCAGGACCTGACCCAAATCACTATAGCAGCCATGCATAACTATAACTAAATAAATAAATAGATTAGTTAGAATCCAATTCTCCTCGATCTCTGTGCAAAGAGAAAATTAATTTCCCTCCTAAACAGGAAAACAAAACATCACAAAGAAAAGATGAAAAAAGCTGAGTATGACCATAAATGAAGTGGCTTAGAGAGGCAGCCTGCTACAAAGATATGAGAAATTGCAGTGGGTCGAGAGTAAGGTCTCAGCCCATCTCTATTTCATAAGACCAATGA
This sequence comes from Pleurodeles waltl, assembly GCF_031143425.1. Taxonomy (NCBI): domain Eukaryota; kingdom Metazoa; phylum Chordata; class Amphibia; order Caudata; family Salamandridae; genus Pleurodeles; species Pleurodeles waltl. Next base: position 58,034,809 of record NC_090445.1, on the reverse strand, counting down.
ACCAGATATATTTCATGGTTGTATGAGACTACTGATAGGATAGTCCTAGGCACTCATGAGGATAATTATAGCCTAGAAATAGATTTGATAGCCCGCAGCCCCCCCTCTGGTGAGCAGAGTGCGGTTCTCATTCGGTCTATGAGAAATTTGGATGCAACGGGCCCAGGTGATGCTCATTCTTACTCTCAGGCATTAGTTCCTCCATTATGGTTTGGAATTGTTTAACTCCACGATATAAAAAGGGGAGCCACAATTCACCAAATACTTACAGATAAATTACCCTCCTAGATGCAGTAGGCAAGATTTTTGCAAAAAGCATCCTGGAACATGTGCTCAACTGGGTCGAAATTGAAAAGATTATTCCATTAGAGCTATCTGGCTACAGGAAAAATCACTCAACAATAGACAATAACACAGCCCTTCAACTCTTAACCGATAAATATGTGAAAATTAGAGGTTCTTGATGATTCCCTGCCTTTATTGATTTTTCAACAGCATTAGATAAAGTTGGTCAGCCTATGTTATGGAAAACGTTATATGGTCTTGTTAGAGCGCAAACATTATTAATAAAATTGTGACACTAGAATATAATGAAATAACGTGTTTAAACATAAAAACGAAAATGTGTGGTTTGGAAAACATGACCACTTTGGTGGCAGCCATAATCTAGTTCAAAATGATAATAAAAAACTGTCTAATGAAATGTATTTTGTGTGTTCATAATTAAATGTACTAAAAAACAAATATTAATATGTACCAAGAGGATTAATAGTTTAAATATTATGAAACTTTTATTCATTGGTTTAAAAAAAGTTCATGTTAGAATGCAGCAGCAATGTTTAAAATGCTAACACTGTGGAAAATGTTTCTCTAAGCATCCTGTGTGACTTGCTCACTGTGGAAAGGTTATGTACTTATGTTGTAACATTTGTTTGTCATCCTGCCAGATAGTGTGTACCCAAGAACAATATTGTAATAGTTTTCATGTACAGTCTGCAACAAATGTATTCTACTGAGGTAACTGGTGGCTGCAGTGGGAGAAGATGAGCCAGTTGTGAATGCAGAAAATGAAAACAAATATACTTCTGAAACGTGGAGTAAGTGTAATTGGCTCTGACCTAAACCACCCTATAGACTGACCAATAGAAGCTTACCTTGTTTTCTAGGACTGTAATTTAACACAATTAGGTGATGTAGTTCAGGTTTTCCATCGCAGTTCTGCTCAGATCCTTGCTGTTCTCAGTTATGCTCTTTTATTTTGCTCGTGTAATGATGTGTTGTGTCTTTAGCTTTCTGCCATTGTCAGTTCAGATGCATTAAGGCCAAACATTACTGAACTGTTCTCTTTTATGTCACTGCCCAATGAAGAAGACCAGAAGATGTTCCACTGATGAAGACATTGCTTTTTCCTGATCCATTTAGAAGAGGTATAACCAAAATGTGCATTTGTTTTTCTTGAAGATTTTTATGTTTTCTCTTTTAGAAACCCAACAGCTATTTTTGGTTAGCACCATAGTCAAATGTTCTTCAAATTATTTTTGTCTTCCTTTCTTTTTGCATGAAGTCCTAACATGCTTATCAAATTAGAGTATCAGTTACAGATGTCACAATCCAAATTTGACTGTTTTATATAAATTGATTGTAAACAAATTAATCTGCAATAACTGAATGTATTCTGTGTCTATCATTCATTTGCTATTGTTGTTATTCTGCATTGTGGTTCTTGAATGCTTAATGATAATTATTCTGTCTAGGGTAAATTTCTTTAGAAGGTTTGGTCAGCCTGTGTTATTCCTGTACTTTTATCATTTGGTCTTGTGTTTGGTCTACATGATCTTAGCATTGTTAATCTAAAGGGCAATAAATGTTTGAACTTTACTAAACTGGTGTGGTGATTCATGGCCACATGGGTCATGGTGCGAATAAATTACTGACTCCAAAATGAAAAGCAATGTTTATTAATTTGATCTCATTGTTGTTGACCATCTCACTCCTATCTGAGTCCAAAGATTTGAGTCGACCTCTAAGGGTAATTGATTGTTACCCTATGAGTGTCACCTTATAAATAAATTATCAAAAGAAATATAAGGCTGGACACACCCACAGTCTTGGTATCTCCAGGTTTTATCACTGCATTCTGCCACATAGTACCAAGTGCTGAAGGGGTTGAGCAAGGGGTTATCATCTGTAATTGATACAAATAATGGCCTGAAACAGTGCTGTCATTTGGTGCTATTGTTGTTTTCCCTTTACATCACTGATTTACCTGTCTTTTTGGATAATAGTATGGCCGATTCACTAAAAATTGGGGGCAGGTTGGTGTCCTGTCTGCTAGATGCTAACAATAGTATGATTCTGTCCGCTATCATTAAAGAAATGTGTGTGTAATCATTTTCTGAAATGTGGCTCTAAGGAAGAGAATAGGGCCACTTCCAGTTATTATATTGACAGTCACATGTGCCCAAAGGCAGAGTGCTGCTGGCATTGAAGCCAGGATTGGTCAACGTGGAGCTTGTAAAATGATGGCACTTGGCAGCTCTACAGATACAGTGTCTGGCTGCTGCTGCTCGTTCATTGGTTTCTGGCTCCTGTTTGTGAGAATGAGCAGGGGCAGGGAGGCAGCAGAATGCCTCAATTTCAAGTGTAGGTGGTCGCTCCTCACTTTTGTAGGTGTCTGTCGCAAGCTGAGACACCACTACCTCCAAGATGATGAATCAGCAGACGTCCTAAGGGTCACTGGAAGCAGGTCATGCAAAGTGGTGGTCATGAAACCTGAGGAGAGGATAGACTGAATGAAAAACAGGGCCACATGTTCATGAATGCAGATGCACTGGACAGCCATGGTGGTGGTGATAAAGCAATACCTGAGTATAACAAGAGGTCTGGCACAAAAGATCTTTAGTGGAGGATAAGCGATGTAAAAGATGGAGGTCATTCAACGGCTTTCTTCATCTTTGGGCTGTGTCCTGACTACCTGGTTGGAAGAGGCTGTTCCACAGCATTGTTTTGTAGTTGCATTTGTATGACAATCCATACCCCCGTAGAGGTGCTGAAGCCCAGTTTTGGGTAGGTAGCATGCTGCTACTTGGGACTGCTTGGGTGGGAGAGTGGGCATCTTTAGTATGATCTATATCAGTGGTGTTTTCACGTCGCGCTTGAAGATCAAATTCTCTTATCATGTTTTGTCACTGTGTTCAGTCATGTAGCAGTGTGAAAGGGGTGAAAGACAGGATGCTTACAATTACAAATAGATAGTGTATGTGTGGATAGGAATGCATAACTGGAGACAGGCCTATCTAGGAAGTGGTTTGGTGTCACGGGTGAATACCTGTTATACAGATGGTGTCCGTGTAAACATGTGCTTGTGATTGTAGTGAAGTGAAGAAGAGTGAAATACAGCCAAACATTTGGTTGTGATGTGTTCCAAAACTCTGGTACCCTCATGTAGTTGCTATCAGTAAGCATGAAATGTCAGTTTTTCATGCCAATGTATATATGGCCAGCCCTACTAATGCATGTGAAACATATTTCTTTTTAACCAAATAACACTTTTTTTTTGTATAGCGTGCAATCTGTACAAACTTACTTCATGGCCCTTTCAAATTAGTTGGCCAAGCAAAATGAGAGTGTGAAATAAAGTGATTTGCTTGAAATGTCTCTGTCCAGTTAATAGCAGGTGCTGGAGATCCAAGAGAGGTGGTGCTCAGATGACAGCTCTTGAACAGAACAAATTGAGTGTTCAATACACATTCCTGTCCTGTATTCAGTGCTTTTTGTCTTTTAAGAACTACATTAAAGAGGAATAGAGGCACTGTCTGGGATGCTGGGTATAGCTCCATTTCCAATTACTAGTTCTGTGGGACAATGGCAGGGCCAGGGTAGATATTCAACTGGAGCCAACTTCCAGTCCTGTCTGGCTTGTCCATCTCTGGTTGGGAAAAAGCTCACAAAAGCTTTTTTCCTACAGCACCATCAGGTCACTAATGGAAGGAAGATAACACTGCTGGGGTCCTAAAGCACTGGGGGCAGGGCACTCAGTGCTTTGGTGACATCACCAACAGGGCACTGCTAGTGGAAAGTTCACACTGCTGTGTCCTATATCAAAGGCATGGTGCTCAAGGAAGATAACATTCCTGTGGTCTTATGGGGCACACCGCAGGGAGAGGTCACTGCTACAGTCTTAGCGCTCACAGGGCACTGCTGGGTAAAGGCTATATTACTTGAAAGGGTCCTCTGCTCGCTCCAGACACTCTACACCACAAGCAATGCCTGCCCCTCATTCACAACTGGATGTTCAACACCAATCGGAAGCTCAGCCCCACAAGGGGCTGTTATTTGCCAAGAAAAACAAGCAATATCTCGTCCAAACCTGAGTCAGCGGCATAAATCGGACCAATTCAGATGCCAACTTTCATGCAATACCAAGTTACTTGGATTCACCCTGCAACCAACCTCAGTCTCAAGGACTACGCTGCCAAGAAAACAAGCTCAGCCTAATACCATCAGACTGGAGGCAATAATGTGCAAAAATGAAAAATCTATTTGGCAGACGCAGACCTTCTCTATCAATTTACCCATGATCTGAAACAATATTTCTCTATCTCCTAGGGTTTCACAAACCCTGCTCAGGAAGGAGCGACAAAAACACCTCTTTAAAGAGCACTACATCACAATGCAGTAACAGTTCACTTCTCCGAGAACCAGGTATCCCTCCAGTCCAGCGTTGACACTTCCTGGGGTTCCGCAGTAATAGGCTAGGATTACATCTATGATTATAATACCTTCATTGGCTTCATCCCAATTATTTTCAGGGAGAAAAATTGAATTACTCCAGAGACCAGACCTACATCACCCTACCCACCAAAAAATATTAACATAAGGGTCGATAGGTGAAGGGAGCAGCGTGTCAAAAAAGTTTGGGAACCACTGTTTTATTGTGTTGTTTCTGTGAATCTCATTTGAGTGCCAAATCTTGAATTAAAACTTGAACTTGAGTATTAATGTGAATTGGTGAGGCAGTTATACTACTCAATATATCACAACTCAGTTCAAACACAAATATCCTACTTTGCAGTTAAAGACTACAGCAAGTATTAAATAGGACATAAATTGATATTGTATATTTGATATGCGAGTTATAGCTTTCACTTCACCCCTGTTTGGATCTTCCCTGATTCTCACTGAACTGTCACCTTCAGTAAGTCCACTGCCTGCTGCCAAAATGTTCTCTCTCTCTGACCAGATCCTTGAGGTTAGACAGCTGGTTTTACAGATCAAAGCTTTCCATACCCCTATAGAACTTCAGAAACTCCAACATTTGCTGCAGAACTTTCTCCTTTACATATGTGAACAGATCCCTGAATCCTGTGCCTAGATTCTATAGATTGCTAGGCCCCTCTCACCTTCAGTAGCTTCATATCCTGCTGTTGACACATATCCTTTATGTTGCTGACCAGGTCCATCAATGCAGCTTTCTGATGTTCCAGCTCACTGATGTTTCTAAGGACTGTATTTAGACTTTCGTTGTGTTTTGTTTTCATCCTGCTAAGCTCCTGTTGTTTTTTCTGCTCCAGACACATTTTCTGTTCCTCAAATGTACTCAGGATCTTCAACTCTTGCTTCCTGGCTGCTTCCTTGAAGAAAAGGAATTGAACTATCAGATATAAATACATGTATACAGCGTTCTACCAATTTACAAAAATAGATCGTTCGTGAAGCAGAAAGTAAACTATTCTCTTACCTCCAGCTCTATCACCCTTTGTTGTTCTTTGCACTGAAGCACATCAATGTTCTTCAGACTGTTCTGCAAAGTTGCCAGACAATTGTGAAGCTTGCCCTGAAACAAAAAAAAACTTCTGTTTTCAAAGCAAATAACACTATTAGCTACTGTAACATTCTACAGTGCAGCAAGCCTTCAATGGTTGCGTGTGCGTCAAACTCAACATTTAGTGTGGGAGAGTAAATCCATTAGCACAGCATGTCTGTTGGTGGGCCCTCTCTACAGCGGTGTACTGCGGAAGACGTATCCCTACTGGGACAATTACTAAGATTGTAAGCACAATCTTTGACAGTTCTGATGTGGATCATGATATATGTATGTATATGATATTTCTATAGCACAAACCTAGCCAAAGGGAAGCAGAGCGGCATTCACAGTCATAGCAACTCATTGATCAACGTCATAATGACCACGCAACAAGACACAAAGAGGGATATTTATAGTCCCCTAGCGCCACCTTGCGCCACGTTAATGTCATTTTTTATGACATTAATGTGGCTTGAGGACAGAATCTCCACTCCCTATTTACAGGGTGGCGCAATGCATGCATACACCCATCCTGCCACATCCCCCCAAATCTTTACTCATGAAAATAATTTAAACAATTCCAAATGTTGCAGAGAAATTCATCTGCTTCTAAGATTTCTTGTATAGTGAGCCCAGTTAAGAGCTTAGAACAGCACTGTGACTCAGCTTTTGAATTTCTAGCAATAAGAAGTGCCTCACGTTTATCTTAGAAAACCATGTGAATTCAAGTTTGGCATCCCAGGCTTGCTGATCTTAGGCCATGCCACTCTTCATTGGTTAGCTGCCCAACAAATGAAATGAAAGAAAAAGATAGTAACTTTTTCAATATTCCCATATGAGAAGATAAAGATTTTGGAATTTTAAAAATAATTTCTGTACAACTTGTGGTTAAATTTACACATTTTTAAAACTATGCATTAAAGATACAGATTTGCAATTTTAATTATGGCCCATCTTTTGTTTATTATCTAACAAATGATGTGGTAAAAAAGAATAGCTATTAAAATATATAAAATGATCAAGCAGCAAATTAATATTGTATTTTCAATTGCTTTATACTTAATTTGATAACTTTGTTCTTTCGCCCAATATTCCAGTTCATTTGTGGTGCACTGTGCTTAATGTAGTGCCATACATCTTTTATTTCTGCCCCAGAGAAGATAATTGATAGAGTGATGCAAAGCATCCCCCACTCTGAGAGAGCTTTTGCATTCCTTTTGCTTATCCTTTAATCAATATAAATAGGCAATTCCCAGCACCCCTTCTTGCTATAAATTTCATGTGCTCTGTTTTCATGCTTATAACTGGCTGGATGCTGTTATCTATTTTATGTGTGTTTTCTGTGTCTCATGAGTTATTAATGCCACAATAAAACCCTTTTCTAACTGAAAGACACCACGTATGGCTGCACTGTTTTTTCATTCATTTTGCCCCCACAGTGTCCAATATCAATGTATTTGTATTGCTTAACCATTAGTATCTGATGCTGCATCTTTGTATGATAAACTCTTGTTATGTTAAAACCAAACAACCTTCATATTTCCATTTCACTTACTTAGTATGTCTCAGAAGACCACAAAAAAGAAAACAATTCTACATACTAATATTTTGAACCAATCATAAATGTACATGTCATTCTTCATCGAAGTTTAATCCCCGGGGCATCAAGGTCTGTAACTCTATTATGTATTTTGATTCTTTCTGTCGAAGGAGTTTTTCAGGATCCCCACTACTTTTTTATTTTTGGGATATGATTAATTGCAAAATATTTTAATGCTTGCCAATCACTCCGATGTTCTAGTTCCATGTGTTTTGCTACTGTGTAGCTCCTGTCCAAATTGACTGCTGCCTGTATGTTTTCCAGAATCCTTTTTCTTGTCTCACAAATCATGCTCCCTACATATTTGAGTCCACATGGGCACTCCATAATATATACAGTTAATCTGCTTCAACGTGTAATATGTTGTTTGATCTGTTTGACCTTTCCCATTCCTATTACATATTCATTTTTGTTGATTCCAATCACACAGGCTTTGCATTTATTCCATTTCCAAAAGCCAGGTTGTGTAAGCCATGATTTGCCCAGATCGCCAAAGTGGCTTCTCACCAAACGATCCTTCAAACTTGGTGCTTTTCGATAGGTCACATGTGGATGATTTCCTATTGCCTTTCCTATTACTGGATCTCTTTTTAAAACAGACCAATGTTGGTGAGAACCCTTTGTACTTTTTTGCCTCAGATGAATATGACATTATGAATCTTATCACTTCTTCCTTTTTTGTTTTTTGTTTTCTCATGTGGTGTATTAACATTGATCTTGTAATATCATTTAATCTTTCTTTTTACTTTTTGATGCATTTCCTAGGATATTTTCTCCTCATGAACCTCTCTGCTGAAGCTTCCAAATGCTGCTCATTTTATTTAGTTTCTGAGAAAATTATTTTCATTCTCATGAATTCCCCATAAGGAATACTCAATTGTGTACTGGGTGGGTAAAAGCTATCTGTGTGAAGTATTGAACTTGTTGCTGAGTTTTTTCTATGTAGTGTGGTATGTATTTGATTATTATTTATATACATTTCTGTGTCTAAAAATGTAACCCTGGTTTTATCAATTTGTTGGGTAAACATTAGTTTTGCTGAATTCTTTCAAAGTTGTTCATAATAATGTTGGGATTCTCCTTCTGTTCCGTCCCACACAATGAAGAGACTGTGTATGAAGCAAAGCTAGATAACCATTTTTTGTACAAACATTTCTTATTTCTGACCAGGCAAATTGTTGCTCAAACCAACCCACTGTCAAATTAGCAACATTTGGAGAAAGTGAAAAACCAATGGCTGTTCCTTTGTTCTGGAGGTATAGCTGTTTGTCAAAAAGGAAAACATTATTTGTTAAACACATTATTATCATCTTCAGGAGCATGGTGTTATGTTGATATAATTGTATATTGTGTTGCTGTGAAAAATATTCACAGGCTTTTACCCCCGCTCCATGTTCACTATTGGTATATAGTGCAACCACGTCCATTGTAACTAATTTATAACTTTATTCCCATGGGACACCCCCCCCAGATGTCTTAGGAGATCTCCAGTGTCCGTTAAATAGGAATTCAGATGTTGTACCAATGGAGCTACGAAATGGTCTATGTTATTTGACATTGGTTCTAACAGAGAACCCATGGCTGACACGATTGGTCTCCCTGGTGGATTACTTGTATTTTTATGAATGTTGGGTAAAAAGTATAATATGGGTGACACTGGATGTTCAACCAACATGTATTTAGGCTCATCAGCATCAACCAAACACTGGTTCTCCGGTTCTTCTAAATTTCGTTGTATTTCCATTTGTAATTGCTTTGGGGGGTCCATCATTATTTTCTTATAGCAGGTTGTGTCTGACAATTGGCGGACTGCGTCCCTCACATAACTTTCTTTGGTCATTATTACTATGTTCCCACGTTTATCCACTGATTTAATCACAATTAAGTCATCCATTTTCAAGTTTTTTGATGCTTCTTTCTCCTTCTTTGTCAAATTATTTTTGAGTTTGCTAGTCTGTATTTTATATAAATCATGAATCACCATTTCTGCATATTGATCAATCTTGTTGCCTGGTGGAAGTATTGAATAATGAACAGATTTAAGTTTAATTTTCAACAAGCCTGCTCCTGAGGGGGTGAGGATATCTATATCTGTTTGTTCCAAATCATTACCAATAGGCACCTCCAAGTTAGTCAACACATCCTTGTCACCTGCTGTTAAATCTATTGTGAGTTTCCATTATATTTCTGGCATTTTTGCTTGATGTTTTGGCTTCCTTGAATATCTTCTTCAATTTGAATTTCCTTATGTATTTGTACAAGTCTATTCTTGTTTGAACAATGTTTATGTGGGTTACGGGGCAGAAATGTAAGCCTTTTTTCAGAAGGGAAGTTTCCGATGTTGTTAATTGTCGTGTGGTAAAATTAGTTACATTTAATTCTTGAATGTCCTTGTACTTTGGGCCCTGGTAGCTCCTGCCTTCACCTTGTTGTCCTGTTCTTGTTTGCTTCTTTTTCTGCCCCGCCCTCTGCCCCTTACGGACATACCACTTTTGTCTTTGTTTTGTTGTTCTAAGGGGAGGCGCATCTCATGCAAAAGAGTCATCATTCTAGATGGTTGCCAGGTGCTGCCCTCTGCATCACTTCAATCCGTATCTGTAGTTAAAGAATCTGTCTCCAAGTATGCTGCCCTTGCTGCATCACATTGCTCCTTTTGTCTGATTGTATTATATCTTTTGGCAAAAGTGAAAATATGACCCACCTCATAATACACTTTGTCCCTTTGAAATTTGAACTGTTTGCATGTTTTAACTGTTTCCTCATGTATGACCCAAGGGTAGGTCGCTCCCCCTGCCGCTGCAGCTCCTCCAGGTTCCTGAGTTCCTGAGACCCACCTCACAGTAAGTACCCCCCACCTCCCAGCCCCTCGTTCTGCCCCGCGCTACTCACCCTCTCTCCTGCTCCTGCTTCTTTTCCTCTTTTCTTCTTCTCTGTTCTTCCTCCTCTCTCCTCGTCTGTATTCTTCTTCTGTACTTCTCTTCTCCCCGTCTTCTCTCCTCTTCTTCCTCATCTTCTGCTGTGGTCTTCTGCACTCTGTCTCTTCGTTTTTTGTATCTTCCTCCGTGTTCTTCTGTGTTCTTCTGTGTTCCTCTGTCTTCTTCTGTCTTCCTCAGTGTTCTTCTGTCTTCCTCGGTGTTCTTCTGTCTTCCTCAGTGTTCTTCTGTCTTCCTCGGTGTTCTTCTGTCTTCCTCGGTGTTCTTCTGTCTTCCTCGGTGTTCTCCTTTCTTCCTCTGTGTTCTTCTGTCTTCCTCTGTGTTCTTCTGTCTTCCTCTGTGTTCTTCTGTATTCTTCTCTGTTCTTCTGTCTTCCTCGGTGTTCTTCTGTATTCCTCTCTGTTCTTCTGTGTTCTTCTGTGTTTCTTCTGTCCTTCCGGTCTTCAGTCCTTCCGGTCTTCAGTCCTTCCGGTCTTCTGTTCTTCTTTTCTTCTTTTCTTCTTTTCTTCTTGTCTTCTGCCTTCAGCTCTTCTGCCTCCTCCGTCCTCTTCTCCCCGCGCCTGCCCTCCTGCTCCTGCCTCATCCCCCTCCCCCACTCGCATCCCCCATCTATCTCCCCTATCTAACCCGTTCACTTTCTACCTCCCTCACTCCTCCTATCTACCTATCTCTCCATCTCTCTATCCCACTATCCAACTCCCTCACTCTCCACCTCCTCCTATCTTCCTATCTCTCTATCTTTTTCCCTATCTATCGACTTCTCTATCTACCTTTTCTCTCTACCTATTTCTCTATCTCTCCCCCCTCCCGCCACCCCCTCTATTACCTATCTTCCTATCCCCTCACTCTACCTCTCACCCTCACCCACCTCTACAACCCCCCCTCCCCTATCTTCACAACCCTACACCTATCTTTCTCCCTAATCTCCTAAACCTCCTAACACTCTCCCCCCTCCACCCTTAAACCCCCCTCCACCAGCTCTTCTCACTCTACCTGTCCCCCCCCTCCCTCGCGCTTTCCCGCCGCGACCTCCTGCACGCCCCCGCCCCCCAGCTCCCATTCGCCCCCAGCTGACCCCTCCCCGCCCCCTCCTACCTCATATGGCGGCCGCTGCGTGACAGTGGTAGCGACCCTTGACCCAAGGGTAGGTCGCTCCCCCTGCCACTGCAGCTCCTCCAGGTTCCTGAGTTCCTGAGACCCACCTCACAGTAAGTACCCCCCACCTCCCAGCCCCTCGTTCTGCCCCGCGCTACTCACCCTCTCTCCTGCTCCTGCTTCTTTTCCTCTTTTCTTCTTCTCTGTTCTTCCTCCTCTCTCCTCGTCTGTATTCTTCTTCTGTACTTCTCTTCTCCCCGTCTTCTCTCCTCTTCTCTTCTTCCTCATCTTCTGCTGTGGTCTTCTGCACTCTGTCTCTTCGTCTTTTGTATCTTCCTCCGTGTTCTTCTGTGTTCTTCTGTGTTCCTCTGTCTTCTTCTGTCTTCCTCGGTCTTCTTCTGTCTTCCTCGGTCTTCTTCTGTCTTCCTCGGTCTTCTTCTGTCTTCCTCGGTGTTCTTCTGTCTTCCTCGGTGTTCTTCTGTCTTCCTCGGTGTTCTTCTGTCTTCCTCGGTGTTCTTCTGTCTTCCTCGGTGTTCTTCTGTCTTCCTCGGTGTTCTTCTGTCTTCCTCAGTGTTCTTCTGTCTTCCTCAGTGTTCTTCTGTCTTCCTCAGTGTTCTTCTGTCTTCCTCGGTGTTCTTCTGTCTTCCTCGGTGTTCTTCTGTCTTCCTCGGTGTTCTTCTGTCTTCCTCGGTGTTCTTCTGTCTTCCTCGGTGTTCTTCTGTCTTCCTCGGTGTTCTTCTGTCTTCCTCGGTGTTCTTCTGTCTTCCTCGGTGTTCTTCTGTCTTCCTCGGTGTTCTCCTTTCTTCCTCTGTGTTCTTCTGTATTCCTCTGTGTTCTTCTGTATTCCTCTGTGTTCTTCTGTCTTCCTCAGTGTTCTTCTGTCTTCCTCAGTGTTCTTCTGTCTTCCTCAGTGTTCTTCTGTCTTCCTCAGTGTTCTTCTGTCTTCCTCAGTGTTCTTCTGTCTTCCTCGGTGTTCTTCTGTCTTCCTCGGTGTTCTTCTGTCTTCCTCGGTGTTCTTCTGTCTTCCTCGGTGTTCTTCTGTCTTCCTCGGTGTTCTTCTGTCTTCCTCGGTGTTCTTCTGTCTTCCTCGGTGTTCTCCTTTCTTCCTCGGTGTTCTCCTTTCTTCCTCGGTGTTTTTCTGTCTTCCTCTGTGTTTTTCTGTCTTCCTCTGTGTTCTTCTGTATTCCTCTGTGTTCTTCTGTCTTCCTCTGTGTTCTTCTGTCTTCCTCTGTGTTCTTCTGTCTTCCTCTGTGTTCTTCTGTGTTCTTCTGTGTTTCTTCTGTTCTTCCGGTCTTCAGTCCTTCCGGTCTTCAGTCCTTCCGGTCTTCAGTCCTTCCGGTCTTCAGTCCTTCCGGTCTTCAGTCCTTCCGGTCTTCAGTCCTTCCGGTCTTCTGTTCTTCTTTTCTTCTGTTCTTCTTTTCTTCTGTTCTTCTTTTCTTCTGTTCTTCTTTTCTTCTGTTCTTCTGTTCTTCTTGTCTTCTTGTCTTCTTGTCTTCTTGTCTTCTTGTCTTCTGCCTTCGGCTCTTCTGCCTCCTCCGTCCTCTTCTCCCCGCGCCTGCCCTCCTGCTCCTGCCTCATCCCCCTCCCCCACTCGCATCCCCCATCTATCTCCCCTATCTAACCCGTTCACTTTCTACCTCCCTCACTCCTCCTATCTACCTATCTCTCCATCTCTCTATCCCACTATCCAACTCCCTCACTCTCCACCTCCTCCTATCTTCCTATCTCTCTATCTTTTTCCCTATCTATCGATTTCTCTATCTACCTTTTCTCTCTACCTATTTCTCTATCTCTCCCCCCTCCCGCCACCCCCTCTATTACCTATCTTCCTATCCCCTCACTCTACCTCTCACCCTCACCCACCTCTACAACCCCCCTCCCCTATCTTCACAACCCTACACCTATCTTTCTCCCTAATCTCCTAAACCTCCTAACACTCTCCCCCCTCCACCCTTAAACCCCCCTCCCCCAGCTCTTCTCACTCTACCTGTCCACCCCCTCCCTCGCGCTTTCCCGCCGCGACCTCCTGCACGCCCCCGCCCCCCAGCTCCCATTCGCCCCCAGCTGACCCCTCCCCGCCCCCTCCTACCTCATATGGCGGCCGCTGCGCGTCCACGCAGCGGGCGCGTGTAGCGGGTGCGCCGCTGGTGCGCCGGAGGCGCGCCAGAGGCAAGCCCATCTGCGCCCGTCCGCGCCTGGCCCGCGCCCAGCGCCAATACCCCTGGTCCCCAGCTCTCCCAAGCCCCGCTGATCCGCTACGACCCCACCACCCTCCATGCCCTCAACCCAGGACGCTCCAACACCTGCTTCCAAGCTCACCCCAAACGCACCCATGGACCCTTCGCCTGCAACTCCTGCAAACGCATCTTCCACCACGCAACAACTACGACCACAAGCCCACGCGCCATCAACCACCTCAAGTGCATCCTAGTCAACGCTCGCTCCGTTCACAAACACGCCGTTGAACTCTGGGACCTCCTAGACTCCACAGCACCGGACGTCGCCTTCATCACGGAGACCTGGATGAACGCCTCCTCTGCTCCAGACATCGCCACCGCCATCCCCGAAGCCTACAAGATCTCCAGGAAAGACCACACCAACCAAGTAGGAGGAGGTATCGCCATCGTCTTCAAAGACTCCATCAGCGTCACCACCTCCACTGAAGACTCCCCTCTCGCCGCTGAACACCTGCATTTTCAGATTTGCACCGACCCGAGGACCACCCTCAGAGGATCCCTCGTCTACCGTCCTCCCGGACCTCGCGCCCCATTCAGCGACGCCATCGCCGACTTCATCTCCCCGCACGCCCTCGCCTCACCGGACTACATCCTCCTAGGCGACCTCAACTTCCATCTGGAACAAAACAACGACCCCAACACCACCATCCTGCTCGACAACCTCGCCAACCTCGGCCTCAAACAACTGGTGAACACTGCCACCCACATCGCCGGACACACACTCGACCCTATCTTCTCCGCCAGCAAACACGTCTTCTTCAGCCACGCCTCTGCCCTACATTGGACCGACCACAGCTGCGTCCACTTCACATTCCGACGCGAGACCCGCCACCTCCGCACTCAACCCATCCCTCGCCGACAGTGGAACAAGATCCCTGAAGAGCCACTCTTCTCCGCACTCGCCGCCAACCAACCCACCCTCACTACCGACCCCAACGACGCAGCCCTCAACCTCACAAACTGGATCTCCAACTGCGCAGACAACCTTGCTCCCCTCAAACGCTTGCAGCGACAGAACAACACCAAGAAACCCCTCTGGTTCTCTGACACCCTCAAAGAATCAAAGAAAACTTGTCGCGCACTTGAGAAAGCCTGGCGCAAGGACCGCACCGCTGACCACATGACCGCCCTCAAGAACGCTACCCGCGAACACCACCACCTGATCCGCGCTGCCAAAAGGAATTTTTTCACCGACAGACTGGACAAAAACAGCCACAACAGCAGAGAACTCTTCAGCATCATCAAGGAGTTCTCCAATCCCAGCGCCAACGCCAACGCCGTCACGCCCTCACAGGATCTATACGAATCCCTTGCCACTTTCTTCCATCGCAAGATCAGCGACCTCCACGACAGCTTCGGACACCAGACCCAACCAAACACCACAGAACCCACATCCCCGACCATCACCCTGAACAACTGGACCCACATCTGCACGGAAGAAACCAAATCCATCATGAACTCTATCCACTCCGGCGCCCCTTCGGACCCCTGCCCGCACTTCATCTTTAACAAAGCCGACGACATCATCGCCCCGCACCTCCAGACCATCATCAACTCTTCTTTTTCTTCTGCTACCTTCCCCGAATGCTGGAAACACGCCGAAGTCAACGCCCTACTAAAGAAACCTACGGCTGACCCGAGCGACCTGAAAAACTTCCGCCCCATCTCCCTTCTGCCTTTCCCAGCCAAAGTAATAGAGAAGACCGTCAACAAACAGCTGACCACCTTCCTGGAAGACAACAACCTGCTCGACCCCTCACAGACCGGATTCCGAACCAACCACAGCACTGAAACCGCTCTCATCTCAGTCACAAACGACATCAGAACCCTGATGGACAGCGGTGAAACAGTCGCCCTCATTCTTCTCGACCTCTCGGCTGCCTTTGACACCGTCTGTCACCGCACCCTAATCACCCGCCTCTGCTCCACCGGGATCCAAGACCAGGCCCTGGACTGGATCGCCTCCTTCCTCGCAAACCGCTCCCAAAGAGTCTACCTCCCTCCGTTTCGCTCAGAACCCACTGAGATCATCTGCGGCGTACCTCAAGGCTCATCACTCAGCCCGACACTCTTCAATGTCTACATGAGCCCCCTCGCCAACATCGTACGCAAGCACGACATCATCATCACCTCCTACGCCGACGACACCCAACTTATACTCTCCCTCACCAAGGACCCCGCCAGCGCCAAGACCAACCTACAAGAGGGTATGAAGGACGTCGCAGATTGGATGAGGCTCAGCCGCCTAAAGCTGAACTCTGAAAAAACTGAAGTCCTCATCCTCGGCAACACCCCGTCCGCCTGGGACGACTCCTGGTGGCCCACGGCCCTCGGCACCGCACAGACCCCCGCAGACAACGCCCGCAACCTCGGCTTCATCTTGGACCCTCTTCTCACCATGACCAAGCAAGTTAACGCCGTGTCCTCCGCCTGCTTCCTCACCCTCCGCATGCTCCGCAAGATCTTCCGCTGGATCCCCGCCGACACCAGAAAAACCGTGACCCACGCCCTCGTCACGAGCCGCCTGGACTACGGCAACACCCTCTACGCCGGGACCACAGCCAAACTCCAAAATCGCCTACAACGCATTCAAAACGCCTCGGCCCGCCTCATCCTCGACGTACCCCGCAGCAGCCACATCTCCGCACACCTGAGACACCTGCATTGGCTCCCAGTCAGCAAAAGGATCACCTTCCGACTTCTCACCCACGCACACAAAGCCCTCCACAACAAGGGACCGGAATACCTCAACAGACGCCTCAACTTCTACGTCCCCACCCGCCCCCTCCGCTCCTCTGGCCTCGCACTCGCCGCCGTCCCTCGCATCTGACGCTCCACGGCGGGTGGGGGATCTTTCTCCTTCCTGGCGGCCAAGACCTGGAACTCCCTCCCCACCAGCCTCAGGACCACCCAGGACCACTCCGCTTTCCGGAGACTCCTAAAGACCTGGCTGTTCGAGCAGCAATAACCACCCCCTTTGTCCCTAGCGCCTTGAGACCCGCACGGGTGAGTAGCGCGCTTTATAAATGCTAATGATTTGATTTGATTTGATTTGATTATGTCTAATCTTGCAGCAATATCCTGTTTTAATTTTCGTTCCTCTTCTGAAAATGTTAGACCTTCTAATTCAGTTTTGATTGTTTTCAGCTGTGTTTGAATGTTTGCTAAAGCAATCTCTGCATGTTTAATCAAAATTAGTACTAATCCCATCGATGACTGTAGGATATGTTCGCCCCATTCTTGTAATAATCCCCCACTTGCATCAAAATGATTTGGCATGATTGAAATTCGCAGCCCCCGGGGGACTCGTTTAACCTCCACGTATTTTTTTAAAGAGAAAACTTCCCACCATTTGTTTATTTCCTTCTGAGAAAGTCTCTTCCATTCTCTTAATTTACCCTTGGTATTTAATTTGTTCATAGTCTTAGAAATGCCTATATGTGTCTGTGTTTCTTGGTTTCCTTCTGTTTCATCTAAGAATATATTTGCTGCTGTACTATTTTGTTTGGCTTCACATTTGGATTTAAGTGATACAGAGGGCAGCACCTGGCAACCATCTAGAAAGATGACTCTTTTAAATGAGCTGCGCCTCGCCTTAGAACAACAAAACAAAGACAGAAGTGGTATGTCTGTAAGGGGCAGAGGGAAAGGCAGAGGGTGGGGCAGAAAAAGAAGCAAACAAGAAGAGGTCAACAAGGTGAAGGCGAGATCTACCAGGGCCCAAAGCACAAGGACATTAAATGTAATTAATCTTAGCACAAGACAATTTACAACATCGGAAACTTCCCTTCTGCAAAAAGGTTACATTTCTGCCCCATAGCCCACATAGACATTGTTCAAACAAGAATAGACTTGTACAAATACATAAGGAAATTCAAATTGAAGAAGATATCCATGGTAGCCAAAACATCAAACAAAAAGTCAGAAATACAATGGAAACCCACAACAGAATTAACAGCAGGTGACAAGGATGTGTTGATAATGTTGACAAACTTGGAGATGCCTATTGGTAATGATTCAGAGCTAACAAACACAGATATCATCACCAGCTCAGTAGCAGGCTTGTCAAAAATAACACCTAAATCAGTTTATTATCAAATACTTCCATTAGGCAATAAGAATGATCAATATCCAGAAATGGTGATTCATGATTTATATAAAATACAGACCAGCAAACACAAAGATAATTTGACAAAGGAGTTAGTCTTCTTTGGCCATCCTTAGAGTCAGTACCTCTCTTGTACTGAGAGTTATGCTTGTTTCTCATCTTTTAAATGCCTTTGGGATAACCTAGTCGCCTTCTTGTATTTGCCCCATTGCTTATGCCGTTCATCACTAATATGCCCAGCATATTCTGAACTGATACTCTGCCCTATGTGCAGCTCGTGTTCTGCACTGCCCCAAATGCTGCTCTCAACTAATGCTGTGCAGCTGTTAGCACTCTGGATCGACAAATCCTTTGTGGTTGCTGTCCCATAAGGAGAGGTATACAGATCACCTGCAATGCTATGTTCTTGTTTTCTTTTTTAGCTTAGCAAACCTGTGTTTTTTTTATACTTACATTTCCTAGTTAGATGATTTTCCAAATTATTTTTGTCTTTTGATTTTACCACCTGTGCCAGCCCCTCCCCACACATTGCAATCCAATTTTGTGATAGAAATAGGGATGACTCAAACCCAAAATTGATTATCACTGTCTGATTTAAATTTGTATTAACGTCACCATCAATCAACCTGAAATCAGATGCAGTTGCTCAGATTATTGTGTTATTAATTTCTGTTATTTTGTTGGAGTATTTGATAGTTCTAATGCTTAGTAGATTGAATTTATTCAGACATTTTGAACAGCCTATGTTTTTCATGTATGTTTATAACAGATTTGAGTACCATTTACATTACCTTGGCATTGTGGTTGTAATAAAATCTTGAAACATAAATCAGCTTGGCATTCTTTCTGTGGCCAAATTGGTCATGGTGTCTCAATTTGTTTAAATTGGCTAATATGAATTAAATTGTTCATGTTGATAAATTGGTGTTTATTGAATTTGATTACCATACCCCTTTCTGAGTCCAAAGATCCCATCAAACTCTCAGTTAGGTGGTGTAAGGTGTTGCATCCCACCATCCACATGGTTTCGTTTCTGAATCCCAAATTGGGAGAAGAGAATCACGCTTCAAATATTCAATTAACTCTTTTGTAGGAGTCATGGGATGCTGCCAATCCCATCTAGTCATGTTGTAACTATAATTAAGAACCCCCCATGCTACACATGTCATATCCAAAGACAAATGGTGCACCGCAGCACTGTGGTCAACGTAATTGGTCAGCTAGAAGGTGGTAGTGGTTTTGCTGGCACTCTCTTTTTGGCTCCACTCCAGTCCAAGATGGCCACCAAATTCAGACTGACTCCTTCCCAAACCATGAAGACTCCTGTTTTGCCAATCCCAGGAGAATTCTGAACTCTCATGAAAAATTCAACACTTGGCGGCCATCTTGGTGCTAAAGAGCAGATGCGCCCGTTCCTGTTAAGACGTCCTGGAGAGTGGTACAACGTTGAACTCCATTACAAAAGGGGGAACTTTCTTGAAAGTGAAGAATGCAACCTTCAAGTGGTTAATCTTTTAGGATTTACTTGAAAGAAGTGTGAAGTAAAACAAGGTGGTGCTCAATGGCTAATTAGTTCTCAAAGGATAAAAGACTCCAGAAATAAGGACAATCAAGATCTTAGAAACTCAGTCACAAAGTTGCCATTTACAAAGACTTGTGAAGACGTTTGTTTGAAATAGGACAACTTAAGCATTAGAAGCCCTGAGTGTGTTTATTCCTCAGGTTATCACAGGTTACATTCTTGTCTTAAAACATACATTCAAGCATACTATCTCTTGTTTGAAATTCATCTGTGAATTAATTTAGTCCAGCTTTATTTCAGGTCTCCTTCCCCACTCTTCTTTATTTCCTTCCCCCTTGTAAAGCCACTCTAATACTCTGTGGATTCTCCAATCAGAGTGAGTAGCACTGGAAGGTAGGCTTCTGAGAGAAGTATCAGAGGATCCCAGTGCTGACAGTAGACCATTTCCTTTAGAAGAATGGTGCATTGACAGCATAACATTTGCACTTCACACACATAATATTTTGTTTAAAACTGAGAACAGCAACTGAAAGTGAATCTTCCACCCCATCAGTCAGTACAAATATGCTCTAAGAGTGGATGCCAGCCTAACTATGCACTAGAAAACAGCCAACACATTGCCTGTGCCCATCAGGTAATGTGTGTTTTACCCTCTATAAAATAGATTCAACACGAGAACAGAGATTTCACGCTGGGATAGTACAAGCCACAGACATTTGTAGGAACAGCAACTTCACACATCCAGATGTTGCATGGAAGCACGTCATGTGATCAGGCTTTAATGCTCGAATTAATGGAAGGAGGCAGTTAGATAGTTGCTTATCCTACCTTTGGTCCAATGGTCCAGATCGTCACTAAACGTGCTCATGAAGAAACAGAGGCGCGTGATGGTTAGAGTATTACTACCGGTACAAAATTGGGCCTGGGACAAGGATCTCTCAGACCACTGACTTCATAATGAGAATCATTCAGGCAGTCATGTTTTCAGACCTCTCTCTTCTACCCTATCTAAACCAAGTCACTACAACCTTCATTTTCACCATGTGGACCTTGTGTGTAATCTCCCCACACCTTGCATTCCTACACTGAGAAAAGGCTACCATTACCTCAGTGATTCACATTTCCACCTCCAGATAGCTACTATACATTTGCACCTTACACAGGAATAACACTATAAATACTATCAGCCAGGCACAGTAGAGTCTTTATGCATTCATATGCAGGGTGAATTGAGCAAACCTAGCAGGGAGTAGAGGAGCACTTAGCTGTCTAAGTGCAGCACAAGAATCGGAGCTGCACCAAGGATGGTAACTTTAATGGACTGCTGCCCTGGAAGAATTGCTTATCTACTGTGCTGTCGTGCTGCTCTGTGACTTTGCTGAGGAAGAGCTGGACTGTTCCTTTGCAAAGGATTGCTTATCTTCTATGCTGTCCTGCTGCTCTTTGAACTTGCTGAGGGAGAGCTGGACTCTGCCTTTGCACCCCAAAGTGATCTCCAAGGGCTAGTTGGCTTGCCTCTTGTTTGCAGAGACTCAGGGATATCAAATTCTCTACCCCTGCTCCCGTGCCTGGTTCACTGGAAGTGGACCCAGGTACTTGTACCAGCGAAATTGAAACGTCACATGCTTGCTGGAAGTGACATCTTATAAATTGACCCCTTTTGCACGAGTAAAACCAGCACAACACACTTGGGGCCCGAGCAGCACCTCCAGAACTGCTGCATCCCCTGCCTGCTGGAAGCGACATCCAGCACATTGGCATTGACAAAGCACTGAAACCACTGCATAACCACCATCCCTGAAGGAAACTGACGCATCCCTTTGACGACGTGGAGAAGTCCAGAGCATCAGCTTCAGAATCAAAGCATTGCAGCTTTGATGCTCATCTTTGGAAACCAACGCATCGCCATTAATATTTGGAAAAAATCAACACATCCCTCAACTGCAAAAGTGACATTGACGCATCTTCTATGCATCTCGTGCTTGCAACCAAGATTCTCGTTCTTACTCTGTTCTCCAGGACTGCATGGCTCCTGTACCCATCCATCACAGTCCGCTTGAACTTTTGACTTTGCTCCCGTCCAGCACGACCTCAAGTAACCCCTAAACCGCTATTTGCTTTTAATCGGTAGAACTTTTTTATTGTTCTAAAATCCATATCTTGACTTCTACTCATTGGTTTTCTGTTATTTTGATCTTGTTTTATTTATAAAATTATTGTCTATTTTCCTAAGCCTGTGTGGAGTCCTTTTCTGGTGTTTTCATTGTGCTAATGTGTCGGTGTGTTGCACAAATACTTTACATATTACCTCTTTGGATAAGCCTGGCTGCTCTGTGCCAAGCTACCACAGGGTGAGCACATGTTAACTTATAGTGTGCATTTTACTTACCCTAACTAGAGTGGTGGTGGTCCCTATTTAGACTGGGCGCATACTTTTGCCAACTAGAGGCCCATATTTCTAACAGCTATTTACTATTGTTTTGTCCCTCCAGCTTCAATTTGTTGGCTGAAAACAAACTGGGCACATGCCACTCCATCATTTTATGTCCATTTTGCTAATCCAGACAGGCACTGTTCATCTGCAAATCAAGCTTTGTCCTGCCCCAGTGGAACAGTCAAGCTTGAACATCGTCCTTTGTGAACAGGAGCACAAGCAACCCCTCATTCAGAGGATCTCATGATTATAATATCTCTCCCTCAACCTCCACACAATCATGTAGGTTTCAAAATGGGGGTGAAGGTCCTTCAATGGTGGGTTGATTCCAGTATTTCTACAATCACTCTGGCATTGACAGCCTTCAATGGGGCACAAGCAAGACACCAGGTGGACAACATAGTTTCCAGTGTGCTATTGTAACACTGGAATAAGTAGTCCACAAAGTTTCTTTTCATTATGCAACGCTGCTGTTGGTTGGTAACCTTATATTAAGAATATCAGAGTTACACTACTTTTGAGAAGCCCAGGCTTAGTTTGACAGAAGAATTAGGTTATACAAGAATTTTGCGGCTGCCCCCAAGTGTGTGCGCACTGTCTTTGCACAGGCACTACGTTAGTGAAAAACCACACAAAGCATATGTTAAACCACATTCTACATTTGTCTTACAATGCACTCTGAGAAACTAATAATAGAGGTGTTTGATTTAGGTGGCAGAGCTATACCTCTAGTCAGTGATATACATAGGCTTCACTTAGCTTGGCTATCTTTCAGTCTACCCTTAGGCTAGGCATCACATAACTGAGCTATTACTCAGGTGACAATGCTCCATCACCTTGGGACAAAAGCCACAACCCATGATTTCAGCTCAATTTCCTCCATAATTGCTACCAGACCTTCATTTAGAGCCTGGAGGCACCAACTGAATAAACTGAAAACCTGTACATCAAAGATATGAGCTGAGTTGTTACTTATTTAGTGCAACAAATGCCCTAAGGCATCTTGGCGCTGAATCAACTAACAATAGCAGGAAATATTAAAGCTAATTATTCATAAAATAGATATAAATACCCTTCCTAAATCTAAAGAGAAAGCAGCAAAAGCAAAAGAGGAGGGGTATGCCCCTACCTCCCTCCTCACCAAGCCATCCTAAAACAGATTAGACTAGGAAGCAAACACAACATGGGGCCTGCTTCATAATAGGCGCTGTATGCAAAGCAAAGCACTTTATCAAAACTGGCAACCTGTGCAGCTTACAGCCAGCCTCGGAGAGCCTCCTGAATTCCCTGGAATTCATGACACGTCACGCTGCCATATTCTGAAGATTTTGAAACTTGTAATTAGCCAACGCAGAAAGGGAAGTTTAGCAAGCATTGGCATATGTCAGTCTCATATTACAAAACACGGGCTTTGAAGTGGTGAAGAATAAAAAAGGTTATTTTTGTGTTCCTCATATGGAGGTAACAGGACAACACAACTGCAACATCCGGGATAAAGCGGGTGGAAATGCCTTAATTGTAATCTTATCTGCTCTCATTCAGTATAGCCACAGAGGTAGTCTCGATGCCTAAACCAGGCCTTAGACTCATCCATCTAGCATCAAGTAGCTGGTGTTTTCAAGACTTTGTGAAGCCTGAGTTTATGGATTGCTGGAAAACTAAAAATGAGCCTGTAATTAGCTTTTCCCCTGTATTCCAAGCCTAACGTCTTCAAAAGGAACTTGCAAAAAAAAATTTTTCCTTCCACTGATGACAGTGCCAGATGAAAACAACTGTTAAAAATGAAGGTAACAGCAGGTGTAACAACCACAGATACAGATCTTAGATTCATCATCTGGGCAATTAAAAGTGCTAAAGGTACAGCAGGTAGGAAAAATGCGCAAACTATGTGGGCTTGGTGACCCCAAACTGAGACTAATATATGATAAGCTATATATATACCTGTATGGATATCATCACAATAGAATTGCAAAGAGCAATTTGGAGACTAAGGCCATGATTCCCAGTTAAGTAGAATTCAGGTGCTAATTACTGCACGCGCTAATTGCTGCTACCCTGGTGTGAGGTATTGATGCACATTTTAGAATTCCGATCTAAGAGCAGACATCCATTTGCACATGGAACAGAATTTAAAACACAACTTTGAATCAGGGTCTAAGTAGAGACTGTACATTTATAGAAAGCAGAGATAGGTTCTGTCAATAGAGATTTGTCTAGTACTGTATTTCCTTATTATCGACTCATAGGGTAGGGTACAATAATGTTGAATTGTATTTTGGTTGCACTTATACAGTTCTTTATACTCTTTAACGAGGTGCCAGCACATGCTTGCAGAGGGGTAGCAAGCTACTCCATGTAGTGCCTTAGATCAGTGGTTCCCAACCTTTTGATTTCTGTGGACCCCCACTTTAACATTAATGGAACCCGGGGACCTCCACTAGATCATCATGGAAATCCGGGGACCCCCGCCTGAATCATTACTGGAAGCTGGGGACCTATTTTGTCAATATTTGTTAATATTTTTGAATTTTCTAGCCTCTCGCGGGGGGGGGGGGAAGATGTTATGTGTTTACATCAGAGTTATGCACTTTATAAGTTTTGTTGCTGTGCCTCTGCATGAAATTGAAGAGAAAATTAGTGACAGAGGCGTTTCTTTATTCAATTCCAATTGATGGACAGAAGGTTTTGAGTGCAGTCTGTCCTATCTGTAGTGTTTTGGTGTGTGGATATGGCTGAAACTGTTAAAGTATGTCATAAGTAAGCGTGTAGCTATGCTTGCTCATGGGTGTAGGAGACAAGTGTGAGGACAGACGTGGCTGAACTAGCAAAACCCTGCCGTCTATGGAGTGGTCTTTGTATATACAGTGCAAACTACATAGCAACTGCACATAGGTGGCAGGAACAGCCTTGAGTGGTGCAAACTCATAGATTCACACAGTTGTGTGTCCTAAAAGTGCATCAAATCAATCCCACAATAGTCTCGGTGGAAGGAAAAAAACATCACACTACACAGGGCCAAGAGCACCCACAAAATACGTTGCTTAAGGCAACAATTACCTGGATTTAGGAAAGTGGACTAGCTTTGGAGGGCTATTGGCATTATTTCGAATTAATGCTAAAATCTGGGGACTCAATATGGACAAAATGAATGTATAATTTTTCCTCCATTTTCTGTTTAAATAGTTCCTGAATTTATGAAGGGGTTCAAAGCACTATAATAAAACAAAGCAATGCCTCTGCCAGATATGCGCTTTGTCACTCTCAAGAGTTAGGGAAGTGCCGAACAAACAAATGTTGATGAAATCTTGCAGTACTGTGCGGAAACAACTCACAAGTACTTTGCACGTACAATGTAAACACCTCAGAACAGGAAATTACTGTGCAGACCCCTTTTTGACCAGGTGGTATGCTGCAGAATATCCCCTTTTCCAGAGGGATTTAGCATACACATTTGCCACCTGATCTGAGTAGGTAGTAAATGAGTTTAGAGAGCTATGGTGAAAGCATGCAAGGGGCTTTTGTAAGCAGTGGCGGCCAGCAGCTTTAGGAGGGAGGGTGGCGGGTGGGGCACACACACACACAAACTCATTCTTTCACAAACAGATAATCACGCACGCACATCCATTAACAACACTCATACCATTCAAACATGCACGCACGCACCAAACATTCATTTTAAAACATCAGACACACTCATTCTTTCACACACGCACACACATCCATTAAAAACATTCATACCATTCAAACATGCACCAAACATTCATTTTAAAATATCGCACACACTCATTCTTTCACACACACACGCACTCAAGCACGCACATCCATTCACAACACTCATTACACTCAAACATGCACACACGCACCAAACATTCAATTTAAAACATCACACACATACACACACACACTTACCTTCAGCCTACAGGTCCCAGCCTCGTCAGCCAAAGAGGGAAGGCAGCAGTCCCAGCCTCGTCACAGAGTGGGATGGGGTCAGTGAGACAGCTGACCCCACCCCACTCTGTGACGAAGTGTCACTGATTGACACTCGCCCTGTGCGCTTCAGGGCTTAAACCTGAAGCGCCCAGGGCGAGTGTCAATGGGTGACGCTTTCCTCGTCACCCAGGAGGGGGCCTCGAGGCACCTTTGCTGAGCCGAGGAGGTCACGCCCAGAGGAGCTGTGACCTCCTCAGCCCAGCAAAGTTCAGCTCAGGCAGCCAGGAGTCTGCACAAATCGGGCATGGCTCACTCCTGGTTGTCTGAGCTGAAAATGAAGAGTGTCTGTCAGGCTGACCTTTGTAAATAAATATGTGCCGGTGCCCAAAGCCCTCACGCGGCTGCTGCATTTAATTGTGAGAGCACAGAGTACTGAGGCAGCGTAATCCTGAAGCCATCTAGGGTCTCCCTAATCCATTTACAGCCACTCCCTGCCCCTTAAACTCACTCTGGCAGCTTTATGCTTTCTACCTTTGTGACGTGTTTTTCTCTTCCTCAGTCTTTCCCATGTCTGTCTTTTGCTCGCAGTAAATGCTTGAGGCAGAACAATAAGTGCCAGCCCTCAAAAATAAGTGCCGGTGCTCAGCACCGGAAACAATAAGCACAAATTAAGCACTGACTAAGGCACGAGAAGCAATGAAAAGATAAACAAAGCCTCCCCTACTTGTAAATGGCTTTTGGAAAACCTCAGTGGTTGAAGTGTGTGGGATCTATTGGGAACAACAAATTGTTTAAAATTTCACAATAGCAGATCCCATAATTTCTGTTAAAAAAAAAAACATTCAAGAAGGATAATGTGGCTCTTCAGGTGGTTTTGATTGAAGGGGTAGGAGGGACGTACTGTTCTGTGAAGCCAAGGAGGAGGAAGAGAGCGAAAGAAGAAGCAAGGCTTTTCACCATGGTGCCTCCTACCAGAAGAAAATGCAAATGTGTACAATTGGACCAGGAAAAAGCTGCTTGGGATGCAGCATAGATAGCTTTACTTGATGGCCTTCAAGGTGACCAAGGATTATTGTTTTTCAGAGGTAATGTAAGAGTTTTAGATGCTGAGTTCTGGAGTGAGGTATTTTATGGAAAGATAAAAATATGTTAATATTTGTTAGAGTATTTTTGCTCACACTTGTTTTATCTTAACCACTTAGGCCCTAATACAGAATGAGTCGTAATCCAGGTGCACCAGATAAAAACCTTGAGAATGTTATTTATCAGGTGTGATAAAATCAATAATTACAAGTTTTTAGGGAATAACATGAATTTTAGAGCTTAACACACTGAAGTTTGCATGGTACGAAAAATACCATACTCTTTCCCCCGTTGGAATTTGAAAAAGAGTGAGATATTCAACACACCCGATAATTGCCAGGTGTGGTAAATGCCACCAAACTCATAACCCCCTGCGGAAACTCTTAATCAGGGTCTTTATCATTTAATGCACTTTGCTACATCCTATCTTACACTGTATGTAATACAACTTTAATATAATAGCGTGCACAATCACAGGGCTTTCAGTTGCACGCCAGGACCTTGTAGCACTATAAATAAACTTCACTATTCCCCAGTGCACTAACCATGAGTTCATTCTGTGACTGACTGGTTACACACCCAGACATCTGCAGTGATAGCAATAAACAATTAAGCTTTCATGACACAAAATGCGACATTTCCCTCTCATTGCTTAAACTTGCCTTTATTTTTCAATTAAGGTGTGCCCATTATTATTATATTTTATATGTATTTGTCTGAAAGGGAAAGAGCAGCAAAACAGTCGTAGAATATTTTCTTATCTTTTTTAGCCAGGTCTGTGGCCATGTCTCCATCCCCCTAAGAATCTAGTGGCCAGATGCACTAAGAATGTACTAAGAATAGATTTGGTAACAGAGGACGCAACTGCACACCTGTTTTTACCAATTCCATTCTGTTTTGCGAAGCAGCCTCTCTATTAATAGGCTGGTTTGCAAAAAACAGCTTTGTAGTGGCTCTTTCTCATGAGCATTAATGATTTTTTTTTTAGTATTCTCAAAGGGGACCCCTTTCCGTTTGTTAATGGCTTACCACTGCATTTGTGTAGTCAATAAAACATTATTGTTTTGCATCCAGATTTTGGTTGCAAAATATTAATACTTCTCACACCGAATTGGCATTTGTTAGGGAGATCCTAAATACAACTCTTCCAAACTACTGATTTGGTATGAAGTCAAAAACCCAAATTGCGATTTGGTAAGGTTACGAAATTGCAATTTGTGTCTATTACTTACTAAAGAGCCTTTACAAATGTCCTGATTCTGCGAAACACCCAGAAAAGGTGAGAATAAAACATAAAATGAAAAAAACTAAATAAAATAAAATGAAAAATGAGAATGTCATACATAAGATGCTAGCTGCAATCACCCTATGGGAAACATCGGTCAGTGTACTAAAAAATCCTTGAATCTCCATTAATGTTTTATTCTCGTTTATTTAATTATATTCTTATTATTTTTTCTTTGGTTATGCTTTTAGATTCATGTTCCTATCGCCCTTATAAAGTTCAATATATACATGTAATAGTTTGAACTGTTGTACATCTATGTCTGCTTGATAGATGCATGTTGTGTACAGTAGAGCATCTAACACCCAGGTATTTTTATACTGCAGGGGCACCAGTTCCAGTATCCATTTTCAGATACCTCTCTCTAGTGTATCATATTTTAGTTAACTCATAAAGTGCGGAGGGACTACCGAAAACAAATTATAGTATTATGTATTTGGCAATGTTATTATTTCACCTTTTTCTTACACTTTTTCCTTTTCTTTCATTCCTCAATTTTGCACTTTATTAAGTGTTACAAATGCACGATGTCTAATGCTTGACATATGTATTTCACTGCATTTGCTCACTTGAGCTATATGCTATTGGTGTACTTATTTTTCAGGAATGATTATTTGGAGGTAGTAATATGTGATATATATATATATATATATATATAATGGCCCAAATAATTCTGTGGTAAGGGTGGCTTTCATTTTTTAAGGAATGTATAGGTTTTGATATGATTTTGCTATGTTCAATCATGCAATATGCATCTAGAGAGAATAGTGTGTGTGTGTGTGTGTATATATATATATTTATGTATACTTAGGAGATATATTTACCATTGTTGTAAAAGCATTCGTGGTAAAGGCATTGCCTGGTAAAGGATGTGTGGTAAAAGGGAGTGTGTGGTAACTGCTGTATTATAAGGCTATTTCCCCTTGGAAGCCGCAGCAGCCCCCGCCCAAACACACGAAGGGCTGGGGCTGTGGGTATGGGGAGCCTTTGTAGTCCAATGAGTGTTATGCGCCTGCCACACGTTTTACTCCTTGACAGTCTTGAATGGGGAGCAAGGGGTGAGACTCACCTTGTGCTCCTGGGCAGCCTCGCGAATGTGGCGCGCTGAGTGAGCTTCGTGGTCGTTAGACTCGCGACAGATCGCACAGGTGGGCTCGTGCTCATCTTCACAGAACAAGAACAGTTTCAGCTTCTCCTCGTGATCTTTGCACAGGTTCGCCCCATGGAGCGAGGTGGTCTGCGTCTGAAGCTGTTTTAACTTTTCGGCCACGTTAGCCAGCTGCTTGTTAGGCAGGAGGGTTTTATTCGGAAATGTTCCTCTGCACTGCGGACAGTCGTTTTGCCAACCCATCCAGTACTCAGAAATACAGGACAGACAGAAGACATGTCCGCACTCCACAGACACGGGGTCTGTGAAATATTCCAGGCATATAGAGCAGGTGGCCTCCTCGTTCAGGCCCCGGAGCAGGTCCGCTGAAGCCATGATCCTGCAGAGGTGGAAGACGTGAGGTTCATTTCAGTTTCGTTTCCGAGCAGAGTTTGCGAAGTGGGCGGGGTCTGTCTGTCTTTCTTGTATCAGGTGACCATTACTGGTTTTCACCTACAGTCGGTGCCGGTCGCATCACTACAGGTGCGCAGAGGTAGGGTGCAGGGTGGAATTAGTATATTTACATAGCTTCTGGATTTGCATGCAGGATACAGCGTGTGGGTACCCAAGTGTCAATAATTACCCGTTGCTACTTGGCAGGTGTGATTGCAGGCCGCACCAGGGTTCTCAGATTGTCCTCTGTCAGGTAGAGTTGGCTGGCTAAAACCTGGGTCACGGCACTAGAAAACGTGTATGTGGGATTATAAAAAGTGCAAGTACCAGAAATCACAGAAAAAAACAGGCTGGATTAAACTGCTAACACTGGGCACGAGACAGGGTAAGACGGGCGACTGCGGATCCATTTTGTAGCCTAGCCTTCTTGGCATTGGAGTTTAGCGATAGCTTTAAGAAGCCACCACTGTAGTTCTACACAAGACCATCAATACCCTAGAGAGCAGGAAATGGTGATGCTGTGAAGTGGGCTTATGCAGTGCGTGACACTTTGGTGAATCCAGGTAAAATCCATCTGAAACTTGTCAGCTGGAGTTGTCCTTGTTGTTTAGGTTGCAGGAAGCCCTTCCAGCACTTTTCTACCTGTTGCTGATCAGAGAGTCCACTTATCCTTTAAGGCAGGCAAAGTCCTTTTGTTGTGGAGCCTTGTGAGTGTGTCCTTATGAGTACAGTCCTCTCTTGTGCAGTCCAATGGTCCAGCAGGGTAGGTATTCTTCTCCAGAAGTTTCTTTTGGGACTTTGACGGTCCACAGCACCAGCCAAGAGTCCAGAAGTTCTAATTTGCTACTTGGGGTTTTGGGACTACAATTCCCACAATGCACCTTGTCAGAAACTTTAAAGTCCAAATGAAGCTGGTTGGGTGGGCTTGTCTTGATGGAGTTGATGCAGGTGACTTCTTGAAGCTCTTTTACACCTTTTGCTTTTAGGGAATCTACTCCTTAATCCTTTTGAAGGCAGGCAAATACCTCTTTTGTGAAGCCCAAAGTATGCAGCAGGTGCAGACCACCTTATGAGCGCAGTCCTCTTGTGGTTTAAACCAGGAGTTCAGCAGGGCGGCCATTCTTCCCTTGGTATTTCCAGGCAGGGATCTGAGTTGTTGGCTAGCTCTCCCAAATGTATCCAGGTTTCAGGACTGGCAAGCAAAAGGGGCACCCCTGACTAATGAGGTGCGGGGTGCCACCCTCTGTGGCGACAACTTCCTTAGAAGTGTTTCATATTTTTGTCACACAAAGAACTGTTCTACAAAAATCAAAATAGAGAAAATCTCTTGTGGAGTTTAAGGGCTAGTTAACTGAACCCTCTGGTGTGGCTAACTTATCCCTACATTCCCCTTCCAGCCCGACACCTAATTCAAGCACAGGGGCTCCCACCTGGCTGAGGGGAGGAGGGGTGCAGGAAGTGAGGGTGAGCTTGGTTCCTGTCCTGTCTTTCTCGCTTTGAAGACCACGTTGGCTACCCAGCACATTTCTTGTCCTGGCATCTGCAAGCTGCAGATCTCCTCCCACTAGATGTCTCCTTTGTCTCAGCCCAGGTCACTTCACACCTCATTCAGGAAGCTTGGCTCAGCCTGTCAAAGCTGGATAGTCGGAAGAGGGTGCTAAAAGGCTGATTTTAGGTAACTTTAGGAAAGCCGTTCCAAAACTACTTTTCTGCAATGGTTATAATAAATCCAACCTTGTTGGGTGTATTGTAACTATTATTTTAACACTTTTAATTATCATTTAGGTCACTGCTGTCAAACGTTAGACTTTATTAAAGATTAATAAAGCCTTTCCATATTAGCCTACAGCGCCTGTGTACTACAATTGGGAAAACAAACGTGCAAATTTTCCCCTCACCAGGGCATATAAAACATCTTTTATAATCCCCTGTTCATTACTACAATGGACCATACCCTGGAGGCATCTAGAGCAGCCCTTAGGGGTGCCATATGTAAAAAAAAAAAAAGGTTGTTTAAGACTCTGGAAATACTTTTAATTCAAAAGTAAAATTTGGTCATAGTTTTATTATAAAAGCTGCCTGCAAAGCAGGGTTGTCTTTACAATGACAGCAGGCACCACATCAGTGCACCCTTAATTGCATTAAAGCTACTGGGCCTCTAAACCTCCATGCCCTACCATATATTAAGGACTTACAGGTAGGCTGTCAGAACCAATGATAGTTATATCAAATTGCCATATATGTTTTTAACTGAGCACTGGCCCTGGGCCTAGTTAGCAGGCCCGAGGACACAGATTAAGCAACCACCAGTATCAGTCACAAAATGGGGGCAAAAGGCGAGGGGCACTACAAAAAACCCCATATTCTCACAACTGCATTCTGGGATTTCTACTTTCACTTGAAGCATGCTTAAACACCCTATTATATTAAGCACAGTTGACTAAAAACAAGCAAACACTTGTTGACAATGCAACATGGGGTCACTTGGCCAAGTGTGAAAAAACGCGGGACACATTTTGCCTTTGTTTGTTATTAATACAAGTACCACATACATACATATCCATTGATAGCTGATGTGCACTGCCTGTCTTTGCACTTATATGCAACCTATAATTTTCTGGGGCACAATTTCTTTTAATTGTAGTGTGGTGCATGCTGAGAAAAGATGCTGGGTTGTAATAGATAACCTTCAAAGATAAGTTTAAAAGACAAACTATAAGACTGCTGGGGTCCAAAACACATAGCTCTTCACCTTGTCTGGGGCACAGATGTGTGAATCCTGGCTTAGCTGAGAGGCTGAAGGCAGGTCCTGCATGCCAGAGTTTGAAGCTTTCCATGTTTGTGGTTCTGAGGTACCACCGGGGGAGCTCTCTCTGAGTGTCTGGAGAGTGGACTGCATCAACATTTGAATATACCAATGTCATTACTGTCCTGGTTTTGACAATGCCCTGATGGTCATCTTGGGCCAGGGTCATCTTTGAAGACATTAGGTAGGTCTTAATTCACAAGTCTCCGGGAGTTATCAAAATGCTGCTTACTATATATGAGTCTTTTTCTCTTCGCCTTTGAGCTATTAATTGTCATTGAGCAATATCCTTGGTGAATATTTATTTCCCACAGGTGTTACACACTCTTGGGAAGATGGCTGTGGGTTTGAAGCTCGGATACCATATAGCACAGTAATCATACACTGTAAGGCTAAATGTTCATACCAAGTTGTCATTTACAAACATGTAGGACAGTTAAGGTGTGATCAACCCTGCAAAGCAGAAGGTCATGACCTTCAAGAGTTAAAAGCACTAAGACTCCAATTAAAAAAATACAGAATTCCATGTGGATATTCCAGGTGGCTGGAATTATAAAAACCGGTTGTGAGCGCCACATTGAATACATACAGTCTAAATCTCAATGCGTCAGATCCCACAGATTCAGTAATAACTGCGTAGGATTGTGTTTTTTCTGACTGATATACTGTATGGATTTCTAAATTTGTGTGGCGTTTAACGTTGATATTTATCTTCTGCTCTGAGCACATTCTCTGAAAAGTTTCCTGGCACACAGAAGAATTACCCTGCCTTAGCTTATAGTAAGGCTATGGCCAGGATATGGATCCATACACAATGCAGCGCTTTATCAAAACATTTTTAGCCCCTGTAATTGCCTACCGGTAAAATGAAGAGGAGGGCGGAACTCTGGGTGTTTCTGTGGAGTTCTGCCAAGGGGTGGAAATATTATGCATGTTGCGCTGCAATTTACTACCAATACTGTGAGCAGCACTGAAAATTCTGCGCAAACAGCACCATGCAGTGCGCAAGTATATGCGACCATTCAAGTTTATTTTTCTACCTATGAAGTAGAAAATCTACAAGAGCAGCAGCAAATCTACTCGAGAAGAAGCCCTCTGACTGCAACACCCTGTATTAGAACATGGTGTTGGGGATGCCAAATTAGGGTGGCATTTCTGGAGCCTCACAGGCAAAAATTCCGTCAAGCGGTGATTGGCGAAATTTGGTCAGAACTCTGAGCCAAATGTTATACAACAAGAGTTACACAAAGTTGTCAAATTCTGCCTATTCCGCAGCTGTTACATTGCACCCACTCCTTGTAAAACAAAGGTGCATATTTATACTCTGTTTGCACCGGATTTGTGCCTTTTTTTAGCGCAAATCCGGCGCAAACTTAACTCCATATTTATACTTTGGCGCTAGACCCGTCTAGCGCCAAAAATATGAAGTTAGAGTCATTTTTTGGATGCGGGAAACTACCTTGCGCTAATGAGATGCAAGGTAGGTGTTCCCGTCCAAAAAATGACTCAAACACCCGTGCGCCATATTTATCCATCTGGTCGAAAATGGTGCGGGGGAGGGCCTTAAAAAATTACTCTAAACCCGTTTAGAGTCATTTTTTAACGCCTGGGTCAGGGCAGGCGTTAAGGGACCTGTGGGCTCACTTCCATGGTCAGAGACCATGGAAGCAGGCCACAGGTGCCCTCCCCTGCCCCCAGGGACACCCCCTGCGACCCTCGCCCACCCTTCGAGGACACCCAAGGATGGAGGGACCCAGCGACAGCAAGTAGAGGTAAGTGGGGCTAAGTATTTAAAAAAATATTTTAAAGTGGCATATGGGGGCCCGCACTGGTTTGTGTCAAAAAGTATAAATATGGGCCAAAGTGTGGTGTTCGCGCACCCAAAAAATCAAGGTTCAGGAACACTAGCAAGCATATCATTGTGAGAACCGAATGTCCACATCGCCACTCCGCTTTGCACTACTCGTAATCGGAGCCTGTTAGAAATTGGGTCTATGGTTGGCAGTCAGGTTTCCCCCTGTCCAAGCAAGGACCCTCACTCTAGTCACGGTAAAAGAGAATCACCCTCCGCTAACCCCTGCTTACCCCCTTGGCAGCTTGGCACGAGCAGTAGACTTAACTTCAGAGTGCTAGGTGTAAAGTATATGTACCAACACACACATTAACTTAATGAAAACACTATAAAACAACACAACACAGGTTTAGAAAAATAGATAATATTTATCTAAACAAAACAAGACCAAAACAGCAAAAATCTACAATACACAAGTCAAGTTATCAATTAAAAATCAAAAAGAGTCTTCATGTAGTTTTAAACACACACTAACACTGTTAGTGTGAAAATGTACCTTAGGTGCATCAAAAATAACACCGCACCAGCGAGTGTGCGTCAAAAAGGGCTTGTGATGTGTCGATTTCACTCACGAGCGAGACCTTGCGTCGTTTCTCCTGTCGGGTCGGGCGTGTAATTTCTTCTTTGCTCCGCAGGAGAGCGATGCACCGATCCGGTCAGCACTCTCGGATCCGGGCAGGCCTTGCGTTGTTTTTACACGGTACTTGCGTCGGAAATTCAGCCACACGATGATCCGAAAACCACGCAGCGCGGGTTGTGATCTCACCAGTCTCCGTCAGCGATGCTGCTCGTCATTTCTCCAGCTCTGTGCGTCGATTTTTTGGTCGTGTTACATGCGAGCATCGATTTCCAGCCGCGAAGCCGGCGGCGTGTCGATTTCCCAGCCACAGATCGGAGTCGCATCTATCTTTTCCCTGCACTGCGTTCTGTGCGTGGATTTCTTCCTCTTTGGCTGCCAGCTTCTCCTTTCAAGGTTCTGGGAACTGGATGGGCACCACAGGGCAGAGTAGGAGTCTCTCCATGGACTCCAGGTGCTGGCAGAGAGAAGTCTTTGCTGTGCCTGAGACCTCAAACAACAGGAGGCAAGCTCTAAATCAACCCCTTGGAGATTTTCACAAGATGGAAGACACACAAAGTCCAGTCTTTGCCTTCTTACTCTGGCAGAAGTAGCAACTGCAGGATAGCTCCACAAAGTTCAGTCACAGACAGGGCAGCTCTTCTTCCTCAGGTTCCTCTTGGTTTCCAGAAGTGTTCTAAAGTCTGTGGTTTTGGGTGCCCTTCTTATACCCAATTTCTCCTTTGATGTAGGCCTACTTTAAAGCAAAGTCTCTCTTGAATGTGAAATCCTGCCTTACCCAGGCCAGGCCCCAGACACTCACCAGTGGGTTGGAGACTGTATTGTGTGAGGACAGGCACAGCCTTTTCAGGTGTAAGTGACCACTCCTCCCCTCCCTCCTAACACAGATGGCTCATCAGGAAATGCAGACTACACCCCAGCTCCCTCTGTGTCACTGTCTAGTGTGAGGTGCAACCAGCCCAACTGTCAAACTGACCCAGACAGGGAATCCACAAACAGGCAGAGTCACAGAAATGGTATAGTCAAGAAAATCTGCACTTTCTAAAAGTGGCATTTTCAAACACACAAACTCAAACTCAACTTTACTAAAAGATGTATTTTTAAATTGTAAGCTCAGAGACCCCAAACTCCACATGTCCATCCGCTCCCAAAGGAAATCTACACTTTAATCATATTTAAAGGTAGCCCCCATGTTAACCTATGAGAGGGACAGGCCTAGCAACAGTGAAAAACAGATTTAGTAATATTTCACTGTTAGGACATATAAAACACATTACTATATTCCCTACCTTAATCATACACTGCACCCTGCCCTTGGGGCTACCTAGGGCCTACCTTAGGGAAGTCTCACATGTAAGAAAAGGGAAGGTTTAGGCCTGGCAAGTGGGTACACTTGCCAAGTCGAATTTACAGTTAAAACTGCACACACAGACACTGCAGTGGCAGGTCTGAGGCATGATTACAGAGCTACCTATATGGGTGGCACAACCAGTGCTGTAGGCCCACTAGTAGCATTAGATTTACAGGCCCTGGGCACCTCTAGTGCACTGTACTAGGGACTTACTAATAAATCAAATATGCCAATCATGGATAAGCCAATTACATACAGATTTTGCAAAGGAGCACTTGCACTTTAGCACTGGATAGCAGTGGTAAAGTGCCCAGAGTAACAAAAAACAGCAAAATCAGAGTCCAGCACACATCAACAACCTGGGAAGCAGAGGCAAAAAGTTAAGGGAGACCACGCCAAGGATGAAAAGTCCAACAGAGCCTAAGAGGAAGTAGCAACTAAATCAGCTGTTCAGTGTTTGTTCTTGAAGAGTGCTTGGAAAGCCCAGGTGGTCTGGGTAAGATCTGCGACATTTGTCATAAAACCCCCAACCACAACATTTTAGAGTAACCTAGATCTTTAGAGGGAGTGCAATTAGCCGGCAGGGGGATGCACTGGGCAAAGTTAGTAACTGGAATACATTTTCAGCTATAATTAGTAGTGAGCTGGTGCAAGCAGTTACCGATTGATTTCTTTCAGGGCTATGCACTGGAGGGGACAAGAGATGTAGACTAACATGAAGAAAGGCTAATGTCTTTTTTACGACAGAAATATTTAAAACAGCCATCCTTTATGTCAAAATGGTTTCGCTCATGCCACAGAGGAAGGAGTAAACTGGGTCACTAAAATGAATTCACAACCAGGCTAGGGGGAGTTGTGATGGTGCAGATTGAAATGCATGCTTCCAAGTTTCTTAGGGGCATATTTATGAGCCCCTTGCACCGCTGTTGCCGCACCTTTTGTGCGGCAATGGCGGCGCCGACCTAGAAATCATATCTATGAGGCCATGCAAAGCCACTTTGTGAGGTTTTGAGTGGCCCCATAGTTATGGAGTAAGGCAAGGTAGCGCAAATCACTGCGTTGCCTTACTCTGTGCTAAGAAGGCATTCCATGGGAGTTGTAGTGGGTGTTCCCACGCAATACCCATGGATTTTGATGCATTTCCAGATTTGCAAGACGTTAAAAACCTGGGCATTCGCAAAACCTTATACCTCCCAGGGTAGGCGCAGCAAGGAGAGATATCTTTATTTTTCCTCATTTTTTCCTCCCAGAACCATGCTGCAAGGATACTTGCATTGGTGCTAGGCTGCATAAACAGCACCAGCGCAGTAGGAAACGACAGGACTGCCACAGATACAGCGCATTCCTGGCATTTCCTTTGAAGCAGGGCAGCGCAGCAGGGTGACTTTCTGCACAGGCCTATGCCAAAAGCCCATAAATATGGGCCCCAGTGTCCTCAGTGATAGATACGTCTGGCAGAACATCTGGTCCTGACTCTGACCTCATTCTCTGTGGATCATCACTGGATAGTCCTTCCACCCAGGGGCAGTACAGGGTGACATTTGCTATTGTCCAGTCAATCAATAATACATATTCTCCAGTCATACAGATACGGTCCCTTCATGACTATATGGCATAACATTAAAAAGTAAAAAAACAATATATAATACTAACTTCTGATATAAACTAATAGCAATGGGCAAGGCAAAGTACATTGTTTATATAAAGTGCTATCCATGTCTTTGTTATACCAAAAATGTTACTTTCCTAGGTTTAACAACACAAAAAACCTACTTGTTTGAGAAGCCTCCCATACATCAAGCCTGCACAATCAAGCAATCATTCAATTATAGTATTTGTAAAGTGCAGCACTATCACCCCTAAGGGTATCTGGGTGATGAGAGTGCTGTGTCTCAGTCGAAAAGCCACATCTTGAACCTCCTTCTAAAGTCTACGAGGGAGGGAGCTGTTCGGAGGTGGGGGGGCAAGCTGTTCCAGGACTTGGCTGCTGTGTAGGAGGAGTGACCTCCGCTGTGGCTGCAATGGATGCGGGGTGTGTGTGACGTTTAGCGAGGCAGAGTGTAGTTGTCTTGTTGGAACGTGGAAGCTTAGTCGATAGTTGATGTAGGACGTCCCTGAGTTGTGTAGACCCTCATATGTGATTCTAAGGATTTGGTATTGGCATCTCTTCTGAACAGGGAGCCAGTGGAGGTTCCTGAGGTGTGATGGGTAAGCGCTTGGGGAGGCTGAGGATGAGTCTGGCTGCAGTGTTCTGTAAAGTCTGTAATCTTTTAAGTAGCTGGGTGGACACTCCAGCGTAGAGAGCATTGCCATAGTTGAAGTGGCTGGTGACCAAGGCGTGCTTGACTGTCTTTCTGGAGTCAGTAGAGATCCATTTGAAGATTTGGCAGAGCATACAGAGGATGTAGAAGCAGGAGTAAGCAAGTGAGTTTACTTGACGATTCATGGATAGTTGTTGGTCGAGGATGATGCAGAGGTTTCATGCGTGAACTGATGGAGAGGGCGTTGGTCTGGGTTCTGCTGGTTACCAACTGTGGTTCCATATGGAGGTGTTCTTCCCGAAGATCAGGGCTTTTGTCGGTGTTTAGTTTGAGGCAGCAGTTTTTTATCCATGTTGCTACATTGGTCATGGCGCTGCAAAAGTTGGCTTTGGAGTTGTGGGGGTCTTTGGTGAGTGAGAGGATTAGGTGAGTTTTTTCATCATAGGAGACTGTATTGAGTCCTTAGGATCTTACAATGTCTGAAAGGGGGGTCATGTAGATGTTGAAAAGGGTTGGGCTGATGGTGGATCCTGGGGGTACACCACAGGTGATGTTCTTGGGTGTAGAAGTGGAAGAAGTGGAGGGAGGAAGATGTATGCTCTAGGTGCGGCCTGAGAGGAAAGAGGTGACCCACTCATGGCATTTTGATGAATGCCTATGTTGTGGAATCTGCTGAGGAGAGTGTGGTGGGAGACTGTATTGAACGCTACGGAGAGGTCCGGAGGGTGCCCCTGAGTGGATGAATGACATGGTGGCTGTGGTGATCTGTGTGGTAATCGGGCACCGGAGGTTATCGTGTGGCTGGTGTTCGCTGCTTGAGAAATGTTATCTAGTCTGGAAGTGGAGGGTTGGGGGTCAAAATTGTTGTATATGGTGGTGATCGTGCTGTACAAGTAGTCTCAGAGGGTTTTGCAGAGTTCCTGGGATGCTTGGATGGTGGTCTCTGTGGCTGTCAGGTTAGTGAATTACTTGATGATTCTGAAGAGTTTTTTTGTGTGGTTGGCTGTGATGTCAATGCAGGAAGTAATTGCTGTTTTGTTTGCTGCCTTGATGTGGTAGTGGTAGTTGTTGAGGGCTGCCTTTTAGGCAGCTCTGTTGGAGGGGTCCCTGGTCACATGCCATTGTTGCTTGAGGAGGTGGCAGTCGTATTTGGAGTTCTGAGCTCTGGAGTGTACCATCTCGCTGGCTTGAAGGTGTTATTTGTTTTAGCTGATTGCAGTGGGGTGACTCTGCCAGCAATTTGGTGAAGTTTTGGTAGAAATCGTAAAGGTAGTAATTGAGATCAACAAGTAGGATGTAGTGGAGGGAGTTGATGGCAAGGCGTGCAATGAGTTTGGCAATAGCATCGCAGAAGGCTGGGCGTGGTCCCTGGGGTCTGTATGCAAGGATGCCTCTCAACGTGGTCTTAGTATCGGTCTGGAGTGTGCATAGGTTGACCTGCATTGCAGGAGAAACAGCAGTGTAGGCAGGTGAAAGATCCTTTGATTGAGCATGGGGAGGCTGTGAAGCAGCTGTTGATGGGGTGTCTGAAGTTCAGGGCCTGGAGCTCCTTGGTGGTGTAGTTGTGGATGGTGGGAGGACCAGGGGTCCTGGTGTTGGGCATGGTCCAGGTACTGACAGGCACAGACGGGCTTGCCTTTAGCACACCCACAGCGCAGCCGCATTGTGCCATCCATTATATGTCTTGGGAGAGGGGAAGGGCCAGGGTGGGAGGTGGGAAGGCGGACAGGAGTGGCAGTGGCACGAAGGAGGCATCAGCACATTCAATGAACTAACTGCAGATGTAGTCAAACTTTTGTGCAAGATTGTATTCAGTAAAACTATGGCCCTCATTACAACCCTGGCGGTTGCCAACAGGCCGGCGGTAAAAAAATGGAATTATGACCAACGCGGAAACCGCTCACACAGACAGCCACTTTAACACACCGACCGCCACAGCGGTAGCAACAAGCACCGCGGCGGTAACTGCCAACAGACAGGTGGAAGACAAGGTTCCGCCCACTGTATTACGACCAATCCGCCAACTTTCCCGGGCCTGTACCAACGTTATCAAAAGCACGGTGGAAACAGTACACAGAAGGGAAACGACTCACCTCTGGACACTCGAGGAAGAACCACAACGCCATGGAGCCCAAACTACAGGTGTTACCCATGCTGGTTTACCTCCTCCTACACCAGGAATACCAACGGCGGCGAAGACAACCACGGTGAGTACCGCACCTAGCACACAAGGGAGGGGGGAGGAAAAAGAGAGTGACACATACACGCTACACACAACACCCCCACCTCCCAACAACATACACACAAACAGATGCAACAACATTACATATCCACCCCGTATCCCTCAGGAATAACGCAAGGACAAAAGGAAGTGAGTAAAATCTGTGTAATAATATAAAGTTCTAGAAATACGTCCTCAAAGCACAAAACAGTATCCACAATATATACAGATGGCGGGACAATGCCCAGTCCATAATGTCCGTGGGCCACAGGCCCATATCACATAGGCCAAGGCCCCACTTGACTACTGCCTCAATACGGATAGAACACTGCTGGGGTATCAGGTCAAAAATACACAGGCACCTCAGGGGAAGAGAAACAGGGGGGACCGAAGCAGGAAGTTGGTACAATGCCACTGCTCTTGGAGGGGGCCATACGCCCATCACTCTGTCCTGGAGAGTGCAGAGCCACAGTCTCTCAAGTGGGTGGTCTGTCCATTGCTTGTTTCTGGGATGTGTAAGGCTACAGTATCTCAAGTGGATGGCTGCTCCACAGGTTCTGGAGGGGGGCTTTGTTCCCAGTGTGCTTTATCCTGGCAAGGAGGGGGTGAGTGGAGGCCTTCTTCTACTGGTTCTGGAGGGGGCTTTGTGCCCAGTGTGCTTCATCCTGGCGAGGAAGGGGTGAGTGGAGGCCTTCTTCCACTGGTTCTGGGGAGGGCTTTGTGCCCTGTGATGCAGATCTTGGGGAGTGCAAAGTCACAGTCTCTCACCTGGGTGTCACACCTACAGTGTTTGCAGGGGCCAGGACGCACTACAGCACATGGAGGCACGACTACACACTGCCCGCCTGTGGTGACGGCTGCTCAGTGGTGGCAGTGGCGGGGCTGATGGCGGAGCTGCCAGTGGTGGGGTGAGGCACCAGCCCTTCCCCTGAAGCCTCTGACGGCTTCCCACTGGGGCTGCTTCTGCTTGCCGTGGTGCTGGTGGCGGTGCAGGTGGTGGTGCTGGCGGCGGTGCTGGCGGCTGTGCTGCCAGTGGTGGGGGGAGGCTCCAGCTCTTTCGTGGGCAGCCTCGGACGGCTGCCCACTGAGGCTGTTGCTGCTGGCAGTGGTGCTGGCGGCGGTGCAGGTGGCAATGCTGGCGGCAGTGCTGCCGGTGGTGGGGGGAGGCTCCAGCCCAACCCCTGCAGCCTCTGACGGTTGAAGCACCATGGCAGGTGTTGTTTGTTCAGATGCTGCTCCAGCACCAGGCTCCATATCCATCCTGCCTGCGGCGTCTGTGTCTTTGTCATTGCCCTTGGCAGCTGGTGGTCCCTTCCTGCCCTTGGCAGAGGGTGGCCCCTTCTTGCCTTTGCCAGCTGGTGGTGCCTCCTTGACTTTACCAGCTGGTGGTGCCTCCTTTTCTTTGCCAGCTGGTGGTGCCTCCTTTCTTTTGCCAGCTGGTGGTGCCTCCTTCCTTTTGCCAGCTGGTGGTGCCTCCTTGCCTTTGCCAGGAGCCGCAGAGCCTTTCACAACTGTAGTGGCTGCAAAAACGACAGTGGCCGTGGACGTGGACTGGGTGGCTGAGGTGCTAGCCTGGGTCCTGACCACCCTGGCCCGAAGTGAAGGATGGGGGGTGGGGGATGGGCAGGGAATAGGTCAAGGGTTGAGAGCAAAAGCTTTTTAGGGACACTGGGGCTGGAAGAGGGTGAAGGTTTGGGAGTGGAGAAAGAGGGAGTAGTGGTAGGAGGTGTCTGGTGTGTTTCGGTGCAGGTGCATGGGCTGCATGCTGTCGTGAGGTGGATGGCTGTTGGGTGTCTGAGTGATTGTGTTTGTGTACTTTGGGAGGAGGGGGCACGGTCACAGTGGGAGAGGACACAGGGACGTGTGCCTGGTGGTGGGGGTGGTGACTGCCAGTGAGGGGCGTGTACTGATAGGCGTGATGGTGATAGGGGTGGTGGATTAGGATGTAGTGCATGCAGGTGTGAGTGGAGATGCTACTGGGAGGGAGATGGACGACAAGGAGGAGGGGGACACAGTGGAGGCAGTGGATGTTGGTGTGTCTGCATCCGGATGGTGCTTGTGTGAGTGCCTGTGGGATGAAGTGTGGTGCTTGTGTTTGCCTGAGCCACTTCTGTGTGTTGATTTGGGTGCATGCTGGTCTGATGGTGTACCTGGGATAGACTGGGGTTGAGGGAAATGGGACTGGGTAGAGGAGGTTGGAGGGGGAGGCTAGAGACAGGAACAATGGCTACCATCAGGGAGGAGGCCAGTGCCTGGAATGATATATGTTGGGCCGCCACGCCAGAGGGAATGCCCTCCAGGAATGCATTTGTTTGTTGCAAATGCCCTGTCAGACCCTGGATGGCATTCACTATGGTTGACTGCCCAACAGAGATGGATCGCAGGAGGTCAATAGACTCCTCACTGAGGGCAGCAGGGCTGACTGGGGCAGGGCCTGAGGTGCCTGGAGCGAAGGAGATGCCCACCCTCCTGGGTCAGCGTCACGCTGAGGGGCTGCTGGGAGGGAGGTGCTGGTATGGGGGTGGCGGCTGTACCTGTAGTTGGGGTGGCCACAGAGATGTCCGCCACCACCAGGGACCTTCTATCGGAGTGTCACTGTCCGAACTGTCGACTCCAGTCTCCGCCGTGGTGCTCCCCTCGCCCTCCGTCCCACTGGTGCCCTCACCGTCAGTGGATTCGGCCTCATGGGCCATATGGAATGCAGCTCCCTCTGTCGCCAGTGCCTCTGCTCCTCCGCCAAATTATGCTAATGCACACAAGGACAGGGTGACAAAACAAAAAGGGGGGTGAAGAGAGAGAGGATACACTTAGTCAATGCCAGCAACAACACCACCGTTGGCGTACACAACACACAGGAAACAGCCCTATGAACTACGCCATGCACTACCAGTTACAATGCTAGTCACCATGCCATGGAGTACAATGCCTAACGCCAGTAGCAGCACACCTGAAACCCACAGGACCCTGCCCAGTAGTAGATGCCCACTAGCATATTTGGGGCTGGGCTGCATCAGAGCCTGCCCAACATGGAACCTGCCCTGCCATGTTCATCCTGGCCTAGGGGCACCCACATGCCCACATCCCCCACACAGATAACACCCCACCACGCGCAATTCTCTGATTCTGAAACTGTACTCACCCCGTGTACTCTTTTTCTGATGGGCACTGACCTGCAGACCATGATACATAGGAAATGGGATCAGCCATACCGTCCGGCCTGTTACACTCATGGCCCACCATATCCCTCCCATCCCCTTACGCACAGACATTGACCACCATACATGCAGCACTCTGCCCAGGACCCCTCAGCCACCCCCCCTTACACGAGGCTTACACACACAGCACTCCATGCATTCATGCCCCTTGCATAGTGCTCACAGTGTACTCACCTGTTGGTCTGGAGAACCATAAAGTAAACAGTACTGGTGTAGGACCCCGTCCACTAGTCTCTCCAACTCCTCCGAAGTGAAGGCAGGGGCCCTTTCCCCAGACACTCGAGCCATGGTTGCTTCCAGACACAGGTCACAGCAGCACTTGCAGTGTAGGTCCTCTCCTATTGAAGGTCAGGTAGCAAGTGAGTGAACAAATAGAAAATGGCAGTCAAGTCTGCAGCAGTGCATACCGCCACCGCCGGAATACATCACCATTAGCTACTGGAACCCATAGGTCCCAATGATATCCAATGAGGTGTTGCACAGCGGTCCTCGACCACCTCCTGCAACGGCGCACAACGTCAGCGGAATTACCTCATTTCCACTTATCCCTCCACACAGGTCAGGCAGCCGCCATTTGAGGGGAGAGCAGGCCAATGCACCTAACTGCGTCACAGCAGACATAGAAACAGTATG
This sequence comes from Pleurodeles waltl, assembly GCF_031143425.1. Taxonomy (NCBI): domain Eukaryota; kingdom Metazoa; phylum Chordata; class Amphibia; order Caudata; family Salamandridae; genus Pleurodeles; species Pleurodeles waltl. The sequence goes on along the minus strand of NC_090445.1, from coordinate 57,990,320 downwards.
TTAATGTGTAGTCCTGTAAATGTGCCTGTCACAACATGCAAGGTATTTTACCCTTAGGATATGTTTGAATATCTGATCACCGTTTTTCACCCCAGAGTTTAACCGCTGAGGGTGAAAAGGAGATGGAGACATACTCCAGTGTACAGACCCCTGGTGGACCTGGCAACACTGGAGAACAGGCACATTATCCTCACCTACAGACTTGATAGGGCCACAATCCAAGAGCTTTGCCCAATTGGAGGCAGACCTGATCTCAGCTATCCGTCACCCCACTGGGATCCCCCCTCTTGTGCAAGTCCATTTCTTGGCAAGTGGCTCCTTCCAAGTGACAGTGGTCATGGCAGGAGGGATGTCACAGCCTATGTTTTCTAACATGCTGACCAGAGTGTTGTCTGCCCTAATGAAACACATGTTCAGCTACATCGTTTTCCCCCAGGTGGAGGATTTGGCCACAGTGAAGGCTGACTTCTATGCAATGGGACATATTCCCAACATCATTGGTGCTATTAATGGTACACATATTGCCTTTGCCCCCCCCTCGGAGAAATGAACAGGTATACAGAAATCGAAAGAGCTTTCACTCTATAAATGTGCAGATAGTGTGCCTGGGGGACCGGTACATCTCCCACGTGAATGCAAAGTATCCTGGACCTGCATGATGCCTATATCCTGAGGAATAGCAGCATCCCATATGTGATGGCTCAACTCCAGAGGCACCAGGTGTGGTAATAGGTGAGCCCATGGGCCCCATCCAGTATATGTTGGTATATGGGTGTGGGGTTGGCCCTAAGGGTGAGTGTCTGGCTAACAGGTATCCCTAGATATTTGCAGGTGACTCTGGTTATCCCAACCAATCATGGCTACTGATCCCAGTAAGGAATGCCAGGACAAGGCCAGAGGAACGTTACAAAGAGGCACATGGGCGAACAAGGAGGATCATAGAGCGCACCTTTGGCCTTCTGAAGGCCAAGTTTGGGTGCCTCAATCTGACAGGTGGATCCCTGTGCTACTCACCCAAGAAGGTCTGCCAGATCATTGTTGCATGTTGCATGTTGCACAACCTAGCCTTAAGACGCCAGGTGCCTTTTCGCCGGAGGACGAGGCTGAAGATGGTCGTGAGGTAGCAGTGGAGCCTGTGTACAGTGACGAAGAGGAGGCAGAGGAAAAGGATGTGGACAACAGAACAACTATAATACAACAGTACTTCCAGTGACACACAGGTAAGACACTGTAACCTCACCTTCCATTGCTGTTTTGTGAAGTGAATTTCCTCTGGCTGGCTGCTGTTCCCACTACAAAGGCCACTTATTGTACCCTTTAACGTGTCTATTTGCAGTTATGTGTGCCATCCTGTGGCTTCTGGTGTATTGACTGTAGCACATTACAGGTCATACCTATGTATACATCACTGTGCAGTCTATTTGCAATGTCTACAGATTGTTAAACAACTAGTTCCTTAAATCATTTGACATACTCCATACTTGTTTTTTCCAAGGGTGTTTATTTCAGTGCTGAGAAGTAAATGGGGATGTGCAATGGGCTTGGGTGATGGTGGATGAAAGTCCAGGATAGAGTCCAGTCTATTGGTATCACAGGTGCATTGTCCAAGGGGGCATAGGAAGGGGAGCACAGGGTGACACAGTGGGACACAAGGTTGACAATCAGGAGAGTCTTATTTCCTGGCGGGGGTCTTGGCAATGTTCTCTGGCTTCTGCCTGGATCGCAGGGACCGTTTGCAGGGTGGTTCTCCTTCTGCAGGGAGTGGGGTGCTGGTGGCCTGTTGTTCCTGTGGTGGGGCCTCCTGTCCACTAGCGTCACCGGAGTTGGAAGGCTGTTCATCAGTGTGAAAATAGGGGAAAAGAAAGGCACTCAAGGACTAAGTAAGGCACAATGTACAACTACGGTGCACTCACAGGGGATGTGTTTAGCATCAATTTCCTGACTTTTCACTGAAAAAATTATTTTTACTGTTGGTTCACCGATGTCATTTAGCTTATTACTTGTGTTTTTTACTCGCTAGTTGTCATTTACTCTTGAACATGGAAGTTACCGGTATGGAGAGTGCAGATAAACACATGCAACGTTGTTCCCTATTTTGACTATAGGATTTTTACTTGACAATCTATCAGGTATTTGCTGGTTTAAGTATGTTAGACTGCACCTGAGCACAGGTATTTTTTATCACATACGTGACTATTAGAGATTCACTTGGTGTGCTTTCTTGGGTGTTAGTGTTCGTTAACATAGTTGACTACTGCAATCGAGGAGCAGATTTTTCTGTTATTTCATTTTTTCTATGGAGGTTTCCTATATTTTGGCGTCCAGTATTTTTCTTTTTGTTCTTCACTCACACTTTTTTTTTTTTTTTTTTGGTGGCATGGGTTTTGACACAAATTATATTATATTATCTATTTCAAGTGTTCTGTTTTGATGAAATGTCAGACCTGGAGAAGTCTTTGGGGCTATTCCCCTGAAACGAAACACATGTTGGCTGTTTGTTCAAGAACTTTATCAACGGTGTTCCGGAGAGTTTGTTTGTTTCATCACATGAATTTGATGTATTCAACTGAAGAAGATTCACCACTCTATGCAATACAGAGCACTTCATGAATAAATTACAAGGACTGGAAAATATTTTAAGGAGCTCTATACCTATTCTTTTCTTTGTGGACTTTCAGCAACATTGTTTAATTTATGTAATGATTGTGGCATCCATTTCTCTTACATATTTCTTAATTGTTTTTCTCATTTATTTATTAATGAGTGCCTCACATACGTTTTTTATGTTTCTTTGTTTACTTGGCTAGTGTCAGGGACCCGTTTGTGTGCCACTGCCTCCCTCCTGGTGTTTGCCATGTCTTTCAGCACCCCTGCAATGGTGACCAGGGTGGTGTGGATGTCCCTCAGGTCCTCCCTGATCCCCAGGTACTGTCCCTCCTGCATCCGGTGGATCTCCTACAACTTGGCCAGTATCTGGCCCATTGTCTCCTGGGAATGGTGGTATGCTCCCAGGATATTGGTGAGTGCCTCGTGGAGAGTCGGTTCCCTGGGCCTGTCCTCCCTCTGTCACACAGTAGTCCTCCCAGCTTCCCTGTTGTCCTGTTCTTCTGTCCCCTGAACCGTGTGCCCACTGTCACTGACCCCAGGTCCCTTATCGTCCTGTGTTTGTGGGGTTGCCTGGGGTCCCTGTAGTGGAGGACACACTGCTGATTGACATGTCCTGGGGACAGCGGTTTGGGCCCGCTGGGTGGGTGCTGTGCTGGTGTTTCCTTAGTGGGGAGGATCTGTGGTGGTATGGGGCTGTGCCTGGGTAACTGACTGTCAGAGGTCCTTGATGGGCCAGGTTGGTCATCCTGATCCAGGCGTGCAGAGCTGCTGTCATCACTGTGGGCCTCTTCTGTGGAGGGACTGGATGTTGCTGGCACCTCCTCTGTGGTGGCGTTGTGTGGTGTCCTTTGGGGATGTAAATGCAGTGTTATTGTTTCTGCGTGTTACATCTTGTGCATGGGTATGTTTCCCTCTATGGTTGATATTACCAAGGCAGCTTTGGCTTATGTGAGTTGTTATTTGGTTGGCTCAGTGATTGTCACTAGTGTGCATGCTGTGGTGATGGGTGTCCATACAGGGCTGTGAGTGGTGTCCATGCATTGTTGTTGCATGCAGTGCTGGGTGCTGGGATGGGTGGATTGTGATGGTGGGGTTTATGTGAGGTGGTGGGGTGATGGGGGTGAGGGTAAGGGTGGGGGTATGTGATGGCATGCAAGGAGGGGGGTGAAAGTAGTAAAGATTTGACATACCAGAGTCCAGTCCTCCTGCTACTCCTGCCAGGCCCTCAGGATGCATGATTGCCAAGACTTGCTCCTCCCATGTTGTTAGTTGTGGTGGAGGAGTTTGGGGTCCACCGCCAGTCCTCTCTACAGCTATCTGGTGTCTTGCAACCACGGAACGCACCTTCCCTGTAGGTCGTTCCACCTCTTCCTGATGTCATCCCTTGTTCTGGGGTGCTGTCCCACGGCATTGACTCTGTCCGCGATCCTCCGCCATAGCTCCATCTTCCTTGCAATGCATGTCTGCTGCACCTGTGATCTGAATAGCTGTGGCTCTACCCGAATAATTTCCTTCACCATTACCCTTAGCTCCTCCTATGAGAACCTAAGGTGTCTTTGTTGTGCCATGGGTGTAGTGTGAGTGGTGTGGGGTGATGTGTTGGGGTGTGTGCTGTGAGGTGCATGGATGATGTATGGGTGATGGTGTTCTATAGCTCTGGTTCTGTGGGTGTTCCTGGTGTGTCTCTCTCTGTGTTGTAAATTCTTTGTAGTAGTAAAGGGTTGTGGGTAATGTGTTTATGTGTTTTATAGTTGTGTGGGTGTGGTGTGTTTATGTGTGTCAGGTGTGTGTAGTTTGAATTGTCCAATGTGGTGTTGTTTTGTTAGTGTGTGTATTTTGAGTGCGGTGGTATGTACCGCTAATGGTTTACTGTGGTTGATTGTCCGCCACAGTGATTCGTGGGCCATAATGCTGTGGGCGTAGTTCTGTTGGCGTAACAGTGTGGGTTTTGCTACTACCAGTTTATCACTGACCTTTGGTCTGGCAGACTTGTGTGTGTGTCTGTATACTGGTGGATTTCTATGTGTGGGCCATAATACGGGTGGCAGAATACCGCCGCAGTCGCAGAGATAGCCGCTGTAGACTGAGCTGTATGTTGAGCACCATGCAGCTCTTTCTACACTCGTAATGCTGTGCTTCTGTGACCCTCTGTGCTAGAAGGGACCACTAATAAAGTACTATCTCAAGGAATGCCAAGTCTTGTGAATGTCTGGGGCAGGGCTCTGAGGCTTAAAGAGCCTGTACCTGTATCACCACATAACACAGCAACCTCATATTCAAGGAGGGGCTGCCAGTTCCAACTCTGGCAAAAGATTCAGCCGCCACCCTAAGTAGAGATGAGGCTACGACTCATGGGTTTGACCCGTGCTGTGAGGGGGCTGCCCCCGACTCAACATAGAGGGGTGCTAGAAATGTTATGGATGATGTTGCATCCTTGCTGGCTCCAGTGATTAGCTAAAGGAAGGATTCCCTATGGCAGCTGATCAAAGTCAGCTTACAGATTTTTTGCGAGCAGGGAGCCACTCCTGGGAGGGAGCCTGCGCTTATGGGGGCGGCAGCCTCACCTCTCCAAATTGAGCAGTACTCACTGGAGCATGTTGGAACTCTTCTGTGCCTTGAGTGCAGGTAAGACAAGAACTGGGCAAGTTGGGCCTGGGGAGCTTTCTGCTAATGGAGCTGTGGCACCATGGACACTTTTGGCTGAGGTTTTAAACGGTCAAAGGGGAGAACTCTTGAGTACGGCCTAATACTTTGCATTCCCTGATGCGGCCACCAGTAAATGGGAAATAACCCTGGACATGTTATACAAAGGAGGGTGGGGCAGGGATTTGTCTGACGACTATTAGATACCCGACCAACAGAATTATAGAGTGTTTTCAGGAAGACTAAACAATTAGAAACACACTTAAGCCCTTGTTGTGAAAGTAATAGCATTAGAAAAACGCAACCTATCTACTCTAGTTTCAAATCTAGCAGAGGTAGAGGTGCAGTTGGCACTAGAACAAATACACCATTTTTTTGATGTGGTTTGTTTACTCGTGCCTAATTTCAACAATTGTCCAGCAATCTCTCTGGATTACTGAAGATGCAATAAAATCAGACATTTTGGGAAGGTAGGAAGGAGGGAAGAGGAATAGTGTCAGGAGTGCACTGGATCATGTTTTGTCTGATGAGATTCACAATGCAGAAAATAAGGTCAATGAACAGTGCTTTCCATAGAGGTTATGGGAATTGGAAGTGTTGATAACAACAGCAAGCTTTATTGTGATGACCATATTTCTATCTCCATTGATGGGACTTATAGTTCAGTGTTACTTGGTTCAGGGGCAACAATCACTATTATTGCCATTGATAAGTACAAGGAAAGATGGGTTGAGAAAGTGCTCCTACTACCAGATGTCATTTGAAAGCAGTAGAATTGATCTACTCAGGCACTTCTAAGTAGACGTTGCTTTTCAGAACAAGAAAATGAAAGGGAAATTTTATGTGGCACAGAAGGGAATTAATGTTTGGGGGTGGTGGCATCTGGTGGATTTTGGAAATGTCCTGTGCAATATGGCACATTCCTCTCTTTTCCCACTATGCTGGTGCCTTTTCGGCTGCCAAGCACCAACACAGGCACTCTTTCACCATGGTGCAAGGGTGTCTGCATTGTTGGTAGGATTGTTTTTGTGCAGGAAGGGCCACTTTCCTGCGCAAAACAATTCCAGGAAGATTTTTCCTTTATGGTATGGTAGGGGAGCACTCAGTATAAGTCAAAACAATACCTTTGCAGTATTAGAGTGGCCCAAAAAAATATGCAAAAAAAAAACAGAACTCTGGGTAGCTCCCATGTTTAGGTGATTAACATATCCTGTATAGAGCAACCTATAACACCAGGGACACTAGCAATGCTTTTAATCATAGTATTAGCAAAGTAAGCATGCATTACTACATTACATTAGGGCTCTAAACGTGTGTCATGGTTCACTGTCCCATTCTCTTTGGACAAAACCTTTTGTATATATTATATTTAATTTTATGCTTTAAGGTGATGGAAACGATAGGCTGCTCCTAGCTCAGTATCTGCATGGAATTTTGTCCTTCATTGTAATCTATTACTTTGTATGTGTGTTTGTAATCCTTGCACCTTTCACCCAGGCGAAAGGCTGAAGTGAAGAAACACGTTGGGTGCTGTATTCTTGAACAAATATTGGCTTCTGATCTTATCAGATATGTGGTTGTTCTTTACTTGGAGAACTGTTGTCTGCAAATATTAAGGGCTTCCCCAGTCCACTGTAGAATGCCGTCACAAGAGGTCGAAAGGATTGTGACTTATATGTAGAACGAAATATGTAAAGGCTTTATACTTACATGAAAAATACTTACTGTTGCGTTGTAAAGGCAAGCGTGGTAACATTGTATGTGGTAAAGACATGCTTTGTAAAGACTTATGCGTTGTTAAGGATGTGTGTTAATGGTATTACTTGGGAACGTCTGCGTTGTAAAGGCTGTTTCCTCTTGGTCACTGCTGTTCTTGCTACTATGTTATCTCAGCATCCTGCTAAGATATGGCAGAAAGTTGCCGTGGATTTTCTGAGTCAGTTTCATGTGCTACCTAATCAGCTGAAGTATTTCATTGCTCTAATGAACCGTCTTTCTGGTTGGGTAGGAATAAAGGGGGTGTCTGAAACTAATATTAGCTGTACAGGGTTTTTGGAAGATGTGTACCATGTGAGTGTTTGAAATGGGGTTTCTGGTTGGCTAGGGTATGCACCTCAGCCTGGAAGAACCCATCACTCTAGGCAGGGCAAGTAAGTTACACACAAAGATAGTCTGTGCTCACCCCTGGTAGCTTGGCATAGAGAAGTCAGGCTTTTCCTCAGACGTCATGTGTAAAGTGTTTGCGCAACACACACCAATGACACAATAAATACACCACAAAAGAGACTCCACACACATAGATTTATAAAAATATATTATAAGTAAGGCTGCTGGTTTAGCGATGACAGCGCTTTTGTATGTAGGTGACTAGGCCAATCATACAACAAGTCGCAACTGCCGGCCAAACCCTCCCGGCTCACAAGCAGTACCTCACCAAAAACCCAAACAGTAAAAGGTGATTTGTGGCAGCCTTTACGCATTGACTCAAGAGTGCGGCATCTCAGGGGAGTCATGGTTAAACGGTTATTACCCTTTTCTCACATGAGCAACATGTCTCGTTCATACACTTGAAATGGAGGAGATGCAGTAAAGTTTTCAATAGGTTTTATTAACAAGACTGCAATCTACTATAAATTGAATGATCTGCAATAATTAGGATAATGAACAATGCAAGAAACAGAATTGTAAGAACAAGAGTCATGAATTCAAAGACCCCCACCATCTTGCAATAACATAAGATGTAAAGTAGGTGTGAAATAAACCTTAATACCCTAGCATGATGAACCTATTCTCTAACCTAGAAGAGAGCTGGGTGTATTAAACCTAATCTGCTAGTACCATGTCCATGAGAAGAGCCCCCCCCCAACCCTTGTTACCTTGGAATGAGGTCTCTAGAACAGACCCCGTGGGGACACAAAGGCTGGGTCTGCATCACAGTGACGTGTAGCATAGATAACGTTGATGGCATCTGGTAGGTCTTGTCTGTGTGAGATGTATTTATGCAGATCTGGTAGCTCTGGTAGGACCCCTGACACAACTATGTTCCCAAACAATAGATAAGAAGGCATGCTGGGGGTGGCAATTTAATAAACAATTCCCTGAAAAGGTACATTATGTTACTGTCACATGAAAATGGGAAAGTACATGATGTGAATACCTAAGTATCTCATTTATCTTTACGCTGATAGTGACACCTTTACAGAGTGGCACTAATAACGTGAAACTAAAACATCTTCCTAACTGTAAACATGGCAGCTATCTTGGAAGAAATAATTAAATAAATGGGCTAAAACAGAGCAAGGTAAGTAGGTTAAAAGTCACTAGGTGACAGGGCACAGACCTGCAAGCCAGAAGGCTAAGCTAAACTCCTGATTCCCAGTAAAACTAAATAGGATTCACTGCACCCTCCAAATTGCCGGAACAAGTATAACACCATAATGATGACACCAGAGAAAGTGAATGAACCCAGGCCAAAAATGCTCTGGATTAAAATCATTTTAAAATATAACTAAAATCTAATTAAAAAACTTGGTAAATAGATAAAAATACAAAAAGACAAAAATGACGACCATGACAAGCGCAGCAGGCCAAACTCAAAGACAATGTTGGCAAAACTTTGAAACTTTAGAATAGTTCAGTGGTCAAATTTATTTAACAGTAGTCATTATCTTGAATAATGTCTTTGAAGCCATCAAAAAGAAGGGCATTCAGGAAAGAAGCCACATTGTCAGATGTTAGAACGATTAAAGGATTGGCAGATGGATCCTGGGAGAAGTAGTGCGCAGCAGCCTCAGGATCTCCTGCGAAGGCAGCACCATGCAAAGTGCCCAGAGGAGCCAGACAGTCCACCAAGGGCAGCTCGTAAGTGGCCTCGCAAATCAGCCTCAGTCTCATGGGGCACGATCATCAGCAGTTCTTTGTCCACAGGAGGCACTGGCGGAACAGCAAGGCACCCTGAAAGTAGATGTTCAAGAAGGTACCAGGTACAATGAAAGACTGGTTGCACTCACCATAGGACTGGTCGGAATGACAGTGACCAATAATGCTCCAATCCTTCCAGCAATGGAGCACCAAAGAACTATACCATGCGATCAGGTCATAGTTGGGCTGGTGGTAGTAGGTCCATCACTCGACTTAGATGGGAAGGCACAACCACTGCGTATCAGGAACAGAAGCAGCAGTATCCCGCCGATCAACGCCAAAGTCACAGGAAAGCTGCCAAACACATTGGAAAAGAGTGGAAGGATGGCTGAAGGAATAACTCTGAAGACAGTCTGGAAGACTTAAATCTAGACCTGACAGTCTTAAAGAAGTGCACAGTCCCTGTAATGCTCGAAGTGTTTAATATTCTGGACACCAGCTCTCCAAAGTGCTTGGGGAAGTTGGTATTTAATAGGGATTGTATCTCGGCTGATGATCTCGCTATCTGGAGATCATACATCTCTCTAGCCGACGTCAATGCGACTTGTTTCTGGAACAGAAGCGCCTTCAGTCTGCTCAGCTTGTCATAGTCATAATTTACATTTACAGTGTGAGGCCACATTTGTATTACTCTTATCTCTTGTGTGGGGGGAATAAAACTTGTCTGCAACACATTACGATCTTAGAGACTGAAATTGCGTAGGCAATTCCTGGTCTCATACCACAACAGCTTTGTTCATTGAGGACCACATAACTTCCATTCAAAAGTATGTGAAATGCTGGACGAATCAAAGGGACGGGAGTGCCCATCAGAAAAAAGGCCAAGTTTGCGACCCCCAAATAGCAGAGGAAGTGAAGACACACCTGTTTGCAAATCATTGAATGACTAACAGTAGTCTCACATTTGTTTCCACTAAGAGAGACCTCTGTTTCGCTGTTCAAACATTTATATTCAAAGGGCAACTCCCACTCTTTTTCAATATAACTATCGCCTAGAGGCTCGTATCTGCCCACACCAAGATGTTTCAAGCTTTTTGAAAAATGAAAGGTAGAAATGGGCAGATTTATCATGCCATGTATGAGCCATACTGTTGATGAACTGTCTGCAACTGTGAAAGGCAACTTTGCTAACTTCTCTATATGAAGCATGGTGATACTATCTTCCCTTTTAGCCATTGGACTTTGTCCATGGTGTGAAAAGGACATGTCATTCTGAATGATGTCAATTGCGGGTGACACTATGTTATTAAGGGAGTATATCCTGTTGGACAGAGTGCTCATGCCGTTATTGACAACAGCTAAAGCCTTTTCCGAATTTTCTTTTCTATCTGCCTTAAACGTGCTTCCATTTGAGAAAGCTTCCAGATCTCATTGTATATGGCATAGAAGAATCTTTTAGAGCGTGGCTTTCTTAGACCTAACAAGTAGTCCTGTAAGACTATACCTTCAAAAAGAGTGTTAACTGCTGCTAAGGTGTTAGTCTGTAACCACTGCTGGCACAGTTTTCACACATTGTATGTAGTAACTATACACACCTGTTGACCCAACCGGCCAGCTAATCTTGAAACCAAAAAAGATATTACCAAAATGTGCCTGACACCTATTTGTGTCCATTGGCCAAAATAACCAACCGCTGGGACAGGAAAATGAAGAATTATAGGTACAAGCCTGAACCTTTGCATCTAATTCTTCCTCAGTGATTTCAGGAAGGACAGCCAATTGGTAAATTTCGCTGGTGTAGGGATACTAAGCACATTAATTTCCTTCATTTTTACTATCCCTAGACAGGATGTCTGTTGAATTGTGTCATTTAAAAAGATTATTTGCACAGGTATAAGGCATGCTCTAAATAAAACTTCCCTACCCTGAATTTGCCAATCTTGTGTTCCTCATACTCTCTTTACATCGACAGTGTTCTTCAGTATTCAAATTCTTCAACTGCAAGTCGAGAAACAAAGGAATCTGAATAGATTAATGTTGTGTTTGTTAGCAAAATCTTCCTAATATTAAAAGGCGGTAACTTGAAATAGTATGACTTTTTAATGTCTTGCCCAGAAAAATATGTGAATTTTTCCAAATAATATTCTGGGCTTCCCACAGGCGGAGTTGAACAGTGTTTCAACTGTGTGTAATTAAATACTGATCTGCGTCTAGTTGCACAGTGCAGGTAGTAATGTCCAGTTATTTTAACAGAACATTTTCCCATAATTTTTTGTGTTAGTGTACACATCATCACTTTCAAATACAGTGTAATCCTTCAATTCAGGTAAGATGGAATCAACTGTTTGAACATCCCAGTCATCGGAAACAACCTCAGGTGTAATTACACCAGTCATTAAAATCTTAAAGACAAATGGAATTTGAATGACCTCAGTAGGCCCGTATATATAAAATGGAATTTTATCCCACACAATCCCATCAGGAATTGGGACTGCTAAATAGTCACAAGGGACAAGTCTCTTTGGACCTTACGTGAGGAAAGATATGGAGTGGGAACTTCATCCACTGGCTTGACAGAAGTGTGTTCAGGAAGATATTGACCATTTGTAAGCAAGAAGAAACCAGGCTCAAAACCAATCCATAATAAAAAGGCAAGCAATGTCAGAAATATCCACAGATAGCTCTATAGATAGATGAGATAGTTTTTCTTAAGACATATGTACAGCTTACATGTCTTTGAAACATTCAATAGCAGGTGCGGATGAAGTCGAGGAAAAGTCATCAAGGTCGATGGAATAACCAGAAGCAGTCTCTGCAAACACAGGAGCCGGTGCATTACTGGTGGATAGATCTACTTTGCGTGGAGGCTCGTAGTAGACAATGTCATCAGTTTGTCTTGTGTTGGACTAGAAGACAGCCACATCTTGGACAGGTGTTATTGAAGTGGTAACTGGAATCAGCAAAAGCTAATTTTCCACCCCCCACATGCTCGAGGAGGAATTTATAGCATCGTTGTATATGCTGTTGTTGTCAGAAGTGTTTTTTTTTGTGAATGAATAATTTATTGTACAGATCATAAAATCCAATACAAATAAACTAAAAAAGCAATCGAAAATACAAAAGAATCAAAAACTGAATTCATGCTAAAAACACGCCTTGATTTAAACATGCATGACATATTAAAAGAAGACATTCCTGCCTGGAAATATAAAACAATCCTGGGATATAAAAATATAATGAACCACCAAGCCCAGAACCCCACATAATATATAAAAAGACAAAATACATAAGGCACAAGCCGTAAAGCGCACGGTGCATTAAATAGTAATTACACTAAATACCAACATATACCGTTGGAACTACACAACCTGACCATAAACAGGCAGTATGGCAAGAGCGTGGAAAAATTTCTGATTATGCATATCCATTGCTCGCAGTGCCACTGAATTTTAATAAATGTAATCAATAACACATTTAGCATTGAGTTGGCTGGGTCCAAAGACTGGATGATAGCCTGTCGACAGGAGCGAATTCCCAGTTCGATCCATTTGCTCCGAAGCAGAAATCTACGCTCCTTTAGTAAAGTTGGGCACAGACAAACCACATGATCAATAGTTTCATCTGCATTACCACAGCCTCTACATGTCACACCTTCCCCGGGAGATAGCTGCCATTGGGGTAGATGTTTAAAAAAAAAAACAATTGCCCATCCTAAAGGCTATAAAGGCCTTTTTCAACCAAAACCCATAGGAGCAGGAAAAAAAGCTAGAAGACGTACCTGGCTTAAAAGTTTCAATTACTGCCCAGGAATGCTTCCGTTGAACAAGGAGGGAACAATCTGAGTGATACAAATACAGTTGAATAAACCTTTTTACATCTAATTTAAACAGAGAAGAGGGGGGATCACTTGCCCAAAGATCGCCAGCCCCTAGTCACCGTTTGCATTCAACCAAAAAATGAGAATAGGTACCCTTCAATTTCAACTCACTAATTTCTTGCCACAAAACTGCCTCCAGGTGACCATTCGTGGTCTGACGCAGCTTATGACAAAGCTTCAAAAAAGCACCAGCACCAACTGCCACCAAATTCGGAAGCCCAAATTCCATCCGTACCTGCACAGTTCAAGCAAGGCGCAGGACATGAAAGACTCTCTTGTAGATTTTATTGACCAGCCTATTTAATAGGCAAGAGCCTTTGCCCAACAAAATTTCTTGACCGTAGGCCAGTGAAGGGATAATCTTTGCTCCTATAACTTCCATTAGGGGAAGAAGGGTCAGAAGTGTTGTTTCTTTTTTGAAGAGGTATGTCCTGTTCGGTAGTGAGAGGGGGCCGGGAACTACCCATGGGACCTCTGGGTCTACTGTGCAGGATCGGCCACATGACAGAATTTGATGTTGTCAATGGAGACAAATCTGTTTGCTTTGGAATCAGGCAGCAGTGGTAGAATGACTGTTCTGGTACCTTGTATTCCCAGGACTTGGACCAGTGCTCTGTATGATGGGCCAAATTCCTTCTTCACAGCGATCTCGATCTTCTCACAAACCAAATCCCCAACTCTAGTAATCCAGCCAGTAGAAGCTATTGGCAAATCCCTTATCTCTCAGTTGGCAGCACTTGCGGATGATTTATGATCACAAAATTGGTGAAGCTCCTGTAAGACAGGGAGATATTCATTTTTGTCAAAAGGTGTATCTGCTACCACCAAACCAGGGCCATCTAGATCTGGAACATACAAAGGTATCCCACAGAGAACCTCATAAGGAGTGCGTCCTCCCAAGGACCTTCTTGGCAGATTATTCAGTGTTCTCTGGACCCTTTATCTGCTGGCAAATGTCAAAACAAAGGACATATTGTTTGGTCTGTTTGTATAGACCGGGTAACCAGAAGCGTTTCTGTAAGAGTGTTACTGTGGCCGCAACACCAGCATGTGCAAAGGTGACACCCTCATGCACTGCTATGATTAGATCTAATCTCTGGTCTTGGGTATCACTCGATCTATAACCCCAGGAAGTGTTGCATAAACAACATTCTGTGCACTGGTGTGGTATGAATATTTTGTAGGGTATTCTTTTGGGAGAAGCTTGCCTTCAAACAAAGCTTTCACAGCAGGCCAAAATGTCATTATCCAATCTCGTCTGGGAACAAATCACTGCAGCAACACAAAAGGATGATGGACGTAGTGCTGAACAATGCAAACCCTCACCCCCAGTCACAGATCTGGGTTTAATCCATTGTTCTTTTGCTCACAATGCCACCCCAGGTTGGACCCAGCCATATGCAAATCAGTCTTGACCCTGTTCCTCATGGGAAGAGTCTAGCTCAAACTGCCAAGCCAGGTCCTCCCTGGACCAGAAACAAACATCCTGGGGCGGGTTTCAGGGTTTCACCCTCTATCAGCCGGGCTTACTTGAATCCAGTGGCTCAGTGAGCAAGAGACCCACGTCTGGGCATACCCTTCCCACTTAGGACAACTTTGGCAACATAAAAGGATGATGGACGGAGTGCTGAACAATGCAAACCCTCACCCCCAGTCACAGATCTGGGTTTAATCCATCGTTCTTTTGCTCACCATGCCACTCCAGGTTGGACCGGCCGTATGCAAATCAGCCTTAACCCTGTTCCTCATGGGAACAGTCCAGCCCAAACTGCCAAGCCAGGTCCTCCCTGGACCAGAAACAAGCATCCTGGGGCTGGTTTCAGAGTTTCACCCTCCATCAGCCGGGCTCACATGAATCCAGCGGCACAGTGAGCAAGAGACCCCCGTCTGGGCATACCCTTCCCACTTAGGGCAACTTTGGCAACATAAAAGGATGATGGACGGAGTGCTGAACAATACAAACACTCACCCCCAGTCACAGATCTGGGTTTAATCCATTGTTCTTTTGCTCACCATGCCACCCCAGGTTGGACCCAGCTATATGCAAATCAGTTTTGACCCTGTTCCTCATGGGAACAGTCCAGCCCTGTCAGGGAAAACAGATCCTCGGGCTTGCGCACGTTCCCAACATGTCCACCACTAGACAGCTCCAAAGCTCCAGTAGATATACCACAGAGCCTGAGAGAGTCCAAGTGGGGGGAAAGGGCACTAGGTAGGGAACAGCTGGGAGGGAGACCCGTAGGAAGCAAGAGGTTAAACAACACAATTTCAAGGTATAATCACATTGACTTTCAATAGACTATGGTTCTAAGAGTTCTTATACTGTAATCACGGATAACCTAAGAAATGACTATAACTAGACCTCAAGAAATCTAGGTACCTGGATAAATCAAGAATGGGTTAATACAATATTTCATATGAGCTTTTCAGGAAATATCACATACTGTCTAGAATACAAGAACCTTCTTCAATAATATTTCAGAATAAACATTGCATTTTTACTTGAGGACAAAAGCTATCTGAACATTCCCTGGAAACAACATGAACTGTACTAGGAACTTAATATGCACAAAGAATGTCGCACTTTGAATTAAGCTTTTCAAAGAAATCCAAAAGCTCAGGATAAATGTGTGCACCTCAACAACCAGGGCAAACCAAAGTTTTCAATGTCATGAAATGATCGCTCACATTGCCGATCTAAAAGCCAAGCGTTTTAGATCAGGGTTGAATCATGCACACTGTTGCCGATTCAAAATACACGATGCAAATGTCCGGAATTGATTGCGCACACTGCTGATCCAAAAAACCAAGAGTTTTATGCCAGGGATTGAATCGCGCACACTGCTGCCGATTTGAAATACACGATGCAAATGTCAGGAAATGATCGTGCACACTGCTGATCCAAAAGCCAAGAGTTTTATGCCAAGTATTGAATCGCGCACACTGTTGCCGATTCGAACAAGAATATGCAAAGGCCATGAAATGACCGCGCCGCGCACACAGTTGCCGATCTGAATGCTAAGGGTTACATGTCAGAAATGAATCGCGCACTCTGCCGATTCGGACAAGAACATGCAAAAGCCATGAAATGATCGCGCACACTGTTGCTGATCTGAATGGCAAGGGTTACATGTCAGAAATGAATCGCGCACTCTGCCGATTTGGACAAGAACATGCAAATGTCATGAAATTACACTCACGCACAGAGAGAGTTGCACAACTAGGCCCAAAACTCGAATGTCTTTGAGAACGGGGTCGGGGCCCAGCCGACCTCTGCCTTACCGCCCTACTCAAGGATCACCAATATAATGAGGGCAGGCCTGGAATATCAAAGTAGGCCTCTGGAACAGGAGCTCAGGAAGTTGCTGCTGCTCTGCACCAGGACCTCTGAATAGTGAGCACATGGAGCTGGGCTGGCTCCCTTATATAGAGTCAAGCCCAGCCCACAAACCACACCCAGTCATGCTGCAGGGAAAGCTTCTAGAACATGGGTACTCACAAACTTTTTCTCGGGGGCCAAAATTGCAGTATGGTTTGCGGCCGAGGGCCGCACTGAAGTGACAGCGGGGGGCGGGGCTTAGAGGGGGTGGAGCTTAGAGGGGGAGGGGCTTATAGGGGGAACAACCACCCCACCCCCTTTTTCAAAACAATGCTAAACAATGCTGTATTATGAATCCAGGTATAACTACAAACCTACAAAGGGGACATTTTGAAAAACATTTTTATTATCAGAAAATAGTAATCTTAAGAGGCATGGCATGGTAATTCTTGTGAACAGGATATTCAGCACAGGCCCAATGCAGCACAGTTTTCTCTGAGTCTGGAAAATAGGTATGTCAAAGGAAGACATACTACGAACTTATTTTGCACTTCATGTCTCTTATTAGTGTTCTGTAATCTGGTATTATGTCTGAAACGGCAAGCCTTAAGAGCTGATCCAGATGTAAGTCTGTTAGCTTATTTCTGAATTTACTCTTCAAAAGTCCCATTGTGGAAAACGAACTTTCGCAAACATATGTTGACCCGAACATACAAATTATTTTCTGGGCCACTGTAAAAAGAACAGGAAATTTGTCAGAAGGCACAGTGTTCCAGAATTCTTCTGGTGCCTGCCCCAAAAAAAGATGCTTCAAGAGCTGAGTTATGCTGCATGTCTATCAGCTCCATTTGTGCTTGCGGTCTTTTCACGCCAATAAGTTCAACAGCATCAAGATTTCGTGCACTCACCATCCAGGGGTTTTCAACCAGCCTGAATAGGGGGGTGAGGGTTCTGAATTGAGAAAATCGCCTTTTGATCTCCCAGAAATGTCCTCAAGACATGCACCAAGATTTAGCGTTGGCAGCATTTCTTGTGCATTTGGAAACCTCTGAGTCACAGCCAACAGTTTTGGAAAGTGGGTGAAGTCAGCAACATCCAGTTGTTCTTTGAATAGCACAAGCTTACTTTCAAATGAGTAAATACCATTCATCATGGACCACACAAGCTGTTGTTTGCCTTGCAGCATCAAATTAAGAGCATTGAAGTGTGCAAATAGATCTGAAAGAAAATGGAGCATTAAAAGCCATTTCACATCCTTTAGTTCTGGGAATGTTTGACCTCTGCTGTTTGTAAAGTGTTCAATTTCAGGAAGCAAAGCAATGAACCGTTCCAGAACTTTCCCTTTGCTTAGCCATCGCACTTCAGTGTGCATCAAGAGGTCTGTATATTCAGCTTCAGAATCCTGCAGCATAGCCTTAAAAAGTCTATGGTTAAGGGCTTTGGCACGAATAAAATTAACAATTTTCACTGCAAGTTTTAGGACGTTATTCCGTTCTCCATGCTTTAATTTTGCACACAGAACTTTCTGATGAATAATGCAGTGGTAGTCTATTACAAACTGTCCAGTGAGCTTCTTTTTAAGCAAAGATACAAAGCCTCTGTCATGGCCTACCATAGCAGGCGCGCCATCTGTTGTGATGCTAACAAGACTGTCCAGTGGTATGTGATGTGTTTCGAAGTAGTTGCAGATACTGTCCAGAATATCTTCTGCTCTTGTGTGCCCATGCAGTGGTAGAAGGCACAGGAGCTCTTCTTTGGGATGAAGTGATTGGTCCAAATACCTCACCCAAACTAATAACTGGGCCACATCGCCTATATCTGTGGACTCATCCATGGCAATGCTGAAGAACGGTGACTCTCTGACAGCTTTGATCACCTGCTCCTGGATATTTTCACCCATTGCCTCTATTCTGCGTGCACAAGTGGAATCCGATAGCTGTAAGGCACCAATTTCTTTTAAAATGCTGGATTTGTTGCTATAGTTCTCAAACAAAATTTCAGCTGCTGAAAGGAAACATTTCTTCACCAGCTCTGCCTCCGTGAATGGCTTCTTATGTTTGGCAAGCAGGTAGCATATTTTGAATGATGCTTCTGTAACAGCCTCAGATTCCTTCATTTGGCAAAGGAAGAGCTTCTGCTGGGAAAGAAGTGTTTGCTTTAACGATGCCACTTTTGCTGAACGCAGTTGTGAGTGCAATGGGAAGTTCTCACTATAACTTGCGTGTCGAGTTTTGTAGTGCCGTTCCAGGTTATATCTCTTAAGAACATTTACTTTCTCTTTGCAAAGCAAACAGGTAGCTTTCTCCTTTGGCCATTCAACAAACAAGTACTCTTCTTCCCATGCTGCCTGGAATGATCTGTGTTCACTCTGTATGGATCTGGGTCGTTTGTAAGGCTTGGTAACTGGACTGTAGGCCATTGGTCTCAGCAAGTTTGTGCAATGATTTTTCAAGGGTCAGGAATCAGATTTTCCCCTCACAGCCAAAGGACCGACACCACTTCACGACCGATAACACTTCACGAGCGACCGATGGACCGACACTGCCTCACGACCAATGGACCAACACTGCGTCTAGCTACAGACCTCTGTGCACAACAGCAAAGTAATATAAAGTGATGTGTAAAAGGAAACAAAGCATACCGTGATCTAACAATTGGCACCACACATGCTGGCCTTTGCCGATTCCCAGAGGACCATGTTATAAAAAGTATTTTTTGCAATTATGCTTGCAACCTGCTAGGAATACTAGAGTGATAATGAGGCCAATGAATGGTATACGGGCCTCTTTTTAGAAACTGTTTTTTTTCAGCATGCTGGGTCACACAGCAATAGAAATCAACTGTGCGCGAAATGCCAGGGGCCAGATAAAAAAAAGTGTATTATTGTAAGACATTTTCAACAGCCCTGGCTCTAGTAGTATATTCCTACACTAATCACAAGAGCCAAATGGGAATGTTCCAGAGTATATCCCTATCCTAATCACAAGAGACATTTAATTAGATGCAGCAGCCATTTATCATCCGCACCCCTGGGAGGAGGAGTAAGCTGAAGGTGTTTTCCCATCACACAAAGTGTACCCCACTGGACACTTCACAAATGGTTTGATTTATATTGGGATTGTCATCTGATTTTTGGTAGTTTTCATGGGTGGGTGGTTTCTCTCTGGCTTTACTGGGTTGGTGGGTATGGGTTATAAAAGTAAGCATTATTGTTTAGAGGTTGCACAAACAAAGGTCTAACTTGGTGCCTAAGCATTACAAGACAAAGATACAGCAGCACAGTTCTTACCCTTGCAGGGTCCGGTCTATCACACACAGCGACATCTGCTCTCACCCCTATCGCCATCTGCACATAGCGCCATCTGCACACAGCGCCATCTGCTCCCACCCATACCCCAGTAACACACACAGCGCCATCTGCACACTGCGCCATCTGCTCTCACCCCTACCCCAGTAACACACACAGCGCCATCTGCACACAGCGCCATCTGCTCCCACCCCTACCCCAGTAACACACACAGCGCCATCTGCACACTGCGCCATCTGCTCTCACCCCTACCCCAGTAACACACACAGCGCCATCTGCTCTCACCCCTACCCCAGTAACACACACAGCGCCATCTGCACACAGCGCCATCTGCTCCCACCCCTACCCCAGTAACACACACAGCGCCATCTGCACACTGCGCCATCTGCTCCCACCCCTACCTACCCCAGTAACACACACAGCGCCATCTGCACACTGCGCCATCTGCACACAGCGCCATCTGCTCCCACCCCTACCCCAGTAACACACACAGCGCCATCTGCACACAGCGCCATCTGCTCTCACCCCTACCCCAGTAACACATACTGCGCCATCTGCACACAGCGCCATCTGCTCCCACCCCTACCCCAGTAACACACACAGCGCCATCTGCACACTGCGCCATCTGCTCCCACCCCTACCTACCCCAGTAACACACACAGCGCCATCTGCACACTGCGCCATCTGCACACAGCGCCATCTGCTCCCACCCCTACCCCAATAACACACACAGCGCCATCTGCACACAGCGCCATCTGCTCTCACCCCTACCCCAGTAACACACACTGCGCCATCTGCACACAGCGCCATCTGCTCCCACCCCTACCCCAGTAACACACACAGCGCCATCTGCACACTGCGCCATCTGCTCCCACCCCTACCTACCCCAGTAACACACACAGCGCCATCTGCACACAGCGCCATCTGCTCCCACCCCTACCCCAGTAACACACACAGCGCCATCTGCACACTCCGCTATCTGCTCCCACCCCTACCTACCCCAGTAACACACACAGCGCCATCTGCACACTGCGCCATCTGCACACAGCGCCATCTGCTCCCACCCCTACCCCAGTAACACACACAGCGCCATCTGCACACAGCGCCATCTGCTCTCACCCCTACCCCAGTAACACACACTGCGCCATCTGCACACAGCGCCATCTGCTCCCACCCCTACCCCAGTAACACACACAGCGCCATCTGCACACTGCGCCATCTGCTCCCACCCCTACCTACCCCAGTAACACACACAGCGCCATCTGCACACAGCGCCATCTGCTCCCACCCCTACCCCAGTAACACACACAGCGCCATCTGCACACAGCGCCATCTGCTCTCACCCCTACCCCAGTAACACACATTGCGCCATCTGCACACAGCGCCATCTGCTCCCACCCCTACCCCAGTAACACACACAGCGCCATCTGCACACTGCGCCATCTGCTCCCACCCCTACCTACCCCAGTAACACACACAGCGCCATCTGCACACAGCGCCATCTGCTCCCACCCCTACCCCAGTAACACACACAGCGCCATCTGCACACAGTGCCATCTGCTCCCACCCCTACCCCAGTAACACACACAGCGCCATCTGCACACTGCGCCATCTGCTCTCACCCCTACCCCAGTAACACACACAGCGCGCACACACACAGCGCCATCTGCTCTCACCCCGACCCCAGTAACACACACACACAGCGCACATACACAGCGCAATCTGCTCACAGCGCCATCTGCTCTCACCCCTACCCCAGTAACACACACTGCGCCATCTGCACACAGCGCCATCTGCTCTCACCCCTACCCCAGTAACACACACTGCGCCATCTGCACACAGCGCCATCTGCTCTCACCCCTACCCCAGTAACACACACAGCGCGCACACACACAGCGCCATCTGCTCTCACCCCTACCCCAGTAACACACACACACAGTGCAATCTGCTCACAGCGCCATCTGCTCTCACCCCTACCCCAGTAACACACACTGCGCCATCTGCACACAGCGCCATCTGCTCCCACCCCTACCCCAGTAACACACACAGCGCCATCTGCACACAGCGCCATCTGCTCTCACCCCTACCCCAGTAACACACACTGTGCCATCTGCACACAGCGCCATCTGCTCTCACCCCTACCCCAGTAACACACACAGCGCGCACACACACAGCGCCATCTGCTCTCACCCCTACCCTAGTAACACACACACACAGCGCACACACACAGCGCAATCTGCTCACACACACACTAAATTAAAAACAAATAAATAAATAACCAAAGAGCCTTACCTGACTCAAAGCACTGTAAAGATGCCACAAATGTGGAACAGCAGGCAGGCAGGCGGGCAGCAGACCTGGAGCCGGTGACAGGAAGCAGACGACAAAGCCCCGTAAAAGTTAGCTGCAAGCGCTGACTTTTATGGGGCTTTGGCTTCCAGGATCGTCAGGGTAACGCCATAAACAATGGCCGCCGCACGTAAACATAGAGGAGGGCCGCGGGAGCATGCGCAAGGAAGCCACTGTTGCGCATGCTCCCGCGGCCCTCTTCTATGTTTACATACTGCTGCCATTATGATATGGTGTTTGGTGTGCGTCTCGCGGGCCGCCAAGCTAGGTCCGTGGGGCCGCTGGCGGCCCGCGGGCCGTACTTTGAGTACCGGCGTTCTAGAAGGTTCTACAAAGGGACCACACCCTAACACACTGAGTAAGCCTGCAGCAATACCTTGCAAATGAACAGTTATGGCAAACATCATTAATAGTGTTTTTCAAGGTTAAACTCTGCAATGCAAAAGGTTAACATACTGCACATAAACACAATGTATGAATTATGCTTACATAAAGACTGGGTTTTTGCATTTTTGTCACCCGTAGAGCGTGCAATGTCCTGATGTTGACAAGCCCGAACTGCCAAGCCAGGTCCTCCCTGGACCAGAAACAAGCATTCTGAGACCAGTTTCAGGGTTTCATCCTTCATCAGCCAGGCTAGCTTGAATCCAGTGGTACAGTGAGCAAGGGACCCATGTCTGGGCCTACCCTTCCCACTTAGGGCAACTTTAGCAACACAAAAGGATGATGGACGGAGTGCTGAAGAATGCAAACACTCACCCCCAGTCACAGATCTGGGTTTCATCCATCGTTCTTTTGCTCACCATGCCACCCCAGGTTGGACCCAGCCATATGCAAATCTGTCTTGACCCAATCCCTGATGGAAACATTCCAGCCCGAACTGCCAAGCCAGGTCTTCCCTGGACCGGAAACAAGCATCCTGGGACCGGTTTCAGGGTTTCCCCCTTCATCAGACAGGATAGCTTGAACCCAGTGGCACAGTGAGCAAGGGACCCACATCTGGCATACCCTTCCCACTTAGGGCAACTTTAGCAACACAAAAGGATGATGGACGGAGTGCTGAACAATGCAAACACTCACCCCCATCGTTCTTTTGCTCACCATGCCACCCCAGGTTGGACACAGCCATATGCAAATCAGTCTTGAACCTGTTCGTCATGGGAACAGACCAACCCAAACTGCCAAGCCAGGTCCTCCCTGGACCGGAAACAAGCATCTTGGGACCAGTTTCAGGGTTTCACCCTTCATCAGACAGGCTAGCTTGAATCCAGTGGCACAGTGAGCAAGTGACCCATGTCTGGGCATGCCATTCCCATTTAGGGCAACTTAAGCAACACATAAGGATGATGGACGGAGTGCTAAACAATACAAACACTCACCCCCAGTCACAGATCTGGGTTTAATCCATCGTTCTTTTGCACACCATACCACCCCAGGTTGGACCCAGCCATATGCAAATCAGTCTTGACCCTGTTCCTCATGGGAACAGTCCAGCCCTAACTGCCCAGCCAGGTCCTCCCTGGACCGGAAACAAGCATACTGGGACCGGTTTCAGGGTTTCACCATTCATCAGCCAGGCTAGCTTGAATCCAGTGGCACAGTGAGCAAGGGACCCACGACTGGGTATACCCTTCCCACTTAGGGCAACTTTAGCAACACAAAAGGATGATGGACGGAGTGCTGGACAATGCAAACACTCACCCCCAGTGACAGATCTGGGTTTAATCCATTGTTCTTTTGTTCACAATGCCACCCCAGGTTGGACCCAGTCATCTGCAAATCAGGCTTGACCCTGTTCCTCATGAGAACAGTCCAACCCGCACTGTCAAGCCAGGTCCTCCCTGGCCCAGAAACAAGCATCCCGGTACCGGTTTCAGGGTTTCACCCTTCATCAGCCAGGCTAGATTGAATCTAGTGGCACAGTGAGCAAGGGACCCACGTCTGGGCATACCCTTCCCACTTAAGACAACTTTAGCAACACAAAAGGATGGTGGACTGAGTGCTGAACAATGCAAACACTCACCCCCAGTCACAGATCTGGGTTTAATCCATTGTTCTTTTGCTCACCATGCTACCCCAGGTTGGACCCACCCATATGCAAATCAGTCTTTACCCTGTTCCTCATGGGAACAGTCCAGCCCGAACTGCCAAGCCAGGTCCTCCCTAGACCGGAAACAAGCATCCTGGGACCGGTTTCAGGGTTTCACCCTTCATCAGCCAGGCCAGCTTGAATTCAGTGGCACAGTGAGCAAGGGACCCATGTCTGGGCATACCCTTCTCACTTAGGGCAACATTAGCAACACAAAAGGATGATGGACGGAGTGATGAACAATGCAAACACTTACCCCCAGTCACAGATCTGGGTTTAATCCATCGTTATTTTGCTCACCATGCCACCCCAGGTTGGACCCAGTCATCTGCAAATCAGGCTTGACCCTGTTCCTCATGAGAACAGTCCAACCCGCACTGTCAAGCCAGGTCCTCCCTGGCCCAGAAACAAGCATCCCGGTACCGGTTTCAGGGTTTCACCCTTCATCAGCCAGGCTAGATTGAATCCAGTGGCACAGTGAGCAAGGGACCCACGTCTGGGCATACCCTTCCCACTTAAGACAACTTTAGCAACACAAAAGGATGGTGGACTGAGTGCTGAACAATGCAAACACTCACCCCCAGTCACAGATCTGGGTTTAATCCATTGTTCTTTTGCTCACCATGCTACCCCAGGTTGGACCCACCCATATGCAAATCAGTCTTTACCCTGTTCCTCATGGGAACAGTCCAGCCCGAACTGCCAAGCCAGGTCCTCCCTAGACCGGAAACAAGCATCCTGGGACCGGTTTCAGGATTTCACCCTTCATCAGCCAGGCCAGCTTGAATTCAGTGGCACAGTGAGCAAGGGACCCATGTCTGGGCATACCCTTCTCACTTAGGGCAACATTAGCAACACAAAAGGATGATGGACGGAGTGATGAACAATGCAAACACTCACCGCCAGTCACAGATCTGGGTTTAATCCATCCTTCTTTTGCTCACCATGCCACCCCAGGTTGGACTTAGCCATATGCAAATCAGTCTTGAACCTGTTCCTCATGGGAACAGTCCAACCCAAACTGCCAAGCCAGGTCCTCCCTGGACTGGAAACAAGCATCCTGGGACCGGTGTCAGGGTTTCACCCTTCATCAACCAGGCTAGCTTGAATCCAGTGGCACAGTGAGCAAGTGACCCACGTCTGGGCATACCCTTCCCACTTAGGGCAACTTAAGCAACACAAAAGGATGATGGACAGAGTGCTGAACAGTGCAAACACTCACCCCCAGTCACTGGTCTGGGTTTAATCCATCGTTCTTTTGCACACTATGCCACCCCAGGTTGGATCCAGCCATGTGCAAATCAGTCTTGACCCTGTTCCTCATGGGAACAGTCCAGCCCGAACTGCCAAGCCAGGTCCTCCCTGGACCGGAAACAAGCATCCTGGGACCGGTCACTGCAGCCACTGCAGCCACAGAAGCCGTAGCTACTGCGGATTTGGCCACTTTGTCAGCCAATAACGTGTACTCTTACACATTGGTGGGCCAATTTATGGACTACCTGAGCACTCTGTAGCTTATCCTTAAGATCAGCCACCCTCCCCCTCAGAGTTCTGTGTTTTATGGAGTCTCTGAACCTGTTCAATCACCAATGATTAAGATATTCATTGTAAGACTGGACACAGTAGTACGAATCACAGACAATCAATATGGGTTTCCTGGATCCATATGTAATAGCGCTAAGATAAGGGCTTTTAGTTTAGCTAGCTGAGCTGTACAGCCTGCGTGTAAGTATTGTGAGGGTGGAATATACCATCCTTCATCACTCTGCTCATGGCTGCTCAAGCTGCTGAGTATTGATGTTTAATACCTACAGCTGGTTGTGCTGAGCCATCAGTGTAAATGACAGTATGGTATCTGTCAAGTGGAAGGATATCTACAGGTGTGGGGTACTCTTGTTCGTAATGGAGAAATTCTTATGTCTGAAGTTTTGGATCAAAGATGTAATCAACATTGGTGGCTGTCGGGGAGGTTGCCCATTGAATTCAGCATGGATGTAATGCTTTAGCTTTAGGAACACTAGCTTTGCGGACAGCTTCTAAGGTTGGCACCGGGGTAATGACAATAACGCGTTTCCCTTGGGCAAGTGGTCTCGCCTTGATGACTGCCATCTTAACTGCAGTTAGAATTGTTTTTGTTAGTGCAAAGCATTGTGCTGCATTGGAATATAAATGTGCTATGGGTACTGTGTTGCCTTTGTTAAAGGTTGCATAACTAAACCCAATGGCACCAGCAAATATTCTGATGACCAAATTTGTTTTGTTATCATAGGTGTGTAAGTGTTTTGCTTCTAGCATGTCCTGTTGCAATTGTCTAAGAATGTGTGTGTGTTCTACTGTCCAGTGTCTGCTAGGAAAATCAGGGCGCATTAGGTCATAGAGTAGCTTGATACATTGTGCATAGTCAGGAATGAAAGTTCTGCCAAAGTTAAAGAAACAAAGTAATGACTGCAGTTTCTTGATTGCATTTAGTGGCTGTAGTTAAGCACATTTTTCTAAAAAGTGCAGGGACAGGCTCTTGCCCTAGTTTGATAGGTCGTACACCATGAACAGTAGGCTGAGAAAGGCTATTTTAGTTTTCCTGAAATTGAATTTGTAACCAAGGGCTGCAGATCCTAAAATGATCTGATCGACCTTGGCAAGATGAATGTGAAGATCCTCACCTGTGAGATAGATGTCATCCACATAAGACAATGCCTCAGGTTTAATATCATGCAATATTGAGGTTAAACTGCCTGAGAACAGCCCTGGGCTGTTCTAGTAGCGCTGGGGCAAATGGCAGAAGCATTTTTGTGAGATAAATGAGAATGCACTCAGGTCTCGACTTTCATGTGCTAAGTTTTGGCAGAAAAAAACATTGGAGATATCCAAGGTTGTTTTGTATTTTTATGCACTATGTTGTTAATTAGTGCTGTGTGAATTTTGTTCTGCGTATGTGCAAGTATTGACTGTTTAAGTGTCTGTAATCTAAGACTATTCAATATGAATGGTCAGGTTTTGCAACGGGGAATAAAGAGTTATTCATTGCAGAGATACAGGACTCAATTACTCCCTCACTGGAGCTTTAGCTCTGTTTTTCATAGTATATTGTGGTTGAGGCTGGGGTGTAAACCTAATAGGTTTTACATGGAAAGGAGAATCCTTGTCCCAACCTACATGGTTGCGATATAGTGCAGATGCCTGTGCTAAGGTCCAATTGACAGCGTAGGTGTGTTTTACCTCTTCTGAAACAAGATCAGAGAAAGAAGGCAAAATGACATCTTCCGCATGTGGGAGCTTACAGGTGTGCTGGGGCGGCCAGTCCCTCTCAGCCAGCAGGATATCACAACTAAATTCATCCCAGAATATCACACTATTGGTGCATTCTATGTCTCCCTCATTGTGGATATTTAAATCATAAACCCTGTTGAGTAGGGGAACGCGCCCATCCGCAGTCTTGACTGCAGTAAAGTTGCTAGTTGCTGTCGCATCCAGATGATCTTTCAGACATATTGTGACTTCTGCTGCGCTGTCTAGCAGTGTCACTGTCCACATCTAGTTCTTCAGCAATGTTCTCAAGTGTACTGGCATTTTTAATTGACAGTGCTGCCACTCTTTTCTTTTTAAACTGTGCCTTTTGTTGTGGGGACTTATCTTCAGAATGTTGCTTAAACTGGCCTACTATCTTGCTACGTCTATCCGGTTGGTCCTGAAAGGAACAAGAGGTCACATGAATCAGTAT